>NW_026902033.1:0-600000 GCF_033783945.1 Neopsephotus bourkii | reverse complement strand
AGGAGTAGAATCATAGTCATAGAATGGTTTGAAAGGGAGCTTAAAGCTCCTCCAGCTCCAACCCCAACCCCTTCCACTGGAGCAGCTTGCTCCAAGCCCCTGTGTCCAACCTGGCCTTGAGCACTGCCAGGGATGGGGCTTTTGAGACCATTCTATTGAAGTGCAGGTGCATCACAGGCTACCCCCATCCCTATGGTGTGTGGTGAACCCATGGCATGCAGAGAGACCCCTTGCCACCAGCCTCGGGGCACAAGGAGCTGCAGCTCTGACACTGGAGAAGGAAATCAAGGCACTTGCCCCATGGCACACAGGGCTGGAGGCTTCCTGAGCTCCCTGCCCCGTGGGTGCCTTCAGCGCCTGCCTTGCTAAGGGGGCTCGTGCTCGGCTCCTAGGAGCAGGGGAACACCCCGGGTGAGTTACTGCAGGAGGAATGCTGCTGGGTGAGCCGGATGGGCAGCGGGAGAGCCACTGCCCTGCGTGACAGCTCGGTCCTGACAGCAGCTCAGCCTCTTCCCCCATGTGGGATGTGAAGCGATGCTCGGTGTGATGCCCGCACCCAGCACCCAGCACCCAGCACCCAGCACCCAGCAGCATCCTCACTGCCATGTCAGTGAGATCCCAGGGATCTCAGCAAAGGATGCCCTGTGAGACATCACCAGCACGGGCAGAAGCAGGCCTTGGAGGCTGCCAGCCACAGTTCCAGGCAGGAGAAGGGATGTTGGTTCAACAGAAGGGGAATGCAGTGGGAGCATCAGCTCAGCCCCGTGAGCCCTGCCGGGGAAAGGCTTCGTGCAGCAGATCCCTACCCCCTGGAATGTGTAATCTACCACTGGGATAACACACGGGGACCACTGGGCCGGGCTGGCTTTACTGGGATGCAGGAAGGGAGGTGGCAGGATCCTGCTGCAGGAGCCATTTGAGGTGTGCGTGCTCTCTGCCAGCCTCAGCTCCACGTTCAGGATGAAGTGGGCTCCTGTGAGGTGCTGCACCCACCGGAAACCTCTAACTGCTGCATGGAGGAGGCAGCTTTTCCTCTGGGCAGGGAAGAAAACCACACTGGAGCTTATTACATCCTCCTAGAACAGCTGATGCTGGTGTGAGAGGGGAATTACCCTGCTGTGCCGGGGGTTCCGGTATTCCTGCTCCGCTGCCTTCACTCCCTGTGTGGCTCCAGATGAGCACCATGTCCTCAGCCCTGCTCCTTTGGGGCTGGACATCGTTCCTGCCTGCTGCGGAGCACGGAAGGGCTGTGGACCCATAAATCCCTATCTCCCAGAGCATCTCCAGGCTGGAAATCCCATGAGGCCCAACTTGCCTCTCGGGATCAGCCTTTTAAATGAGCTTGGCGGCAGACACCCCTGCGATGGCTCGAGAACAAAGACTTCTTCCTGGCAGAGCAAGCAGCACCCCGACCCGGCTCCCCAAAATAGGTGTTCCTCGCTGGTTTTAATGCACTTTTCATCCGACTGGCTCGTCCTGTTCCGGGAGGGTTGGGCCTCCCTGCAAGCTTCTGTCTGGCAAATGTCATCAATGGCTTCGCTGTGCTGTGCCTGATCCGAACGGTGGGGATGGTTTGGAAAGGTCAGGGAAACCCTGGGAGGCCAAGGCCTCGTTCACTTGGGGTGTTCTATGAGCTGGCCATGGAGAGGAGCTGGCGTGGAGCAGCACAAGTGGCAATGCCCAGTCAAAGCCTGGAGACAGCGGAGATGCAGGAGCTGCTGGAGCTTCTTCACCCACGTTCCTCATGGAGCAAGGGGCTGCCAGTGGCAGAGCTGCCCCAGATCTGTGCTCATTGAATCAGAACATGGCCAATTTAAGATAGGATTCCATTCAAATGCTGCAGCAGAGCTGAGCTGCCCTATTGAGGGTGCGAGGCCGGGTTGGTGCCAGGATCCCCCAGGAGGCACTGACAGCATCCAGGACCCCATGAGCAGTGTGAAAGCCACCAGGCCCTGCTCTGACTGAGCTCAGAAATGGGTGTTTATTACCATAGGTGTCTGTTTACCCCACTGCTGATGTCAGCATGTTGTCACTCTGTGCTGCTGCTTGGTTTTCACCTAGGGGATGGTTAGGAGCAAAGAGTTCACCATGTTTTATATCATCTATATCCCTGTGTCTCCATAGAGAACCATAGAATCATGGCCTGGTTTGTGTTGGAAGGGACCTTAAAGCTCATCCAGTTCCAGCCCCTGCCACAGGCAGGGACACCTTCCACTAGACTCCAGAGCAGAGCTGCTCCAGCCCTCACAGCATCTCCATGGCCTCCTCTGGCCTTGCTCCAGCAGCTCCACGTCCCTCTTGTGCTGCAGCCCCAGAGCTGGACGAGGACTGCAGGGGGGATCTCCCCATAGAGCAGCAGGGGGGATCTAGTTTTATGGCACAGCACCCCGAATGGATGTAGGGCCGTAACTGAGGGGGTGGTGACCTGTGGTGGGGTCAAACACCTCGTGGTAGGAACACCTCCCGCTAGCTTTAATGTCTCCTAAACCTACCCCCCGTTGGTTCTCTGCCAGCTCCAGTTGTGCTGATGGTTTGTACTGGTTTGGTTGCAGGGAGCACCACGAGGAGGAAGGAGGCTGCAACTTGAGGTGAACGCGTGTGACCCCATCTGCTGCACCACCTCCAGCCAGGTAAAGATGGGTTCCTCTTTGCAGGGTTTCCTCCAAAGCTCTCAGATGTTCCATTGCAGAGGGCAGGTGTAAAGATGTTTGTGCTCCTGTTTGCCTGCACCCAGAGAGGGCTTGGCTTGGGCTGGGTTGGTCCCTGATGGGGGATGCAGAGCTCGGTGTGTCTGGCACGCCTCGGGACGTGTGTGATGGGTACATTCCATCCTGCCCAGCAAACCTGGGTGGGTGTTTGAGTCACGCAGCAGCACTCAGCTCCTCGCCTTCCGTGCTGCTCCTTGCACCCAGTCCTGCTGCTGTTCTGTTGCCTTGGAGGGTGCAGGCGTGCTCCTGCGGGGTGGTTGGGCCATTGGCTGAGCAGGGTCTGGCCATGGGGGACTCCTGGCAATGTTTGTGTGTTGGTTTTGAGGGCTCAGTGGTGTAACAGGTACAGAGCTGCTGTAATGTATTCTATAGAGCCAGGCTGAGGGAGCTGGGCTGGGGCAGCCTGGAGAAGAGAAGGCTCCTGAAGGGGAGACCTGAGAGCAGCTCCAGTGCCTAAAGGGGCTGCAGGAAACCTGGAGAGGGGCTTGGGACAAGGGCCTGTAGGGACAGGCCAAAGGGAATGGCTTGAACCTGCCCGAGGGGAGACTGAGCTGAGCTCTTAGGCAGAAGCTCTTCCCTGTGAGGGTGCTGAGGCGCTGGCACAGGGTGCCCAGAGAAGCTGTGGCTGCCCCATCCCTGGCAGTGCTCAAGGCCAGGTTGGACACAGGGGCTTGGAGCAAGCTGCTCCAGTGGAAGGGGTTGGGGTTGGAGCTGGATGGGCTTTAAGGTCCCTTCCAACCTAAACCAGGCTGGGATTCTATGATGAGGACAGAGCTGGTGTAATGTGGATGGAGCTGGGGTTTCCTGGCCTTTGAAGTGGCTCCCCTGGGTATAAATGATGACAGTGGGCCCCTGCACAGTAGCTTCTTACATCTTTTGCTCCCTTCTCCCACCACCAGAAGCCAGCAGCATGGCTGGGGCTGTACAGGGCCTGCACTGCTGGATTTTCAGCCCTGGGTACTGCAAACAAGGGCAGACCTCAGGCATGCATCCCAGAGCAGGAGAATGGCCTACAGGGAGCAGTGGTAGCATCAGAGGGGCCTTGTGAACACCCCGGACTCACCTGAGCCTCCTCTGTGTAGCTTATTTGTAGCCTAGGATGTCACCAAGATGCTCTGCACTTCAAACACTTCTTAGATCCAAAACTTGATTTATTTGAACAAGTAAATACAATTGTAAGAACTTCCAAATATAAAACCCGCTTGTACAAAACCCCCCAAACACCCCAAACTTCCCATTAACACATGGGTTTGATACAGTAAAAACTCTGAGCTTCAACACAGCTCGTAACTTAAAAGACAAAGCTTAAATGTACTCATTTTTGCAGTATAAACACATGTAACAGCAAATAGAAACACTCCTGTTGGAACTTTTAAGTAGGGCAGAAGAGCAAGTGAATATTTAGGCTCACCTTAAAGCTATCCTAGTTAAACTAACATACCCTCATGCTACAGAGGCCTTTGGCCTCTCCAGCTGCCCAAACCCTGCTCAGCTCTCTGGCTGTGCACAGAACTCAGTTCAGCTCATTCCCACAGGGATAAATCAGGTTCTGCCCTAGTAAAGTCAGGGTAATTACCACTGGGGTCTGAAAACACAAATGAGAGCAGCAGAGAAACCGTGCCCTCAAACACGAACGTGGTGGTAGGGTAGAAATGAGCCCGTGCTGTGTCGCCCTGATTCATTTCTGTGTCACTCTGGGTGCCCATGCTGTGATCCCAGCATCTCAGCAGTGCTCAGCTGATGCCCTGGCTGCTGTTGTGTGTTGGCAATGAATAGTGAGTGTGGATGCCTGAGGAATACCAGAGCATTAAGAGGTCTTGCTGAATCACCTCTTGCCTTTGCCCATAAGCTGACAGTTCAGAGAGCGTAACACAGCTGCTGGACTGGATGTTTTACCTGTCACTCAGGTCTGCCCCTCAAAAACATGTACTTTAAACAGAGGAAAGTTTTACAGGATTTTTATATATAAAAGTATTAAATATATGAACTATAACCCCAACCTTTTAGGAATGTGTTAACACATTGAAGACCTGTAGGTTTATCTGTTAAAAGCAGCGATGACCGAGATCTTGAGAATGGCCTCCATCCCGTAGAAGAAGAGCAGAACACTGTTGAGGATGACATCTGTTTTCAGCACATAGGTTTGCCACACCAGGAAATACACAGCCAGAAACACACTGGCCACTGTCATCACAAGACTGAGCCCCAGCAAACTGTCTTCTTCTGTCAGGTTCCCCCTTACACCTCGAAGGAAAGGAAAAGCTGATGTCTTTGATTTCTTCTGACAGTATCACAGCTCAAAGTGGAGAATGTTCCTGTTCAAAACCAGCTCTGGTTCTTCCAGCTCAGCACACACTGAAATACTGGCCTGACCAGGCTCTGTCAGTGACCATCAGAACAAGCCCAAGCACCAGTGGACAATCCACTTCTTGCTGACCCAGGTTAATCTGAACAAAGAGCAGCCTGTGGATACCCAAGTCCTGGCTCCCACCTTTTCCTACCAGATAATCAGCTCTGAAGCTGCAACCCATTTTGATCACTCAGCTTCTTGGTCAACCAGCAAACTTGCCCCCAAGCTCCCCAGCCTGCACTTAGTGTGACTGCAGCGCATCCAATCCTGATATTAAGATCTTATACAATACAAAACCTCCTCTATTCCCTGCTACTCCTATTTCAAATTACTGCCATTGTGGAGAAGCTGCTCTTCTCTCTTCCTTGCATCTTATTTCAAAGCAGCCTCAGTAGATTTTGCTGGTTAACTACATTAGGCTTGAAATTCACCTCTTTATTCATGCCCCAAATGCTCCGAGCAAACATGTGCAAAGCTTGAAGGCAGCAGGCTGAGATCACCCCATGGCAAGTGAGCTGAAGCCAGCACAGACCCACCTGCTCTCAGCAATATCAAGCACAGATTTGAATACTAACTTGTTTCCTTATTAAAAAAGGACTTTATGAAGTTTCAGCCAGATCTGGGCAGGGGTCAGGAGGCCCTTTGAAGCCTTGAGTACTGGTGTACATGAAGGCCTTAGGTCTCCCCAGAGCCTTCTCTTCTCCAGGTTGAACAAGCCCAGCTCTCTCATAGAATCATAGAACAGTCAGGGTTGGAAAGGACCTCAAGATCATCAAGCTCCAACCCCCTGCCATGGGCAGGGACACCTCCCTCTAAACCATATTTCCCAAGGCCTCGTCCAACCTGGCCTTGAAAATGGCCAGGGATGGAGCATTCACAACCTCCCTGGGCACCCATTCCAGTGCCTCACCACCCTCACAGGAAAGAACTTCTTCCTTAGATCCAATCTAAACTTCCCCTGCTTAAGTTTTAACCCATTACCCCTTGTCCTACCACTACAGTCCCATCCCCAGCATCCCTATAGCCTCTCAGCCTGTGTTCATAAGAGAGGTGAAATCTATTGATCAGTCAGACAAAGCTTAATGACATCAGTGAACAACAGCCTCCAAATAGCTATTATTCTGCTAAATTGGCATGTTTTGACACACATTTGATGCCAGAATGATCAGCGCTTAGAGCTTGTATTGCATGAGAAGGCACAGTGATAACGTCACCTACCCAGGTACAACCGCAGCGCTTCAGCAATGGCCATAATGACAAGCAGGGTGAGATCAACAGACAGAAAATCGTCTGGGTAGCTGAAAGCTTGACCTGGAGAAGAAGGCAGCATAAATGAGGCAGGAAAACCCAGCAGGGCCACTGAGAGCACCCAGCTCTGCCACAGGCACCCAGCCTCCTGCGGTGTCACAACAGCAGCAACTTACTTTTATAAAGCAACACTGCGAGAGTTGCCAGCAAGTAAAAGATTAAATAAAAGGCATTTACATGAAACAGAAACTGTAGAGGAACAGCTGACATCTGAGAGCTGCTGTTAAGGAATTCTCATAGGGATGAGGTGGGATCTGCTTCCTAAAATCACCGTTTCCCAGTAACTAGAAAATACTGTGGGTTTACTGCAAAGGGTTTACTGGGTAGGATTCAGAGTACCTGAGGTTGCAAACAGCAGGGGTTAGGATAAGAACTTGCTGTTTCGGGTTTGGCTTCAGCTCCTGTTCAAGAATGCCATTTGGTATGTGGTGGGGTGGTTCTTAGCCTCAGGGAAGGAGGGAGGTGCATGTGTGCGTTTCCACAACAACTTCTCTCCCTCTCAGTCAGCTTGAAGCGGTTGACAGGGGGTTGGCAGGCTCCCAACGCATCAAATTCCAGAGTTCTTGCAAATAGGTGGCTCTGTGAAGCAGCCAGGCCCCATCACTTCCCATCCCATGCCCACAGGATGGGAAGTCTGGAAGCTGTGCTCTTTGTTACGCCTCTGAGAAAGGCCACGAGCTCAACTTTGTGATGCAGATCCATCAGGAAGAGACTTCCTTAATTCACTGCTGACAAAGCTATCTGTTGGATAGTGTAAGAGCATGTTTAGCTTTAGTTACTTGTCTGCATGGATCCACTGCCAAAGCATCTGAGAGCTCCACAAGCCTTAACACATTCTCAGAATGTCCCTGAAGGACAGGGGCTGTCTTACAGACAGGGAGACATTAGTAGCAGGCTCAGGATTGATTCTCTCATCCCAAGGTGACAGCCACCTAAAGGTCCCCATCCTGCCTAATTTAGCTGCTTGAGATCCCTCTGGATCCAGCAGACATGAGCCCTTTCCTAGCCACAAGCTCCTGCATGGGCTGGAATGAGCCATGTCCACTGTTAACCCTGGTTTATTGGAGACACCACAATCTTGGATGTCTTCTGGAGCCCACTGACAGACACAGCCCCTGTATGGCAGGCCCATATGTACCAAAGGAATCTTTTGTTCTTAAGGCACAGCAGCATGTTCCTAATGCCATATAGGAGATACTGTAGGACATCCTGGAGCTCACCTCCACATGGAGAAGTTGGAATGTGGCTCCAAGAATCCACTTATATGTATTTTTGATCACAAATGCCTTCCTTAGCCTTAAAAAATTCAACTTAATTTATATAGAAAGTTACCTGTTCAGATTTCATTATGTCCACGTCTTTCTATACTCAAAATATCCCCTCCTCTCTCCCCCACCCTTCTCAAGTCCTTGGAATAGCTCCAGGCAGGGACTTCATCCCAGGCACCTTTTAGAGGCTCTGCCCAGCCCGCTCCTGCATGGAGCAGCCACCCACCTGCAGTGGCTGCATCCCAGTTCCCAGAGCAGCTCATGTCATTAAACCAGAACCAGGTTTTTGTGTTTTTCCAGTTGGAAGGTGGAGCAGAAAAATTACTAGATGGGTTCCAAGCATGGAAATCTCTGAAGCTGAGGGTGTCTCCTCTCAGGAGATGCTTAGATCTTGGCAGGAGTAAAGGGAGAATTAACATGAGAGAAGAGGAAGTGCTACTGAAAGCTGCTTTTCCTACCTCCTGTTGTCTGTGCCAGCTGCCTGTGGGCTTTGCTGCATGGGGTTTGTGTCCAGCAGTCCACAAATCCCATTTTCAGCCTTGCTTCCTAGGGAAATGAGTTATGGGATCATAAAACAGGGCTGTCAACCCTCTGTCAAGACCATGAGTTGGGATAAAGGGGCAGGGGCTCAACTCAACCTCAGCCACTGCTGCAGAAAAGTCTTAGGGGAAACGTTTTACCAGTTTTGCTTCATGTGGATGGAAAACCCAAGGAGTAACACGAATCCAGCAGGTTTATTAGGTGGGAAGATGGGAGCACCTCTCAGCCTGGCTTCCTGAAGGTTCCCACATGTGAGGGGTGACAGGTACCAAAAGGATACAGTTAATTCAGATCTTCCTTTACATGGAGAAGGGAAAAAGAGAAGAGAAGCAAATCAGTCCAATGATGCGACCAAGGTGCTGCAGAAACACTCAACAACTGTTTTGGGAGGTCAGACACGACTGTAGACGCACTCTGTCAGGTCACTGATGATGCATCATTCTCTCAGATCACAGAGTCCAAAGAGAACCTTTTCAAATCCCTTCATTCTAAACTAACTGGGGGGAAATCCCGGCTGTGAAAGTGACTTTGAGAGGAACCCATCTCTTTCCCAACATGAAGAAGCACCCAGGTGTTACTTAGAACTCGTTTATCCTGTCCTTGCGCAGCAGATGACATTCATCCCCTCTAACCATGCAGCAAGGAGGGAGACACGGAAGGGAACCAGAAGGTACCATTTGCTTTTCAATGGTGAGAAAGTGTTTGTGTAGCACATCAGGCTCCCAGTTCCTCTAAATAACAGCCTTCCAAACTGGTTCCCTTCAAAAGCAAAGTGATTCTATGTAAAACCGTAATCTATTCTGATCACCCACAGAATCCTACCTGATTTCCTACAAGCAAACCCACACGTCTTATTTTCCCTTCCTTTCTTCCTGCAAAAGCACAGGTAGAATTCCCTTGCAACGTGATGGCACTGACCTACTAAAGCAGCTCTTAAGTAACTCATTAACATCCTTGGCCTCTTTCAGCCACAGGAGGAATTGAAAAGCTGGGATCTGTTTCACAGGGAGCAGAACTGTCCAGGAGAGGCCACTGCATCCATCTGCCCTGAGACACCCCATTGTCACCCAGTCAGTGGGACGTACCTCACCCTCTCAATCCCACAGCTCCTCAAGGTTAATGTCCTCCTCCCCTAATAGCTTTATGCCCAAATTAATCTCACTAATGTTAGGCACCTATTTAAGGGATTCAATTTGGGAACAGAGGGGCAATAGGGAAGAATTTAAGGTGGTGATTCACACTGTCCATGCTCTGAAACGCCTCCTGTCCGTGTGGCCTCTCTGTAAAGGGATAGACCTGTCCCTTTGCTTAGCCAACATGCTTGAGTTCTTTTTGCAGGCTGGGAGTTAAAGGTTTCATAAGTACATTTGCTGCAGTGACTAATGGTTAAAATGGGTTTGTATTTCTACCTCGGTATAAACCCCCAGGTGAAAGTCATACCATGATGATGTGCTTCACAGAGACATCTCTGGTTTGTAGTTTACACTGTGAAGTAGGATGGGAATTGGAAGTAGAATCAGAGAATCCCAGCCTGGTTTGGGATGAAGGGACCTTAAAGCTCCTCCAGCTCCAACCCCAACTCCTTCCACTGGAGCAGCTTGCTCCAAGCCCCTGTGTCCTTGAACACTGCCAGGGATGGGGCAGCCACAGCTTCTCTGGGCACCCTGTGCCAGCGCCTCAGCACCCTCACAGGGAAGAGCTTCTGCCTAAGAGCTCAGCTCAGTCTAAACCAATCCAAATACCACCACGGCATCTGCAGCGCTGTTGTCATCCCACAGGGAGCATCCGGATCTGAACGTGTTCTGTATGAAGCTTTACCGGCACAGCCTCATCGCGCTGCCCCATATAATCACAGTGGTAATTGCACCTGAAGGGCAACCCCATGCGAATTCCCTGTCTGCAGCTCCCCAGGGTTCTTTTGAAGCTTATTTCTCGGCAGCCTTTTGCACCAGAGGGCTCGGAGCCCTTCCTGCCCCTCTCCCAGGGAAGGCTTGCACAGCCACTATTACCTAGAACACACTGCCTCCTCCCGAGCAACCCGGGGCATTTCAACTGGGTTGAACAAGGGAACCTCACAACATGCCTGTGGAAGGGCTGCTGCCCTTAAAGAGTAGTTAACATGGATCATCCTTGCCTGTATCCAAAGGAGTGTGACCAGCCGGGAAAGGAGGTGATCCTGCCCTTCTGCTCTGCTCTTGTGAGACCTCACTTGGAGTACTGTGTGCAGTTCTGGTGTCCTCAACATAAAAAGGACATGGATCTGTTGGAGCAAGTCCAGAGGAGGCCACGAGGATGCTCAGGGGCTGGAGCAGCTCCTGTATGGAGATAGGCTGAGAAAGTTGGGGCTGTTCAGCCTGGAGAAGAGAAGCTGCGTGGAGACCTCAGAGCAGCTTCCAGTGTCTGAAGGGGGCCTATAGGGATGCTGGGGAGGGACTCTTCATTAGGGACTGTAGTGACAGGACAAGGGGTAATGGGTTCAAACTGAAACAGGGGAAGTTTAGATTGGATCTAAGGAAGAAGTTCTTTCCTGTGAGGGTGCTGAGGCACTGGAATGGGTTGCCCAGGGAGGTTGTGAATGCTCCATCCCTGGCAGTGTTCAAGGCCAGGTTGGACAGAGCCTTGGGTGCCATGGTTTAGTGTGAGGTGTCCCTGCCCATGGCAGGGGGGTGGAGCTGGATGATCTTAAGGTCCTTTCCAACCCTGACTATTCTACGACTCTATAACAACAGCTGCTAATCCCAGCTCCCCGAGACGTCTCCCTGGGAGGATTAATGCAGTCTGCATTGCTGCTGGGGGGGGAGGTTGAATTGCAAGGGAGCATTTGGCAAGTGCTAATTGTTGAAGCCAAACGTTTTGAAACCAGTTTTTTTCTACCTAGGGCTGAAATCTGCATGTTTTGGGGACACCTTTGAGTTCTTTGAAAGAAGCAGAAATTCTTCATGTTGAATGAACTTTGAATCCCAGTGGTTCATAACCGGAGCGGTTCTCAGGGGAGACCTGAGAGCAGCTCCAGTGCCTAAAGGGGCTGCAGGGAATGTGGAGAGGGGCTTGGGACAAGGGCCTGTAGGGACAGGGCAAGGGGAATGGCTTGAACCTGCCCGAGGGGAGCCTGAGCTGAGCTCTTAGGCAGAAGCTCTTCCCTGTGAGGGTGCTGAGGCGCTGGCACAGGGTGCCCAGAGAAGCTGTGGCTGCCCCATCCCTGGCAGTGCTCAAGGCCAGGTTGTACACAGGGGCTTGGAGCAAGCTGCTCCAGTGGAAAGGGTCCCTGCCAGCAGCTGCACGGATTTACCTCAACATATCGCTGCTGTCGCGATAAAGCAGTCGGGCTGGGCTCGGCGCCAAGGCCTGGCTCGACGTCGGCCCCCTCCTCAATCTGTGTCCCCCCAGCCCTGGACCGGTAAGAGACAAGCTCTGCCCCGGTGGGAAGCATCCCCCCCCGGTCACCCTCCGCCCGTCTGGGACGTGCATAAAGGGCTGCCGGTAACCATGGCGCCGGGCCGCTCACCTTGCCTCCCAGCGGGCATCCTGGCCCGCCGCCCCCCCTCCCGGTCCTCCAGCGTCCCGGCAGGCTCCGCGCTGCGACCGTTTGTCCGCGCGCGTGGGCGGAGCTGGCTGCTCTGTTCCCGCCCCTCTTGCCTTCGGGTGCGATCGGAGCGCTCGGCCCGGTTCGGTCGCGTTCGGGCGGATTCGGGCACTGCCCGTTCGGGCGTCTCCGTTCGGGCCGGCGAAGGGGTATTCGGGCGCAATCGGAGAGGACTCGGCACAGCTCGGCTTTGCTCGCGCCCGCCTCACCCGCCTTCGGGCAAGATCGGAAAAGACCGGCACGAGCTCGGGATTCTTCGACCCTCTGGGCCGGACCGCTCGGGGACTCGGCCCTGTTCGGGCGCGCTCGGGTTCCCCACCCGAACTGTAAGGTATCGCTTCGGGCCGCGCGCCTACGGACTCGGCCGGGCTCGGCTGCGTCCTGCCTTGGGATTGGCCAGCCAGCAGGAAACGCAGGCCCCGCTCCTCGGGAACCATCTATAGCTTTCGGACGAGGCCTCGAAACACTCGGGACACTTCGGGCACCCTCGGAAGCGGTTCGGAAGCCCTCGATTCCGCCCGCGGAACACGCTCGGAAGCGCTCGGCCGAGTTCGGCACCACTCGGCCCCCCGCTAAAAAGCGCTCGAGTGACCTCGGAGGACCGGTCCCGTCCCCCCCTCCGCCCCCCCCACCTCACGGCCCCCTCCCACCCGCGGGACCCTCAGCAGCGCCCCGGGGGCGCGGCGGTTGCTGGGGCCCGCCCGGGGTCTGCTCCCGCCGCCCGCCTCGGATGGAGGACGCCGAATCGGCAGCGAAGCAGCTGGGCTTAGCGGAGGCGGCGGCTGTGGCGGCGGCAGCCGCGGTAGCGGCGGCTGCGGAAGGGCCCGAGCAGCAGCAGCAGCAGCAGCAGCCTCCGCAAGCGGCGGCCTCGCAGTCAGAGGCGGCTGCGCAGGTGACGGCGGTGACGGTGATGGCGGCAGATGCCGAGCACATCGAGATGGGAGCCGAGCCGCTGCCGAGCGCCGATGAGGCCGCCGCCACCTTCGCAGGTCAGGGCGGGCGGAGCGCGCATGCGCAGCTCCCTCAGCCCCATCGCCCGCCCGCTCCCGCCGCTCTGCTCTGCAGGGTGCGCGGGGCTGAGGGGGCCCGGCCTGCGCTGTACCTCAGGGCCGAGTCCCCCGTACCTTCCCCAGAGTGACCCCGCTCCTCGCTCCCACACCACAGCACCCACAGTGACAGGAGCAGGGTGCCCTGTGCACCCGCGGTTGGAGCCCCTGCCCCGTTCACAAAGCACCCCGAACCGTGCAGGACTGAAGGGGGCTGTGGGGCACCGGAGATGGCGGAGCCCCTGCCGCCTGAGCGGTGTCTCCCTGAGAGCTGCAGGGCTGCTCTCTCCCTGTTAGCCCTGTGTGGCACTGATCCAGTGGGTTTAGGCCGGCAGGCAAACACCCCACGCAGAACAGAAGCATCTGGGTGTGAGTTTGGACGGTTCTTAACCGGGCCAAGAGCAGGTAATGGTACCCTAGAAACTGATCCGTGTCTGAGGGAGAGTCAGTTCTCTTGATGTTTGCCAGACACCCCTCTTCTAATAAACAGCATCACGGTTTGGGTTGGGGTTTCCATATAGCTGCAATGTTCGTTTTCCCTTTAGTTCATCCCATGCTGATAACCGCTTTTATGCTCTCAGGTAAAGCACGTTCAACCCAAAGCTTGATAAAAACCCAGCTGATTGTGCTCACACCTGCGAGGGGCCATGAGCCCCAAGACTGCTCTTGAATAGGAAGGAAGGAGGAAATGTGACTCTCTTTATGGATGTTTAGCTGATTATCAGGCCCTATGATATATATATCAGGCCCTATAATATATATGATATATATATCAGGCCCTATGATATATATGAGATGCATATATCTGGCCTTATGATACATATATATATCAAGCCCTATGATATATATATCAGGCCCTATGATATATAGATGATATATATTAGGCCCTATGATATGTAGATGATATATATATCAGGCCCTATGATATATATGATACATATATCAGGCCTTATGATATATATAAGTATCAGGCCCTATCATATATATGATATATATATCAGGCCCTGTGATATATATGAGATACATATATCCGGCCATATGATACATATATCAGGCCCTATGATATATATATGATACATATATAAGGCCCTATGATATATATGATACATATATCAGGCCCTATGATATATATGAGATATATATATCAGGCCCTGTGATATATATGATACATATATCAGGCCTTATGATACATACATGATACATATATCAGGCCCTATGATATATATGATGCATCATGCCCCAAGTACGACATTAACGTGGTGCCTGCTTTGTGTTTCAGAAGTCACCACGGTGACCGTCGCCAGTGTCGGGGCCTCTGCAGACAATGTTTTCACCACGTCCGTGGCCAATGCAGCTTCCATTTCAGGACATGTGCTGGTGAGTCTGCCCTTTCCTGCGGTGGTGTTAGCCAGGTCCCACCTCCTCTCCTAGTGTACATGAAGGTCTGAGCTGTGGGAAGGCCAAAGGCGAGTTTTCATCGCAGAATACAGGCTTTAAGCCACAAAACCATTACCTGGAGTATATAGTTTTCTCCTTTATCACTTATGAAAGTGATTTTCACCTTTCTACCCTCATATACTCCTTCTGTAATGGACCTGATAACCTGCAATGTGTAACCTTTGAATCTGGTCGGCAGAAACCTCCCAGACTAACCTAATAGCTGCCATAGCGATTGGTGGTTTAGGGTACCCTTGAGAGGATTTAGGGGGTGTATTAAACCGCATTGGTCTTTTAACTCCATCAATTTCAACTCTTGATTTCCTCTGCAGTCTGGGAGAACAGCCCTGCAGATTGGGGACAGCTTGAACCCTGAAAAAGCCACCCTCATCGTGGTGCACACGGACGGCAGCATTGTGGACACCACGGGGCTGAAGGGGCCCTCAGCGCCTCTCACACCAGGTATAAGGCAGGCTGGTTTTAACTGGTGTTCTCCTGGAGGGCTCACTTTTCTCCACTTTTGTTGTGTTTCTAGGAGTAAAACCCACTATGTGCATAATATCATGTAAAGTTGCTTTATAAGGATCATTTGTCCCCTCTTCATAGAATCATAGAACAGTTAGGGTTGGAAAGGACCTTAAGATCATCAAGTTCCAACCCCCCTGCCATGGGCAGGGACACCTCGCTCTAAACCATATTACCCAAGCCCTCCTCCAACCTAGCCTTGAACACTGCCAGGGATGAAGCATTCACAACCTCCCTGGACGACCCATTCCAGTGCCTCACTACCCTCACAGGAAAGAATTTCCTCCTTAGATCCAATCTAAACTTCCCCTGTTTAAGTTTTAACCCATTACCCCTTGTCCTACCACTACAGTCCCTAATGAAGAGTCCACCCCCAGCATCCCTATAGGCCCCCTTCAGATACTGGAAGGCTGCTAAGAGGTCTCCACGCAGCCTTCTCCAGGCTGAACAGCCCCAACTTTCTCAGCCTATCTCCATACAGGAGCTGCTCTAGCCCCTGAGCATCCTCGTGGCCTCCTCTGGACTTGTTCCAACAGTTCCATGTCCTTTTTATGTTGAGGACACCAGAACTGTACACAATGCTCCCAAGTGAGGTTTCACGAGAGCAGAATAAAGGGGCAGGATCAGCTCCTTGGACCTGCTGGTCACGCTCCTTTGGATGCAGCCCATCATGTGGTACTTCTCGTATTTCCTGGGAAAAAAAGTTACTTTTATGGTTTGTTTTGTATTTCCATGTCAGCAATAGATTTAAATTCTCTTATTAGCTGCCCTGCCCCTTGCAAATAAGCTTCTTGGGAAGTCTCACCCTGCTGCTGGGCTGTCACAAGCCTTTCTGCGTCCATCCCAACCCAAAGGCAGATGGATCAGTTTAATATAGATAATGCGAGTTCTGCACTTGGGTTTTAAAGTTCTAGTGCTGCACATGAGTTCTTTGTAAAGGGTCCTTGAATGCAGTTTTATCTCCAGGCAGGCCACTTGCTGCTGTTACAAGTGGCACGACCGCAGATGTCTGGATCGATAAGGTTTTGCTGACGGCTGTCTGGCAGTTTCCTCTTGCCACAAGATGGCACAACAAACCTGCAGCCGTCTGCAGCTCAGCTTCTAGGAATGGGAAGAGGCATCCAGCTGCTTAACCCTTTTACAGGTTACAGTTTCAGCCTGTAACACGCTGTCAGAGTGTGTCCTCAGAGGCAGTTTGCTTTCTGTTCAATCATTTTGAGCTGGGCTGGCGCAGCCTGGAGGCTGAAGGCTCCTGAAGGGGAGACCTTAGAGCAGCTCCAGTGCCTAAAGGGGCTGCAGGAAGCCTGGAGAGGGGCTTGGGACAAGGACCTGTAGGGACAGGCCAAGGGGAATGGCTTGAACCTGCCCGAGGGGAGACTGAGCTGAGCTCTTAGGCAGAAGCTCTTCCCTGTGAGGGTGCTGAGGCGCTGGCACAGGGTGCCCAGAGAAGCTGTGGCTGCCCCATCCCTGGCAGTGCTCAAGGCCAGGTTGGACACAGGGGCTTGGAGCAAGCTGCTCCAGTGGAAGGGGTCCCTGCCCATGGCAGGGGTTGGAGCTGGAGGAGCTTTAAGCTCCCTTCCATCACAAACCAGGCTGGGGTTCTATGATTTTGAGAACACTGAAGCTGAATTTTTCATGGTGCACCATGTAACACGTGGCTGTGGAGAGGTGTCAGTCACATCAGTTAATCACTTGACACTTGCTGTGGCCAAGCTGTGCAGGTAACGGTGCATCCAGTGTGCTTTTCAGTTGCCTTCATCTTTCTTTTCTCTTTCCTTTTCCAAAGGGCCTCAATCTTCTCCTACCCCTCTAACATCTGTCCAAGAGAAAACTGGAACCAAGTACAACTGGGACCCATCCGTGTACGAGAATGAGCTCCCGGTGAGATGCCGAAACATCAGTGGCATCCTCTATAAGAACAGACTCGGCTCAGGTAACAGTGAGTGAGGAGGAAGCGTGACAGCTCCTCTTTGATGCTCTCTTCTTTTAATCAAGTTACTTCTCAGGGCTCTTCCTGAGGGAAGAAAAGACAGTTTCCCATCCCTTGTTCTCTTCTGGTTTGCTCTGTCTTCAGAGGCTTTTTATCTTCTCTTTAATGAAGATCCCAGCTGCTGTGCAGTGAGTCTCCTCAGCAGTAACTTGACTCCTCTCATGTTCTTTTTGTCTCAGTAGACCCATGTTTCTCTAAAGAATGACTGCTGGAAGGGAAAATAGAGAGCTTGTCTCCTAGTGGGACTCCTTAGCTGCCTTAGCCCCTCCTCTTCTCTTTTCTCTCTGTGGGAAAGCTGAAGCAATAGCAGCAGAATCTGTCAGCAAGCCTGATGGCACAGCACAGCGCTTCCTTCATGGACAGAGTTGTCTTCCCCACCAGAAGGATTAGAAATTGAAGTGCAAATTAAGGAAGAGCTTCAGTTCGTGGTGTTTTTGCAGAAAAGACTTATCCTTCCTGCGGATGAGGAGTTTTTTTCCAGCCTTTTGATGTGTTGGTGAGGCCTGAAGATGGAGCTCTCTAAACATGCACAGTCATTGTTGGAGCCAAGATAATAAATGGGCATGGTTATCCTGGAGTGGTGAGAAGTAGCAGATGGGTGTATTTGCTGATTGTCACAGATGAACTGCTCTTTAGGCTTGCAAGTTCAGCATTTCCTTCTTTAGGAAAGTGACAAAATGATTCTTAACCTTTACTAACAATGTCTTTCCTCTGCTTTATTTCAGGCGGCCGTGGTAGGTGCATTAAACAAGGGGACAACTGGTACAGCCCTACTGAGTTTGAAGCTATGGCAGGACGAGCCAGCAGCAAAGACTGGAAGAGGAGCATCCGCTATGCTGGGAGGCCACTGCAGTGCCTTATCCACGTAAGTTTGCTTCCTCCCTCCTGCTGAAGGGGCAAGTGGAGCAGCCCAAGCTGTGTGTGCTGCTGCAGTTACATGTGATGGTGCCATGGGGCAGCTTTGGCTGAGAATCAGAGATGGCAGAGGGATTTTTCTAGGTGGGTTTTCAAGCAGCACAGAGCAAATCCTGTACTTGAAAAGGGATTACAGTCTCTGCAGGGTGAAGTCCAGCCTTGAGCTGTAGCACAGAAATTGAGTTGTGAGCTCTCACCCATAATACTGTAATTCAATAACCTGATCTGCTTAATTCTGTTTGCCTGACAAACATATTCGTTGCTTGCAGCATTTATTGGGTATTACTTTGGGTCATTTATTTCCTGCAGTGAGGAGCTTCAGGGAGAAGTCAACGTTGCCATTAGGTTGGCAGTCGATTTGTGCTTGGGCAGAAGCTTTCTCACGTCTCAGATTGGCACATTTGTGCCTTGTGATTTGAAAACTGCTTGTTCTCACTTCACTTTGCTCCTCTGTGCTGGAGGGGACTGGTTATGGATTAGGGCCCCTGGGAAGGAATGGGTTGTCTCTCTGGGAGCTGTCTGCATGTTTCTGGCAGGTTACAGCTATGCTTATGGGTTTGGTGACTCTAACACTGAGCCATTTTCTCATTCCAGGATGGGATTTTAAATCCTCATGCTGCCTCTTGTACTTGTGCTGCTTGCTGTGACGACTTGACTCTGGTGAGCTGTAGGCTTTACACCCATGAGTTCCAAACCACTTCATCCCTCAAGCTGCCACAGCCGTTTGTGAGCAGGTCATGATGTCCTAAAGGTCCTGTGTTTGGGTGTGCTGCGTCCATGCTTCCCAAGGAAAGGAGATGAGGAATTGGTAGCACCATTGCACCACAGCCTTGCTACAGCTGGATAGTAGTTACTGCTTTTTCCTTCTTCTTGTTTTCTCTTTTCTAAATAATAATGTATTTATGGGAAAAGCCTTTGGGGCTGTCAAAACCATCTGTGATGTTCCACAATTCTTTGAGGTGGAAAAGGTGTTTTTACAAGGATGCAATGTAATATTCTGTGTTGGGTTGATCTTTTCATATTAAACTATTTGTTTTGTTATTTTTTTGTTTGGGGTTTGGTTTTTGGTTTGTTTCAAAAATGAGGTTAAAGTCCTGAAAGCTGCAGTCTTCAGGTGGACCTGAAGCAGTGGTTTGCATTTCTTTTCTGCCATGAACTGGCTGATTTGCTTGCTTTCTAGGCTTGAAGCTAACAGCTTCCTGCCTCCTCCTCACTCCGGTTTGTCTTCCACCAGTGGTTGGTTATCTGTCTGCCAGTTCTACTCCTTAAATAATAGAGGAAAGAGGCTGAATCTGGGCCTCTCCAGCTGGAGGGAGCTGAGTGGGACTTCTTTTTCCCCACAAAGTTCTTTTGCTTTGGAGATCTGAGAGTTTTTTGATCACTTGTTGCAAGTGCACATCTTCCATGGGGGAATGTGCTGTGTGAGCATAGCTGCATCTGGGAAGATGAAAGTGAAGCCAAAGTCTCCAAAGAGCTGCCTCAGTTAATGCCTTTTCCTTTTGCTTTCTTTTATTTTCCTTCCTTTGGTTTGTTTTGCCCAGAGTGGTCCTGTTCGACTCTTTGTGCCATATAAAAGGAGGAAAAAAGAGAATGAAATGCCTGCAGCTCCAGCAAAGAAGGATTGCTCCAAAAACATCACCCTGCTGCCTGCCACAGCTGCTACTACATGTAGGTTCTTTTCTCCTGGTAAAAACTGTTTCCCCTTTTTGATGGGTTCAAACTAAAACAGGGGAAGTTCAGGTTGAAGATAAGGCAGAAGCTCTTCCCTGTGAGGGTGCTGAGGCGCTGGCACAGGGTGCCCAGAGAAGCTGTGGCTGCCCCATCCCTGGCAGTGCTCAAGGCCAGGTTGGACACAGGGGCTTGGAGCAAGCTGCTCCAGTGGAAGGGGTCCCTGCCTGTTGGCAGGGGGTTGGAACTGGATGATCTTAAGGTCCTTTCCAGCCCTAACTATTCTATGATTCTATGAGGAATTGCCACACTAGACATCTTATGTCTATCAGTGCCCCCTTGAAACTGAGAGAAATGCCTTTTGTTTTGCTGCTTCCTTTTCTTTGGTAGCTTTATTGACTCAGTGTCTGGCTGATTTCACTGCAGAAACTAGCTCAGTGTTGCCACATCTCGACTGCAAGTGGAGTAGGGAAGCCTGGACATTTATTGCTCTGCCAAGAATCCCTGTTCCATCCCCTGAGATTGGGGTTTGGCTTTGAGAAGCTGGTGGGGGGGCTGTGGGGTAAGATTTTTGCTCTTTCTTGAACAAGAAAAGTAGGCTCTAAGCAGGTGGAATGAAATGCAGAGCCTGAAAGCCGTTAATGAAGGAGGCAGAAGGCGATGCTTTTATCTGCAAATTCCTCTCCAACGTGCAGGACACGCTTTGTTACTCACTGGGTTTGATCCAACCATCTGTGTGAGGACACAAATTAATTTGCCAGCTCATCCAGCTCGCACGTTCCCAGTCTCATCCGTGTGTCCTCCTGCTCTCATCACAGTAGAGGCATCTGGATGATAAAACTGCAAAGTTAAGGGGAGGGGGAAGCAGCAGAAATGCCAAAATACCCAGCCAACGGTAAGATTAAATTACCAGGAATGGTGGGGAGAGACTTGAACAGGGATTCTGTTGAGCTGGTTTTAGTTTTATTCCCCCAAATAGGGTCTTTTTTGTTTTAATCACCCCAAAATCTGTGGTGGTTTGTTCATGTGAGGTGCTGTGAGGTTGCACATTTGCTCATGCTGACATTGAGAGAGGGGAGTTTTGGTAGCAGCCACATATTTAATATCACATATTCCATATTTTATATATGATAGCTCATATTTCATGAATCTGTAGCCTTAATGCCTTGAAATGAATCATTTGCAGATAATAATGCTCTGGCTGAGCAGTGTGCCACAGAATCAGTGCCACAAATCAGCCCCTTACTGATTAATGGTGCCAGATTAGTTACTCCTGTTTAAAAAGGGCTTTAAACTTTTTGGAGCCTCTTGGGAAAAGGATTTTGTGACTTGTTCCTTGCATTGGCCAAGCATAAGACATCACTCTGTGTAGACAGACCACTAGAATTGCCCAGCTAACCAAACCGTTGTAGAATTAGTTGTAATCCACAGGTTTTGGTGTTCATTTAAGTAGTAGGAACCACTCTTGCTGAAGTTGTAATAACTCAGAATCAACCAGAAACAGTTTTCTGGTGTGATCCCAACTGGATTCTCAGAGGCCATTTCCTCTGTGAGTTCTCTGGCTCTGGATGATCCAGGACAGGGATATGAGCAGTTAAACCACCAAGGCCCCTGTGCTGATTGTGAATCATGAAAGTGGTTCTCCTGTTTCCAGTCACAGTGAGTCCCTCTGGACAGATCACGACCTCAGGAGCTCTGACCTTCGATCGCACATCAACAGTGGAGGCCACAGCCATTATCTCGGAGAGCACATCCCAGGGGGATGTTTTCACTGGAGCCACTGGTAAGAGATTGGGTGTAGGTATGTCTGCTAAACATCTGTGATGGGGAGGAAACAGGCTGGAGCAGCTCTGCTCTGGAGCCAGGCTGGGAGAGCTGGACTGGGGCAGCCTGGGGAAGAGAAGGCTCCTGAAGGGGAGACCTTAGAGCAGCTCCAGTGCCTAAAGGGGCTGCAGGAAACCTGGAGAGGGGCTTGGGACAAGGGCCTGTAGGGACAGGCCAAGGGGAATGGCTTGAACCTGCCCGAGGGGAGACTGAGCTGAGCTCTTGGGCAGAAGCTCTTCCCTGTGAGGGTGCTGAGGCGCTGGCACAGGGTGCCCAGAGAAGCTGTGGCTGCCCCATCCCTGGCAGTGCTCAAGGCCAGGTTGGACACAGGGGCTTGGAGCAAGCTGCTCCAGTGGAAGGGGTTGGGGTTGGAGCTGGAGGAGCTTTAAGGTCCCTTCAACCCAAACCTTTCTATGAGTCTATGAAAAAAGGATTAGATGCTCACTGCTTACGGGAAGAAGCATTTTTAGTGCTGCATGAAGAAGTTATTTGTCAGTAGTTTACATAGAGAATATTCATAACCCACTGTCCTTCCTTCAGAATGATTTGGGCAGCTTGAACTCTTCTCAGTTGCACAGAAAAGAAGTTTGCCCAGATGCTGCGGCTGCTAATGCTCACCTCTGCTGAGTTCTAGGGGGTTGTGTCATCTCTGTAATCCTTTCACTCCTCCTTTGTCCTAAAATAGTACCATAAAAAAGAGGTAATTAGCTGAGTGCTTGAAACAAGTGAAAGAGTCTGGGTAAATGCTGGCAAATGCCAAAATAAATCAAACCAAAGAGAAACACATGACATATTTCAGGTCTTTCAGTCTGACTCATGGGGTTGTGAGCTCTGCTGTGGGAGCTGTCCTGCTCCCAGAGCTGTGGTTTGGAGTCCTGTGGTTACTGTAAGTACCTGGGGGTGAAGGAGGGAAGCAGCAGTAACCTTTGCCTGTAAAAGTGTAAGCAGGGCGAGATGAAGTCAGTACAAGGTTGATCATGCTCCTGTTTCTCATTTGCAACCTTTGGAATTAGCATTGAATGCAGGAACTTTTATACGTTGTAAAGAAAAAAGGGTGGCAGAAGCATGGGGAGAGCCTGTTGGCTGTGCCTCAGGGATTCACTGTGGTGGTGTTGTTCCACAGTTCAGGACACCAACGTCCAGCAGCCGTGCAGGGTCAGTCACCCAGAGCCTCACTATCCCAGTTACCAGGACAACTGCCAGATCTCACCTTTTCCTGAAGCTGCGTTGCCAACGTCTCATCCCAAAATTGGTATGTGTTATGTCCCTCGTGTGAGACAGCACTGCTTGAATTTGCTCTCTAATCTGCTTTCTCAGCAAAGGTAAAGATGGAGGGGAGAAGAATAAACTTTGCTTATGAGGTTATTAAGATTTGGACAAGCAGATTTTCCACTCTGTGCAGTTTTTCATTGTGTTACTGAGACCTTTGATGTGTGGTTTCCACCAGAGGAGGCTGTTGGGATCCTGCTTCCCACATCCTTGCCATCCCCTGCCCTTTCTAAGCCTTTGGCTCACACTTCTGTCACACTTGGGCACTGGCTAAGCTTGTCTTTATGGTTTGACCTGAGGAGACCATCCCCTCTAAAATCATGTCACAGCAGCTTTTCCAACCATTCTAGCATCTCTGTGAATCCACTGCAGATGCTGGAGGTGATTTTGGACAGGTTTGGTTGCTGTTTTCCCACCCAGGGTCACTTTTCCATCCCTTAATGGTTGACTAATGCACATCATGCCTGTAGTTTTGGATAGATGGGTTAAACTGGTTATCAGATACCTCTTCAAATGTAATTACATTCCCTAAGCCATGCCCTGCCATAGGTAGACCTGACTGCTAAATTCAGTGAGCCACGATGCTGTCTGAGTGTTGATGTACTGAAGCAATGCTGGAGAAACTGGAATTGCCAAGAACTTGGGGTGTTCTTGTTTTCATCAAGCCTGGCCAGCAGATCCAGCAGGGAACACTCAGGCACTGCCTGGTGATGAGGGGATTTATAGGCCTTTTGCTTCTCTAATTTCTGTGATTCTGTGAAGTTACTGGGATACTTGTGATCTTGCTGACACAGAGGAGTGTAAGAGGCTGGTTTTGATCCCTCTTACTGCTCTCTGAGACATCAAAAAGAGACCACATCAACGTGTTGTATTCTGTTGTGCACTCTGAAGTCTTTCTGGTTCAAAGCCTGGGTTCTCCCCTCTGCATGACCTTTTATTGCCTTACTCGGAGCAGCACAGCACATTCCTGCTCTGTCCAGAATGGAATCTCATTGTTGGTTTTAAGTCTTAGTCAGATCTTGATGTTATTAATTAAACATTGATTTTTTTTCTACCAGTGAACACTTTCTCTTGCCTGATACCCCTCTGCCAAAACGGGATCAGGAGGAATTCCTGTTAGATAAGTTATCAAATACAGTGTTGGGGTAAATATTGTACTGGAAGTGCAGCAGTGGGAAAGGCTCCTCTGCAAACACCTACTGATGATAAAGGACCAGCTTATCTCTTCCTCATATCTAAGTGCAAATAGTTCTATGCCATTCATGTGCAACCTGATTGAAATTAGTATTTTAATTAAAGGCTTCAGCATCAAATGTTGTCCCTTCACCTGTGTGGTGGCCTTGCAGTGCTGTCACACGTCTAACACATGGTGGCCTGCAGCCCTCTGGGGTTTGAGGTTTGTCCTCTCCTCCAAAGCTGTGCTGGATCCTTTCAGCTTTTGCTGCTTGCATGGAGAACCACCAGCTGTGACATGGAAAGGATTAAAGTGTTTAATGCACTTAAAGTAGTTCCTGTCCTGGGAGGTATTCCCTCCTGCAGGAACTCTTGTGGGTCTGCAGATGCTTCCCCTCACTGTGAGTGTAACTCTGGGCTGCAGCCTGGTGCAGGAGGGTCTGTTTGCCTCTTGCTGCTCAGGACAGTATTTACAGTTGGATTTTGAGTACCATTTGAAGTGTGGTCCAGAAGGTTTATCCCTGAGACTGGGAGGTCTCCTGTTGTATGTTTGTAACTGGGCTCTGCAGTTGCTGTCCTGTGTCCCTGTCCTTCAGTGGGAGAGGGCTGGGGCTTGTTTCTGCCCTTCTCTTTGGAGCTGCCACAGACAGATGAGTGTGGTTGGAAAGCCAGTATCTGTAGTGGCACCAGGGACTGGTGGGAGATTGCTGGCAAAGTTAAACCTCTTCCTTCTAAGAAACAACTCAGTGAGGAGTTCAGAGCTCAGCTGCCAGTAGATGTGAATGGCTTGGACCTGTTTTCATGGCAGGTGGCTAGAGTTAGAGTTACGCTGTGGAAAAGTCAGGCCGGTAAAGCCAGGTAACATCTGATGCTGGAAGTGCTGCCTGAGGTGAGCTCACACTGTGTACTGCCGGGTTCCTGCATCTAGATTTCATTTCCTCATACCGTGGTCTCCCAGTGCAGACCTGGTGGTGGGAGCACGTAGATGTTTCAGGGGCACAATAACTGTAAGGCTAAGACAGTGTTGGTTTTCTAGGACTTTCTAACACAGGCTTTGGGATAGGGAGAGCTCCAGGGCCCAAATAAATGAGGGATTGGAGATTAAGTTAAAGGGAAGTGTGACTTGATTACCAGGACGGGAGTTCAGCTTCCTTCTGGTGGCTTCCTACAAAGAGCAGTTACTGCTGAGGTTGTGGTTAGGGTGTGAAGAAGTAAAAGCTGCAGCATCTTGGGAGCTGGTGGGGTTTTTGGTCGTCTTTTAATGTCCCTTGGAGTGTGTTTGAGAGCATCACTGGCCTCCTGTGCTTTTGGATTTTGCTTCTGTGCTTTTTGTCGGAGCAATCCCAGGCCCAGCTGCAGGCTGGGCAGAGAAGAGATTCAGAGCAGCCCAAGGAGGAGGACTTGGGGGCGCTGGTCCATGAGAAAATGAACATGAGCCGGCTTCAGTGTGTGCTTGAGCCCAGAAACCAACCGTATCCTGGGCTGCATCCAAAGGAGCGTGACCAGCAGGGCCAAGGAGCTGATCCTGCCCCTCTGCTCTGCTCTCGTGAGACCTCCCCTGGAGCATTGTGTGCAGTTCTGGTGTCCTCAGCATAAAAAGGACATGGAACTGTTGGAACAAGTCCAGAGGAGGCCACGAGGATGCTCAGGGGCTGGAGCAGCTCCTGTATGGAGATAGGCTGAGAAAGTTGGGGCTGTTCAGCCTGGAGAAGAGAAGGCTGCGTGGAGACCTCAGAGCAGCTTCCAGTATCTGAAGGGGGCCTATAGGGATGCTGGGGATGGACTCTTCATTAGGGACTGTAGTGACAGGACAAGGGGTAATGGGTTCAAACTGAAACAGGGGAAGTTTAGATTGGATCTAAGGAAGAAGTTCTTTCCTGTGAGGGTGGTGAGGCACTGGAATGGGTGCCCAGGGAGGCTGTGAATGCTCCATCCCTGGCAGTGTTCAAGGCCAGGTTGGACAGAGCCTTGGGTGCCATGGTTTAGTGTGAGGTGTCCCTGCCCATGACAGGGGGGTTGGAACTTGATGATCTTAAGGTCCTTTCCAACCCAAACTGTTCTATGATTCTATGGATTTCATTTCCTACCTGTAGCACTCTACTTCACACAAGAGTGAAGGGTTGTAGTTAGCATTCTGGAGGAAAAGGCTATAGGCAAGACATTTCCTTCTTGCAGACTGCCCCAGACCATCAGTGTAAATCCCATGTCAGGAGATGTTAGTGTCTGAAGGTAAAACTTCCACCTGGGCTGTGCTTGTTCACTCCCACCTTTGGGACTGGGCAAGGAGAGTTCTCAGAGCTGCAGTGAGCTTTGCTGGTCAGGCACCCAGGGTATCTGAAACAGACACATACAACTGTGAGTACTTACTAAATGTGAGATGTTTCACTGTGGTGCCTGTGTTTTTACAGCCATAGTTCATTTTATGGGTAGGATCCAGGATGAAGAGGTCCAAAGACATGACAACTACTGAGGGTTTAAAGTGCTTCATAGCTGATGGCTTGGAAAGTGCAGGTTTGTAATACAGGGAATTCTGTGGTGATGAAAACTGTGTTGGTTTTACTCCACTCTTGCATCAGGGTTATGGTTAAGGACAGAATTCAGGGGGTGCAGGGGAGTCACAGCCAAACGCAACCAGAAACTCCCCTCCCTTTACAGAATGAAACGCCCCGATTCCCTGTGTACTCTTGTTCTTCCTTTCCTCAGTGCTAACCTCGCTCCCTGCCCTGGCAGTGCCCCCCACCACTCCCACCAAAGCCATATCCCCCTCGGTGGTGAACGGCCTGGAGGTGACGGAGCAGCGGAGCTGGCTCTACCTGGAGGAGATGGTCAATTCCCTGCTGCACACAGCCCAGCAGCTGAAGACCCTGATCGAGCAGGCCAAGCAGGCCAGCTCCTCCTTCCGGGAAGCTGCGGTCACACAGGCCAAAATCCAAGCTGATGTGGACAGGAAAGAGGTAATCACACCATCAGGGGTGAGGTGGTTCAGCCCAGGGCATCGTGCGGGATGAGGGATGGAGGGAGGCACCACGCTGAGTTTCACTGGGGATAGCCATCGTGGCAGCCCTTAGAAACTGATCCTCGATGGCTTATCAAGAGACATCTCTGAGTTGTTTGTATCGTGGGGAAAGGAGCAGAGTGCTCTGGGATTCCAAGAGCTGGGGGTAGCAGGCTGCACAAAGGCTTGGGGGTTACAAGGCCTGAGCTGTCCCATCAGCTCTCCATAAACTCATGGGACGTGGGGGCTGGATCCTGGGGTAGGAAAGCAGGTGAGTGTTCAGCTGTGGTGGCTGCGTGCTTTATCAGGGCTGTCAGAGAGGCTTTTAGTGGCCCCCAGAGGCAGAGGGTAACAAGAAGAAGCTGTAGAGTTTATGAAGCAGATGAGCAGTGGCTTTGAGAGGTGTCTTGCTGAGCGTTGTGCAGGCAGAGGTGGTGTCCCATGAGTCCCATGGGAAGACTGCAAGGCTGGCTGGCATTTCAGGAGCTTTGGCTTGTGCCCAGTGGCCCTTCTGTCCTCTGTAAGGGATTATCTGCAATGAATTCCCTGTTCTGCTTTTCTTCTCTTCAGTTGATGCATGGTAGGGACCCTCATTCTTCTCACCACCAGCTCATACACTCTGAATCTGGCTCCATATTCCCCTTCTCCCACAGGTGTGGGCTTGAGGGAGGGAAGTGGGAACATCATCCTGGGAAAGTGGTGTCATTGTCAGTAGCTGGTGAGCCCCTTCCCTGCAGTGCACCACTGCACCTGCCATTGCCATCAGTGTTATTGCTATCATTGCTTTCCACTGACTTCATAGGCAGGAGTGTGCAGCAAGAGCCCTGTGTGGGGAGGCTGAGAACCCCTGGGACAGTCCTTGCAGTGTCTTTGATGTTCTTTGCCACGCTGGCTCTGCTAAACTCTCCTGTACACTGCATCCCTGATGTGCAGGTGTGTGATACCTTGAGATCCTTCCCTGCCTCCTGCCTGGGCAGGATGGGTGTCCTGCTGCTGTCCAGGTAGGGGCTATCTCCTGCTAGAGAGCTCAGTAGAGTATGGGATGCTGGAATATTGGAAGCTTGGACATGTTTAGAGATGGGCGTCAGACTTGGTTCATCTCTGCTCTTGGCCCAGTTTATTTGTGTCTTCCCTTGTTTATCCCTGCAGTGGGTTCTGGAACGGTTGTTTAGAGTCCATCCCCCAGCCTCTGATCCCAATCCAGTTCACTTCAGTGGACTTCTAGGCCCTTCTTGCCCCAGGACTGGGAGTTAAAATCACTCCCATGTGTGGATTAAAGTGCTGACTTCACCAGGCAGGGGTGAGCACAAGCCTGGTGCCAGAGGAAGCCCCTTTCCCTTTAGCTACTGGACAAGCTGTGTGTGTCAGGGGGACCTCAACAGTTGTGTGTTTTGATAAAGCACTCACTCGTGGTGGCATTGTTTCCATATCCAATAACAGTTCTCAGGCTTGGGGTTGTGTGCGAGCTTCTGGAACCATCTGGGCCATACCACAAGCAGCTATTGCTGAAGTCCTCCTGATGAATTCCGTATTAGGGAAGAACTGGGTTTGTGGGTACACGGCTGGCACTGGAAGGGGTTGCAATAAATATCAAGGAATTGGCTGGCTGCTTCTATGGTGGTCAGAGGTGCTTTTCCAATCTCATCCTGATTCATAACTCAAGGCTCTTTCCCACTTTTGTGTGTGGTCAAAGTGATTCTTCTGGCAGTGAGGGTGTATGAGAGGGAGGATGCTGGGGATGGACTCTTCATTAGGGACTGTAGTGACAGGACAAGGGGTGATGGGTTCAGACTGAAACAGGGGAAGTTTAGATTGGATCTAAGGAAGAAGTTCTTTCCTGTGAGGGAGGTGAGGCACTGGAATGGGTGCCCAGGGAGGTTGTGAATGCTCCATCCCTGGCAGTGTTCAAGGCCAGGTTGGACAGAGCCTTGGGTGCCATGGTTTAGTGTGAGGTGTCCCTGCCCATGGCAGGTGGTTGGAACTGGATGATCTTAAGGTCCTTTCCAACACAAACCATTCTATGATTCTAAGTTGTCCTCCTGCCTTGGTTGTTACTGATTTTTGCCAGACCAGTTTCACACAAAGGTGTGATGGGGAAGGGCTGAGGGAGCTGGGGGGTTCAGATGGAGAAGAGAAGGCTCAGGGGGGACCTGATGGCTGCCTCCAACTGCCTGACAGGAGGATGGAGCCAGGAGGGGCTGGGCTCTGCTCCCAAGGAACAAGGGATGGGACAAGAGGAACCGGCCTCAAGCTGCACCAGGGCAGGTTTAGATGGAGCTGAGGAACAATTCCTGCCCCAGAGGGTGCTCAGGCATTGGAACAGGCTGCCCAGGGCAGGGCTGCAGGCACCGGCCCTGCAAGTGCTCACACCCCTTGGAGACGAGGCCTCAGTGCCATGGGTTACGGGTGGCCTTGGCAATGCTAGGAATGGTTGGACTGGATGAGCTTGAAGTTCTTTTCCAGCCCAGCTGATTCTGTGATTCATCACCCCTTTGTGTTTGTTCTGTTGACAGAACTGCCAAGGGTTAATGAATGGTGGAAACCTCCCCAGCGTGGGTGCCCCTGTGCAGGAGACCGTGCAGAGTTCCATCCAGCAGCATGTTCCTGGTGTGAGGCAGTGAAAGGTTGTGCCAATGGATCAGAGCTGTGGAGCTCAGTCCAACAGATTAAACTGTAATAGAGCTGCTACTGTAACTCAGCTCTTCCTGGAAGAGTGACTTAATACATAGCAGGATTAAAGGAATCTGTTAGGAGCAGCCTGCTTCCCAGCTGGATGCGCAGGCATCACTGCCATGGCCAGAACTAATGTGTATCTTTAGTTTTCACAGTGGTGCAGAGCTACTCTGGGGCTCAGCATCCCAGCTCTTGAGGATGCAGAGCTCAAGGGCTTTTGATCTTCGTGCTGCACTTGGGATTTTTCATGGTTTTCACTTGCTGCATTGAGCAGCTCCCCTTCCTGCCACAACTCCTCTCGGATGTTGGCATTTCCACCTTCAAAACGATACCAACAAGGGGAATAATGTAATCCTGAGCTTCCTTTGAACAGTGCTGTCGTTAGCAGGTGGGACCAGAATGAAGCAGTCATGTCCTCTCTTTGCACAGATAAGGATGGGAGTGGGGATGACAGAGGGATATGGACAGCTACGAGATGTATCTGGAGCAGCTCTGCTCTGGAGCCAGGCTGAGAGAGCTGGGATGAGTCAGCCTGGAGAAGGCTCCTGAAGGGGAGACCTTAGAGCAGCTCCAGTGCCTAAAGGGGCTGCAGGAAACCTGGAGAGGGGCTTGGGACAAGGGCCTGTAGGGACAGGCCAAGGGGAATGGCTTGAACCTGCCCGAGGGGAGACTGAGCTGAGCTCTTAGGCAGAAGCTCTTCCCTGTGAGGGTGCTGAGGCGCTGGCACAGGGTGCCCAGAGAAGCTGTGGCTGCCCCATCCCTGGCAGTGCTCAAGGCCAGGTTGGACACAGGGGCTTGGAGCACCCTGATCCAGTGGAGAGAAAGTTGGGGCTGTTCAGCCTGGAGAAGAGAAGGCTGCGTGGAGACCTCAGAGCAGCTTCCAGTGTCTGAAAGGGGCCTATGGGGATGCTGGATATGGACTCTTCATTAGGGACTGCAGTGACAGGACAAGGGGTGATGGGTTAAAACTGGAACAGGGGAAGTTTAGATTGGATATAAGGGAGAAGTTCTTTCCTGTGAGGGTGCTGAGGCACTGGAATGGGCTGCCCAGGGAGGTTGTGAATGCTCCATCCCTGGCAGTGTTCAAGGCCAGATTGGACAGAGCCTTGGGTGCCATGGTTTAGTGTGAGGTGTCCCTGCCCATGTCAGGGGGTTGGAACTGGATGATCTTAAGGTCCTTTCCAACCCTATGGTTCTGTTCTATGGTTCTATGATGGTGGTGGCCACAAGCCCGGTGCTTTCCATGTGGAAATGGGCGCCTGCGCAGTGGTGCTCAGCCTGAGCTCAGCTTTGTGTGGGCAAATACCAGATGTGAGTTACAATAAGGTTACTTCCAAGTCTGGTGCAATGATGTTCAGAAGGAAAAGCAGACCATCAGCCCTGTTGGTGCAGGCTCAGGAGATACAGCTGCTCCATCAGAGCATCATCAGGCTCCTGCTGCTGTTGCTGTTGTTGCTGCTGTTGCTGCTGCCCACTGGTAGGTGTGACTGTATCTGACCCTGTGCTTACTTTCTGGTGTGCTGCCTTTAGTGATGCAGGGAAAAACCTTTAGGGAGAGTGACTGAGGCAGGAAAGGCTCCAGGTCTCCTGCAGGAGAGAGGAGCTGGCCCCAAGGAGGGGGTTAAAGGCAGAGCTTTACACTGAGGTCTATGGGTCCGTTTGTTGGAGCGTGCATGAAGGCACTGTGTCTATCAGATCAGGAGGGGGAGAGCCTGTGGGCTCCCCCGGTTCAGTGCAGGAGACACTGCTGGGAGGTAATGAAGCTGTTCAGGAAATGTGATAATCAGGTTTGCTGCCTAAGTTTAAAAGAATTGGTGCTGGGATGTGCCAAGGGTTTGAATTAAAGCAGCTCCCGTGCGGTGCAGCGATGCCTTCAGAGCACAGCCCCTCGGGAAACAGGCTGGGAGCTTAAAGCAGGCACCAGCAGGGCCCACTGGGTTCTGCTTTGGAAAGATTAAAACAATTTGGGGTTAGGGAGTAGGAAATTAACCTCAAAAGGGTCGGCCAGTAAGCAGTGCAGCTCCAGTGAGCACATAACACTGGTGTGTGCAGGGGAGCAGGGAAACCGGTTGAGAGTTGGAGGTCACTGGTTTTGTGGAGCTGTTTCATGGGCGATCTGGATGTGTCTGGTTTGAGCCTCTCTCTTATCACACCTTTTCTGTCTCCATAGTTTTGGCCTGGCCTGAATTGCTCACGCTGTAGACTATGGGGGCAGTTAAAGGGGGTTAAATGTGTGGTTTCCATCAGCAGGTTTCAGGGCTGAGAGCTGAGGTGGAGGCTCTGGTGCAGCTCAAACAGGGACAGAGGTGGCTGCGCTTCCTCCCAGTGTCTTTCCCATTGGCAGTGTCCCTGGACATCAGCACTGGCCACGCTCGTGGAGTCCGGTGGTGGAAAGGGTTTAAGTTCTGGAGCTGCAGCTCTTGATCAGAATGGGACTGAGCACGTCCATCACAGTATGCCAGTATCCCAGTATGCTAGAGATTGGAAGGGACCTCAGAAGCTCATCCAGTCCAATCCCCCTGCCGGAGCAGGAACACCCAGATAAGGTTACACAGGAACGTGTCCAGGCGGGTTTTGATGTCTCCAGAGAAGGAGACTCCACAACCTCCCTGGGCAGCCTGGTCCAGTGTTCTGTCACCTCACTGAGAAGAAGTTTAAGTGGAACCTCTTGTGTTCCAGTTTGTACCCATTGCCCCTTGTCCTATCATTGTTTGCCACTGAGAAGAGCCTGGCTCCATCCTCGGGACACTCCCCCTTTATATATTTATATACACTAATAAGGTCACCCCTCAATCTCCTCTTCTCTAGAGACCCAGCTCCCTCAGCCTTTCCTCATAAGGGAGATGCTCCACTCCCTTCATCATCTTAGTTGCCCTGCGCTGGACTCTCTCCATCCCAGCACTGCCCTGCCCGGGCTGGAGCAGGGGGCTGGCCTGGGGCTGTGTGTGCAGAGTCCAGCTGCATTGGAGCAGCAGCATCTGCATTTCCACCTCTTCACTAAGCAGTGCTCAGGACCCCGTGTGGTTTCCAGTGCCCTTGGCACAGGTCACTGGTGTCACTGGGCAGCGGGAAGCCTTGGCTCTCTGCTGTGTGCTGGTGGCAGAGGAGGCTTCGAGTCCTGGCTGCACAGCGCGGTCTCCCTGATGGGAATGGTTCTCTCAGGAAGCAAGGCCGTGTTCTCCCCGGGCCACAGCAGGACGGGTTCAGCTCAGGCTGCCCAGTGCGTTCCTTGCCTGCCTTCACAGGAGCACCCATGGCTCATGCACAGCTCTGGTTTCCTGTCACCACCACCTCCATCTGCCTGGGGTGTTCTCCTTTGAGCTTGTGCCCCGGTGATGGCAAGGTTTAGGGGGTTGTGATTCCACAGGAGGATAACTGCAGGGATGCAGGCTCACAGAGACACCTGGGAACTAAGCCCTTAATCTCCTTATGCGTGGGTCGTGCTCACTAACCCTGCTTTGCCTGAAGGTGGGGTTTGGCTTTTTATGTACTGCAGCTGTTCCCAATAAGTGCAAGTCAGGGTCAGCAGATAATCCGGTCGGGATCGGGTTTGCATTCCTCTGGTTCAGGGCTCCTGTCTCAGCCCTGCTGAGTGGGGCAGGGCAATGGGCTGCTGTGGAGCTGCTTTGAGGCTGCTGCACACCCCAAGTGTCACCCTCAGGGCACTGCTTGATTCCAGAGCTGTTTGAAAGCCCTTTTCTGTTCTGTTAGAAGGAGGAATGATGGCTGTGGCTGATGCTCTTCCTGATGTCCTGGGGGTGTTTTGTCTGGGTTTCTTCCCCTCACCCGTTCTCTGGGCTGTGCCATCCCTCCAGGCTCAGGATCCCTGGCCTTGACTCAGACTTTGGCTCATGGAGATGGCTCCTGGCCCTCCTACCTTGGCGTTTTCCTCCTGTTCCCTGTGCTGACTGCTTAGGTTGTGGTTGGTGCAGTTCCCTGCAGCCACTGGTTTTAGGAAGGAGGCCTGGCTGGGTGGAGTGGGGCGAGCGGGGTTGGGTGAGGGCTGTACTGAATGGCAGGTTGTCACCTCAGGCTGTTTGTCACAGGCTGCTTGGTCTGTCTCCACAAGGTCACAGCCTCCCTCTCTCAGAAGGGGGATGAGGTTCCCCTCTGTCCTCTTGCAACTGCAGTTTTGGGTGCAACAGAAGCAAGCTCAGGGCCAGGACCCTTCATGGCCTGCCCTGGCTGCAGTGACAGATCTGGTGGCTTTTCCCTTGCAGCAGTACCAGAACCAGTTATTTCAACAGTCAGAAGATGTGGATGGGAAGACAGAAATCATCATCAAGGTGAGCTGGGGCTCTCCTGTGTCTTCTGCTCTTTGCTTGCTGCATCAGGCCCTTTCTGCTGGCCTGAAGCCCGCCTGTACACCGGGAGCACCAGCACTGCTCAGTCACACCACTGAGTGCAGGTACACTGGGGAGGTGTGAGGAGCTCGGTGCTGATCCGGGCCCTGGTTGGGAGGTTGGGAGTGCTCCAAGGAGAGAAGGAGCTGCTGGAACCAAAGACAGGGCCGCTGCTTGGACAGCCTGTCCCAGGCTCCCACCACAGCTCCAACGTGCTAATGATGTGTCAGGATTTAATGAGCTGGAAGCAGAGTCCTCTCTGAAGTGCTGTTTCCCGTGGTAGTTCAATGCTGTTTCCACCCAACACCCAGGTTATGTTAATTGCTGTCACTGATACAGATGAAAGCGATAGACACAAACACAGCCTTTAGAAACCAGGTGGGGATTTTCATCCATGTATCTTGTCTCGCCTCACTTCAAGTCCCTGCTCCTGTTACAGCTTCCTTAGTTTTACTCCTCCATCTCCTGTCTCCCTGGTGGGACACAGTTTACGGGGCAATGCTGCTGCCTGGTGCAGGGACACACAGGAGCAGACCCTTCCTCCTCCCTAAACGGGATTTAACCCAAGGGCCCCATCCTTACTCCTGCTCCCATTGCCCTGCCTCGGACCCTCTCTCAAACCTCACGTTGGAGCTGAACCCAGAGCTCGGGGGTCCCCCTGGTGCTCTCCTCTCTGACGTGGTCTCTTTGCTGCCTGTTCACAGCAATCCTGCGTCAACTGCGGCCGGGAGGCGACGAACGAGTGCACCGGGTGCCACAAGGTCAACTACTGCTCCACGTACTGCCAGCGGAAGGTGAGAGCTGGGGGGAGCTGCTGGGTGGGTTGGTGCAGAGCGAGGGGCACTGGGGACAGGCAGGGGCTCTGCCCAGGCCCTGGCCCAGGCTGTGCCCATGGGCAGGCAGAGCACAGGGTAGGGGAGGCCGCAGCACCTGCAGGGGCCTTCTAAGGGGTGTCTAACACCTCTGCTCTAACCCTGGGCTAAAAACCAGCTTCTCCCTTCCCAGGGGACGTCTGCCCAAGCCACTGCGGGTGCTCGGTGCTGCAGGAGGTGGGGGGGTTTGAGGTGCTCCTCAGTGACCGGTTCCTTGAGGCTCCCCCCCCATTAGTGAGCCCTGGTGTGAGCCCAGCAAGCAGAGGGGGCTTCCTGGGTCAGCCTAAAAGCTGAAGTCGGTTCTGGAAGTTGTTCCATTCCTCTCCATTGCTGGCGCTGAACTAAGGCCACCGTGTGCTGCTGTCCCACAGGGCACCGGCTGGTCCAGAGCTGTCCTTCAGGAGAGGGTTGAAGGCTGGTTCTGACTCTGTTCTAGTGAGTTCTGCGGGAGCTGACAGGGATGCCCTAGATGAGTGTTTGGGTTGAGAAGCCAGGCTGTTCAGCCTGGAGAAGAGAAGGCTGCATGGAGACCTCAGAGCAGCTTCCAGTGTCTGAAGGGGGTCTATAGGGATGCTGGGGAGGGACTCTTCATTAGGGACTGTAGTGATAGGACAAGGGGTAACGGGTTAAAACTGAAACAGGGGAAGTTTAGATTGGATCTAAGGAAGAAGTTCTTTCCTGTGAGGGTGCTGAGGCACTGGAATGGGTTGCCCAGGGAGGTTGTGAATGCTCCATCCCTGGCAGTGTTCAAGGCCAGGTTGGACAGAGCCTTGGGTGCCATGGTTTAGTGTGAGGTGTCCCTGCCCATGGCAGGGGGGTTGGAACTGGATGATCTTAAGGTCCTTTCCAACCCAAACCATTCTATGATTCTATAATGCTGACCCAGCACGGCCCCTTTCCTGCCCATTGTTACTCCTGTCGGGCTGAGCACTGGAGCCTTGCAGTGCTGCACAAAGAGCTGCTGCAATGGAGCTCAGGGGGGTCCCAGCATAGTTTCGTCCTTCCCAAGGGTCCATTCTCCTCATCCCTTCCCCTCTCTCCCCGTGCAGGACTGGAAGGACCATCAGCACATCTGCGGGCAGGCAGCTGCAGTGCAGGCTGAGGACGTGCACGTCACAGACAGCGTGATGGAGAAAGTCAGTGTCTGAGCAGAGGTACCACTGCAGCAGCCACTGCAGCAGCCACCTGGGTCCTCCACACCTACTGCCTGGTGTCATCTGCACCCACTGTCTGGTGTCATCTGCACCCACTGGCTGGGTCCTCCACACCCACTGCCTGGGTCCTCCACACCCACTGGCTGGGTCCTCCACACCCACTGCCTGGTGTCATCTGCACCCACTGGCTGGGTCCTCCACACCCACTGCCTGGTGTCATCTGCACCCACTGCCTGGGTCCTCCACACCCACTGGCTGGTGTCATCTGCATCCACTGGCTGGGTCCTCCACACCTGCTGCCTGGGTCTTCCACACCCACTGCCTGGTGTCATCTGCACCCACTGGCTGGGTCCTCCACCACCTGCACCCTGCCCATGAGCAGACCCGGCTTTGAAAGACTTTGGGATCCAGAGACCTCGTTTGCCTCCTCCTGAGCCTCTTTAAGGACTTTGAGTGAAACAGAACCTGTGAGATCCTCCAGTGCTGGGAGCTTTGGCTTCACCCAGGGGAACCTCCACCGCAGGGACAGCAGCACCTCCTCATCACCCACCTGTGGTGAGTTGAGCCTGCAGCAGGCACTGTGATGAGACCTGCTGCTGCCCCCTTCTCCCTGTGCCTCCTACCTCTGGTCTGAAGAGCGACAAGAGCCTTCGTTTGGTTTATTTATTGCCTTGAAAGCTTGGGACAAGTTCTCAGCATGCAGCAGGACTCACTGCAGGTTGGTTGTTCTCCTGTGTTCCCTCTGTGCTGGGCAAACATGGAACATGCTGGGGCTTCTGCCCTTCGGCTCAAGTGCAAAAGAACCCATGGTTAAATAAAGTGAGGTGAAAGCAGCCACGTGCCCCTGGTTCTGTGTCACTTCCCACGGGTGAAGGCAGAGAGTGGCAGCAGCAGGGATGGGTGTGTGGCCTCTGCTCAGCTGGGGACACATCCTCACCAGAGCTCACCCTCTGGGCATTAACAACCCTTGTCCTGTCAGGGCTGATTCCAGCTGTGGAGAGCACTGGGAAGTGATTTGCTTTGTTACCTGCAGTAAAGGCAATTCATTATTAATGTGCTGCTTTAGCAGTTCAGGCAAATCAGGCACCATCACTCGTGATTGAGGATTATGCACCAGCTGGAAGAGCCCCACACACTGCTGGGGGAGTGGGGTTTAGCCTCATGGCTGTCAGGGATCACTTCTCCCGTTGATTCACTCCCATTTGGTACTGGTGGGTGAGGACAGTGTTCAGCTCACAGTGCAGGAGGGGGCCCCCTGGATCAGAGTGGCCCAATCCAGCATCACAAATCCTATCCGGAGTCACAGGAAAGTTAACAACAAAGATGAGATGGAAAACACCAGTCTTATGGCAGCGGCTTCTGATGAGTCTGTTCCTTCCTGTGTGGGTCTCACAGGTGTCATTACATGATGCTCCCTGTGTCCCAGGGGATGGAGGCTGTGTCCAGGGGATGGAGGCTGGTTTGTGGCTCCCTGTGTCCCAGGGATGGAGGCTGGTTTGTGGCTCCCTGTGTTCCAGGGGATGGAGGCTGTGTCCCAGGGATGGAGGCTGGTTTGTCTCTCCCTGTGTCCCAGGGGGTGGAGGCTGGTTTGTTGCTCCCTGTGTCCCAGGGGATGAAGGCTGTGTCCAGGGATGGAGGCTGGTTTGTGGCTCCCTGTGTCCCATGGATGGAGGCTGGTTTGTCTCTCCCTGTGTCCCAGGGGATGGAGGCTGTGTCCCAGGGATGGAGGCTGGTTTGTGGCTCCCTGTGTCCCAGGGATGGAGGCTGGTTTGTGGCTCCCTGTGTTCCAGGGGATGGAGGCTGTATCCCAGGGATGGAGGCTGGTTTGTTGCTCCCTGTGTCCCAGGGGATGGAGGCTGTGTCCCAGGGATGGAGGCTGTGTCCCAGGGGATGGAGGCTGTGTCCCAGGGGATGGAGGCTGTGTCCCAGGGGATGGAGGCTGTGTCCAGGGGATGGAGGCTGGTTTGTGGCTCCCTGTGTCCCAGGGATGGAGGCTGGTTTGTGGCTCCCTGTGTCCCAGGGGATGAAGGCTGTGTCCCAGGGATGGAGGCTATGTCCCAGGGGATGGAGGCTGTGTCCCGTGGATGGAGGCTGTGCCCCAGGGATGGAGGCTGGTTTGTGGCTCCCTGTGTCCCAGGGGATGGAGGCTGTGTCCCAGGGATGGAGGCTGTGTGCCAGGGATGGAGGCTGTGTGCCAGGGATGGAAGCTGTGTCCCAGGGATGGAGGCTGTGTCCCAGGGATGGAGGCTGTGTCCCAGGGATGGAGGCTGGTTTGTTGTTCCCTGTGTTGCAGAGAGGCTGTGTCCCAGGGATGGAGGCTGTGTCCCAGGGATGGAGGCTGGTTTGTTGTTCCCTGTGTCCCAGGGGATGGAGGCTGTGTCCCAGGGATAGAGGCTGGTTTGTTGCTCCCTGTGTTGCAGGGATGGAGGCTGTGTCCCAGGGATGGAGGCTGTATCCCAGGGATGGAGCCTGGTTTGTTGTCCTGTGCAGGGACCCATCTGTGACTCCAGGCCAGAGCAGCCACCAGGATCAAAGCTCTCCCCGCTCCAGGCACCAGGGTGGGCCAGGGCTGAGTCACTTCCTTTAGAGCCGGCTCAGAGAAGGTGAGCCCAGCCCAAACAGCTCAGCCTAAAGCCAGGCCCAGCCCTGCTGTCCCTCACTGCCCACACCAAGCCCCAGGTGTTAAACAAGTAACGGAGCTGTATCCCAGAGTACTCCCCTGTGGCTCCTTGCTGTGAGCAGCTGGGAACCTGCAGCCTCCACCTCTCCCTCCTGCCCCCAGCAAAGACAGCAGCCCTTAGGCAGAAATAGAGCTTTAATGAACGGTACAAACCCCCCAAGCTGGGCTCAGCAGAAGAGGTGCAGGACCTTGCGGAAGAAGTTCCTGAACTCGGCGTTGAACACGGTGTAGATGATGGGGTTGAGGGCGCTGTTGACGTAACCCAGCCAGGTGACGGTGCTGGTGACCTGCGTGGGAACAGCACAGGACTTGCAGAGAGCCTTGGTGATGTGGACCACGAAGAAGGGAGTCCAGCAGAAGAGGAAAGCACCTGCGGAGGGGCAGGGATGTTAAACAGGGGTCAATTTAACGAAAAAGGGATAATCTTAACAAAAAAAAGCATTGGTGGAACACAAGCCTGGGCTAAACAAGAAGGGGGAGAGCGCAGATGGCCCCAAGGCACAAGCAGCAGATGGGCTGGTGCAGAGAGCTATGCTTACACCCAGACAAGGATCTCTTGCTTGTCCTAAACCTCGGTGCAAAGCCTGAGTTGTGGATGAGTTTGGATTTGCATTTAAGCTGCCAAGAGTCACAGGTTTACCATGAACAAGAGGTTAGGTTACCAACACCATAGGCGCTCCTGCTCTGTCTCAGGGGATGTGTTTGGTGGCACTGCCTTGCTCAAAGGGATGCTGAGATTTTTCCGTGGATAATCATTCCCTGATGATGAGCAATGGGCACAGGGACAAGGGCAGGGTGTGTGTTAAAACAAGTGTATGTGAGGAAGGAGGACCTGGACACTGGGGAGGTGGAGCAAGAGGAACGTGGCTCTTATCTCACCAGCACCCCCTCCAGCGAGGACAAAGCCCACTCCTCAGCATCCTGGGGCCATATGGCTGCTGCTAGGGGAGGCCAAGGAGTGTTCTGGCTTCACCAGGTTCACACAAGTCCTATTGGATGTGCAGTGCACCCCTGCCCTGCCCAGCATCCCCAGCTGCTGCTCACCAACAACAACAGGCAGCACCCGCATGGCCTTGCGCTCCCGGCCGTTGATCTTGGCCTGCTTCCGACTGTGTCCCGGGTGGGGGTACTTGAGCTGGGGGTAGGAGACAGTCTGGATCCCATTGCTCATCCCACAGTCCCCGGGATGGCTGGGGAGGGCGTAGGGGTTGCACTGGTCTGGCTCCAGCCCGCTCTGCTCGCTCACAATGAACGTTCCGGGGTGATAGAGCTTCCCGTTGGTGCCGTAGATGCCACCCCTGAGCTTGGCCTTCCGGGCCTCTTCCCAGCGCTTGAGTCCTTGGAACATGGCGCAGTAGAGCACCAGCATGACGGGGCACGGGATGAAGAAGGAGCAGATGGAGGAGTACACGATGTAGTTGTCATCCTCCAGCTGACACAAGCTGGGGTCCCGGTTTGGGACGTTGTTGAGGCCAAAGATGACGGGGGACGCGACGGCAAAGGCGAAGATCCAGGTGGTGGCTATGAGGATCAACTGCCGCAGGTCGATCTGTCGCCGGTTGTAGTTCAGGGGGACCGAAACAGCGATAAACCTGCCAACACAGGGCCAGGTGAGTCAGTCCCAGGACGGTGGGGCCACCATTGGTAGCATGAGTCCCAAACCTCTTGCTGTTGCCCTGCCCCATGGTTAATTCACCTACAGCGCTGAGGCCTGGGCTACAGCCAGTCACCCGCTCAGAGAGCACCCAAAGGGGCAGCTCTGCCCTTACTGTGTCATTGTGCAAGGATACCGATGGTGGTGAGGGGGGAGGATGGAAGGGCAGAGCATGGGGTCTGTGGGGGGGCAGCTTGGTGCCAGGACACAGCACCCCCTCCTCTGGCGCGAGGAGGAGGAGGAGGAAGGCACTTACCGGTCCACGCTGATAGCACAGAGGTTGAAGATGGAGGCGGTGCACAGCATCACGTCCATGGTCATCAGAGCATCGCACAGCACCGTGCTGAGGGACCACACACCTCCCTGGAACTGAGAAGATCAACGGGATCAGCAGATGCCGCATCCCACTGTGTGAATGTGCCATGGAACAGCTCTATGCCTGGGCACCTCCATCACTCCCACTCCCCTCCAGGTGAGCAGCCTGCCCTAGAGCCCTCCTGCCCCCTGCGTGCTCATCCCTGCCCAGCAAAGCAGCAGCACACGGGATTAACCCCACACAAGGGTTCACAGCTTGCCTGGGACATCGTGGTCCCGGCCTGGCTGCAGAATGGGGCTGCACACCAAGTGAGTGGGACACTAAACACTGCACACTAAGGGTGCGAGGCACATTAATGGGAGCCAGCGGGCTCAGAACCCCAAACTCCTCAAATTCCACCCCAAAATCCCCCTGAGTAACGCAGGGCTCAGCATTCCCCACCCAGCACTACTTGCCATAGGTCACTGCGGAGGCAGGGAGAGGCTCCTCAATGAGGCACAGAGCAGAGCTCCTCTCCCATGTCCCAGCTGCCCCAGCACCCTGTTTGCAGCCGATGGGAGCAGCTCCCCTGTGCTCCACAACTGGTTGGCTCTGTCCCACTAAGCCCAAGGCCAGGCTGCTCAAGGCAGTCAGACACTGTCCTTGTTCTGCTCCCCAGTGGGAGGGCAGGACCAGGGGCTGCTGCTCTGTTACTCACAAGTGTGGGCTTTGCTGTACAAAAGGTATTGAGTTAAAAACCTATGCTTCTATGTCCTGAATAATCCTTAGCAGAAACCCAACGATGCCAGGGAACCCCCGAGGGTTCGTGCTCCATCCATCCCAGCCCATGGAACAGGAATGGTTGCTCAGCAGGGTGCTCTGAATGCAATGGATGTTGGCAACGGGAATGCAAGGATGAGCTCAAGGAGCTCAGGATAAAGGCACTAAATGTCACCTTCATGTCCTTGCACCAGGAAACTGCCTCCAGGACGAGAGCATCAACAGCATTTTGAGCAGAATCCTAACGTTAGGACAAGAGAAGCTGCTTTTGTCTTCCCTGAGAATAAAGAGGGGCTCAAAACCCCGCTCTGCTCCAGCTCAGCGCCCTCCACCCCAGGTGAGCAGCTCAGAGGAGGGAAGGCCCAGACAAAGCTCTCATCCCACACGGGTTTGGTGCCTGGAGCCTGAAGTGTTTCTTGACCAGGTCCATAGGACCCCAGACACAGAGTGCTCGGGGTTGGAAGGGACCTTAAAGATCCTGGCCTTGAGCACTGCCAGGGATGGGGCAGCCACAGCTTCTCTGGGCACCCTGTGCCAGCGCCTCAGCACCCTCACAGGGAAGAGCTTCTGCCTAAGAGCTCAGCTCAGTCTCCCCTCGGGCAGGTTCAAGCCATTCCCCTTGGCCTGCACAAACACATGTATATATATAAAATATATATAACATATATATAATATACACACACATAAATATATGTATTTATAAATACGATTTAAAGTTAATGTATTATAATTAGAAATTAGATTGCATACAAAGAAATATAAAATGCACCTGGAACTTTGCAAAACATCAAGCACTATATATACTGCACATATACTCTTACTATTATAAATATATACTATTGTAGTAATAAATATTATAACAAATATATTGCTACTTGCAATGTATATATAACTTATATATTTTTATGTATATGAAATGTGTATATATATATCCCAGGGACTTTCTTCTATTTTATATACCTATACTTTAATCCCTATAATTTATCAATTAATTAGTATTATCGTAGAATCACAGAATAGTCCAGGTTGGAAAGGAGCTTAAGATCATCCAGTTCCAACCCCCTGCCATGGGCAGGGACACCTCACACTAAACCATGGCACCCAAGGCTCTGTCCAACCAACTATGTACTATACAGTGCATTAATATATAAATATAGAACACATATACAGATAGGGATCATTGTATTCTAGAACATATAACAATATAATGTAGAATATATGCTGAGGCGCTGGCACAGGGTGCCCAGAGAAGCTGTGGCTGCCCCATCCCTGGCAGTGCTCAAGGCCAGGTTGGACACAGGGGCTTGGAGCAAGCTGCTCCAGTGGAAGGGGCTGGGGTTGGAGCTGGAGGAGCTTTAAGGTCCTTTCCAATGCAAACCATTCTATGATCCTATGATATATAAAATGTCTATATATTAATACAGCCTATAGTATGGTAATACACAGTAAAGTACATAAACCATATATAATATATCATTATATACTATGAATTCCTCTTTAGAACATCAGTACTGCAGCTGTGTGTGTGTGGAGCTGCTCTGTGGCACATGAACCTTCAGGAAGCACCCCTGCATCCCTGCGCATCCCCTGGAGACAGAGCTGCCATTCCACCACATCCCTGGGTTAGCTCCATGATACACAACTTTGGGAGCAACTCCGAGCATCCTGGGGAGCCTGTTGCTAAGAAATGAGAGGGGAAGCTACAAAAGCCCAACCCAGCATCTTAAGAAGGTGAGGAATAAACCCAACACCTTGCATGGGGACAGCAGAGGAGGTGCCAAGGGTGGGGAGAGTTCTACCATGTGCCAGTGCCAAGTGAGGAGTGATGGGATGAAGTCAAGAAGAGAAATAACTAATCCATTGCTGTGTTTGATTCTAAAAGAGGTGAAGTAGGGGAAAGGGCTTTAGTTTAGGCTGAGATGAAAGAAAGGCACCCAGAAACACAGCTGGCACCTCCCAGCACTTACACACAGGTTACACGGCCGAGACTGGTAAGTGAATGAGAGCACATGCCCTGAGCAGCCCCTCTCCCCCAGGCACACAGCCAGGAGCCCCCAGAGTGAGCCAGGCACTTCCACCCCTACTACACTGCTACTCCCCAGGCTCTCCCCAAAGCAAACCTATAGTAACAGTCACCCAGCGCCAGCATAGTCTAACTTCACTGATGCCATGCAACCATTGAGTGCGGATTTGTTCATGTAGAGATGCTAAAGAGCATCTTTGTTCATGGAGAGATGCTAAAGAGCATTTTTGTTCATGGAGAGATGCTAAAGAGCAGGCTCTGGTTTCACCCATCCTGGCACAAGGAACCCAGCCACGTAATGCTGGGCAGGAGCAGAACCCCCTGCCTCTGCCAGGATTAATGCCAGGCAGTAATGATGTCACGCTCAGGATTATGATTAGTGGAGCTGCAAAGCCAAAGGAGACTGAAGGAACTGGCTATTTTTATACAGCCATCTCCTTGAGAGGCAGCCGGAACCTCCCGGGAAGGGCTGGATTCAGGGCTGAATGCTTCCTGCAGCATGGATCAGCCACCCCAAAGTGAATCTGGGAGCTGAATCCCAAAACCCAACCCCCAAGGTGTTGCCAAGCTCAAGTGGGATCCTGCCAAGGTCAAATCTGATTCTGGGCTACAGCTTCCAAAACCTTGGGATGCTGGTTCTGAACAGGACAAGAGCTGTGGGGCTGCAGCACCTCCAGAGGACACAGCCTTTGCAGAGGGATTCACATTGGGCCCTTAGGAAATGCTTCAAACCCTTCCCTTTCCTCACCAACCCCCAGCACTGACTGGGGGGGACCGTGCTGGGCGAGGGCTTCCTCTTGTACCGTGTTTCTTGACTGCACAATGTGCCAAGAAGCTCTTGGATGGGGGAGTGACTTTGGATTAGAGGCAGAGCTGGCTTTGCAGGGCCATGTGATTGAGAGGTACCTAATCACAGGAGATTAGCCCATTGAGGTACACCGGGGAGGGCTTTAGGGCCCATAAACGGCTCAAGCCACCTCTAAGATGTGCTCCAGAGGGGCTCCACTTCCAGTGGCACTTTTGGGTTCCCTGCTTTCTCAGCACAAGCCCCCTTGTTTCCCCCCAGTGATGCTCTTCATGGGCGCTGCTGTTCAGAGGACACAGGGAGCTGCACAGCAAGACGTGGTCTGGAGGTAAAGGACCTGCCCTAGCACAACAGAGCAGAGCTCCCAAGAGCTCTGATACAACCCCGAAGCCAGCCTACCTGCTGCATTGCTTCTAAGGCTGGTGGTACACCCTACACAGCTCTGGCTGAGCCTCACATGGGTGAGGGTATTGGCCACCACCCCCAAAACCCCCAGGCAGGGGGGTTCTTGGAAGAGGATGGAAAACCCTATGGGCAGGGAGGGTCATGGAATAGTGAGGGGGTAGCACAAAAGGAGGAGGGAAGCAGTCTAACATAACCACCGTTAAATACCCTGTCCGAAGGATACGCTGCAGCCCGCTGACACAGCAAGATTGGTGACATTATGCACCAAATTCTCATACTAGAGAATTCAAACTGGATTAAACACAAACGTTATTCTAAATACAACCCAGTATAATGACTTTTAGATTAATTTTTTTCCTTGTTTTGAGGTGTCGGGGGGGGGGTTGCAGAGTGCTTTGAAGATGTGCTTTTTTTTCTAAACCAGATATTCAGTGGATTTCTTTATCAGAATTTGTATCTTATATTTTTACTAGATTGTTCCATTTAGTAAAAATATGATAAGATACACCCTGTAGCTCAGTGTTCCCTGGCAGACAAGGAGGGTTTATAGGAAGGTGATGATGGTCACTGCTGCAGCCACAAGCCTCTTTCCCAGAGTTATTCCAGTGCAGACTGGCTGCTTCTTCATCCAACCAGGGTTGGCAATGTCAGTAAGCTCACAGGCAGCCACTATGGTCTCTTACGTGATACCAGTACCTCATTACAAATGGCACTTAGGTTCTGGTTCAACCACGATGTGCAGAGGAGGAACAACTCCAACTGCTGCTTACAAAGAAGTGCTCAAGGCCAGGTTGGACACAGGGGCTTGGAGCAAGCTGCTCCAGGGGAAGGGGTCCCTGCCCGTGGCAGGGGTTGGAGCTGGAGGAGCTTTAAGGTCCCTTTAACCCAAACCACTCTATAAGTGAATACAAAGAGGTTATAGAAAGTATTCTGTAGGATAGTGAATGGCAGGAGATGGGACTTGACTTCCCAAGCACCCCTGCAGGCTGCCTTCCCACTCAGGTCATTTTGGTGTCCCTATCCCTAAACCCAGTTGATACCCAGGCCAAAATCTGCCTTCGTGCAAACCAGCCTGTTTCCTGGAGAGCTCTTACACCACCAGTGCTTCTGAGGGCATGAGCCAGGACAGGGCCAAAGGGTTCTGTCTTACTCCTGATGACAACAGCTCTGGTCTCAGCTCCTCCACGTGCTTCTGCACGGCAGCTTCATACCTGCCCCTCTTGCCAGCCCTGCAAACAGGCTCACAAGGAGGCAGAGGGCACAAAGACATCCTTTAGTCTTTGGTGGTGGTGATAAGACAGATACAGACACACCAGCAACAGCAGCCTCCAAGTGGATGAGGAGCTGCCCAGCTCTATTTCCATACAAGCACCTGCCTGCCCTCAGCGAGGACATGGCTCAAACACATCACACAGGGAGACTACAAGTGCCAGCCTTAGGAGCCCAGGCCTGCTCAGGTTACACCACCAGCCAGAGGAGCAATGCACCGTGCAAGGGAACAAAGCTCAGCATCAATGAACTGTCCCGATGCCCACAAGGAGCTGATGCTGGGCCTGTCATGAGCCGTGATGACTTCTGCGTTCTCCAGAGGACACAATGAAGCTGCAAGGGGAGAGGAAGGTGAGGGAGTGGGACACAAGACAAAGGTGGCCTCACGTCTGCTCTAGCATCCTCTGTTGGCTTAAAGCATTGAGGTCAAGGGTTTTGAGAGTGAGAATAAGTGTGATCATCCACCTGAAACACGAGGCCCCAAACTAAGATGATGAAGGGAGTGGAGCATCTCCCTTATGAGGAGAGACTGAGGGAGCTGGGTCTCTATAGTTTGGAGAAGAGGAGATTGAGGGGTGACCTTATTAGTGTATATCAATATATAAAGGGGGAGTGTCACGAGGATGGAGCCAGGCTCTTCTCAGTGGCAAACAATGATAGGACAAGGGGCAATGGGTACAAACTGGAACACAAGAGGTTCCACTTAAACTCCTTCTCAGTGAGGTGACAGAACACTGGACCAGGCTGCCCAGGGAGGTTGTGGGGTCTCCTTCTCTGGAGACATTCAAAACCCACCTGGACACGTTCCTGTGTAACCTTATCTAGGTGTTCCTGCTCTGCAGGGGGATTGGACTGGATGATCTCTTGAGGTCCCTTCCAATCTCTAACATACTGGGATACCTCCCCACGCTTACTGGTCACTGAAAACAGAATCCTTAGCACTGGGCAGTGTCACCTCCCAGTACTGTGTGCAGAGACTGCAGCTCAGGCACCAGGCAGGCCTACAGGAACATCTCTTCCCACTAAAGCTGTAAGATTTGGGAATGAGTAATGCTGAAGGGATGACATGCACTCACAGAGCCACAGGAAACCTGGAGGAGGGTAGAGCTCTGCTCTCTCAACAGAAGAACTGCATCACAGGCACATATACACATGAGATGCTTCAGAGATCCCTTTTGATGCCAGTGGTACAAGCGACACCCAGACAGTGTGATGCAGAACAGCATCACCCTGGCCAAGCTCACAGCTTGTGTAATAGCACTCGCCTCCAGCCCTGGGGCTGTGAGAGGTGGAGTGACTGCTGGAAAGTGACTGTGGCAGGAGCTGGGTAGGCACTGCTGAAGCCATTTCCTCTTTTGCCTGCTCACACAGGTCTTAGTGGCAAAGATGTTTATGTAATGCTGCCTTCCCCAGCCCCTGGCAGCAGCTCCTGGATCCGGTGTGTTTGGTAGCTCAGGAAACCAGCGTGGATCAGAGGAGCAGTGTCCGAGCGAGGCAGGCAGGAGGGATGCTCTACAGTGAGTACAAGAGGCCTAAATAAAGGGTGGCTCTGGCTCCTGCCATTGTCAAGGAGTCTCTGGGCAGTTAAACACAGACAAGCTTTTGGAGCCATGCAGTTTCCTAGTGGCAAAGCCACTTAGGGCCCAAGGAGATTCTGTAGTACCTCCACAGTACTTGTGGCTCTGCTTGCTCATGTGTCCTCCCTGCCTCAGGGCAGTGGTACCCCACTGTCAGTGCTGACTCTGGCATCTTCTCCTGGGATCTCTTCACACAAAGGCAGGGCTTTGCTCCTGGGGAATTACTGTGCACAGCTGGGAGTGCCCCAGGCCTCTTTCCCCCTTCCTTCCCATCATTCTTGCCTTACTGACACCGGATTGATCACTAGGGGAGCACCACACACTCTCCTCAGAAAGACAAGGCTACTTCCTCCCTGGGTTTTCACCTCTCCCTGTCATACTGCTGAGACTTGAGATTCCCAAGCAAGTTGGAAGAGAAGCTCCTTCTGCACCAGGGCAGCCTGGTGTGTGGTGACCAACAGCTGGCAAGCACTAGAACGTGTCCCTGTTCTGTGTCTGAACAAGATCAATGGAGGATGCTGGACATCATCACCACACTCAGCTGGTGTGTGCCATCCTGTGCGTGTGCTGCTCGCGGTGGCTGACATGGCAACCAACCAGCACTCATCCACCTCCACCCAAGCCAACGCTCCAGACAGAGCGAGTTCATCTGGTCTTCTTTAAGGATGTGTGGTTCTAGAGAGGAACTGGCTGCTAACACTGCCCTGTCCGGCGTTCACGTCAACAGGCTCAGTTTGGAAACTGATGCTTGAAGCCGGTGGGAGGCTGATGCTTCTTCCTTCACATCCATAGAGTGCTTCCTGGTTGTGAAGGATCAGAACTGACAAGTGACAGCACCATTTGGGTTTATGGAAGACCAGCCTTGTGACAGCAGTTTTAGCACTTTCACATTAAGGCCCGAAGCATCACCTTGAGCTGCTCAGGTAGGTAAATTTGGCATGATGAATTCATAGAACCATAGAACAGTTTGGGTTGGAAAGGACCTTAAGATCATCCAGTTCCAACCCCTGCCATGGGCAGGGACACCTCACACTAAACCATGGCACCCAAGGCTCTGTCCAACCTGGCCTTGAACACTGCCAGGGATGGAGCATTCACAACCTCCCTGGGCAACCCATTCCAGTGCCTCACCACCCTCACAGGAAAGAATTTCCTCCTTAGATCCAATCTAAACTTCCCCTGTTTCAGTTTGAACCCATTACCCCTTGTCCTGTCACTGCAGTCCCTAATGAAGAGTCCATCCCCAGCATCCCTATAGGCCCCCTTCAGACACTGGAAGCTGCTCTGAGGTCTCCACGCAGCTTCTCTTCTCCAGGCTGAACAGCCCCAACTTTCTCAGCCTATCTCCATACAGGAGCTGCTCCAGCCCCTGAGCATCCTCGTGGCCTCCTCTGGACTTGTTCCAACAGTTCCATGTCCTTTTTATGTTGAGGACACCAGAACTGCACACAGTGCTCCAGGGGAGGTCTCACAAGAGCAGAGCAGAGTCACCATCTCCTGCTCATCATCAGAGAACACCCCTGCACACTGCGGTGCTTCTCCCTGAGCTGCACCAGAGAGAACAGGACCAGGGCAGGTTTGCATTAGCTCACCCCATTTCCTGCCCTCCTGCCAAGCTCTGGTTCCCACTGAGGCTGCAGTGATTGTGAAATAGTACAGGAAAGAAAGAGCTGGGACCACACAGGCCAATTCCCCCCTTGTCTAGTGCCTGCTTCCAGCAATCCTCCAACCCTGCAGGCACAAACGAGGGGCATCCAGGGAGAAGTGACACCGTTTGGCTCCTATGGCCAAGCCCTCTGAATCCTCCCCATGGCTAAGAGTTTATTTGTGACGAGAAGTTAGGCTGGCTCTTTCAGAAGCACCAAAGGAGAGCAGGTGACAACCACTGCAGCTGAAGCATCACAATCACCGAAATAACAGCCAAGATCAAGGCCTCTCACGCTGTGTTCCAGCTTCTGTGAACAGCAGCAAAGGGTAACTCACATCTCACAGGATGGAATCCCATCCTCTCCGCAGCTTGTGGGAGATCTGTTGATCTGTGGGGATGTCAGATCTCACCTCAAAGGTTAAATCTCTCCAGCTGCCTTCTAAAGCCCTGCCTGGGAGGGATGGTTCCAAACACTTAAGCAGCCTTCTTGCAGGAGGAAAGCACAAGATGAACAAGCACCTCCTGCTGAATGAAAGAAGTGGCCAGGGTTCATTGTTCTGTTCCTGTTCAACCAAAACCACCCTCTCAGCCGGTTCTTGCTTTCCAGTAGCCCTCCAAGTCACCTTTACCCTGTCAGGAGCTGCACTGACGTTAAAAACAGCCACCAAGGAAAAACCCCACACCAAGAACAAAGCCTGAACGGAACACTCAAGAGTGGCCATGCTACACTGTCAGGGGCTCCACGCAGTGATACAGAATGCAAGTTGAATTCCAGCTAGTTTTAAACAGCAGCAGCCACTATAGCCCCTGTCAAGCATCTGATTCTGGTTTTGATTTGCCTCCAAGGAAAGAACTACTAAACTCCACAAGAATTCCATCCCCTGGCACTGCCTCAATGGTTACTCTCCCTTCCCCTTAGCGTATTTCTAAGGTTCTAAGGCAGGGCTGGACACCCATTGCCTGAGCATCAGACTCTGTGGGATGTCTGTGGTACCCAAGGAAAGCCCCACAATGCTGATGCCCAAATGGAAGCACTTTCAAAGGTACCTCAGAGCATCTAAACCTGCATGTCAAGATGTCAGCAAAGCTCAAGCCTGCAGGCAAGAGGAAACCACAGTAGTGTGCATAGTGCCCATAGGAACAGGAGCTGCAAGCATGGAGAGACAACAGAAAGAGCAAGGAGAAAAAGGAGATCCAGGTTAGCAAAAGCAGCTGTGAAGAAGGATGAAGGCAGAGGCTTTCCAGCCACCAAAACCAGAGAGATTATGAACCAAGAGCAAAACCACCACAACCAAACAGCACGGAGGGGGATCCTCTCAGTGTGGTGGAAAGAAGGGAATCTAATGCTCCTGTTGTCATTGGTTCCTGGTATGGTCCCCAGATGAGCCTGTCCCTCCGGAATAGCTGTCTTCAGAGAGGTCACAGTGTCCTGCACAGTCCTAGAGCCAGGCAGAGAGGCTAAAAGCATCCTAAGCCCTAATCCTCAGCCTTGCTTAAGTATAGCCCCACCTCTGTGAGGTGCTGAACAGCAGCCCTGCCACGGGAGAGAAGGGAGATGCTACCAAACACTGCTGGTGTGCTCTTGCGTTTGCCTCCAAGGATGGGAGCACCATTTGGTCTCACTCATGGGGCCAACTCCCCAGTGAAGCATTAAGCCACCACCTTGCAACTCATGTGGCTATCAGAAAATGCATCAGGCTAAAGCTTTCTGGGGCTGCTCACTGTGCACAGGTTGAGTCCTGACTCTCCCCACATCTGGAAAGAAGAGGACTGCTCTTCTTCCACATAGATAGGTACAAACCTCTGCTATTTTGGCATGTGGCTTTTTCATCCACTGGAGCAGGGATGGAGATGATGGCTGGTGCTGATGGTGAGGCTCCAGTGAGGCTCCTCACCCCCATCCACCAAAGCCCCCCACAATCAAAGGCATCCTCAATCCCCTGCAGTAACCATGTCTCTCCCTGTCACGCAGGCTCAGAGACATCCAAACCCACTCCGCCTCCGGAGCTCTGTTGCTCTTTCCCTCAGCTGTCCAGTCTTGGAGGTGAATGGAGAACCTGACCCAAAGTCCCCCAAGGTGGCTCCAGCACATGCAGGGCCAGACATGTGCAAACCATAGAACCTGCCAGGAGGAGCCCTGCAGAACCTGACCAAAAGCCCCTTGATGTAGGGCGACAGATCCCACTTAGCTCCCGAAAAAGACCTCTTTCCCCTCTCAACTCCACATGGGAACCTGACTCCTGGCTAAAGGTGTCCCTTATGGTCCACCTTGTCTAGACTGTGCTTTGGCCATGAAAGGTTGGACCAGATGATCCTTGAGGTCCCCTTCCAACCTATTCTATGATTACCACCAAAACCTGCTCACAGCACAGGAGCTTGCTCCCTTTCTAACCACTCGCTGATGGCAACACAAGGGCTCCCCAGAGCTGCTGACCCGGCCCGGGGGGACTTCCCCCCAAGGCATCTCCATTCGGGGCATCTGCGGCTCGGCAACGGTCGGGCAGGACGACGGGGGAGCCCCGAACCTGCACGGCGCCGGCTGCCGCCGCCACCGCTCGCTGTCCTGCAGCGGGTTTGCGGTGCTGGCGGCCGAGATGCCGTGAGGGACTCGGAGGAGAAAGCCGCGGCGGTTTGAAAGCGCCACCAATGTCCCTGCAGCGGGGTAAGGCTGGGGCTGTCCCGAGGGGCTGAGCAGCAGCGATGGCAGCGCCGATCCGGAGGGATGGAGGTGGGGAGCAAAAGGGAGACGGGCTTTAACCCTCAATACTTGGCCTCTTGCCGATCCCGCTCCCCAGCCCCAGCGGTGCCCTTCCAGCGCGGTGCTCACCTCGGAGTAGACGTAGAGGGGCAGGACGAGCAGGGCGAGCAGGAGGTCGGCGACGGCGAGGCTGACGATGAAGTAGTTGGTGGTGGTCTTCAGCGCCCGCTCCGTGCAGACGCTGAGGCAGACGAGCCCGTTGCCGCCCACGATGAACAGGATGAGGACGATGCCCAGCACCAGGGCGGCGATGTTGTGCCCGGCGGCCGGCGCTGGCGGGGCCGGGGGCAGCGCGGTGCCGTTGCAGAGCGCGGCCCCGGCGCTGCCGTTGCCCATGGCGCGGCCCCGGCGCGGCCCCCGCAGCCCGGAGCATGGGAGCGCCCCCGACCGCGGGCGCCCGGCTCAGCCCCGCGGCCGCGCTCCGCCGGCCCGCACCAAACTTTCGGCGGAGCGGGGAGGAGCCTCCGCCGCCCCCCCCCCAGCCCCAGCCCCGGCCCCGGCCCCGGCCCCGGCCCCCGCGCTCCCAACTGGGTCACCAAGCGGCTTACGGGGAGGCGGAGAGCGGGGGGCGGCTCCCGGGGTGCCGGACCCGCTCCCCCCCGCCGAGCCCCGGAGGGAGGACCAGGACCCGGACCCGCACCCGCACCCGCTCCGGCTCCGGCCCGGAGGTGAGGGGCCCCGTTGTGGAGGTGGCGCTCCCAGCCCGTGAGGATGCTCTGCGTGGACCGATCCCCGCTTGTAGCCCGGCTCCTGCGGTGGCCCAGGTGAGTGCCGGCAGTCCGGGCTTTACCGAGAGACTTCACTGCCCAACTTACCCCAGCTGCCTCCTGCAGCGGAGGAGTCTCCTTCTCCAAGGATTAGGCTTTGTGTTGCCTCTTGAGCAGGAGGAAGAGGGGCAGCTGTGCACTGACACAGCTGAGGTTTCTTCTTCGGTTTGCTGCCCTCCTCCAGGTCCAGCAGCAGTGGGTTGGTGTTCGTATTTGGCACTTCCCACCCCAAAGCAGGGGTCAGTCGCTCTGTGGGTGTTAAAAACCAGCACATTTCCCTCCATTCCTCTGAGTGGGACCAGATCTTTCTCCAAACAGCACTGGAATGGGAACTATCACTTTTCGCTCTGCCTGTGCTTCTGTGATCATATGGGAACAGTTTGTGCTGGACTTAGGTGGGCACAAGCATGGCTGCACATCACTCAGGTTGGGAAGTCCACATCTGGAGTGTCCTCATCTGCTGTGGAGCTCAGACAAGGAAGATCTGCATTATCCAGTGCAGTGAACTGAGACAAAACTACCCCCATAGTGTCTTTTAAACCCATATGTCATGAGAGTCTGAGTGTGCTCAGTGATTTCTGCTCACATCACAGCTTTCAGGTCTGGTGGTTGGTCACTAGAATGTCACTGCTGGCACTCACTGCTCTCACAGCCTTCACTCAGTGAGCTGAGGCAGCAGAATCTCTTACTAGAGCCCTTTCACTCCAAGAAATCAACTCAAATTAGCTAAAGAAGGCCCTGGAGTGCATGAATGAAATGGCACTGAAACCCTGTGTGGACAGAATACCCTTTAGTCTACTTGTGTTTAAACTACCTGAGCAGTAAAGAGAGCAGGATGGGGCTGTGACTGCGGGCTGCCTTCCCACAGGGATTAACGCCTTGTATTTAATCCACTTTAGCAGTTAATTTCTATTCATTACCTTGATTTTCCCTGTGGGTTAGTACAGAGTGACTCTTTTAATGCTCAGTGTGGAAGCCGGTATGCCAGTCTAGCAGTGCTTTAATCCTAAACTGGTTTAATCCTGGAGTAGATTAAATTAATGTGAAATAAGGCTTTTGATGTCCAAACCCGAGCAGCTATGCAAAGCAGTAATTAGGGTGGCTCTTCCACTGCATGCTCACAGGATGCACTAAGCCTTGCTCACCCATGGCTTCTCCTTGTGCCTGCTGCCACTCTGCCCACAGCGCATCCCTTGGCTTGGGGGCTGTAAACCGCATCCTGCATGGGCTGACTGGTTTGGTTCTGCTGTGTCCCAGCAGGGAGCAGGGAATCCTGGGGAGCAAAGGTTAGCAGAAAAGCACCTTTGTTTCCTGTTGGAGGGTATAAGCACCAGGCACAATCCTTCCTTGGGTGAGAGGAGCTGTCCTAGTAGAGGAGAAGGAAATTTGGTGATCCATCAGCATATCTGAAGGTCGTATAATCAGGATCATGGAATGGTTTGGATTGGAAAGGACCTGAAGCTCATCTCCAACCCCCTGCCATGGGCAGGGACCCCTTCCACTGGAGCAGCTTGCTCCAAGCCCCTGTGTCCAACCTGGCCTTGAGCACTGCCAGGGATGGGGCAGCCACAGCTTCTCTGGGCACCCTGTGCCAGCGCCTCAGCACCCTCACAGGGAAGAGCTTCTGCTTTATCTCCAACCTGAACCTCCCCTGTTTCACTCTGAACCCATCACCCCTTGTCCTGCCCTCCAGTTCCTGATGAAGAGTCCCTCCCCAGCATCCTTGTAGCCCCTTTCAGGTACTGGATCTCATGTCACCGTGAGCAAAAACAGATGACAGAGTCATTGCTCACCCTCATGGAAAGCAAGAAGAGTTGTAAGTCAAAGTGACTGACTCTGAGTGCTTAAGAGCACCTTTGGAGAGTAATGTGGTCAGTGGTTTTGAACAGCCCTGTTTTGCTTGGGTGTGCAGCTTGCAGTGTCTTGGTTCCCCTGTCACACTGGGACAGGCCGCTGGCTCAGAGAAGGGGGAAGAGGCTGGGAATGCCACCCATAGATGCTCTTTTGTCAGGAAAGATTGGTTAATTATGTCCTAAGGATGTGCTATGAAGGACACAAGGCATGAACAGCAGCACCTCAGCCTCACGCAAGATAGTGCCTCAGTTTCCCCTTTATAGACCAACAGATTGGTCCCTCAGCCATCCCAGAGACAACGCTGTCCATACACCAGGATGGAGTCTCTGTGTAATCCCATGTCACTGCGTGTCAAACAAGGGGAAATGAGACTGGTACCCAGTACCTTTTAGGGCCTTTGCCTTTCCTTCTGTTACCTCTGGCATGCAAAGACTTGGCTTGTGAGCTCTATGTGACCATCACTGCCCTCCAGCCACCTCCAAGAGACCAGCCCCTGGCAGCACCAGGAGAACACCCATCTCTTCACCCAGCAGTGGGAGATCTGCCTTTGCAGCAGAGCTGGTCCCCAGCAGCCAGCCAAGGAGCAGGAGCTCCACAGAGACTCCCCAAGGATGAGTTAGTGGAGGATCCAGTCCGAGCCGGTTCAGAGGATCAGGGAGGTTGTGGACTGTGATACCTGTCAGAGCCCCGAGATGGGGAGCTTTTATCTGGAGCTTCTCCCACTTGAGGCACTGGATTTTTAACTAGAAAAAGAGAACAAAATTACCTGCCCGAGTTTCAGCTTAAAGTCAACGGGTGAATAGTCCCCTGATACCTGGGCAACACATCACTGGGGCTATCTTGAGGCTTGGAACAAAGGGAGGAAAATCAAGAGCTTTTAAGGCCAATCGTGTTCCTTTTATTTGTTATATTTAGCTGAGCAATTCTCTGTGAAAAATATCCTCTGCAGCAAAGCCATCCTGCTTTACACTGCAATGACTTCCCAGAAGAGACAGAGCAGCATCCTGCCTTTCAGGCTAACCTTTGCGGGAGAGGGAGAGGATGGCAAAGCTCTCCTGGCTTTTCAGGCTCTCTTGAGCCCCCTCCAATAAGCTGCAGGGATTTATGTACTCACCAAATAGATCTTTTGACATTTAACATCCTGGCAAGTTATGATAAATCCATATAAGATGGAAAAGGTAATGCATTTGGGATGGTGATTAGCTGTGGGGATGGAGCTACAGGGAAAATGGCTGGATTTTCTGTCTCAGCTTCGAGACAACAGTAGATGTTTTTGAGGTTTCAGACTAAGCCATATAATTGATCTCACACAGGGGTTACCTGGTGAAATCTGCGGGTTTATGTCATAGGGCAAATCAAATTAATATACTTCAAGAGCTCCTACTGGTTTCAAAGCCTCAGTGAGCTTATTAGAGCCACTTGTTATGAGAAACCTCCTGGGGAGGAGGAGAAGGGGAAAGCAGCATGGGCAAGGAAGGGCATGCCTGTGAGCAGCAAGCACTGATGAGCGCATCTCCTCCCACCCCCGGCTTCACAAAGCCTTGCTCACCTGGGAGGGATGTTCGTCCAGGGCCCTGATAAAGCCCAAACAGGGATGCAGCCAAAATGAAGCCCAGCAGTTGTGTGGCTGTCAGGAGCTGCTGTTTCACTGCTGGCACTGAACAGCTGGAACAGCTGGGCGAGCCTGTCAGCCTGGGCACAGAGCCTGGACACTGAGCCTAGATACAGAGCCTGGACACACACACAGCCTGAGCACAGAGCCTGGACATCGACACAGAGCCTTGATACAGAGCCTGAACACAGAGCCTGGACATGGACTGAGCCTGGATACAGAGCATGAACACAGAGCCTGGTGACACACAGAGCCTGAACACAAGCCTGGATGCACAGAGCCTGGACATGGATACAGAGCCTGGACACACACAGAGCCTGAGCACAGAGGCTGAACATGGACACAGAGCCTGGACATGGATACAGAGCCTGGACACACACAGAGCCTGGACATGGATACAGTGCCTGGACATGGACACAGAGCCTGGACATGGATACAGAGCCTGGACATGGATACAGAGCCTGGACACACACAGAGCCTGGACATGGATACAGAGCCTGGACATGGATACAGAGCCTGGACATGGATACAGAGCCTGGACACACACAGAGCCTGGACATGGATACAGAGCCTGGACATGGATACAGAGCCTGGACACACACAGAGCCTGGACATGGATACAGAGCCTGGACACACACAGAGCCTGGACACACACAGAGCCTGGACATGGATACAGAGCCTGGACACACACAGAGCCTGGACACACACAGAGCCTGGACATGGATACAGTGCCTGGACACACACAGAGCCTGGACACACACAGAGCCTGGACACAGTCCCTGGCATTCTTATAATTAAAACTAATCCTCTGAAGTGCTTTCTCCTCTTCCCAGACCCAGCAAACAGCTGGAGGCTGAGATTACAGGCACTGATGCCAATTAGAGCTGTGATAAGGCCACATGCATGGGGAGCAGCAGCACAGAGCTCTGCTGGAGACAGGAGGCACTTGGAGTTCTTCCATTTAAGGTACAAGGTGGTTTCTGGCTGGGCAGAAGCAATGCTGGGCCAGGAGGGCATGGGTGGCCAGAGCACTCCTGGGGAGGAAGCCTTGTGTCCTGTCCCATCATGTCCCTGCAGTGGGATCTGTTCCATCCAGCACACTGTGGAGTCTACCTGGGGACCGGCAGAGTGCACCCCCTTTGGCAGCCATAGGATCATATCACAGACTCACAGACTGGTTCATGCTGGAAGGGACCTTAAAGCTCCTCCAGCTCCAACCCCAACCCCTTCCACTGGAGCAGCTTGCTCCAAGACCCTGTGTCCAACTGGCCTTGAGCACTGCCAGGGATGGGGCAGCCACAGCTCCTCTGGGCACCCTGTGCCTCAGCACCCTCATAGTCCTCAAAGGAGATTTAGAAGGCCCAAAGGGTGTAAAAAAGCAGCAGGTGATTGATGGGGGTGGCAGTTTGTCTTTGCAGGTCTTTATAAAGCTCTCTGGGCTTCCTTGGTGAGAGACAACCACAATACATAAACACAGGTTGGAAAACCAGAATTCCCCCTTCCTCTGAAAACTAGGCTGTTCCCTGCAGCTGCCCTTTGCTTTTGCAGTCGCAGTGCCAGCCATGGCAAACCCAACCCTTGTTTCTCCCTAGTCTCCATTCCGCAGCAGGGAAGAGGATTTCCTTGCAGGAGGGAAGTGCCTCACAGCAACCCTTCCACATTCAAGGCTGTCTCCTGCTTGCTGCAAGCGTGTGGAATATTGTGTCCAGTTCTGGGCCCCTCAGTTCAAGAAGGACAGGGACCTGCTGGAGAGAGTCCAGCACAGGGCAACTGAGATGATGAAGGGAGTGGAGCATCTCCCTTATGAGGACAGACTGAGGGAGCTGGGTCTCTATAGTTTGGAGGAGATTGAGGGGTGACCTTATTAGTGTCTATAAATACATAAAGGGGGAGTGTCAGGAGGATGGAGCCAGGCTCTTCTCAGTGGCAAACAATGATAGGACAAGGGGCAATGGGTACAAACTGGAACACAAGAGGTTCCACTTAAACTTCTTCTCAGTGAGGTGACAGAACACTGGACCAGGCTGCCCAGGGAGGTTGTGGAGTCTCCTTCTCTGGAGACATTCAAAACCCGCCTGGACACGTTCCTGTGTAACCTTATCTGGGTGTTCCTGCTCTGCAGGGGGATTGGACTGGATGAGCTTCTGAGGTCCCTTCCAATCTCTAACATACTGGGATACTGGGATACTGTGTCTGCACAGGGAGCAGCATCTGCAGGATAAGCCTCTCTCAGCCCCAGCATCTCCAGGCACAGCATCTCTAGAGAGGCAGCCCAGCACCCTTGGGGGACCCTCTGGCCTAGCACCGGTCCCAGTCCAGAACATGGGGTGAGAGATGTTCTGGCTTGCTTTCTAAATGCCTCATTCCATTCCATGGAGAGCCAAGGCACTGTGCCAGCGCCCAAGGTACCATCCGTGCACCAGTGGGGCACTTTTCCCTTTTCCCATTTCTTAGCAAAATGTTTTAAGCTTTTCATTTTTCCAGTGGGAGCCAAACACCAAATATCTTTCTTAATCTCTTCTTTGAAAAGCAGATTCTGGTGTTTGCTGCAGATTTCACCCAGGGATTTGGCTGGAAGCAGCTCCAACTTGGATTAGATTGGCTGAGGTCTGCTCTAGCACAGCCCAGAGCTCCTAACGCAAAGGTTTGGATGTCCTTGCCCCTGGGTAGTGCTGCCAAGCATGGAGCTAGAAGGCATGGCCAGCACCTTCCCTCTAGACTCCAGAGCAAGTGAAGGTGACAGCTTATGGTTTTGGCTCCACATCTTACCTTTCCTTTTAAAGGGGTGCAAATCCAGAAAGGTGCCACATGCTGCAGCACAGCACAGCCTTAAGTAAAGCAGAGGAGAGACAGAGGCAATCTAAGCACCACACCCCCCCTCAAGAGCTGCACAGGCAGATTGAGGGTGAGCCACACGCATCCTGGATCCAGACACCACCTTTGCTTAGAGTCGTTTGCTCCTTGCTCAATCAGATGCTCCCATGTAGCCTCAAAGGGCAATGGAGCTGGTGCAGGGCCTGGAGCCCAAGTGTGATGGGGAAGGGCTGAGGGAGCTGGGGGGTTCAGATGGAGAAGAGAAGGCTCAGGGGGGACCTGATGGCTGCCTCCAACTGCCTGACAGGAGGATGGAGCCAGGAGGGGCTGGGCTCTGCTCCCAAGGAACAAGGGATGGGACAAGAGGAACCGGCCTCAAGCTGCACCAGGGCAGGGTTAGATGGAGCTGAGGAACACCATGAGGGGCTGGCATGCTTCTGTGACACTGGGTTTATTCCATAACAAGGATCGTTTCCTACCCTGTTCAGGGTTTGGGGATAGTAGCTGAGTCCACCTTGGGGCTTGGGAGCGGGCTGGGTATTTTTCTATGATCCCACAATCATATAGGACTGTGATTTTCCTTCTCCCTTCCTCTCCCAGGGCCCTCTGCATCTGCCCCACTCACCCCTTCTCCCATCCCTCTGTTCCCTTTCGCAGCCAGAATTACCAAATCAGGTGGTAAAGATTAAAACCACCCCTGAAACCATCCTGTGCAAGAAAGGAGCATTTACAACTCTAAATCCTCCAATCCCCTTATTCCAATTAGGATCCTTTCTCTTACAGACCTGGGAGTGATGCTAGGAAATGACTCCAGTGGGCTCTCAGGAGACAGCAGCATCATGATCAGCTCCTTGACGTGGGGAAGACTCACCTGTAAATGTACGAGAGAAAATCCCCATCACACACATGGACTCACACACACAGAGGTTAAGGAAGGAAAAAAAAGAATGGGGGAGGTAGAAGTTCCTGAACACTCCCTAAGCTGATTAAAAGGTATTTTACGTAGGAAGGATTTAGCCATTCAGTTCCTGGCACCATCTGACCTCAATAAACTCCCATGTCATCAGCAGGGGCCACCACTGGATGGGGTCACAGCCTGTGCCTGGGCTCCTCAAAGCTCAGTGCACCTAGAGAGCTTCAAGAGGACTTGTGACAGCATTGCTGGCTGTGTGTGTGGTGGATGAGGTGGTGCTGACCCTGTGCACTCAGCTTTGAGGCCTCAATGACAGCAGTGCAGAGGCTGTAGGAGTATTTTGGGATGTGCGTTTTGGCTAACCAGGGGGTCTCCATGAAGAGCAGCCCCAGCAGAGCCTGAGTTGCTGCAGTAACACAGCTGGGGTCTGGACTGTGGACAAGCTGGCAAGAGATGCTGCCTGGGATGGGTTGCCCTGGATAAACAGCATCCCCAAAGGCTGGATGGGCTTTCCTGGTCCAGGCAGGAGCAACAGTGTCTACGTGACATTTACATCCAGTAAAGCTCATGGAGGTGGGCTCTGCATCCACACTGCTCCTACAGCCAGAGGCTTTTCTGCTCTCCTGTATCAGCTTCTTTGCAGTGTGAAGGGGAATTTCTCCCCTTCAAAGCCCAGAATGACCCCCTCGAGCTCTGTGTGATGGTTTTGAGACCCTGCCTGCATCCTTCATGTGGTGTGGGGTCAGGATGTCGAGCTTTATGATGAAACCTTCTCTTCTTCCTTCCGTCTTTTCCTTCAATGCAGGCTCATGTGCTCTCCTTAAACACTGCCAGATTTGGGGCTAATACATTTAACATGGTTATAAGATGCTGCATTTCACACTGCAGGTTTGATGGCTCCCTCCCACTGTAAAGGGGAGAAAAAAAGACCTTCTTCTCTGCTGTTCTTAGCTTTGATGCCTTTGGAATGGATCAGCTTGTGTGCACTAGCCAGTAAGTACCCTTTAATGCACGGTCCTGCTGTCAGACTGGGGATGGCTGCTCTGTTTCATAACCTGTGCTCACTACCATGCACAAGGATGTTCCCAGCCAACAGTGGGGCTGCTGTGAATAGCCCTTGAACCTGGATTTACTTAATGCAGCTCCCCACAGGTCTCCACGTTGCGCATGTCAGTCAGCGTCAAGCCTAAGCAGAAGTGACTGCAGCAAGATCCCGGTGGCTTTATATCTGGCAATGTCCTCAGGGCAGCTCATGTCCTGCTCAGGGGTGGCCTCAGAGCTCACAGACCCCTTCTCCCTCAGCTGTGTGTCCCTGTCCTCTTCGGGAAGTGTTGGTGCATGGCCTCAGTGCTTCTTAGTGTCACCTCTTTGGTGCACTTTGCTACGTACCCTCTAAAAAGGTGTTATGTCCCCTCAACAGGTAAGTCACTGCCAGTTGGTGGCAAGGATCTGACTTTGTGCAGCTTTGGGTGTGACAACTGTACAAGGAGCAGGGATCAGATGAAGGCAGTGATGTCGTTTTCCCTTGTTCTTACAGTCGATGATGGGGAGTTTTCCTCTGCAATGATGCTGCACAGAGATGATGGGTTAGATGACAGTGATGGATGATTTAATCACACTTTGTTGCATGCAGGCTGGGGAATCTCCTCTCCCACTTCGAATGCTCACACAAATGGAGAAGGGGAAAAGCAAGGCACAAATTCACAAGACTCCATTCAGCTGATGCTGTTAAGCAGTCCTGTTTATCACTCCTGCTTCCATAATGTCTCCTGATGAAGGCTTAATGTGGATTCGAGTTAAAGCGCAATCAGATGTTGTTTCAGGACTGGGGATTTGCTTTGGGCTCCTGTTTATTCAGGCATAAATTTCAGCTTCCAAAAGTCTGGGGTCTCTTTTCATGGTTCATAACTTCCTCATTCGGGAGCTCAGGAGCTGCATTAAGCTCGTGGCTGTCACCTGCATTATGCTGCAGCAGTGCTGGGCATGGCCACACAGTTTCTACCCCATCACCTTTTCCTCTCTGCCTGATTGCTGCCAGGCAAACCCCGGTGTTTGCTACACCAGGTTGCTTGGTTCGTGTTCTTCCAGCCCCCAGCAGCTTTTACTGTAGTGTTACTCACCCTCTGCTGCCATCATGGGGCCACCTTCATTGCAGCCTCTTCTGGATGCTCCTTCCCTATAGCCGGTTAGATCTCACAGCAAACTGAGTTTTCTCCAGGCACTGCGGGCATTTCAGACCCATTGAGGTTCTCTGCAAAGGAAAAGACATCGCGTGACTCATTTTTAGCTCCCTATATGTTATTTAGCCTTTTTAAATAGTTTTTTTTCCTCCTTGCCTTGTTCCTACATGTTTGTTCCTCTTTGTTACTCGTAGGTGTTTGGCAACCCCATGAACAAGCCCAAACTGAAGCTGCCATCGCCGATGCAGCCAGAAAATACAAATACAGAAAATACGAAGATTTAGATGCAAAGAACAAAAGCACAAGAATTTCAGATGTCACCAGTGTCACTCCCAAGGCAGGGCCTGGTCCCCAGAGGCAATGGCAGCACAAAGGCAGCCGAGGAAACCAGTCCTTGCAGAAAGGAGAGGAAGATGCTTGGGAAATGCCTGGACTGACCTGCACTGTCTGAAGGAGGAGATGAGCTTCCCAGTCCCAGTGGTGCCCATGTCACCTCTCCATATTGCAGTCCTGGAATGGGACCTGGAATGTCCCTGCTGTTTCTTCCCCTCCCTTTTGCAGGGGTCTGGCTGCAGCCTGCAGCCACAGGCTGTGGTGCTGAGGATTGGTGTCTGGGTGACGGGGAAAATCAGATCCTTCCCAGCTTTCCAGCCATGGGGATGCCCTCTGCTTGTCTAAAGAAAACAAAGTAAGTAGACAAGGAGTGGTGTAGTATAGCTCCTGTTTCTCCAGCTGGAAGATAAGATGATTTATTTATAATCATTAATCCTTTCATGCTACTTTATACAACATAGAGAAAGGTCATAATCCTGATTTCCCCCTCCTTTTTCATGCCACCTTTAGTATTTGAATGCAACCAGCTCCAAACCTCAGGAAAAGGAGGGAATTTGTTCCAGATGTTTCCCATGCATGTGTAAATAGGCTTGTTTTCTTGAAGCTGACACAGGCTGTGATACAGCCCAGATGCAGCTGTGAAACCACAGCCTGAGAACGTGGTGTCCCTTCCTGCAGAAGTCAGCCCTTATCCCACTGGTCAGACGGTGTTTGCCCTAAAATGTGACCCGTTGCATAGGCAAATCCCAGTACACACATGCACTCACCACCAGTTCCTGGCAGCTGCAAACAAAAGGCAAGCCAGGATTAAAAAGGAATGGCAGATTAAGCTGCTATCGAGAGGTAATTAAAGTCAGGAGGAGAGATAATGATGACAATCATAATGAATCAATCCATACAGGGATGTTTGCCCAAGGAATTACTGTCACTAGAGACAGAAGCAGGAATTCTTGCCCATCAGCAGAAGTGGGTTATTTGCTGTTAATCACAATTACTCATATTCATATCTTTACCCAAATAATTGCTTCTGATAAGGGCTGCACATTTATAGGGGGCCATGGAGAGGAGTGGGCCAGTGGAACATCGTTGCAGTGAGACAGCCGAGAGCCCAGGGTGACCAAGGGGTGGTGAGTACCACAGTGCTGACACGGTCAGACTGGCCCCATGGCCTTGTCCCCTCTTTCAGTTTTCGGGTGGTGGGTTTCAGGCCCCTGTGATGCTTTGCTGAGCCATTGTCAGGAGGATATCCATCTCTTCAACTGCAGTGCTGGCTATATGGAGGGGTTTCCTCCTCTGGAGCAACCAGAGGAAAGGAAAGGGCCCGGAGAGCAGCTGGACCAGATGGCTTCCAGAAGTCTTTAGTCTTAGATAGAGTACAGCAGATGGGCAGGAGCAAGAAGGTGCTCAAATGTCTGTGTGCCAGCCTGTTTGGATGCTCTCCCACCAGTATGGCTCCTGCGGGGTGATGGAACCTTGATTCAGCAAAGCCTTCGGGTGCCATCTGACATTTCAACTGTAGGATTTGTCTGCTGGGAAGATCTGAGATGCTCCCTGGTCCTGGGCTGGCTTGGTGAACACTTCTCTCAGCTAAAGGTCCCAGCTAGCTATGGAGTTTGCATTTATTGAAAGCCAGCATCAATGGGGAGGGCAATGAAAAGCTCTGAAGCAGCTGAAGAAGGTTTAAACAGCTCTAGTGTGAGGGCACTGAAGATCTACCTCCTCCCTGGGCTCTGAGTGATTTAAACCTCAATGCAACACATATTGACACACAGGAGGAGTTCATCCCCAACAGCCATTGCTGCTCCTAACAGCTTCAGCAAGCAAATGTGATCTGCACAGGGAAGGCAAAGTTAGGGAAAGGGAAAAGGAAAGGGAAGTTGATGCGCTTGATTAGCAGCTAGGAAGGTTATGAAGAGAGAGGAAACTGGAGTTAGGGCTCGGGTTTAAAATGGGCTCTTAAATGGGGTGCTCTAAGACAAATGCCAGCCCAGGGTTGGCACAGGGAAAGCCAAACTGGCTGGGGGCAAGGCTCAGACTCCAGGCTTCACCCCTGCAGGATGGTGTTCGCTGGTTTCAGCGGCTGTTCTTGGCTCTTCCTCATCCCTCAGCTGGGAAGCAGAGCTTGGAGCCTGGTTTGTTTGGACCCCAATAAGAAACTTAGAATCATAGAATCATAGAATAGTCAGGGTTGGAAAGGACCTTAAGATCATCCAGTTCCAACCCCCCTGCCATGGGCAGGGACACCTCACACTAAACCATGGCACCCAAGGCCTCGTCCAACCTGGCCTTGAACACTGCCAGGGATGGAGCATTCACAACCTCCCTGGGCAACCCATTCCAGTGCCTCACCACCCTCACAGGAAAGAACTTCTTCCTTAGATCCAATCTAAACTTCCCCTGTTTCAGTTTGAACCCATTACCCCTTGTCCTGTCACTGCAGTCCCTAATGAAGAGTCCATCCCCAGCATCCCTATAGGCCCCCTTCAGACACTGGAAGCTGCTCTGAGGTCTCCACGCAGCCTTCTCTTCTCCAGGCTGAACAGCCCCAACTTTCTCAGCCTATCTCCATACAGGAGCTGCTCCAGCCCCTGAGCATCCTCGTGGCCTCCTCTGGACTTGTTCCAACAGTTCCATGTCCTTTTTATGTTGAGGACACCAGAACTGCACACAATGCTCCAGGGGAGGTCTCACGAGAGCAGAGCAGAGGGGCAGGATCAGCTCCTTGGACCTGCTGGTCACGCTCCTTTGGATGCAGCCCAGGATACGGTTGGTTTCTGGGCTCAAGCGCACACTGAAGCCGGCTCATGTTTCTCATCGACCAGCACCCCCAAGTCCTTCTCCTTGGGCTGCTCTGAATCTCTTCTCTGCCCAACCTATAGCTGTCTGGGATTGCTCCAATCCAGGTGTAGGAAGTGTCCTTCTTGTTTTACTGATTCCACCCTCCTCAAAGCCAAATGAGGCAGGAAAACGCAACATTAGAGCATTACAAGTGTGTGTGAGATAAAGCTGATGGCTCCTTAATCATGCAGACCCTCTCACCTGTGTGCTCTGTGACCCCCAGTAAGTATTTGTGCTGTGGCTTACAGCAAATACCTTTCTGTAGAAAGCCTCTTCTCATGCCTGGAGCAGTGAACATCCCAGGAGGGTGGCTAGAAATGGTTCAGGGAACTCGGACAGTTCTTTAATGCTCTTCTTACTGTCTAGTTTCAGACTGAAGGAAAACCAAAGTGGGAAGACTTTGGTTTGGGGTTAGCAAGTGCTATGTGAGGGTTTCCAGGCCAGGGATAGAAAGGAAGGTTTGCTTCTGTGCAGGAAGGAGGCAGGAGTATTATACATTACAGATATGGCTCCTGCATAATCCCTGGGGAAATGTGAGCATCCACAAAGGCACAGCCCCATCTCTGCAGGCATAGGGCTGCAAAAAGAACCTGGAAGTGAAAGGGAAAACCATGCAATGGCTTGTGATGAACAAAATGGGCTTTTTATTTCAGTAAGGAATCAGAATAGCAGGTTCTGTTTCTACTGTAAATGTGGTTTTCTTCTCCTTCTTGAAAGATCAGAGCACAGGTAGATATTGGCACACAGAGCTCTTCCTTTCCCCTGTGTGGACATGAGCTTTTCATTGGTACATGCCATTTGTCTTGGTCTGAAAAATCCCAAATAGGTTTCTCCCGAGCATCCTCCAGGTATATTAATAACTGTGTGGGATGTGGGGGCTCTAAATCCTCTCCCTGAAGGCTCAGCTCTCAGAGACTTGTAGTAGAATGGGGTTTACTCCATGGTGTTGTGCTGCTGATGGATTAACTTACATGCTACCCCCCTGTGTATTCAATCCATATTATACTGACCCACAGCAAGAGTCCAGCACATCCATCATGTCACAGAGGCACCCTCCGACCTGTGCTCCAGGCCTGCACAGTGGTGGGATGACAACTACAACCAGCTTCCAATGAGCTGGCAACCTGAATGATTGGAACTGTATTTTAAGGAATACAACTTTTCCTGGCAGGAATTTCTGCCTAATGTATAGTGGTATTTACAGAGCCAGGGCTTCTGTGTGGCATGTGGCCTCTACCAAAGAGCAGGGTCATTTCTGCTGCTCATAAAAGCCTGTGCTTTAATTCAGGAGAGAACATGGTTTCCCTGATGACTGGTCTGTGGCAACTGATTATACCTATGATTCTGCTATCACACTTCTCAGCATCTCTTCCATCCCAAGAGAGGTAAGCATTCCCTGTGCCTCTGATTGTTGTTCAAAGAGCCTGTGAGCTATAAAGTCAGGTTTTTATCTTCCCTCCACAACTTGCATCTGCTTGGATGTTGGGCATTTTCCTGCCTAAACTGATTTAGTTGGATGAGACAAATGTTGAGAACATTTTGTCTTGCTTCAGAACAGAAATATATTGATCTGTTTGGGAGAGAGAATCAGGCCCCAGACAGACCAAACTACAGTGAAAGAGACACTTTTGAGCCTGTTTTCCTGCCAGGTACTTACACAGGCTGATGAAGGTGGAAGCTTCTGCTTCAAATAGCTTAGTCCTATGAAAACATAACTAAAAATAGTCAGTCTTGTCAGCTCACCACTTCACAGTCCTGGGTAAGACCTTGGCAGGGTTCTCCCTCCTCCCTCCTGTGCAGGGACAGTTAAAGTACAGAGGACTAAAGGAGCTGGGCTGGAAGAGGACAGAGCTGATGCTCCTCCCGTGGCCACAACCAGGGCCTTTGAGCATCACTTTTAATGCCTTATCACTCATTCATTGCTGGTGCTGGGCTTTGGTACCACTGCTGTTACCTACCTGTTCCTCAACCAGGTATCTGGGTGTTTAATTTCTTACTTCTCCAGTCTCTTGTCCTGCTCTTTTGTGCTGAATCAGCATTAACCTCCCGTTCCCATATCCTTATAGTAAGGTGATCACATCAGAAAGAAGCAAGTGCAGGTAGTTTCTCTGTGTGATGATGAACAAAGATGAGTTCCTATAAGATTTGCCTCTTTTTTTGTGTGAAGCTTTGCCAAATTCTTGGAACCCTGTTTCGTTGAGGGTACAATTTAAATCTCACTCTTTCTGGTCCTAAAACCATTCCTTTTCACCATTCTTCCTCTGCTGACTTCCTCCCCAGGCCTGAGAGGCATGCTGATGGGCTCTTCCACAGCGAGCTCAGCAAGATGAATGGCAATGCCTTTGTGCAGCAGCTGGTCAAGCACCTGATGGGCCTCAAGGAGAGGTAAGGACCAGCCAAAACCACCTTCCTGGGCCCTGGAAGTCTCCAGAGAGAGATGGGATCCCAGCAGTGAGGGTGGTGTCCATGGGGATGAGCTGTCTCCAGCTCCAGAGCCAGTGTGAGTGCTGCCCTCATCCAGAAGATGTTCAAGATGAGACAGGGGAGGAGAAGGGGAGGGATACAGGACACCTTGATGGTGGGAAGAGAGGAATTCCTGTGTCTTGTGATGAGTCCCCCATCACACGGCTGGGAGGAACAGGCATTGTCCTGCATGTTCCCAGGTCGCAGAGGCACTCAGATGGACTCTTCACCAGTGAGTACAGCAAGATGAGAGGAAACGCTCAGGTCCAGAAATTCATCCAAAACCTGATGGGCCGCAAGCGCAGGTAAGAGCTCTGCTTCCTGGGAATGGAAAGGTGCTTGAGCCATGTTCCTAATCTCCATCTAAACCTGCCCTGGTGCAGCTTGAGGCCGGTTCCTCTTGTCCCATCCCTTGTTCCTTGGGAGCAGAGCCCAGCCCCTCCTGGCTCCATCCTCCTGTCAGGCAGTTGGAGGCAGCCATCAGGTCCCCCCTGAGCCTTCTCTTCTCCATCTGAACCCCCCAGCTCCCTCAGCCCTTCCCCATCACCCTTGGGCTCCAGGCCCTGCCCCAGCTCCATTGCCCTGCTCTGGCCCCGCTCCAGCCCCTCAAGGTCTCTCTTGTAGTGAGGGGCCCAGAGCTGAGCACAGTCCCCATGTATGGCTCTGACTGCCAGACTGGGCAGGCTTTAGACACAATCCTATATATATGGCAAATATGGGGCCTTCCATCCAGCTGTGATACAGGCACACCAGCTCCCACTGCAGCCACCTATATGAACACATCACCAGTTGTAATATGTGGGGCACTGTGATATAACCCACAGCTGCCTCTGCCCTTGATGCTGGTATGTTATGAAGAGTCAATATTGCCTACAGAGGTTTCCTTCAAGCATGGTCTTTTCTTCAGGGCACAGAGAGCACATTGATTCCCTCCCATCTGTTCTGTGTGCTCTGATGTTTTCTATGGCATGCACCCCTAACAAAGTCCTGGCAGATGCAGGAGAGTTTTCATTTCCAAGTGCTTGGAAAAGGTATCTACATCCATGGGTGGAAGGACATGCCAGTCCTGGGTAATGAGACAGACAGCAAGTGCATATTAAAGCCTGTCCCTTTGCCAGCCAGAAACCTGATTTGAAGAGGACACTTCTTTTTCCTCCTGCACAGCTCTGGTGGCAGCAGGTTAATAGAGATGGGACCATCAGTGGGGTGCTGTGGGGTGAACCTATCTTCCATAACAGTGCTGCTTTACAGCTGTGCTGCTTACACTACAGGGTCTAGTGTGAGGTGTCCCTGCCCATGGCAGGGGTTTGGAACTGGAGGTTCTTAAGGTACTTTCCAACCCAAACCATTCTGTGATTGTATGATTAATGATTTTCTTTATCTAAACCAGCCCTCCAGGCCCAGTCAATACATATGTGCAGGAGAGAGAAGATGAAAACAACCATGAGGAACTTTGCTTTATGAGGCTGTACCAGAGCTTTCTAAACACCAGGTATGTGGGACAGGTTTGTCACTTCTATGGCCCTGCTCATTAGAGTATTAAGGCAGAAAGAAGACTTCTAGTAACTTGTAAATGCCCAGGTGCTGCCCCAAGCACAGAAATCTGATGTTAATGATCCAAAGGGTTCAGCTGATATCATAGAATCATAGAATGGTTTGGATTGGAAAGGACCTGAAGATCATCTCCTTCCAACCCCCTGCCATGGGCAGGGACCCCTTCCACTGGAGCAGCTTGCTCCAAGCCCCTGTGTCCAACCTGGCCTTGAACACTGCCAGGGATGGGGCAGCCACAGCTTCTCTGGGCACCCTGTGCCAGCGCCTCAGCACCCTCACAGGGAAGAGCTTCTGCCTTATCTCCAACCTGAACTGCCCCTGTTTCAGTTTAAACCCATCACCTTGCTTTCTCCAGTCCCTGATGCAGAGTCCCTCTCCAGCATCCTTGTAGCCCCCTTCAGACACTGGAAGCTGCTCTGAGGTCTCCACGCAGCCTTCTCTTCTCCAGGCTGAACAGCCCCAGTGTCCTCAGCCTGGCTCCATATGGGAACTGCTCCAGCCCCTGAGCATCCTCGTGGCCTCCTCTGGGCTTGCTCCAACTAAAAAAAATCTTTAAAAATATCCTCAAAAATATCCTCAAAAAGCAGAAAGGTGGAAAATTTATTAAATTGTGCATATTTTAAAATCACTTCTGCCCCATTCCTCATCACCTTGTGAGGCACTGTCTGAAGAGCTGCCATTGCTGAATTGCAGCCTCCATCACACAGTTTGGTCCCTCCTGTCACTCTGCCCACAACCACACTCCCAGGGGTGGGTGGTTTGCAGAGCTAGAGAAGCAGATGCTGTAGCTGAGCTGCAAGGTGACATGTGGCTCTGTGCAACCTCAATTGGTTTCCATGCCTAGTTTCATGGTAACCTCTATTTCTATTGCCAAGCACAGCTGGCACTCAGTTTTGCCTTTCCTAAAGGAAAGCTGGCACTGAGAGTTATTAAATCAGTTATTAGAAATAGTAATCCTAGGGAAATTAAATAGTATATTTTTCTAATCATCCTGGATTGAAACAATTGTTCATCCCATTAAGAAACCTGTTCTAGCAGTTAAAATGGAAAGCCTTCCCTACCCTGACTTCATTCAGCTATTGATTCAAACACCTCAGGATGGGCTGTCCCAGCATCCGGACGTTGTCTCTTCCTAGCGACCAACCACTTTCAATGAGACATCTCACTGTGAAATCATTAAAATTAGGAGGAATAAGCTGGCCCTTAGTACCTCTTGTCCATGTTGCCCACAAAAACGGGGATGGGAACACCAGCCTGTGCATTTGTGGGGTGTCTGGGTGCAGGCAGCCATGATCATGGTCCCTCTATCCTACATCTGCTGCTTGGAGTCATTGCCTGTGCCCCCAGAAACAACAAACTGTCACTCATCTGTTCCCTTCCAACAGCCACTCAGAGGATGATGCCAGGGAAGCTGCTGCAGTTACCAGCCAGTACATTTGCCCCATCTTTAAGCATCTGGCTGCAGACATGAAGGAAGACACAGAGAGTTTTGACTGAAAGTGAAGGAAAAGAAACAGCCAAGGAGGCAACTTTGCATGTATATAGCCTTGAAATAAACAGGGAAGCTACTGGATTTGCTTAGGAAAAACCCTGGAGATCAGCAAGTAAATAAAGAAATAAATCTGGAAAGCATCCAAATCCCAATAAAACCTCTCTGATCATGGGAAGTGCAATAGATGTCAGTGTGAAGTGCTGTCAGTAGATGGAGCCTGAATGAAGCGCATCGCTTGCACTCTGTGGTAGCATCTGCCTGCTTCTGAAGTCAAATAAAGATTTGTCAGCTCCACCTGTGCTTTGGCTACTCTTTGGGAAAGAGGCACAAGGGTTTGGTGTTGGGCCGTTAGGAATATGGGGTGTGAGGGAAGAGGTATTTTGCCAGGCTTTCCCCACATAATCCGTGTTGGGATCAGCTGGAGTCTCTGGCCATACCTTCCATGGCTGGGAGGCAGGACTGCCCACAGCCCAGCCATACAAAGAAGCTAGTATCTCCATTTAGCAGAAATGAGTTTGCTGCAAAGAAATGTATAGAATCACAGAATGGTTTGGGTTGGAAAGGACCTTAAGATCCTCCAGTTCCAACCGACTGCCATAGGCAGGGATGCCTCACACTAGAGCAGCTTGCTCCAAGCCCCTGTGTCCAACCTGGCCTTCAACACTGCCAGGGATGGGGCAGCCACAGCTTCTCTGTGCAACCTGTGCCAGAACATCAGCAGCCTCACAGGGAAGAACTGCCTTATATTTAACGTCATTTCCCCTGTTTCAGGTTAAACCCATCACCCCTTATCATATCACTACAGTCCCTGATGAACAGTCCTTCTCCAGCACCCTTGTAGGCCCCCTTCATATACTGGAAGGCTGCTATGAGGTCTCCATGCAGTCTTCTCTTCTCCAGGCTGAACAGCCCCAATGTTCTCAGCCTATCTCCATACAGGAGCTGCTCCAGCCCCTGAGCATCCTCGTGGCCTCCTCTGGTATTCTTCCAACAGCTCCATGAACTTCTTACATTGAGGACACCAGAACTGCACTCAGTGCTGCAAGTGGGGTCTCATGAGAGCAGAACAGAGCAGCAGGATCACCTCCCTCAATCTGCTGCTTATGCTATGGGGGTGCAGGCCAGCACATGGGGGGGTTCTGAGCTCAAGCACACACTGAAGCTGGGTCATGTTCGGTTTCTCTGAACTGAGAAATGTACTGAGAACTATTCAACATAGAACCACAGAGATTTTGAAGAGCAGGTCTGAAATAATGGCATCTTCAGCTGCAACCGTGTGTGCCTATGGCAGAACTGTCCTGCACCATCAGTTTTCATTTATGATATACCTGACACCTCCAAAGAAACCAGTTGCTCTCAAACGTTCATCTAAGCACCCATTCCCTTACTGTGATGCTGAAATGCTCTTCTCAAGGACCTTGACATTTATCTGGTTTGGTCCATAGGAAAGAGACCTTTCAGAAGGAGTATTGACAGCCTGTATTTTGTTAAGCCACTAATGACCACCTGGCTAAAATGCAGCATGTGAGAACTTTCTGAAATCAATGGGCATGTTAAAAGGAGCAGTGAGATCAGCTGTGTCCTTTCTCCTCTTACACCATGAGCAAGCTGAAAACAAGGGTGTTTGTCCACTTTCTCCCTACTGCAGGAGGCTAGAGTGTACACGGAGCTTCCTGAGAGTCAGCCCTTGTCCTCCTTCATCTTTATCTCAGGGGGCTTGGCTCTAAATTCTGGAATGCTTCAAATCTATCCTGTTGCTAAAGGAGTTTAGGGCAGGTAAGACCCAGGAACACAGTAGAAATAGAAACCTATGCGTCATCATGTTCCATGAGTGGTAAATGGCTCTCAATAAGTCATCCAATGAGGCAAAGGTTGAACTGCAGCAGACCACACCAGCCAGGCAACGCTTTTTGCCTTCATGCACTGGGAGAAGCAAGGCAAGAAGATCAGCTTCATCAGAGAGAGGGGGTTTTCTCAACATGGCTGTATCCCACTGGCTCCTCGCTTCTGGGCTCTTTCTGCTCCTCTTCATAAGGGACGTTTCAGCACAGCAACAAGGTAAGCTCTTGCAGGAGGTCCATGCCCACAAAGGAATAACCCCATGGCAGCAGGTTGCACTATTACAGGGGGAGATTTTTACACCTACTCTGAGACATCTTTATTCAATGACCTTCTCCCCAACAGGAACCAGAGGGGCCTCAGGTCTCATCCAGCTCTGTCACTAAGGCAATTTGGTCTCATTTGTGTGTTTTTCCAGGGTGTTCTGTTAGTAACAGTGAACCAAGTGTTTATGAAAATAACCCTCCTGGCTATGTGCTGACCACTATCCATGTGGATTCAGGCTTCACTGTGACCATTGATCCCACTTCCCAAGATGCCAAGTTTTTCACTATAAAGGGATCTGAGCTGCAGCTGACTGAATCTGTGGACTATGAGGTAAGCCTTTAGCTAACAGGCTATAAGGATGAGATGGGTAATTCTGGGGTCTAATGAGTTTCAGCGCGGGGGCTCGGATATTCAGGGATTCATAACCCATTTCTAAAGGATCAGTTGAGTTTGAGGACACCCTTCCACAAGCAGAGTATAGGGAGCAGGGGGTGCATGGTGTGCCTGCTGTCACCTTCCTTCAATGACTCTGCCTGAATTAAAGCAAAGGGAAGTCTTAAAACCAAAAATGTGACAACTGTAGTGTTCAGAGCTCTCTGGGACTCCTATAAAATGGTCCCTGTGTGCCTGTAGAAAATACCTCTGAGCAGTGAGGTGCTCTTATGGGAAGCATAAAGGCAGTTTAAAAGGTCACTGTATTCAGATAGGTTGCTACTAAATTATTTTACCTTGCTGGAATGCTGTTCACAGCCATAAGCATCTGTAAGCTGCTTTTCCCTTAATGTAAGCCTCCACATGTGTGTGAGTGAACAGCAGACAGTGAACAGCCTGTGACACTGTGCTGTGTGTGGAACAGTTGTTTCTTTCTCTGGGTTTACCTGAAGTCCTAGAAAGTGGCCAATAGCTCTTCTGATGCCACAGGAATCACAAGGGAGAGGATTGAAGATAGGTTTGCTTTGACTTCATCATAAACAGGATCCCAGCACCGATGGGAAGCTGTAAAGGAAAGAGGAAGTCAGATGGTTCTGAGAACAAGATAAAGCCCAGCAGCATTTCTGATCCGGCAATGCATGTACTTGTCTCATTTACTTTAGGAGTTAGTACATTTTGGCTTGTTTCTATACTGACTTGGTTTTGGGTTTACATATAGGAAAACACTGTGCTGATGGTGAGCCTGATTTGCTGGCACTCTGACGTGCAGGTGAGTGCTCTTCCATACACAGCGCTGTTATGGGGTACTGCAGGGCAACACGTACTTCCCTCTGCTCCTCCTAGTCCACAGGCCTGGGTGAGGAGAGGTCCTTTTCTTTATGAACATACCCCTCTGTTGAAGAGAGAGCACCCAAAGCTCTGTGGTAGGCCAAGGGGAATGGCTTGAACCTGCCCAAGGGGAGACTGAGCTGAGCTCTTAGGCAGAAGCTCTTCCCTGTGAGGGTGCTGAGGCGCTGGCACAGGGTGCCCAGAGAAGCTGTGGCTGCCCCATCCCTGGCAGTGCTCAAGGCCAGGTTGGACACAGGGGCTTGGAGCAAGCTGCTCCAGTGGAAGGGGTTGGAGCTGGAGGAGCTTTAAGCTCCCTTCCAACCCAAACCATTCTATGAATGGGGAAAGGGTGGGAACAAGCCCCCTCCCTCTCTTCCCCCACTGTGGGTTGGCTGCAAACCCAAGCCCCATTCAGTCCTTCCCCAGATGTGCCCCTTGCACCATCCCCTCTGGTCACTCTTCAAAGCAGGATCTGCCCCAACAGTCTTATTTTTGTGTTTGACTCTTATTTTACCCTTTCTGCAGAGTAATTCCTTGGAAATTCTGGTGACCATTCTCAATGAGAATGACAACAGCCCCGTGTTCAAGCAAACCAACCTCACCCAAGTTGTTCCTGAGGTAAGCATCGCATGGAAGTGAAGAGGGAACTCAGTGCTGTGGGGCTAAGGAAGCATTAGCAGGGGGAAGTCTTCAGCCCATTTCACAGAGAGAATAACCACAGCAACTCTGTTGCAGGATACAAAAGTGAATGCAACCATCATAGCCCGTGGGGAGTTAACTGCCAGTGATGCTGACCTGGACACCATCTTCTATGAACTCACAACAACAGTGCAGGTGAGCATCAATGGGGGAAAATAGTAGCCCTAGAGAAGTTCTTGTGCTTAATTCAGAAGAGCCCAACTTTGGAGGCTCAGCTCACTGTACTGCATTAAGCTCTCTGACAGCTTCTGGAAGAGGTGCATCTTTTGCAGCACTCAGAAGGTTGGTTTGGATAGCAGGTGAGAGCATTCAGTATTTCAGGTATTAATCTTTTACTGCTTCTACTTTTATTCCATTGTACAGAGTCTGGGATGTTCTGAGCTGTGTCATCCGGGGAAGTGTTGTTGGGATGTTATGTGAACACGTTGGGTAGAGACCTTTGTACCTCACTGGGTTGAGGGTTGTGCCGAGTTGAACAGGGAAAGGAGGAGTCCTTGTCCTGTTTGCCAACAGTGTCCATGCAAAGTGGAGATAAATAGAGCTGCCCGAGATTCCACAAAGTGCCTTTGGCAAAGCCAAAAGCAGACTGCTTTGCCCTGCTTCTAGTTCAGTGAGTTTATCTGCTCTTTAGAGGTTTGCTTGGTAACCCTAGTCAAGGCATAAAGTTAAGGGAGAACCACAAGTGCAGGTGGTTCTGAAGTAAAATGCACTGGATGTTATTTCGATTTGGCTTTGTGGTGGCTTCCAAAGCTCTAGGCTAAGGCAGCTGACCTTGTCATCTCTGAGGCTGAGCCACCCTTCATCTGTCTTGAGCGTGGATGTGAGATTGCTTGGCTGTCATGGACCCAAACCAAAGGCAACATGTTGAGTGTAGGAATTAAATGAGGTAAAAGATGTCATCCAGTGCCTGCTGAGCAGGAAGGCAGGCAAAGCAAGGGGACTTGGAGAGGAACACTCGCAGGAGCATGAACAAACCTTTCTGACAAGACAGGATGAGGACACTGGGGCTGTTCAGTCTGGAGAAGAGAAACTCTGTGGAGACCTCAGAGCAGCTTCTGGTGTCTGAAGGGGCTACAGGGGTGCTGGAGGGGGACTCTTCATCAGGGACTGTAGTGATAGGACAAGGGGTGATGGGTTCAGACTGAAACAGGGTAAGTTCTGGTTAGATATAAAGCAGAAGCTCTTCCCTGTGAGGGTGCTGAGGCGCTGGCACAGGGTGCCCAGAGAAGCTGTGGCTGCCCAATCCCTGGCAGTGCTCAAGGCCAGGTTGGACACAGGGGCTTGGAGCAAGCTGTTCCAGTGGAAGGGGTCCCTGCCTGTGGCAGAGGATTGGACCTGGATGATCTTAATGTTCTTTCCAACCCAAACCATCCTGTGATTCTGACAAGCCAGGATCTGGCATTCTCACACTGCCCCTGTCCACGCACCTGGGTCCTCAGGACTAAAGGTCTGACTGGGATGACAAAGGCAGCAATGAGCAGTGTTTTGGTCGTGTATATGACTCAGTCTCCTAGTAAGGATTTTCCTTTCCCCCCACCAGGACACAGAAGGTTATTTTGCCATAAAAGGAATTAATAACCCAGAAATTTATTTAAGAAGAGCATTGGACTATGACAAATTTAAACTGACAACATTGCTGCTGTATGCACGGGTAAGTTCTTCAGGAGGACCAAAGAGCTTTGTTTGCTCCAGTGGCCCTTAGCTGAAGGATAAGTCTGAATGGGAGATGTCTGGGATGACAGGGGGAAGGTGGATACTGGGGTGGGGAATTTGGAGTAACCTTCCACCCTCCATAACTACACACTTGCAGTCAGTCCACCTTCATCAGCAGAATGAGATGACTCACTGCTTTAGCTACTCACTAAACTGCTAAGACTTAGAGTGGAGTTACAACAGCTAGAACCCCCTGGGCCACTGGCTTTTGCAGGTGGGCTCTTCTCTGGGCATCTCATGAGTCTGCTTTGCCTTTGGGTACAGGACAGGCCTGTGGGCAGCTCCGACACCACCCACACAGCTACTGCAACGATAAATATACTTATTGAGCAGTCGGACACCAAACCACCCTGGTTCCTACCCTGTACCTTCATTAACACGGACAACAACATCTGCATCAGCAGTCCCTACACTGGGAGGGTCAATATCTCCGAGGTGTCGGTAAGCAGCAGTGATCAAAATGTATCTTTAACACTCAGACAGTATCCAGATGCTGTTACCAGTGGATAGTGCCCAGTAACTTCCATGGGCTCATCCTGATCTTCAGTCATCAATGCAGCCTGACAGGGAGCCTTCCTCCTGGGAAGTGGAGGTTCCCCCACCCCAAGCAGCACTGCTGGTCCCTCCCCCTGCAGCACATCACAGTGAGAGGCAAGAGCTGGAAACCCCTTTGCTCTGGGCTGTCCCCCCTTTGCCCACTTACAGCCCTTTCCCAGCAATAGATGCCATCCTGCCCATACAAACCCACCAGAGCCATGCTGGGCTGGGAGGGTGCTGCAATGGGGTATGTAATGTTTTGCCTTGTTGTTGCAGAGAGAACCACTCATCCTGGAGCCGGGGCCTATCCACGCTATTGATCCTGACTACACTATAAATGAAAGGATTGTGTACAGTATTGTTGGTGGTGAGTAGAAGTTGCCACCTTCCTCAGACTGCATTGCTCATGTACTCCCTATGTTACCTGCCCAGAGCAGACCCCCTCCATGGCTGTCTAAACACACCCACAGTGCCTCAGAGTGAGGAAGAGAACTAAAGGTTTTACTTCTATGTTAACATATCTCCAACATCAGTGTTTTCATTATTCAAACACAGATTAGAGATGTAGGAAGCAATGTGTATCCCTACATCAACACAAGATGGTTTCTGTGTCTTTGCTCCTTCTGTAGTCAGAAAGAAATAAGCATTTCCAGATTGAAATGTGGCTCATATTGAGGCCAGCGTTCACAGTAAGTTGGATACATCATGCACTGAGATGCTGCTTTCTCTTCACATTATACATAACAAGTTCAGGTAGGAGATGTTTTCCCCTTAGATGCTTAGAGCTATTTGAGACTAATCTCCACCCAACTATTCTCTGTAGCTTGGTTTCTCACCTTTAAAATTGGAATAATTCTTCCCTTATCTCTCCTGAAATGCAGTTTGAGTTCAGGTTAGGGAACTGGAGACCTCAAATTGTACCAGAGGCTCTGGACATTTAGCACAATTGAAGCTGGTTATAGCTGGGCCTAGGCACTGGAAAGGCAAAGCTTTGCTGTTCTGCCTCATCCAGTTGGGTTTACATGCATCTCCTTAGTGCTTTTTGTCTGTTGAGTCCCTCTGAATCCCTGGCCAGCAGTCCCAGCCCTTGGAGCAGCCAGGCCAGGAAAGCTGCATGATGCCCTGGGGGTATGGTCACTAAGATGTGAAAGTCCATGAGTGCCAGGTGACTTGATGAAGGTATCTAATGATTGAATAGTCTTTCCATTTTCTTTAGGGGATACAGACAATGTATTCTCAGTGGATGCAGACACAGGGAATCTGACTATGAACAAAGCAGTCACTTCCCCAGATGGGTTCCTCCTGCAGGTCATGGTAAGTGTGATGGCACAGTAGACAAGAGCCCAGTGTAGCTGGCCTTCCAGGAGGCAGCAGTTTGATATCACAAGAGTCAATGACATTAATAATGATTCAGTTACACCCTTTCCTTTGGAAGGGCCTCTAGTATTTGACCAATCTTACATCAACTTACAAGCCTCTTGCAGAAGTTAAGAGGCATTTTCCCTATGTGTGGGTGCTACATCAAAGCAAATTTAACTGAACAGGGTCATCCTGCTGAGCTGAAAGTGTGGAGGAGCGTGCCTGGAAAGCTTTCTTTAGGAATGACTGGCACTTCTGTTACAGTAATTAACATTACCCTAGAGACAAGCTCCTCTTCTGGCTACAGCTCAAGAGGAAATGGGTGAGCTGAAAAGAACTGTGCGCAACATACCAAACACAAGGACTCCATAAGGCCCCTTATACAGGCCTGGCTCAAAGCTCACTGAAAGTGATGGGCAGAACCCTACGGATTGCAGTGGTCTTCAGATCAAGCCTACCCTTTTATTTCTCATCACTACTAGGAAATGGATAGCATCTCTCTCTTTCTGTCCAGGCCACACAGGTCAACAACATCCAGAAGTACTCCGTAGCCAGTGTAGAGATTAAGGTCGTCAATAAAAGTGAGCATCCACCATACTTCGAGAACAAGACCTACAGTGGGACTGCGTTCGTTGGTCTGGCCCCAAGAAACTTTGTCTTCCAAGCTGGTGATCCTTCAAGCCCCCTGATGATAACAGCAGTGGATGATGACTTCCCTGATGTAAGAAACTGAAAACACACCACATTCATTCTCATTGCTTCAGGAATAGGATCAGAAAACATGAGGAAGGGGAGGTGGGAGAGGAAACCACGTCTTTTCCTCTCGTGTTCTGTATTACATTTCCCTGGAAATTCCACCTGGATCAGAACTGCTTTTGGTGTGATATAATGTGGAGGACCTGCTGGAATACTGTGTTCTAAACCCCCAGATTTATGTAGGTGAGCTGGTTCACTGCAAAACAGAATGCAGAGTAAAGCCCAGGGTTAGGCAATGAATGGGAATGGGTCCAGGTCTGAATGAGGGCTGGGTGAAGTGTTTCCTAGAGTTTGTGGCAAGATCCCAGGAGGATGTGTCCTCCATGCCAGGTCAAACAGAGTTACCTGTGAACTGGCTTGGGAGGAGCCATCCCAAAGACAGCAGACTAGGAAGGACCTGCGGTCCTGGGCTGGGAGTTGTAACCTCCCTGCAAAGCCTCCTTTGGAGAGAGCCATTCTTGAGCAATGCACTGGGAGAAGGGACAGGAAGAGACTTCCTGATCAGCCATTCCCACCCCACTGAGTAAAGAAAAAGTTCTGGTTTTATTTCTCCAAAGGCTTCCATAACATGACTGAGGCTTAGCAGAGGAATAACAGCCTAGACACAAAGGAAGAAATGATGCAGCCCTCAGCACAGGTCTGTTCTCCACGTACATCCCTCTTTGGCACTGTTGTAAAGGCAGAACTGACCAGATTTACCAGGTTGCTTGGGCAAATGCTAAAGTTACCAGCAAAAGCTGGGTGAGACTTGGGTTGTTTTGGATGCAACACTTTGAGGATACATTCTTGACCTCTGAGCAGCAGAGTGAACACACTTGAGTTCAGCCTTTCCCACCTCCTCAGTCCAGATTCATTTACTGTTCTGCACCTTTCCTCATACTTCAGGTGTGTTTGACATGTCCTGCAAAGGCCTGTTACAAAGACATCCCCAAAGCCCAAACTGTGATTTAATCATTTACTCTTGTGGCTTTTCAGAAAGTCAACCCAAATATTGAGTACTACATAAAAAACAGCACTGACTTCATTGCAACCAGAGACGGATTCATCCTCACTAATGTGGTGCTGCAGTCCCCAGGAACTGTAACCATTGAGGTAGGGCAGCTTTCTTCATCTCTTGCTGGGGTCATGGAAGAGAGGGGTAGTGAGGTGAGGAGATGGATAAGGTATGTTGTCCACAAAGGGCCCACCGTGTACCTTGGGAGTGAGCTGGAGATCTGGGAAGTCCCTAAGCTTTCTCTTTGCCATGTCCATGCAGGCTGCTGGCAAAGACACGGTGAGCCTGCAGGAGGCAAGCACTGTGATTGTGGTGGAGGTCGTGCCTGCTGCAGGTAGGTTGAGTGTCTCTTCGGTTTCTGCTTTGTGGAGATAACTGGGGAGTCTTGTCTTCTTCTGTGGGCAAACCACCAAGGACAGGTCACCCACTGAAGTCTATGGACCTGGCCTGAGACCAACCCCCTACTTACAGGAGGTTCTACAGTGCCTGTGAGAGAAAACAACATCCTTAGGATGCGGTGAGCACATGCCTCAAAGCGCCTTCAGAGACTTTAAGTACTGCTGTGTATTGTAATGTCTTGTTATTCTAAAGCTAAATCTGGGGTTACTCCTGCTGTTCTGTGGGTCAGAAAGAACCCAGGATGTCTAATCATGGCAAAGGAGGGTTGTCCTGACACCTTGGTACACCATTGCTCCTTTTTAGCCAAATCCAGAGAAAGCTCCAATGTTATTGCCTATTTATACAAAGCAGACAGAAGCTGGCACAACCCCACAAAGCCAGGCTTCCTCATGAGGCTGGGCTCAGCTCAAGTCAAGTTTTATACTCCAGGATTTTAAGGTCTTAGCAGGAGAAATGACCCATGAGCAACAGGAGAAAGATGAGGCTCCAGACACAACCCTCCAGCTAACATCTGGCTTTGCTGATGTAAAAATCTCTCACTTCCAAGCTTCTTAGGAATAGGTCTTATGTAGGTCTTATAAATTAGTTAGATTTGAACTACTGCTTTGGATTAAGGTGGGCCAATATCACGCATTTTCACATCAGGATAGGCACTTAATGCCCAGACTCCATTGTTTTAGACAGGAATATGTGTGATTGAAGTTCCCACTTGCGTGTTCCCATTGCATCACTCTTTCATCACCACCATCATGGGGATTTCTGGAGGATAAAAATGTGGGTGCCTGGGTGTGAATTTGTCACTTCACAGCTAAAACCACTGGCTGTGTAAAAACCACCTAAAACCAATTTAAGGGTGCAGTCCAGCTCGCCCAGTTCAGGTGTCAGTACATGGAGATACAGCACTCCCAACAGATGTACCAACACCTCTATGGAACTTTTAAATGTTGCTCTTCTTATTTAAATCACATCAAGTTTGGTAACTATGCAAAAAAGTAGCTTGAAGTTGCACTGAAAAGCTCAGAGTCTGAGAGGAATTGTGCTTTATTCTATAGTCAGCATCCAGGAATGGCCTAAGCTGGGCTCAGTTCACCATTTGCCTGGCCAATCTGCAGGATATTTAACCCTGGACACTCAGAGGCAGTGCCAAGGAATGTGCATCCAACAGGTTGGAGAGTATGTTACTGAGTGTCCCGATATCCAGGGAGAAACTAGGGTTATTTTTAATATACTCTTCTTCTGGGAAGTGATAACTGTACATTGGCCTCTGGTTTGCCAGAGCAAAGCTCACGTGGATCTTGAGGTAAGTCATTCCCAAGGTGAGCCAGCTCTCACAGAGGCAGTGTGTGCTGTACAGCACAGGAGGAGTTAAGGGTGATGTAACTCCCCAGGAGGTATGATGAGGCATAGGTCCTAAACCATCACCAACTGTATTAAAGATAAACTGGGGGTGCAGTCAGATGTGGAGGGAATACTCAAAGTCCACTGTCACAAACAGGCCAGCATGAGAACAGAACTGTGATTCATTAATCATTAAACTTTCGAGACTCATTTACACTATGAAGTGAAGCTGGGACATGTAAATATGAAGAATCCAGAACCACCAAAGCTGTTTAACCCTGGGGAGGTTACTGTCTTTCCCCTGTCAGGTTGATCTCTCTGCAGATCTGCTTACACTGCTTGGTGGCTGAAAGCACAAGCTGCTCCTGAGAAGGCTGCTATATATTGCTGCAGCTACAAAAAGGCAGGGAAGGCTTTCCTGTCCTGGGGACCTTCTAGAGCTTTTCCTGCTTTTTGTGCCTCTTTATTTCTTATTTTAACATGCTCATCAGTATCAGAGGTGATGCTCTGGATTAAAGGAACTTTGGCATTTTCATATGTGTATAAACCTCACTTTGCATTCTGGTGTACATGGGTGAGGTGGGAAAGTAAAAGATGTACCTACCTTTACTTCATGTAACATCTGCTGGCTTTATACTGTCATGTGTCTATTAGGTTGGTTAAATGAGGGGGAAAAGTCATGTCCTGTGAATGGATGCTATTTCCACTTCATGTAACCTACTGGAAGTTGTAATATTCTGTGGGTGGTGACTTTAAAAACAAACCCTGTGCTTTTAGGACAGCAAATAAATGGCTTTCTGTGATATTAAATATATCCCTGCCGCATTCAGCAGCACAGGATGCTGCTTTGCCCTTCTAAAATTGGTTGGAGCATCTCCCACATTGGACTGTTATGTTAAAAAAGCTTCCATAAAAAGGTGCCATTTTTAGGCTTTGTAACACTGTTTTGTTTTTCTTGTAGCTGGAGCTGTAACCTCCTCTGATAAGGCATACACTGTTCAGGATATGGCTATCTTAGGTGGTATATTAGCAGCACTGCTATTACTTGCCTTAGTCTTCCTTGGAGTGATGATATATAAACAGTACAGAAACCCAGTCAAATACCTGATAAGGAAAAAGGTAAGTGCCTTTTTGTACCTGAATTTGAGTTACAAAGTGGGATTGAGGAGGTTTTAAGGATGGGATGGGCTGTCCAAATACTGTATGTCCATGTGAAGGTGATGAATTACTCCTGAGACACTGTTTGCAAAGGTAGCATCGCTTTGATGATGTTTGCTGTTCTTTTCTGCCCCAGAGGCTGGGGCTGTATGTAGGTAGGTGATGAGCAGACATGGGAAGATGAGGACCACGGCTCCATGGAGCACAAAATCTAGGATGAACGTGGCACATGAGAGGCAGTCTCTGAAAAACCTGTGTCTGTGGTTCATCCTCCCTCTGTGGTCAAAAGAGATAAAGGCCCCTTCACATCCTAAGCCTGGACTTAGACAGTTGTCTGTAGCTGATCTGTTTCCTTTTAGTGCTCTCGAGTCCATGGCAGGCTGGTTGCTTTGAAGTTAAGGAGATAATTCCTCTGACCAGATGCTGGTTGGTCTTTGCATTAGGATGGGAGTGTCAAGATCCTAGACCCCACTGACTACAACATGAGTCCAGAGCACATAGCTCAGATGAATACTTCATACCTCACCCGGAGTGAGTTAAGTCCCACTCCAGGGTAATACCCAAAGTGGATGGGTACAGCTCAGTACATGTTGCTGGTGTTCAGCCCTCCTGGAAAACATTCCCATGCTTATCTGAAAAATAATTCAGAAATGGGGTCGGTAGAAAATAGCTGTTCTAAGGAGCTATATCTCTCTCAGGCTTCAAATAAGTCTAACTGCAAAACAAGCAGTAGTAGCTCAGTCATTTCAGATACTCCCTCTTCCCCTGTGCCTTCTCCTTTCACTACAATCACAAGGTGTCTCTCTTTCCATAGTTCTCAAAGGAAATGCCTGGGGATTTCCAGAACCAAAGCTACAAGAACAATTCACTCCCAGATGTGAGCACCAAACAGCATGAGACACCAGAGAATGGCAGTGTTCGGTCAGTGACACATGTACTGAAGCAAACAGCATTTCCATTGCCCTTTTCCAATGAAGAAGAAATGAACAGTCCCCCAGAGCCCTCTGTAGCCTCCACCATCACCTTTGACCAGGAAGAGAAAGAGGAAGAAGTGGAAGAGACTGAGCCTAAGAAGGAAGTGAAGTCCATCCTCAAGACAGACAGGAATATGGCAGATGATGGTTACAAAGCTGTGTGGTTTAAGACCAGTGTGGATCCAGAAGCTAGAGAAACAGTTGAAGTGATTGAGGACAATGCAGTAGGTAGTGATGATGAGAGTGACCAAGATATGCAGGAGAAGGAGGAGGAGGAAGAGGAAGAAGATTATGACAAGAATGATGACCACAGAGGGCTGGGAGTGTCCTCAGCCTGAGAGCTCCCCGCCAGCTGCAGAAGTGATGATCAACAAGTCTCACACGGATGCAGTGACAGATGACAGTGACCTAGGATGGAAATAGGCCTGCACCCACTCTCCTGTCTCCTTCCCCAGAAAAAAGGGGGAGTCTAAGCTGCTTTGCTGACATGGAGCCCCTCTTTCTGCTCAGGGAAAAAGCTGGAATGCAGGAGGATGAGGTTGTCTGTCCTGCTTGCCTGAATGCAGTGCTTAAAGCCAGAAGAGATTATAGCTACTTCAACACTTTTGTGAGACCTCGAAGTATCACTTAGGATCTGGGGGATGGATGGATGTGTTTCATGGGAGCAATTGAGTTTCACAACCCAGTGCTCATCTCCTCTTGGTGGGTAAATAAGCCACCACTGACTCCTTGGCTGTTCCCTTTAGGGTGTTTGATGCCAACTGCAGGGTGTAAGGCAGGACAAGTCACCCTGACCCTGCTTCAGACTGTATCCAGAAGCTTGTTTCAGGGCTTGGCTCTGCTTTCCACCATGCCAGACTCTGCTCCAGCACCAGCAGCTGCTATGTGCCACCATTGTCCTTGTCCTGCCGGCAGCCAGGAATTCACATGCTGGGGAGCAGCTGTTTCCTCTGTCACTGATAAACGAAGGCTGATCATATGCTCTTTAGTGAAGGACTTTGTCATCAATTTTTCTCTGTCATAAAACCTGTAACTGTGCACTACTTCAGCTGTCAGGGAAAAGAAAAGCTCCTGCCAGGACCTGCCTACGAAATCCCAGGGTTATTTCATGCTCCCTGGGCTTTTGGCACAATGGGTATCATTCCAGAGGTGCTGAATGTGGGGACCAGCACGTTGTTTCCCTTTTTGACCTTGTCCAACAGGGCTCAAGGTGTTGTTTTTGCTGTGGTCCTGAAGGTGGAGGTCAGCATTGCCTCCAAGTGCCAGATGTCACCATCATTTCTCTGCTCCTCTCTTGGCTCAGATGCCAACCCCTTTGCATACCAACTTTCTCCATTCAGGAGGAGCACAGCAGGCTCTTTTGCTGGTAAAATACCATCTTTCAAGCTTACCTAGAGCCAAGATGTAACCTGAGGTGGTTCACTAAGAGCATATCAGCTCTGCTTATGAGTCCTGCACTTCAGTTAGAAAGCCTACTGACCTCTGGACTGACTTCATGTGACATTCCCAGAGCATGTTGGACCCTGCCTCTCTCAGTCCCCCCTCATCTTCAGCAATATTGTCTTCAATTATGGTCCTGCCATAGAGCCTCAGTTCAGCAAAGTGAGCATTTCCGTTTCCAGGTAGGATGGGGATTAAACTGTTTGATGGTCTGGGCTAGATTTACACCTCCCATCACCCAGTGTCTTCCCCAGCTGGCAACCAAATACTGGGGTGATTTCCACTTGTGAGAATATGCCTGTGTGCTCTGGGCCCCTCACTAAAAGAGACATTGATATAAACAATGGATCTAAGGAGGAAGTTCTTTCCTGTGAGGGTGGTGAGGCACTGGAATGGGTTGCCCAGGGAGGTTGTGAATGCTCCATCCCTGGCAGTGTTCAAGGCCAGGTTGGACAGAGCCTTGGGTGCCATGGTTTAGTGTGAGGTGTCCCTGCCCATGGCAGGGGGGTTGGAACTGGATGATCTTAAGGTCCTTTCCAACCCTGACTGTTCTATGATTGAGGTGCTGGAGTGGGGCCAGAAAAGGGCAATGGAGCTGGTAAAGGGCCTGGATGTCTCCCTGTCCCAGGGTTACCTAGTGCTCAGGTTTGCTTTCCTTTCTCCAAGGAGTGCTGGCCTTGCTGTGTGGACTTGAGCAGCTGAAGGCGGAGCCTGAGATGTGGAAAGCTTTCTTCCTTACTGTAATAAAGCTGTTTGCCCAGAAATTGCAAGTGCAGTTTGTCTGACAACAGAGGGTGGGGAGTGTGCCCTGTGTTTGCTGTGTAAGCATGGTTGCTCAGGGTTATCTTGTTGTGGTTTAAGCCCAGCCGGTAACTCAGAGCCTTGTAGCTGCTTGCTCACTCCCCCCCCCCCCCTCCACTCCCTGCTCCTGGAGGGATGGGGAGGAGAATGGAAAGCATGTAACCCCCATGGGTTGAGATAAGAGCAGCCCAGTACCTAAGGTATAACACAAACCACTGCTACCACCAATAATGATAAGGGAAATAACAAGGGAAGAGAATACAACCGCTCACCACCCACTGACTGATACCCAGCCTGACTGAGCAGTGATCTAACCCTTCTGGGTAACTGCCCTCAGCTTATAGAGTGGCCATGACGTGCTGTGCTATGGAATACCTCTTGGGCTAGTTTGGGTCAAGTGTCCTGTCTCTGCTTCCTCCCGGCTTCCCCTCCTCCCTGGCAGAGCATGAGGCTCACAAAGTCCTTGGTCAGAGTAAACATCACTGAGCAGCAGCTAAAACCATCGGTGTTATCAGCGCTGCTCCCAGGCTGGAAGTCAAAACCACAGCACTGCACCAGCTACTAAGAAGGAGAAAAGTGACTGCTACTGCTGAACCCAGGACATATCTACAGCAAATATTTCCCATGGGACTGTGAGAACTCTTCAGTAGTTGCTAACTGCCAGCATTAACACCTTAAAAGAGTGAGGGCAGAGCCTAGCTGCTGCCATGCTGATGCTACTCACTGGAAGATTGCTGATGTTGAGGGTGAAGCTGGGGGGGTTTCCTCCATGTATTTACTTTGTTCACCTCTAGCTAAAGGTCCAAAAATGAGCTACCAGCTTGCTTTGCAACAAGAATCAGCACTTATGAGGGTTCAGTGATGCTAAGAGATCATTTTGGCAATGCAGGATGGTGTCCCAAGCCAGTGAGTGGCATAACCCAGCTTCGATGGGACAAGGGCTGATGTCTGTGGAAGCAAAGCAGAAAGCTAAACTAAGAAGCGGATGTTCCACTAATGCAGCAGTGAGTGTTTGCCATCGGATGGGCTAAGGGAACACATACAGAACATGTGTTCTCTAACCCATGTGGGCATGGGAAGAGACTGGAAAGGACAGAGAAGGTGTCAGAGAAGGAGCAAAATGCAGGTAAAAGCAATAGGATGTTTACCAGCACCTCTGCCCCACCTTTCTGCAACTGGGACCAGTTACTCTTATCCCCAGTCATGTTACATGGATTGGGACTGGCAATTCCTGCCTCAGGAATTCCTGCATTAATAATGAGTTTTGAATTATTTTAAAGCATAATGACCTGCAAAGTGACTGCCTGGCATTGGGAAGGAGAACTGCTGATTGCCAGATCCCATCTGCCTTCCATGGACCAGGAAAAACATTCCTAAGAGAAATGCTGACACAGACAAACCTGGTTACTGAAAGCAAGGGACAAGTGACAGGCTCTGCTTAGTCCTGAGGCACTGGACATGTGCAGTCAGGTTCTGCTGGGCTGGTACCTACAGCAGGGTGGTGAATTTGGCCCCACTAGCTGTTACTGTGATGAAACAGGCACAGGTACACACAACACCCCTATACCAGCTGCCCTCTAAGTGTGTGAGAGCAGAAATACCTCCTGGTTTCCAGCAGCATTTTTTATAGCCTTGGAATTGCTTTAGGCACAGCTTTCCTTTCACTTTCACATTTAGAGGCTGTTCTCTGTGGCCTGTCCTTCTCTAACTCTTCCTTCTACACACTGGAAAAAGGAGAAATCCTTTTCTGCTTGTCCAGAAGCCTGTTTCATGATACCTGTGACCAATGACTGAACTGAATGGTTTCCAGCAAAAGGCAGGTCGTGTGGGCTACATTTCCCTCATTGCTGTGCCCTATGTGATCTGCTCCTGTCGTTGGCATACTGTTGTCAGCCTGTCTTCCTTTTGCTGCTGTATTTTTGGGGTCTCACATGCATTGGGACACTGATTTATGAGTTCCCTCCATTTGTAATCTGTCCCCATCTGTTGGTGCTTCACCTTCTCCTCACTGCCGTGCTTTCTCGTGCTTTTGGCCTTTTGTGTTTGTGTGAATCGTGAAATGAATTTGAATGGTGAGTACTCAGTCTGCAATTCATTGGCTATGGGTGCTCTGGCTTCCCACGCCTGTGTGTGATTGAAATCCCATCAATGTGGTGCTCACCTGCCAGGCTCCCTGCTGGCAGTTCCTCCTTCTGCAGCCCCAGCTGCTCAGTCTGCTCCCGCACAAGCTTTTGTGTTCTTTTATCCTGCAAAATTCCTACTGGAATTACCCAGAAGCTGGTACTTGCCAAGAGGAAAGTTAAACGGCAGCACTCACTAAGGCAAAAGTGCGTTCAGGTAGTGCCATCACATGGACAGCCAAAGCATCTGCCTTTTATCCTGCACAGCTTGAATAAGAAAACTGGAGCACCTCCCCTATGGAGACAGGCTGAGAAAGTTAGGGCTGTTCAGCCTGGAGAAGAGAAGCTGCATGGAGACCTCAGTATCCGAAGGGGGCCTACAAGGGTACTGGAGAGGATGCTTCAACAGGGACTGCGGTGACAGGACAAGGGGTGATGGGTTCAAACTGAAATAGGGGAAGTTCAGGTTAGATCTAAGGCAAAAGTTCTTCCCCGTGAGGGTGCTGAGGCGCTGGCACAGGGTGCCCAGAGAAGCTGTGGCTGCCCCATCCCTGTCAATGTTCAAAGCCAGGTTGTACAGGGCTTGTGTGACATGGTCTGGTGTGAAGCATCACTAGACCCCATGGCAGGGGGTTAGAACTGGATGATCTTAAGGTCCTTTCCAAACCAAACCATTCTATAATTCTATGCTCATCACAATTCTAAGGAATTAGTTCCTTCATTAGTATAACCCTGGCTTAAGAGGGTAGGAGAATATGCTCGCAGTTGTCAACAAACAACCGTCTGCGGGGGAAGAGTAGTTTCAGTGTGGCAGTGGTAGATCTGGGTTTGAGATTGCAGGTGGAAGCTGAAGGGAGACTGAAAGGGATTGCAGAGATGCCGCGGCTGCTAAAGTGATGCTTGTGACTTTTCTGAGCTTTGAGCACCCTCTTCTGGAGTAACCCACACGTAAGAAGTGACCATCTCATTGTTGGCCTCCACAGAGAAGAGCAGCAACGGCTCTTGACTGCCAGGGCAAACTGTAAAGCCGAGCTGAGAAGGTGCAAGCAGGGGGGTTGAAAAGTCAAGTAAAACACACGTTTTACCCTCAGGAAGTAACAGAAACAAACCAAACCAATTCCCAGGTGTCTGGAGGTTAATTTCTGCTAGCTCAAGTTCTGGCCCCATTTAGAACTGAAGAACCTCATTGAGTCTTCACTGACATAGCTGACATCAAGTGCATCCTTTCGTCTTGTTTGCCTCTAGGAGAGAAATGGCTTTGGCACATGGCTGATAAATGTGCAGAGGACACTTCAGGGTTTAGTTCTGAAGGGGTGGAAGATGCTTGGAGACCTATTCTGTTTGTATGCAGGAGAGCAGGAGCATCTAGCATTTATCTGAATCAATAGTGAACCCTGATCTCTGCAACCACATAATCCAGGTAATATTATTCTTAATCTCAAGGGACAACACCCAAATGATAGTCAACTGCAGAAGACTTGGTTTAACCTGATTTGCCTCGGATATACTGCGTCTTTAGCTCCAAAGGGATTCTTTTTCCTTCCAAAACAAGTCAATTTTATTCTGGTTTATACAATTTATTTGTTCATTACTTTGTTACTAAGCCCTTATAAAAGTAAAACTGACCTCAGCAGAGCGGTGAATGGAAACTTACAGAAATAGCATCAACCCCATCATGTGGATGTTGAGCGAACTATGGCCTTTGCTTTCTATAAATACATATTTTATCCAATCAATAGAAACAAAGCAGTCACCAAATAGATTCAAAGGAACAGATTTGGAACTGTGAGAGCAGTGACCCAGTAGTAATACATAGATAGACATTGTATTTCAGGGAGTATTTCGATGGTGTTCACAGCAGCAAAGGCAGTGGCTGAAGCAGAGTGGAAACAAGCACAAGATCCACATTCCTCAATAGTAAATGTCTGCTGTCTCCAAACATGTTAGAAGTTTTCCTTCCAAAGCCTCCTCCCAGTGCCTTTTTCCCCTGTTTGTGGCTCAGCAAAGTCAAATTTTACACTATAAAATCAGAAAGTTACATAAACTCACTGACCTGTGGTCAAGGTTTCACAAGATTTCCTTCACCACCATCTGACCACACACAAATACTGCGTCCTAAGACTTTTGTGTGGATGTGGTTAAAGAAGACAACTTTGATTCAACTCAAACTTGGAGGACTCTCCTTCAAGGCAGTCACTGGTGCAGAAAATCAGGATATTCATAAAATGGAAGCACTTGCTACCAGGTTTAGCTTTGGGTTATTACTTTCATCTCTGTTAACTGGCCATGATGCAGCATACATGTATGGCTCTATATCTGAGCCAGGATTCCAGAACAGAATCGAAACCAATTATCTAAAAGGGTATCTATGCTCAGAAATCTTATTCAGGGCAATCAGTAGTCAACAACAGGTGATTCACCACATAGGTTCAAAGTTTTAGAAGCACATGCTGGCCACAACATCTAAGGCTGCATGCAGACCTCAGAGCAGCTTCCAGTGTCTGAAGGGGGGCTATAGGGATGCTGGGGATGGACTCTTCATTAGGGACTGTAGTGACAGGACAAGGGGTAATGGGTTCAAACTGAAACAGGGGAAGTTTAGATTGGATCTAAGGAGGAAATTCTTTCCTGTGAGGGTGCTGAGGCACTGGAATGGGTGCCCAGGGAGGTTGTGAATGCTCCATCCCTGGCAGTGTTCAAGGCCAGGTTGAACAGAGCCTTGGGTGCCATGGTTTAGTGTGAGGTGTCCCTGCCCATGGCAGGGGGTTGGAACTGGATGATCTTAAGGTCCTTTCCAACCCTAACCGTTCTATGGATTCCATCTGCCTGAACCGTTCCTCTCGAGGCGCCTGAGGGAAACTCGCTTTCCCTTGACGCCGCGGGGCTGCGGGGCGGGCTCTGGGCGGAACCAATCAGGAAGGGCGTGGAGCAGGAGCTGGCCAATGGGGAGGAGGCTGGCGGCGGTTGGGGGTTCAAATTTTGAAGGGGGTTGGGACCGGTTCTGCCGTTACCACGCGGGGCTCCTCGGGACCTCCGCGCCCTGGCTGAGGGGAGAGGCGGGGAGGTGGCAGCGGCGAGCAGCTGGTCTGGAGCCGCTGGTCTGGAGCCGCTTCTCCGGAGCCGCTTCTCCGGAGCCGCTTCTCCGGAGCCGCTTCTCCTCCCGCTCGGTGCTAACGAGCAGCCTGCACGGGGTGGGGGAAAGGCTCCGCCGCGCTCCTCATCCCCGCCGTGCATCGCCTCAGCGCAGGGTCGAGACTCGCCTGTGCTCCCAGCCCGCTGCAACTGCTCGTAGGTGAGGAGCCAGAGGGGCCTGGCTCAGTTTACGCTGCTGCCGGGGCGCCCCTCGCCGGCCTCTGAGGGGGTGGTAGCCTCGGGGAGGGAAGGGAGCCCGCAGGTGAGGAGGAAAACGGTTTAATCTTAGTAGCCTTTGCTGCTAACATCACCTGCCTGAGGTTCCTGGGGGTAAAGAAGTGCTCGGCTCTTGTTCCGTGTAGTTCCCATGGAGGGAAGTTACGCGTGCCCAGTTGCCTCTGAAGGCTGGGGACCTGCCCGGTGTGCTGCTGGCTGCACAGAGGGAGTGTGGTGGATCGGCTAATTAAACCAGCTCTGCCGAAACTCGGTTTAGTACCCTACTAATGACTCAGTTCTGTGCTGTTTCTGTCCTTAAAACACAGGCCGTCATGTCACAGGACTGCAGCGATGAGTGGGAGCTCAGCAAGGAGAATGTGCAGCCCCTGCGGCAGGGCCGGGTCATGTCCACCTTGCAGGAAGCCCTGGCTCAGCAGGAGACCTCCATCCACACTGCTGTTCAGCTCAAAAAACAGTGAGTTGATATCTTTTGACACTTTTCCTGCCTCCTCCTCCTGTTTTATGTGTCTTATTTAACTGTACTAATACCGTAGGCATTAAGAAAAGTGTAAAAGAACTTGAGGATAGTCTGTGCTATTACTCTCCAGGTCTTTAGGACTAATGCTTGTGGGTGTTATAGACTACTGTTTGTATGTTTGTAACAGCATTCCAACAGCAAACACTAGGGAGATTCAGTTGTGTACTTTTAAATGTACTCATTAGTTAAAATAAAAGTTTACAAAGAGGAGAGTGGTTTTTTGTCTTTCCTATAGTATTCTATGGCAGCAGAGTCATTTTTAGAAGGTAATTATTTCCTACTATGAGAATCTAGACATAACACAGTTATCTCTGTATGTGTTGTCTGCATTGCAAAGGCTGAATGGCAAAGTCATCTTGGGTCTGATCTGTGTTGCACATAGTATTATATGGATACAACTGTATGACTTCAGGGGGCATCTGCATCCTAAAGCTATTCAGTTACAGTTGTATTGGCTGGTGCTCCAATGTGCATGCCCTGTGAAGGCCAAGCTGACTTTGTGAAGAGTCTGCATAGTTGTGTCTTTACTGTGTTGTCAGAATTGGAAGCACTGGTGCTTGTCATGCTGAACCATGTGGGTGATTTCCTGCAAAGTCAGCACTGTTTGTGAACACTTGTCAGCTGCTTCTGGATGTACTTTTCATGGAAAGCCATGGAAGAATTATTGTATAGGGGTTTTCAAGAGGGTTTGTCCAACTTGATTCATGTTTGTGAGGTGTGATGATTGAGCAGAGCTTTCCAGGAAGAAGGAACTGGGGAGCTCTACAGGATCAATTCAGAGTCAATGCTAAACACAAACTAGTGTTCTTATCTAACTCAAACTGCAAGGTGGTTTTATGCTTCCTGAAGGAGAAGTCATCATACTGTAGGGATGGAATGATGCACAGGATTTGAAGAATGAGACAAGATGATGGCTGCCAGTCTGGCCACTTAAATGTGTTTTCACTGTGTTCTCTGGTACAGTTCTATAGTTGTCTATCATCAGGCTTTTCCATCCATCTGTGTGTGTGTTCCAAGCTCCTTCTATGCTTAAATGAAAGATGCTTCATGCAGAAATTAACTTTCACAATATATGTCTACTACTAACGCTCCATAACAGAACATTCTGTCAAGGGAGACCATATAAGCTTTGTGATAATAAAAATTCTTGGGAATAACCTTTGGAAAGGTGCATATCTGTTTTTATTAAATACTGATACATTTCCCAGTACTTTCATTTTTGATGAAGGGTGAAAAAGTGGTTTTTTTAAATTATTTTTTTAATTATTCTAGTGTCAGTGAAAGCTCAAGTCTAAATATATGCTAACTCAGCCTTTAATACACCTACAAAGTGGTATAAGTGAGAGTGAAGATTTTAGCTTAGTGTATTAAAAGTCTCTGAATTCATACACCTGTATTTATTGGATTCATGTTTTCTTCTCTAGGGAGTTTGAATCTGAAGTCCGATTTTACTCTGGAGATGATCCACTGGATGTCTGGGACCGGTGAGTTCCCTTTTGTTTCAGAAGGAAGAATAGAAAGGTCAGATATCCTTGTACAAGGTTGGGGAAAATATTCTAGTTCAATATAAGATTTTATAACAGGCTTTTTACATCGTGTTTTAGTACTATGCCTAATTGTTTTCTAAATCTCCATGTGTTGCACAGAAACAGAAGCCTTGTGTCTTACTCAGAACTGACTTCCTATTTATATATCCCATCTGTAGGTACATCAAGTGGACAGAGCAAACCTTCCCCCAGGGTGGAAAGGAGAGCAATCTGTCTGCGTTACTGGAAAGGGCAGTGAAAGCTCTAAATGAACAGAAACAATATTACAAAGATCCCCGTTACCTTAAGCTGTGGCTCAAGTTTGTAAGTGTTTTGTTAATATTTTGGTGCTGCTTTTTCTTGATATTATGTCACTTGTACACAGTTAAGCTGGTTTTTGTAACAATAGAGTCAAAGTATATATTGTACAACTAGCTAAATATCAGAAGTATCTCTAAATGTTTACTCCTGAATTCCAGTTCTCTTTTTTAATATGATATTCAGTCCTTTTTAGGGCCATTCAGTTTGGACAGCTAGAAACTCCACAAAATTTGCTTTGGAAAACTAGTGTGAATGAGTAGATCTTGATTATTTAAGGATAAAAGTTATTAAAGATCCATTTCAGGTGCTGTATCTGCCCTACCAGGTATTTTAACTTCTGTTTTGTATCCACATCCTGGATTTAAGCAAAACCAAGCTGAGTGTGATCTGGTCTTGCCCTGTCTTGACTTTGCTATAGTTTTTGTTGTTGTTCTTGTCTTAAAGCAGCTTTTCTCCAGGTTTAGACTCCTGAGCTCATTTACCATTTCCAAAACTGCTAAGAAATATGTTGTACTTTGTCTAAAGCTGAAATAACTATTAGGAATACTAACATGATGGAGTTCAATCATAGAATTGTATCAGATAAAAAAAAAATTACTGACATCAGCTATGTAGGCTAAAATTAACAGATTGGTGATAACATTGATATAGGCATACAGACAGTCAGAGGTTTTTCTCGTTACTGTTCTTCTATGGAATACTTTTCCTTAGCCATATGTGCTGTACGTGTCCTGACCTTACAGCTGCTCCTGTAAGATTTGTATTGAAATTGGAATCCCTTGCAGTCCTCCAGTTACTAAAATACTTCACTTGTTTCAGGGAAATTACTGTAATGAGCCCTTGGATCTGTACAGTTACCTCCATAGCCAGGAAATTGGCACAACACTGGCACTACTCTACATCACATGGGCAGAAGTACTGGAGGCTAGAGGAAGCTTTAAGAAAGCAGACCTGATACTCCAGGAAGGCCTTCAGCGCAAGGCTGAGCCTCTGGACAGGCTCCAGTCCCATCACAGGTAAGCTCGCAGCTAAAGGGAAGAAGTTTTACGTGCTTCCATGAATTCCTGGTGCAGTGAAGCTGATGCTGACTTCTCCAATATGTTCTCAGACAGTTTCAGACCCGTGTTTCTCGTCAAACACTACTGGGCCTTGAGGAAACTCCTGATGAAGAAGAGACAGGTCTCCTGGGAGCTGCAGAACCTCAGAGAACCTCACTGGCAGATCTAAAAGGCAGGGGGAAGAAAAAAGTGAGAGCTCCCATCAGCCGTGTAGGAGATGCACTTAAAGGTATATTCAGTTCCTGAAGCAACATATTATTGGAAGAGTTGCATCTCTTTGTGGGATTTGCATTTGAGTGTGATAGTTAATTTGCATAAATCTTTCTGCTTATAGCCACAAACCAAAACAGAAGCTTCCAGACTCCGGCTTCTCAGCAGCTTTCCAGCAATCCAGGTTTTGCTGTGTTTGATGAAAATTCAACTTCTGGACCTGAGATTCCTGTTCTGACACCACAGCCATGGACAGCCCCTCCAGCACCAAGGGCCAAGGAGAATGAATTGAGTGCAGGACCTTGGAACTCTGGCAGGGTAAGGAGTGTCCAAATGGACTGGCAAAAAAAAGAGGAAAGTGTAAGCTGATGAATTCTGGTCCCTGAGACAAAAGTCATCTTCTTTCTCCTTTGCCTGGGGTTTGTGTCTATTTGTATGTGCACGTCTTCCTAGCTTTTTCCTGAAGAGTCTCTGGCTATGTGTAACCTGTTCAAGCTCAGCAAGCTGCTCTTGCTGGAGTAAGTTTAAAAACCTCTCTAGGGTTGTTACATCAAGAAATTATTGTTCTTGCTAACAAAGTAATAATTGGTGGAGTTGGTCTGCATGTCTAAGGGGAAGACAAGAAATAAATGTAAGAGGGAAAACATTAGTGAAAGAAAGGGAGAGAAGCCAGCCATTAGTTAATTCTGGAAGACGGAAGAGTTAAATTTGTATCTAAAATACAACCCAAAGGAAGAATTTGTTGCCTCTTCATATGAAAATAAGGCATGTACAGCATACTGTATGTCTGCTTTGAAGTGCAAGCAAGCAAAACAGAAGAGTGGAGATCAAAGAATTGGAGAACTACTGTATCAATGGAATATTTATCCTGACAGAAAAGTGATGGAAAGCAGGTTTCAGTGGTTTAAGCTAGTGCTGGAGACTTGAAAAGAAGCAGCTGTGCTAGAGGTGTTTAAACTGTTCTGGTGAAGTGGTCCAAGATGTTATCTGAAGGAGATGAATCCTATAAAGGCACTTGTTTCCTAGGCTCTTAGATAATCCCCAGTGTTCCCCTGTTCTTTGTAGATTAGAGAAGAATAGAAACTAATTAGATGATGAAAAATGTTTTAAGACTGTTGAATATATACGTTGTTGTAAGTGAAGCTTAGAAACAAAAACTAGGATGAAGGGAAGAAGGCAGATGGCTTGGAATTCATGGAAACTCCAGGAATAATTACTACCAGATCCAAAGCAATTTGATGAAGTGAATGGGAAAGTTCAGAAAGTCACAGGTTTAGTTTAGCTGAGAAGAATGAGGAGGAATTAGTGTGAAATTTCTTTTATCAGTTGCCTTGTTGAACTGCTTAACACATTCTTTCTGGTCTACCAGTTCTTCCATATCCTTTTGATGTCTGCCCTTAGAGTTGTCTCCATTCTCCCTTTAATTCAATTAGATTTTAATTAAAAGTAAAATAGGTTTGTAACTAGCAGAGAGCTGAGGATGTTCAGTGCCCCTTCACTGAGGCGTGGTGCTCATTCTGGCTTCTGTTACAGTCAAAGAATAACCTTTTCTGAATGCTTTGAGATACTGAAAGCTGCACAGAGGGAAGAGGCTTCACTTGGCCGTCTTTGCACTGGCAGTAAAAGGGACCAGTTTGAAAACTGGTGGAGAAAAGTCAGTTTGTGAAATATTCTTAGCATGTAACTTCTGCTTAAGAGTCTAGGGGAATAGTCAGGTGAGAGCAGCATGTTCTCAGACTGAATTCCATCTGTCTTCTCTCAAATAATGGACCACAGAAGATAGGGAGGTTTTGTGATATTGGAAAAGCCTCTTGAGAGGGAAATTGAGAAGTCTGGAGGTTCTTGGTGGCCAGCAGAGGGAACAGTGTCACAGAACTGGGACAGTCTTGGCTGAAAAGTGAGTACTACACCTGGAAAACAGACAGGAGCAACCAAGATTCCCAGCTTGACCAGCATTCCCTGAGAAACAGCAGCTAGGTACTGATAAGGACATGCAAGAGGCCTGTGTCTTGCTACTTTAGATGCTAGTGTTGGAAAAAAAAAGGTCTATCAGGTCTAATGTGTTTAAATAACAAAACCTGCGCCATGCAAAACCTGCGCCATGAGCCAAACCCTGAGAAAAGGGAGATTCAGAATATACAGGAATGTAGAGTCTAAAGATCAATCCTTAGGCTGTTAACACTGACTTTTCCTTCCCCAGCGTCCTCGCAGCAGTGTGAATTCTGGTCCAGAAGTGTCCTACCCACTGCCCAGTTTCACCCCATATGTGGAAGAGTCAGCTCAGCTACAAGTCATGTGAGTCTTTGCTTCAGTTTGCAGTGGGGATTGTGTTTGAGATTATCAAAGCTGCCTTGAAAACTTCCGACTCATTTTGCCAAGTAGTTAAGCCTCTAAATCTGCAAGAACTTAAAGATCTGTCAACCTGGAAGCTTTGTGCCTTAGCAGGTGACAGAGGCTTCAGTAGGGGATGCATAAGAACATGGGAAGCTGCCGATGACCTGGCTGCGCTTTGGGGAGTCCACTCCTGAAGTCCAGTGTCTGGCTCTAGGGCAAAAGCACAAGAGATTGGTGGAGCTGTTGGAGCGAGTCCAGAGGAGGCCATGGAGGTGGTGCGAGGGCTGGAGCAGCTCTGCTCTGGAGCCAGGCTGAGAGAGCTGGGCTGGGTCAGCCTGGAGAAGAGAAGGCTCCTGAAGGGGAGACCTTAGAGCAGCTCCAGTGCCTAAAGGGGCTGCAGGAAACCTGGAGAGAGGCTTGGGACAAGGGCCTGTAGGGCCAGGCCAAGGGGAATGGCTTGAACCTGCCCGAGGGGAGACTGCGCTGAGCTCTTAGGCAGAAGCTCTTCCCTGTGAGGGTGCTGAGGCGCTGGCACAAGGTGCCCAGAGAAGCTGTGGTTGCCCCATCCCTGGCAGTGCTCAAGGCCAGGTTGGACACAGGGGCTTGGAGCAAGGTGTCCCTGCCTATGGCAGGGGGTTGGAACTGGGTGAAATTTAAGTTCCCTTCTGAGCCAAACCCTTTTGTGACTCTGTGATTCTATTATTTTTTATTTTTGAGGGGGTGTGTGGAATGGTTCAGCCATGTTCATGAACAGCATAAACTCTGCCAGCAGAAGTGCTGCTTTGCCAGCACAGGTGCATATACTTCATGTTGCTGTTGAAGTAGCTTAATTAGGGATGTGACTTTTTCAGCTCCTTTTTGACATATCTTTGCTAGGAAAATATTACAGTATAGATGTGGTGTCAACTAGGTTTAGGACTTTTATTAACTACTTCGGTTTTCCACACTGACTTCTGAATTACTACAGTATTAATTCAGACTGCTAACAGCTGCAGATACCATAAGTTTTTATTCCTGCTCATTGATGAGCAGGAATACAGGCTAAGAAAGTTGGGGCTGTTCAGCCTGGAGAAGAGAAGCCTGTGTGGAAGCCTCGGAGCAGCTTCCAGTATCTGAAGGGGGGCTATAGGGATTCTGGGGAGGGACTATTCATTAGGGACTGCAGTGATATGACAAGGGGTAATGGGTTAAAACTGAAACAGGAAATTTAGACTGGATATAAGGAAGAAGTTCTTTTCTGCTAGGGTGCTGAGGCACTGGAATGGGTTGCCTAGGGAGCTTGTGAATGCTCCATCCCTGGCAGTGTTCAAGGCCAGGTTGGACAGAGCCTTGGGTGCCATGGTTTAGTGTGAGGTGTCCCTGCCCATGGCAGGGGGTTGGAACTGGATGATCTTAAGGTCCTTTCCAACCCTAACTATTCTATGATTCTATGGTTTGACTATTGCTGCTCATTATGTGGAAGCTTGTATGATAGTTATATATGCTAATTATCTTAATAGCTTAAGTTGGTATGTTTACATGAAAACACACTTACCTCTCTTATCCTAAGAGATATGTTTGCTATGAAAGCAGCCTCAAAGTGAGAGAGGCTTACTGCTGTTTTCTTGTACTTTTGCACTCACATCTATCCAGAGTTTTAGTCTGAAACAAGCTCTCCAGGTTTCCATGACAACAGTGTTGCTTAGGTCATGGACAAGTTTGCTGGTTTGCCTGAAATTCCCTTCCTGCTAGTGCAGCACTCACTGAAATGCAGATAAATCCCAGGAGATGCTCTGTGTTAGAGCAGGTGAAAAAAACATTATTTTGCAAAGCTGCTCCTCTTTTTCTGTGGCTGCTGATGGCTGTAGAATACACAGGTTCTTCCTAAGACAGAAATGGAAGAGAGTGTTTGCTGTTACAGCCAGCTTTTAGGGCTCTGCATTGTATATAATCAAAGAACATTGCAAGGTAGCGAACAGCATAGATTTTTCCTGTGGGTTTTGTATGCTGCATGTGGACTGCAGAATAGCCCTGGCCAAGAACACGGTAAAATACAGTTTAAGAATATGCAAAAGAAGTTTCTGTCTAAGCTATAACACTTTCTTACTCCTGAAAGTCAGTGATGCCATAGAATTGAATCTCTTGACATGCTGGTCTCTCAGATGAAAAGTTATTACTTACAGAAGGCAGCATCCTTATACCAGGGAAAAGGAAGGAGTGGGTGGGAACTGTGAGCATCATTCTAAATTAGCTGGAAGCAACTTGAGCAGAGAGTTTCCTTGTAGTTTTATCCATGTAGCTGGAAGTTTAAAAGCAGCTTATTTTTCTGATTGATTGCATTTCCTCATGATACCCCATAGTTGCCAAATCAAGTCTTGAAAGTGTTGAATTGAAGCTGTAAACGTGATGCAAATCATGCTGTCATTTGTCCTCAGATTTGGGTAGAAGGACCCTGGAGTGATCTTGGTAATAAACCCCTACTCACACAAGAAAAGCTTTAAAATATACCCACCCATTAGCCTTGTAACCTCCCCAATAATTTAGGGTTACGAGTCCCTTCACATGCAAAACAAACCAAATGTCCTGGAGCTGTGCACTGTTTTCTTCTGAATTAAGTATTTATCCAAACTACATCTAACACATGTTTTTAAGGCCAGTTGTTTAGATCATCTTTTATAAAGGTACAGATAATTGGTGGAGCCATCTGGATTACTGGTATGTATAATATTACAGATTCTGGTTCCTCTCTCCTGAAATTGGCTGTAGCACTTTTGAAAGCACTTTCAAGCTAAGGACTTAATGATTCTTTCCACTGTACAATGATGGGCTTTTAGTGCGTGGTTGTTTTTTGCAATAGGGCACTTAATTTCTGTTGCTCAGGATATAAAACATTCTGGTTGAGCAAATTCCCCCCTTATTGCATCTTAAATCTTCTTTTTTTCTTTTTTTTCTTTAACCTAAAATGCCAGGCTTAATCTAGTCCAAGATCTTCATTCTTTTAAGTCAGAATCATAGAATCATGTAATGGTTTGTGTTGGAAGGGAACTTAAAGCTCCTCCAGTTCCAGCTCCCTGCCATGGGCAGGGGCACCTTCCACTAGAGCAGGTTATTGCAAGCCCTGTCCAGCCTGGCCTTGAACACTGCCACTATCCTGCAATTAGCTTCTGAGATTAGCTGTGTTCTCTCCTATGCTTGCTTTTCTGTCTTACAGTGATAATAACTGTGTGTTTTCAGGACTCCCTGCAGAATTGAACCCAGCATAAATCGGGTTTTAAGTGCTCGCAAACCTGAGAAAGAGGAGGACCCACTGCAGCGAGTACAAAACTATCAGCAGGATACTCAAGAGAAGAAAGAGATGATGATGTACTGTAAAGATAAAGTTTATGCTGGAGTTGAAGAGTTTTCTTTGGAGGAGATCCGAGCTGAAATCTACAGAAAGAAAGCAAAAAAGAAAGCCGATGGTATGCTTCAGAATGGGATGACATAAAACTTTCTGGGGTGGAATCATCAAGTTGTATTTACTGCTACCAGCATAAAGATGTTGTAGGCTTAAATTTTAGGTTTAAACCAACAATCGTGTGTGCATGTCTTTTTAAACTAACATAGTAGAATAAGCAGACTGTAGAGAGAAAGGAACGTTCGGCTGGTGGGGAAGGAACATCATGGGACTGATAACAACTAAAGAGACGGTGAATAAGATCACTGTCTTCAGGATAGCAGAGTGGTGCCCAGCGTGGAGTAAGACTGAAACAGAACAGAAGCAAGGACGTATCAACTGCTAACTTAGCACTAGGACCTTGCGAGCGTGCACAAGCACTGAGGTCATTCAGTAAACACAGTGAGGAAGACTGTTGGTGACCACCAGAGACCCTCCCTCAGCAAGAAAGTGCATGCATAATTAGAATGCAAATATTATAATTAGTTCATGGAAAATTGATGAATGTGCATGAGCAATATGTGGCTGCTGTGATCAAGTAATGGGTGTGTTCACCTTTGTGAAATGATTTGTGTGCCCAGAGCTGCAGTAAAGAATGCTGCTTTCTAAAACTCCAAATTGAGACTTAAGAGTTTCTCTGACTGACTTCTATGGTAAGACTGTCTATTACTGCAGCTGCTTTTCTTTCTCTTTTTCCTGGGGCAGTTATTTAACTCTGAGGTGTAACATGTCTGACAGCTTTACATGTAAATGGGAAATGGGGAAAGAAACTGGAGGGTTTAGCACTTTTAAATGTATTTTAGGCTTTAGACACAGATGGCATGTGAAATGTGCTGTGCCATATAAGCTTTTCCTCCACAGAGGAGATACAAGCCATAACACAGGAGATGGATAAAATACAAAAGAAAATTCAGGAGCTGGAGAAGAAATTGAAAGAAGGTGATGAGCAGCAGCAACCTTGTGAACAGGTATTGTCCTCATTTAATTGATCTTTTCCAAGTAGCTACTCTTAAGTAAAAGTACAGAAGGATGAATAATACCTGGTACAGTTCTCTTTGGCTCCCACTTGTTAAACTTTTGAAAGGATGCTTCAGTGCGCTGTACACATACACCACCTAGTAAATGAATGCTTAGGGAAGTAATTCTTTAGATGTCCCCCACCTTGTCCCCAAGCCCTTTCCTTTCACTATAGGAATGTAAATCAAGGGCTTTCAGTTTTGCACTGTTACTTCACAAGTATTGTTGAGTTACTTAACTGGACAAGATCCCTTATGCTAAGGTATAAAGTTCTGAATTTTGGTAGGAAAGTTATGCCAAGTACTTAAGGGCAAATTGCTTTCTTAAGCTCTCTTCATGGGTGGCCTCCTTTAATAGAGAATCTGTAGTGCAAAAGAAGACTGGAGAAAAGCTGGAACTAAGGCAAGAAGTGAAGGGTTGTAAAGTGGTGTGGGGTAACCCCAGCAGGCAATTAAGCCACTTGCTCACTACCCTTCAGTGGGATGGGGGAGAGAATTGGAAGGGTAAAAGTGAGAAAGCTCATGCATTGAGATGAGGACAGGTCAATAGATAAACCAAAAGCTGTGCATGCAAGCAAAGCAGAATAAGAAGTTCATTGGCTACTTCCCACTGCAGCCATATGTTCAGCCATGTCTGGGAAGAAAAAAAAAAAGCAGTCTTTATCATGGTTAATGGTTATTTGGGAAGCCCAATGCCATAATTCCGAACATTCTCCCCTTCCTATGGATTTTATTGCTGAGCATGGTGTAGTACAGTGTGGAATATTCCTTTGGTCACTTGGGCTCAGCTGTCCAAGCTGTGACCCCTCCCAGCTTGTGCAACAACAGTTTTCTTACAGCTTACAAATAAAAAGTGAAAGTTAATTATTTAAAGCTTTTCCTTGCTCCCAACTTCATTAGTTGGGCTAATAAAGCATGTTCTCCTCCTCTCTCTCTCTCTTCCTTCCCCACTCCCAAAACAATGTCTTGGTAGAAAACATTTTAAATAATGAAATACAAAGCCTGAATTTAATACAAGTTATGTAACTGCTTACATATGTCTTAGTTGCAGTATAACTAAAGTCTGCTATAAGTTTTATATGGCAAAGAGAAAAATTATGCATTTTAACTACACTAAGCAGAAGAACTGACTTTTTTTTTTTCATGCAAGTGAAGTAAGTACAGATAAAAATGGCTGAAGACCACCAAGGCTTTAACAACCTACACAGAGTTATCACAATGTTCTTGGAACCTTGTTGCATGGCTTGGGATTCTATCACACTGGAACCAAAATACAGTTTTGTTTCTACAGCCACCAGAGGCAACTGAACCTTCACCTCCCTTGGAAGCGCAAGGATTTACTACTTCCAGCGAGACAGAAGTTGGGGAGAAACAGCCTCAGTTGCAAAGGTAATACAGGATTTTCTTTGCCAGCAGTGAGAATTAGTGGTTATGAGTAGTTATGAGTAACATGGATCACGAGCAGGCTATTCCTGTAGGCAGAATGGAATATACCCCTCAGCATCAGCCTGTAACCAGGATCAGTAATCTGTCTTTATGCATTTCCCTATTATTTGTGTGAGGGATCTTAACTTCTCCCAAGTATCATTGTCAGATTGCCTTGCCTTTTTACCAAGTTTACTTATGTTTCATGAAGGTGTATGAAATACAAGCAGCAACTTTGTGTCTCTTTCACAGTGAATTCCAGGTCCCTGAAGATGCTCAGCTCCAGAAGCCACCTTGTTCTGAGGGTAAATATTTCCTTTTGTTACCATTAAGGCGAAGGCCATGTTAAAGGAATTGCTCTTTCATATGAACAGCAAGATTGGAACAAACGAAACCCAAAAGTCAAGGTGGATTAGAAGAATGAAAATGAGAAGGGGCTAGTGGTGCATTTAACCGTATCTGGCAAAAAACTGAGCATCTGAGGTCACTCTGCAAGGACTTTGAAGCAGAAGAGCTTTTTTTTAATAACTGGAGAGGTTTCTTCACACTTGAATATATGCAGAATCACTGAAATCTGTAAGAGTTCAACATTAAGCTTGGTATTATCTTAGGTCCTCCTTTTACCTCTGAAGATTTGGTGGAGGAGTACAATCAGGAATTACATGTTCAGTTCTGTTGGGAAGGGTGTGTGCTGAAGAAGTTTTGCTTTTAGACTTAATTGACTACTGTTGCTGTTGACAGAGGTTATCCAGCCTCTTGATGTCTTGATGTATGCCTAGCCACATGAAAGGGAAGGGTGTTTTTTTAGTAGAGAGAGAATGTCATGTAGCAGGTCTTCATTGGCATGACAAAACCCAGCTCTTTTAACATCAATTCAGCAACTATTTCTTAATTCTATCATTTTAGGATTCTGTGATTAAATAGAGCCTCTTGGTTTTCCTTTACAGATGTTGGTTTCCTTCCCCCACAGGATCCTTCTATGTCCTTCACCATATTTGATGAATCCTCTACTTTGGCAAATCAGAATATAAGGTAGAATTATTCAAGGTTCAGATTTCAAAGGGAGGGAAACTGAAGTATCAAACCTCTTTGTGTGGCAGCTGAAATGCTGTGCAGTTTCTTATATCAGTATGGGATGGTTTTTTTGTTTATTGCTTTACTTCATTACTCTGCTTGCTAAGTCCATAATGAGGAAATACTTTCCTGTTGTTTCATAGAATAAAATCATAGAATAGTTAGGGTTGGAAAGGAGCTTAAGATCATCAAGTTCCAACCCCCCTGCCATGGGCAGGGACATGTCACGCTAAACCATCTCACCCAAGGCTTTGTCCAACCTGGCCTTGAACACTGCCAGGGATGGAGCATTCACAACCTCCCTGGGCAACCCATTCCAGTGCCTCACCCCCCTCACAGGGAAGAGTTTTCTCCTTAGATCCAATCTAAACTTGCCCTGTTTAAGTTTTAACCCATTATCCCTTGTCCTATCATTACAGTTTCTTCCCACTTAAAACTATTTAAGCTGCAATGTACATTTTTCATTCTGGAGAGCTGTACGCATTGCACATTACTGGTAGCTCTGTAGCAGAAAATGATAGACTGAAACTGTTGGTAAACTTAAATCTTGAGGATCTCTGTTGAAGATCAGAACCTTCTCCTATAAGTATTTAATGGACTGTAACTTTATCTTAGTCGTTCAGCAGATTGTGCACAGAAAAGTGCCCAGCGTCCTCTCGCTGTTCAGAAACCTTCTGATTCTCTACCTGCAAATGAAAATGTGTTGCCAGAAGCCTGTGTAAGGAAACAGTCTCTCCTACAGCAGATTTCCTGTCGCAGAGAAAACCAGCGTAGAATCTTCTACTATTGACCTGAGTGAGATTGGCTGGACAGACGTGGAGTGCCACAAGCAAGGATGTGCAGCTTCTGTCTGGCATGGCCATACTTGAATTGGGTGATGTTCAGTTTATGCTGGAAGCTTCACGGTCTTATTAGGGTTTAAGGTTGCCAATACACCAATTGCGTATCGTTCTGCTTTACATGTTCTGTGTGTCTTTGATGCCCAGCATTTTAGTTAATACTTTAATGGTTGGTCTTGGTCTTAAAGGTCTTTTGAACCTTGTTGATTCTGTAGTTCTGTTTGTTCTATGATTCTAATAATGAGCTTGTAATGGAACTGAAATAGACTTCTGCACTGCTCAGTACTAAGTAGCCTTTAGCAGTTTGTAACAGCTCTGCAGTGCTCTATAGGATAACAAAGCTACTCTTTCTAGTTGGGGAAAAAATGTGCAATTACAGTGAGGGTTTAATGACTCCATTTTAATGAGCGATGGAAGTAGAGTCTGAAGACTCTAGATCTATGTTGAAAGGTGCTGGGGTGGAAGAAAGGGGAGAGAATTGTTTAGCTTTTAAATGGAAGGAAGATTTGACAGAAAACTTTTTCACTGTCTTTCTGCTTTCTTTCAGGATGAGCTGAATGGAACTGAACATTTGGCTGAAGATGCAATTGTGACAGGCTCCTACAAGCACCAAACCATTTGTGCCAGCCCTGAGGACACGTGTGACTTTGTTACGGCTGCCCATTTGGCTTCAACACCCTTCCATGGGGTGGTAGCTCAGAGAATCCCAGATCCTGGTTTCTCCCAGAGTGTCCTGAAGGAAAACTGTCCAGCAGCTAAGAGCACACCCCCAAATCCAGAAATGGTGTGTGAGGGAGTGTACAGTGAAGCTCTGTGTGTAAATAAACTGAGGTAAGTAATAGCCAAGTATCTTAAGCCCCTTTTCCTGTCTTTGGTTGTGTTTTTAGTATTCTGTGGTTGAAGAAACAATTTCCTGAAGAGATCAGGATATACTGAGGACAGTCATTTCTCTAGCTCGGGGTCCATTTTGGCTCAAGCGGATTTAGGAGGCAATAGAAGCCTACTTGGCTTTCCAGCATTACTGCTGCAGGACTTCACTTCATGCTTTTCCTACCGAATAAATTGCAGAGAAAGTAATGAACACATTCTGTCTTTGGAACCAGAGATTAAAAGCAGACTCACCAGTTCCTTTTCTACCTGTGTGCTGCTGTCATTATTTTAGTATGTAAAATGCATCTGGTGATTATGGCTTAACTTCTACAGAGGAGAAAAGCTGGAGACAAGGGGAAAAACCTGTCAAGCAACCTGTTTCTTACTGTAAAGAAAATAGCATTCATTGGGTGGGGTTTTATCAATTTAGAACAGTTTGATTTGCTAGCTCTTGGTATGTACACACATAGACCATGCTGAAGGTGTTTGCTTACTTGGTAAGTTTCCTGACTATGACTGGAAAGAAAGAGCAAGAGTTATTTTCCCCCTCAGCTCTCCACTGCTTTAAAAGCACTGTAGGTCTGAGTTTTGGCAGTGAAGTAAGAAACAGTATTTCTTTTGTTGTAGCAGTTGTATTTAATGGGAAAGAAGATAAAATTCATCTGTAGACTAAGATTCTGAGTGTAAACAGTCAGCTAATAGGAAGCTCTGGTGTAACTATTGGTTTTCCACTTGGATAGGAAAGGACATTGTGCTAAAAAGGAGTCATGGGGTGCAGCGTATCCTTTCAGAATCATGAGGCTGGTGTTGTCTGGACATTGTATCTTCTGCAAATCTAACTAACTTGCCTTCATTTACAGCCCAATCATGGAAGCAAGCCTGGAAGATACTCGCTCGTCAGGTGGTTCTGTCTCCTCAGGATCATCTCTTTCCTCTGTTACCCAAACATCTACTATGAAATACCTGCATGTCCCTCAGAAACTGGAACTTGCACACAGCTTGCCTGCTGAAACAGCTGCTGACTCTGGAGGGGTCAGTGAAAACACTAGTGGTTAGTACAAAACTGAGTCAGACTCGCAATGAAGAAATGTTGCTGAACTATGGTGCTTTTCCTGTTTTTAGTATGTTCTGCTCTGCTTTCTGTGTATTTCCTGTTACTTTGACTTGTGACTAAGCTTGTGTCTCCATTGTCAGAGCAGCAGTGAGGTGTACAGTGAGCAAAAATACTTACATAGAAAAATTACACCCAAAATATGTCAATATTAAGGTGATGGAGAAGTTCCTTAAGGTGTTCAAGCAGGGGGGTGTAAGTGTAGTGAAGTTGAATTCTGAAGTAAAAAAGTTGGGCTGGAGAAGAGAAGGCTCAGGGGGGACCTTATTGCTCTCTACAACTGCCTGACAGGAGGATCTGGTGAGGTGGGGTTGGTCTCTTCTCCCAAAGAACCAAGAGATAGGACAAGAGGAAATGGCCTCAGGCTGCACCAGGAGAGGTTTAGACTGGAGATTAAGAACAGTTTCTTCCCCAGAAGTGCTGTCAAGCCTTGGAACAGGCTACCCAGGGCAGTGGTGGAGTCACCGTCCCTGGGGGAGGTATTAAAAGATGTGGCTTTTGGAGACATGGTTTAGTGGTGGCCTTGGCAGTGCTGGGTTTATGGTTGAACACTATGATCTTGCAGGTCTTTTTGAACCTAAACAATTCTATGACTGGACATTAGCGAACTTCTAAGACAGCTTTGTTTTGTCTTGATTGTTTCCTCTGTAATCGCACTGTGTGTTCTGGTAAGTGCCACACTGAAACAGGTGAATATGAATTTACAGAACTTATAGTGAAAGTTGCACCTTTGGCTTTACATTTGCATTCTTAACTTAGCTGTAAACTATCATGCCTACTTCACAGTATGTTTCTTTTTCCTATTGAAAGAAAACAATACTGGTATTTAAATAGTTAATGTCTTTATTTTTTCACTCTTTCTAGCCAAAGATATTTGTTCCTCTCTCTTATAAACCTTTATATTACAGTTAGAAAAGGAATGGTCATGGAAAGCCTTCAAAATCTGGCCTGTAGAATTAGGTTTGCATTGAATGATGGTTTTCAAGGTGTTTCACCTGCTTTAACTCCTTTGATTTTGGTTTATGATACCTTTGTTAGAATTGTGCATCTGATGAAGCGTGCTTGAGACCTGGCATGCAAATATGATTAGGAGAAGAGTTTTGTCACTGATACAGCAGAATTACTTTGGATAGATCTTACACTCATTTTCTTTATCATATGCTCTAATCTTTAGAGCAAAATGAAGGATCTTTACAGATTCTTTTCAGGAAAAGGCTTTTCTTCAGATGTTTTAATGGTCTTTTCTTAAACGTTTGATCATTTCTGTTGCTTTTTTATTTTGCTTTCTGCACAACTCCCTTGAACTGCAGTTCTCAGCCTGGAGGTAGTGTTTCTACTGAGGACTCCTTAATGCTGCATAGAGCAGGAAAATTACTTCAGATGTCTGTCAATGTATTCCGGTACAATAAGCCATTAATTTCAAAGGTTTAGGATGATAAGTTATTAGAACACCTATTTAGCCTTTACCCTACAGTGTTTTCTGGATACACTTTGATGGAATTACTTCCTGAGCAATATCTTGCTTGCAATGCTTTTCAAATAAATAAAGGAGTAGGTAATGACACTGATTCTCACTTTTGTAACTATGAAAGCTTGAAATGCTGTCACCCATTACTGGTCATAGTCTTTGGGAGAGGAGGGCAATAGAAGCCATCTAGTTCTGCTGTGGTTTACTCTGCCTGCTCATTTGAGGGAAGCACCTTTCTGACCACCTTGTACAGATGAACTCATCTACTGAAGGATTTTCTCTGTTCTGGCTCTTATGCAGAAAGATAAACCCAGATCTACATGTAATTATTTGTCTTCCAGGAGGTAAAAGCCATTAGATTCTTATTATTTCAGTGAGCAGCAGAGTTGGAGCCCTACTTTGTTTTCCTTTTCTAATGTAAATTCCCTGCTGTATTGAAAGCAGTAAGTTTTAATAAACCCCTTCATGTAAAAATCACAAACCGATCACTTACTCTGGACATGAGTTTAAATTCTGCCATGGCTGAGCAGATTTGCCTAATAGAAATCAGAGCTTTCTCTTGTGAAAGATAACATCTTGCATGACACCAGAGTAGAACCATTGAGACCTTAGAGGAGATGGTCTGGAAGGTTATTCCAGAGATGAGCATTATGTTCATTTCACGGAACAAGAAGCTATTGAAAAGAGATGAATTGACTTGCTGGAAGGTGATGCAGTAAATCAGTATGCAGATAGAAGGGTTCCAATACTCGAGTTATTTTTTTCTTGACAGATATAATCACCACAGAGTCTCAACACCTGGTTTCAGCTCATGTCTATTACTTGTCTTTAGTAGGTGATGATGCAACTCAGATCCTGTGGGGCACTGAACAGCGTAAGAAGCTTTTAGATCCTATGCCAGAATCACTGACTGCTTCTCCCTACTTCCATCTGGAGGCTGGCCCTCTGCCTGTCATGGAGCTTGAGAAAGACGCTGAGCTAGGTGGGTATGGCAGAACCACAGTGCAGGGGATCTGTTTGTGTTCTGCTGGCTTTGAAATATACTTCACCCTCACTCATTTTATGTGGTGTAGATGGGGAATAACTTGAGCATCCTGGGTACTTGTGTCTGCTGTGACAGCTCATGAATGTAAACTTTCATAACAGGGAATGACGCATACTGCCTCAAGTGGGAATATTGGACCAAGGAAGAAAACAAGATGTTTTTTGCCATTCCAGCTAACATTCCCCAGTTGGATACAAAGGGATTTGCAATAAAGGTAACACATGATGGTGTTATACAATGAGTGTGAAATGTTAAAATCTCCTCAGCCAATAGGAAGTAAAATATAGTAGGTTTTGTCTTAATTTCTGAATTGCATGCATGAAACTTGTTACTTCAAGTCCTCTTTCTCATTGTTTGTATAGATCAAAAAATTCTGACTGTGGAAAGTGTCATCGTTAGTAAAGTGAGGAGGAAAAAGAAGAGAATATGAAGATGAGCAATTCTCACTTTATTCCAAAAATAAATGTTCTTCTTCTGTGCCTTCTTCTAGGTGCATTCTCAGCCCATACCTTGGGATTTTTATATCACCCTTCAGTTACAGGAGCGTTTGAATGCTGACTTTGACCAGAACTTCAGTGAGAATTGCTGCTGTTACCTGTTCCAGGATGGCTGTGCTGTTTTGCACAGGGATATCAATCGCTTCACACTTGGGGTCAGTACAGCCAAAGGAAGTGCAGGTGTAGATGATATGAACTCTTGCATAGGTGCCATTAGTGAGTTGCTTGTCATTATGCTTATTGCTGAAGATGGGTTTAATCCTGCAGTCTAGATCCTCTGGCTTGTGCTTTACCTATACACAAGTTAGGAGTGTCCATTATAGCCTTAGTTGGAGCTGGTTTTGCATTCATGGATCCTGTGCTTCAGAGACAAACCTGAACCAGTTTTTCACATGTCCTCTATTCATGAGTGATAACCTGAACCAAGAGCTACATGTTATTCCACAACAATGGTTGCACCTAAAACTTGTTTAACTTGACATTAATCAGTGACCTACTATAGCCTGCTATTGTAAGGTTGTAGTGTCTTGCTGAAGGATTTACATTTTAAATAAAGCAAGAATATTTTGAGTTGTTGCATATAAGTAGGATACAAATTAAATAGTGATTTCAGTCTCCTCCTGATCTTTTGTCTACTTCTGAATAATAGTGTTTCCTAAGAGCTCATTCTGCTTCTAATTCTGGCTGGGCTGATCATAGGCAAAATCTGATTATACTGAATTTGGGGTAGGACTGTTATCTCTGTACAGATGAGTAAGAGGAAAAAAAGTGAGCTATAAATATTTCATCTAAGGCATAATAGATACATGTTTATTCCTTCCTTTCAGGATGTTATCCGTAGCTCTAAGACCGTCACAGAGGAAGTTATCCTACTGGTTGTTTATAATCTTCTTGGTGTGGTAGAGAAGCTCCACAACGCAGAGATTGTCCATGGAGATCTGAATCCAGATGTGTTCTTTCTGGGAGACAGGTTTGTCTCTTTGGATGAATGTGAGAGGAGATATAATACTCCCTTTGGCTACTTACTGCTCTTGTGCTTTTGTAACTTCCCCTCTTTAGCTGGGGAACTGGTATTGCAGTCCAGGGGTTTTTAGGCTACAGTGTGTCCTGAAGACAGTGAAGACTTTGCTTAGGAATTAACCTTTCTTGTTTATTTCTGTGGAAATAGTACACAGTGATGTTAGAAAACTTACACTACGAAAGTGGTTTGGCTATTGCCTGTGTTCTCAAGTTTAGTACTGGATTTTGGTAAATAACTTCCATTCTGGTTTTATATAGATGAAACGCAGGAGATTAGAAGACAAAAGGTAGGTGGGACTAGAATATGCAGGCATTCTGCAGCAGATTGCTCACCCTCCACTACAGTCCAGCTTGTAACGTGATGCACAGATTTAGCTTTCTTCTTCAATCAATTTCCCATAGTATGTTATTGAAGTCACATATCCCTTGGAATGTGATCTGTGAACTGAGCGTGGGAAGACAGGATCTTTTGATGCCTAATGATTCAGATAGAATTCCATTAGAAGAAATTCATTGTTCTTAGTCTTCACTGATAGATGAAAAATAGCTATTAACTTGAAATTACAGTCATCTAACAGGTATAGCAAATATATTCTACTTATAATGTACTTTATTTATATAATTTATTATATGTATGAAATATATATACTATATATAGTTAATTTATAAATTACACACATGTACTACTGAAGTTCTAATACTTTCCTCCCACACCCCAATGGACTGTCTTGCACAGCCCTCAGAGTCCTCTTTTGGAAGTCACTGATCTAACAGTGGCTGATGGGCTTTGGATACTTCCTGCTGGATTTCTCTGTAGTGAATACAAACCAAACTGAACTGCAGAAAGGGAGGATAATGCATAAACTATCCTGGGACAAGGGCACAGTGTAAGTGCAGTGCACTGTCACCATACAGATCATACAGTACCATACAGATACTCCTCACTGCCCTTCCTGTTTCTCCTTAGAGTTGGGGACTAAGGAAGGTTTATAAAAGTATTATGAAGCTTAATTCTTTCTTGTGTAAGTATTCTGAGATCTTGAGGGAGAGGGAGAGATGCTAAAGTTATGCTATTCTGTTGTACGAGCTAAGTTTTGGATAACTGACATATCAAAACAGCATCATCCTTAACCTTTTAATGCTTCCCCATTGCTTACTCTGTGTCCTGGGTTCAGCAGTAGCAGTCATTTTTCTCCTTCTTAGTAGCTGGTGCAGTGCTGTGTTTTTGACTTTCGGCCTAGGAACAGGGCTGATAACACTGATACTTTTAGTTACTGCTCAAATGTTTAGTCTGACCAAGGACTTTGTGAGCCTCATGCTCTGCCAGGGAGGAGGGAAGTCGGGAGGAAGCAGAGACAGGACACCTGACCCAAACTGACCCAAGAGGTATTCCATACCACAGCACGCCATGCCCAGGATGTAACTGAGAGTTGCCCAGAAGGGCTAGTTCACTGCTCGGTCAGGTGGGGTATCAATGGATGGTATTGTATTATCTTCCCTTGTTATTTCCCTTATCATTATTATTATTGGTGGTGGTAGCAGTGGCTTGTGTTATACCTTAGTTACTGGGCTGTTCTTATCTCAACCCGTGGGAGTTGCATGCTTTTGATCCTCCTCCCCATCCCTCCGGGAGCAGGGGAGGAAGAAGGGGAGCAGTGAGCGAGCGGGCTGCATGGATCTGAGTTACTGACTGCACTTAAACCATGACAGAGATACTGGTATGACCTCTAAACTTCAGGCTGTCACCTGGTTCTTCCCCGTCCAGGGGTAGTCCCTTCAGTAGTAGTTCTTAAGCTAACCATCAGAGGGGAGCATTGACATGGCTACGCCTCACCTGCACTACACTCACATTTCATTTCATAAACTTTGTCAGGTTGTCTTATGCTTCATTTGCTCCCTCTGCTCAGGATCTGTGATCCATTTGCTAACGAAGAGATGATGAGAGCTCTGAAGATGGTGGATTTCTCTCACAGTTTGGATCTGAGATTGCAGTCTCATGTAAGCTTGCCCAGCAGCTTTCCCATATTGCAAACTCCTCATGGACAACAGCTTCTGGCAAAATGTCCTTCTCTATACCAGGTGAGTCTGTATTTAGCAGGACATCTTAGTTTCTGTGTTTCCTTTACAAGATTTCTTATTTTCTTAAGTTACATTTTGCAAGTGCTGTGGAAAGCTCTGATCAATAAATATTGAATAAAGAAAAGTGCTTGTTTGTTGTGATTGCAGGTTGACTTGGTTGCCATTGCAGATATAGTCCATTTGATGCTGTTTGGGGATCATATGCAGGTCTATCAAGAGGATTGCACCTGGAAGATCAGCCAAAATATATCAAGGTAAGTCCTTTAGCAGGTAAAGCTGCTGGTAAAGAGACTCCTAACTTCTCTCACTTCCTTTACAAAGCTTATAAATCTGAACTTAGTGCTGTTGTTACCAAAAGCATTAGTTTTGTGGGGAGTGAAAATTTGAAGCTATTGGATATATTCCTTGTATAGTAGCATTAGTGCTCTGGAGGAGACAATTTTAAGCTGACTCTGGCCTAACAATCTAAATAATACTACTTTGCTTTTTTTGTCCTTTCAGACCAGACTGCTCTAGTCTGGTTTCACTTGTTAGACCAAGCTTGAAGTTTCTAATTTGGTGGATGCTGAGGAGGAATAAATTACATGAGCACGTTGCTTTAGAAATGGAGATTACTTTGTGTTCCTGCTTTTTTCAGTCTAGGCTCTGTTGAAGGGCTACTAAGACTGATGCTATGGTTCAGCCTGTAACACTTGCAGAAACAGCATACATGCACAAGAAGGAAAATAATTTAAATACTTGTATAATTTAAGATGCATCTGCAAGAAACTTCTTTTTTGGAAGCTGCTTTTTATCCTCAGATATTAATTTCTGCTGCTCTGTCTTAGCCACATGTTTCCTCTCCAAGGCTCTTCTGCCTTCATCTCACCTTTGTTTGTCCTTAGATGAAACACTTGTTCATTTTGTTAGTCACATCCTGCAGAGAATTTTCTGCCTTAAGGTTTCATAAGGATTTCCCAGAACACTCTCTTCATTCCAGAAGCTACTTGATGCATATCTGCATTTAGCTATATTCACATATCATAGTATATCAGCTTCAGCCACTGTGTGGATGTACTTCTATAACCATTGCTTGAAGAAAACCTACAGTTGGGGGTTGTCCAGTTCCCCACCAACCTGCACTGCTTCCACCTCCTAGTTTGTTGTATTCAACCTTTAAAGAAACAGTTCATTTTCTTAAACTGTGCACAGGGGAAAAATGCTTTTTTCTTTTCGGGCCATATATTTTTCTACTACAGCCAGTAGTTACAAGGCTCTAGTAGGCTTCTGCTGTGTACTAACTACACATGCTGTACTGTACCTGGTACCTTTTGGGTTTGCTTCCAATCAACTTACAGGACTGAACTGTGAAGAATAAAATCACCAGAAGGGATTGTTCTCTGAAGAGATGAATATCAGTGACTTACAGGTTGGCAGTAAATATGTACTTTATGCCACCTTTGTTTTAGAAATACTAAAGAAAAGGCAACTAAATCACTGATGGAGACTAATGGGTCATGGTAGTAGGTGACACTTTGCAACGTACTTTGAAAGGCCTTCATTCTCTATTGACAGATAAACTAGCATTCTCTGAGCTATGTAAATCTGACCTGCACTGAAAAATAAGACTCCTGTTTATTAATTTCCATCAGAACATGATCTGATGTTAATGATAGTTGGGTTAGAGAAGCAGGTTTCTGGCAAGAGTTGCCTTTTACTTTAAATATTATTTAATTCTACAAGTGATTACATTGAGCTGCTGCAGATCAGGCCACACAGGGCCTGAATTGGGAAGGTAGGAACAGGGTGCTGGGGACCTGATCAGGATGTGGGTATGGGAAAAGTAGCCTGGATAACTGGAGCAGGAGGAGCTGAGTAGCATGTATAGTAAGCCTGTGTTTGGAAGGATTGGGAAGGGGTCAGTTGGAAAGGAATTCTAATCCAAACTGGGGACACTGCATGGAAGGGAGACTTGGGTAGAAGGGGAGTAAGACCTGAGAAGGGCTTTGGGAGCCTAAGGAAGGAAGAAAGCAGAGCTTGGGCATGGGTTCTGTGTGGCTGGAGCCAGGCTCTAAGGGCTCATTGCTTTCTCCAGTACATCAGTGTGTAACTTTGCTTTGGAATTGAGAGTACAAACAAGGAATATCCATTTTCCATCCTGTTGTCTCCTTCACTTCTGAAGGCATGATAGGCTTAATACTCATCTTCTGTAGTTCTTTTTCAGTGCCAAGAAGCCCAAGACCTGCTTGTACAGTTGCTTTAATTACACGTTGTACTGAAGTATTATATCAGTGTAAATGGGGCATTTCTTTACATGAGAGTAAGGCATCTGCACTGAATCTTTTTTCCCTTCACACACAGATCTTTCAGTGTCTGGCTCTTATTAAGTTACATTTCTTCCAGTCAATTTGAAGCTTTCAATAAACTCAATCTCTGACAAGCAAGTTCCCTGCTGCAGGAATCTTCACCCCCCCAAAGGGGCTGCACAATGAAGCACTGCCCTGTGAGAAGAGTCAGCTCTTGTGCTTTATGTTTTCTATAGAGTGACACTTGCAACAGCCGCAGACACACAGGACTCTTTCCTGTTGCTTTTATGAGTTCTACTTTTCTCTGTAAAGCCCATGTTACTAATATCCCTTCTGCTCAAAGTGCTCTCCAAGTGACTTGTGAAGTGGCTTGCGGGTATTTTTCTGTTTCTTTAGGAGTTGGTTTGGGTTTGTTGAGGGTTGCATTGGGGAGAGAACTCTCTTAAAAGGATGGTATGAGAGTTTAGGCAGCGACAAGTAGAAAGAAGGCTTCTTGCTGACTGGTGTCAAATGTAACAACCACGACCACCTTATGTTAAGAAAGCTTTACAAAAGAGCCTTAATTATTTTCAAGCATTAAGCACATTTAAAGATGGAAGAATGACTGGTGGAGCCACTACTTTTACCACCAGTTCAACAGAATACCAAAACAGTGGAAATTGCAAGGCAAAGCACAATATAGTTCTTCTAGAGGCACTCAGTAAGCAGAACCCACTGATGGAATGAATGCAAACACTTACGCACTGTAGTAAGTACTCCTGGAAAGGCAGAATGTGAATTATGATCAAGTTTCTCTTTTCATCTTTAAGTATTACTATAATGTTGACACCCTGTTTTTCAAGGGAGGAGGTTTTAACATGTTTCCATTATTAAAGAAAGCATTTGGAGGTTTTTCAACTCCAGAAGTGTTCTTATTTTCACTATAGTATTTTGGGAAACTTCATCTGTGGAGGCTTATGTGAAGTACTATATAGAAGTTGTGTTTGCTTTTTTAGGACTCCTTTTGTCACTCATAACCTCTAAAGCATCTTTACCAACCTTTAACCTCCTCTGCTATGCCTCTTGTTTAAGTCCATGAGGAAAATGGCCTCAAGTCCTGTGTACTTAGTTTCTTGGTTAGGTGCTCTGACTTCATCATTTTTCAAAACATAAGAGTTTAATAGTGGAGGCCAGATTCCTTCTGAGACTGTGGCTGCTGCTCTGTCTGTGAGTCACACAGCAGAGGCAGATAACTTCTTCAAAAGCCTCTGTGACTCCTAGCTTGAGGGAGGGAGGAAAGCGCTTCAGTAGTCAGCAGCAGTGTGGTCTATGGACTTCAGTGTGAGACTGAAGAACAAAGGGTTAGCTCTGATATCACTTTTCTGATACTTTTCATACTGTAATGAGTCACTTAACCTTTTTATTCCTGTTGTGTGGGTATATGGGAGAGGGGATTTATTACTGTTAATTGCCTTTGAAATGTTATCTCTATGAGAGCTCTGGCAGATGGAAGGCGGGGAATAAAGGCAATAAAACTGACTGTAAACCCCTTTTCTTTCTTGCTTTCTCTCACAGCTTTCCTTTAATATTGACCTATGAACTTAGCTTGCAAATAGGGAAATAAGAGGTACCTCTATGCCTTATTCAGGAAAGGAGTCTGCCAACTTTTTTGTTTCAAAGAGTGCTCTTGATGACTCCTTTTAATTTAAAGTGTGGAAGTGATAATGGCCAGGTACACTAGAAGAGACAACCAAAAACACTTTTGATACCCCTGTGGCACAGCCCACCTCGTTAACTCTCCAGAATCCTACTGGAGAAAGGAACCTACATGTATAAACTTACCAACACATTCCTGGCTTTCCTTTATGTATACTCATGGGAGTGAAATTATTATTTCAGCCTTCCTTCTCCCAGGGTGTTTAGTGCTGAATATAAATGACATGTGTCATCCTTTTTCACTGCTCTGTTTGTTTCAGGACTTTTGACAGTGATTTCTGGAGTACACTTTTGGAAAGAATTGTGAATGCAGATGGTAAGTCCACAGTGCCTCTGCTGAGGGCATTAAAAGAGGAAATACGCGACATGTTTGACAGCAGCTTCCAAGGACGACTTTGTGAATCCTTAGCTGAACTGGGAGAAACTCTTGAAGAACTTCCTGGGATTTCCTAGAGGTCAAATCCATTTTGTGTTAGAGAGGAATTTGTTGTTAACTTCTTATTTATTTTCTTCCAAGCATGAACAGTGATTGTAGCTGGCTCTGCAAAGCTTCATTCACATTGGACATGCTAAAAGTTGTTGATGTTGCATTAGTGCACAGATAAGCTCCTAAGCCTGCCACGTGAACTGATCCATGTCTGACCAGTTTGCCAGAGCAAACTGGTTGTCACAGCTGGCCCCTCCCCTTTCTGTATAGTTTAAGAATGTGTTTTAATACCTGTTCACACCCCAATTTCTGAAATGTCTCTGCCTACATTTAGTTGGTCTTTTAATTGGTGGTTTTATAAATAAAGTTGTATTATAATAGTAACTCTGTTGTATTAAATGTTCCTGTGAGTTGGTCTCAAAGTTTTAATGTCCATGCTGGAGTGCTTCGGCCTGACTGGGAATTCATTGTGGCTGCTGGGTACAAACTTGGTGGCTGCTTTACGAACCACACAGGACTTCCTGGACACTTGAAGACAACCTGAGTGATTCTACTTGGAATATGCTTTCATGGATGATAAAAAGTAGATTGTCGTGAGTGGAAAGGATGCATGCTGAAATAATTGCTTCTCAGTGCAAGTATTCTGTTCACTTTTGCACAGGCTGCCCTTCCTGAATGGATTGAGCATCTTTCAGGGACCTGAAGTCTAAATCTGTTTGCAGGTTTTGTGGATAGATCTTTGTGTTAACCTTTTAGGCACTGTATTATTAGGGGGATTCATTAGGGACTGTAGTGACAGGACAAGGGGTAATGGGTTCAAACTGAAACAGGGGAAGTTTAGATTGGATCTAAGGAAGAAGTTCTTTCCTGTGAGGGTGGTGAGGCACTGCAATGGGTTGCCTAGGGAGGTTGTGAATGCTCTATCCCTGGCAGTGTTCAAGGCCAGGCTGGACAAAGCCTTGGGTGCCATGGTTTAGTGGGAGGTGTCCCTGGCCATGGCAGGGGATTGGAACTGGATGATCTTAAGGTCCTTTCCAACCCTGACTATTCTATGATTATTAAAATTAAAAAAGCTCCATTTTATTCAAGAGAACAGAATTTACAGGATTCAAACCCAAGATGCTGCATACCTCAAGTGTAGAGGCACTTCTTTGACTTGGGATTTACTTCCTTGCAACTTCTCTCATGCATCAAAATGAGAGTAGAAAAGTTCATCACTAGTAACTTCTTGTGCCTATAAAACTAAACTGGCTGTGTGTTTTCTTTGGTCAAGTTCTCCAGGTATGGTTCTTTGTTTGATTCTTCCCTGTTCGTGCTGCTCCAGAACTTCATTCTGTTTCTTTGAGTTGCTACAACCCATCTTCTTTCCTGTTCTTTCTTCATATGTCCCTTGCTACTCCTCTTGTTTTGACCTCTGTTTTTTTCTCTGCTTCCAGATACCCTGTGCCTTCTTTATAGTCCCTTCATGAAGGTTGTATACTCCTGTTATTCAGGAGTAGGGCCTGAATGCCCTGATTAGATATTAAAGCTTGCTTATGTAAACTGCTGCTGAAATTTGGCTGTTGCTGCCTCAAATAATGCTTCCTGTAGTACAAGGAATTAGTCAGCTGTTGAGCAAACAGATGAAATAATGATCTATCTCTAGCCAGAGTGGAAAGCAAAGATCACTGGTACATTACAGCTTCTTTAGCTCTAAAATGACTTGGGTGTCTGTTAGTGCTTTCCTTTAGCTGAAATTTGTTTTCTTTTGCTGATCTTCTACCTTCTTTTAGCCAAAGTCTGGGGGATCTCACTGTCCTCTTGCTTTCAGCTGCTTCAATTTATATCCTGCAACACTGATATGAAAACCAGCTAGCTTAGGAAGCAGATGCCCATAACAAAATATTGGTCATCCCAAGGACTTCCCAGGCAAGACATGTTTCCAGCCAATACAGAACAGCACTACCTCTTCTCCTGTTTCACAAACTTCATTCAGACAGAAAGCTTTTGAGAACAGTCTGAACACCCAGATGAGAGCTCTCAGCAGAAGTTCAGTGAAGGGAATTTGTCCTTCAGGTCTTAAACTCTATTATAGTGACTCTATTTCTCTTAAATGAAGTCTACTTTAAAGCCAAAATGCTCCATTATTACTCTTATGTTGACTTGGCATCCGTGTTCTTGTTGAGCAAAATGTGTGCTACTCTCCCCCAGTACTGTGAAATAACAAACACTTAGCAATGGCACTACACCCTTCTCCATAGACCTTACACACAAATAAAGAAGAGCAACTAGCAGCTGTAAAAAGAAAGAGCAGCATCTCCTATGCTGCTTGTTCCCAGTTCTACTCTGATGGAACTCCACATCTCTTCCACATAGGTTAATCTCTACCTGCCCTATCCTATGAGCTGGTTGCACCAATATGTAGAAAGGAGGGACATCTTTTTAGGACTTCCCTGTTGTATCTCTGTTCAAGTTTTGTTTTCCACCTAACTAGGTGCAACTATGATCCATTACATTTCTTGGACTTTCTTTCTTACACTCTTATACAGTATACTGACATTTGCAATAGCTCTGATTTGATCACCATATACTTCAATGATAACCTCAGCAGGTTTCTAGGCCTGGGCATCAGCCATGGTTTCACCCTACCCTCTACCACTTGTATTCTTTGTCATCCCTCCATCTATATATGCCTCTTCCTCTGAAGACAGGACAATTTTGACCTCTAAGCATCTTGTGGGCAAGGTTGGTCTTCTGTTTCATGACTGATCTATTACAATGCTGGCCTGTGAGGTCTTGAAGCATAAGTTTCTTTTATACAATGATTCAAGATGTGATGCTTAGGAGAAACTTGTCTAAAGTTGGAGGCAGATGCTTACTTTAAAAGGTTAAAGCAACCCACAGCATGGCTTCATGCCTGCAAATATGTGCTTAATAACAAAGGATAAATAGGTTTGATCATGTTCAGTTACCAGAAAGTAATACCATTGGCATCTGGAGAGGAAGGTGCCAACTTGACTAATGTTTCCTGGGGGAAGTGCCACACACTTGTAATCTTACACATCCCTTCTGCCTGTCTTTGGTATATGAGGAGAAAGCATTGAGCTCTTACTCAAATAAAAGTTACTTTGCCTAAGTAAATGGCTCTAAAAGCTTTCAACAGAAGGATGTTTCCTTCATTATACATCTTGGGGGTGCAACACAAGTTGTGTCGTGTCTGTCAATATGAATGTTAGTCAGACAAAGTGCCTACTGAATCTGGCAACTCTCTGGTTAACTTTCAGAGTTGGAAGAGCTCTATTGTGAATGTAGGAGATGACAGGCAGGATTCCAGCAGATGCACTATTTCAGTGTGCTAGAAAATGAATTATTCTTATAAGAGGGACTTTCTAATACATTTTTTAAATTGGAAAAAGGAATATATTTCATATAGCTGAAAGCAAGAAAAAAATCCTATCTGTGATGCCTGAGATGTTGCCATTCTTCCTCAGCCTGCTTTCCATTTGAACACAAAGATTGGTTTGCATCTGTATTACCCAGTGATACAGCAACAATATCCTGTTCTTTGGCTACTGTGGCAGTAGTGAAGTTTCTCCACTGGAATTAGTAATTTGATGCAATTTAAGTACAGTCTAATAATATGCATGATACTCCACTTGGAATAATATTATTGTCCAGATGATGCTTGTTCTGTTACCTGGGTAACCTGCAGAGGAAAGTGGTTATTTTTGATTTATGAGCAGCTTATTTCCCTGCTTCTGAAATGCTTCAGTAGCATCACAGCTGTTTGACAAGGAAGGTCAGAAGAATGGAGGTGATTTGTAACGCTGGAAATTGCTGGATCCTGCTTCTAAAGCCTGAGAATTTGGGGGTTTGCCACTTTTCTTATGATCCTTGTGCCAACAGCAGCAGTCTCAGCTTTAGATCTGTCCCTGGAGTTGTGATTGGGAAGAGCACAGGAGTCAAAGCCTGCCTCTAGTTGTTTTTTATTCCTTGCTAGGATCATGCTACAGTAAAATGTTCTTCAAAGGCTACAGGAAAGGGTAATGGTGCAGAAGAGCTGAGCTTCTAACTCGTTCAGGAATTAAGAGCAACTTGGCTGATGCTCTGAATGCCTTGAACTGCACTTCACAGAACAGCCCTGCATGCAGTAACCCACCCAAACCCCCTGATACTTTCACATGAGACCATGGAGCAGCTGGCTGCTGCTGTGGCTGTCGAAGGGTTGTGCTTTTGTTGGTACTCATAGGACACCCCCTTGCCTTTGTGTTGATGTAAACTGTCTGCTTTGCTTCCGAGATGAAGAGTTAAGTGCTATAATGTTGTCCACTTTTATATGGGCTTACAAGGATGCTGGAGAGAGACTCTTCATCAGGGACTATAGGGACAGGACAAGGGGTGTTGGGTTCAGACTGAAGCAGGGGAAGTTCAGGTTAGATGTAAGGAAGTTCTTCCCTGTGAGGGTGCTGAGGCGCTGGCACAGGGTGCCCAGAGAAGCTGTGGCTGCCCCATCCCTGGCAGTGCTCAAGGCCAGGTTGGACACAGGGGCTTGGAGCAAGCTGCTCCAGTGGAAGGGGTCCCTGCCCGTGGCAGGGCTTGGAGCTGGAGGAGCTTTAAGGTCCTTTCCAATACAAACCACTCTGGGATTCTGTGGTACTTGACTATGTCAGTGCAAATGATGAGAAAAAGCAGCTCTTGATAGTGAAGAACAGAAAAGTTATTAAAGAAGCTATAGAAGCAAAAAGGAAGAATCAGAGTTCTACAGCAATAACACTAAACCAGAACTTTTAAAAGAGAATCTACAGATAAATACAAAAAATGCTGCAAACTCTGGAACTAACTTGTTAATGTCACATCTTAAGAGATCACTTTAAAGAAGTGTGTCAGCTCCTTGTACTCATCCCCTGCTGTCCTCAAAAGGCATTTCATTTGTAGGGGCTTCAAACTCCCAAACCTAAGGTAAGTGGTAAGAGTATTTATCAGCTCAGATAGATGTATTCCAAATGCATTTATATCTGAGACTTCTCCTTGCCTGGGGACTGTATTAAATAGATTACGAAACCCACAGAGCACAAGTATGCATCTGTGACTGATACGTGATCAGAGGTGGAAGCTTGGGCTTGTGGAAGCAGGCGCTGTTACTTAACAGTAGATTGCCAGAATGAGCTAGAAGGGGCAGCAGCTCAGGAGGACAAGGAGATTGTGAGGTTCTACAGGGAGAGAATCAGAAGGGTCAGAACCCATCTAGAACTTAAATCTTCCTACTGCTGTAGAAGGTAATGGAAAGGGTTTCTCTAAATACACTGACAACAAAAGGAGGCCTACGGAGAAACATAATGGCAAAGGATGAGGATAAGATTGAGGTACTTAATGCCTTCTTTGCCCCAGTCTTTAATAACAAGACCCAGATGTTCTCCAGGTACCGAATCCCTGAGCAGAACGAAGCACCCCATAATCCAAGGGGAACGGTAAGCAACCTGCTACACCACTTAGACACACACAGGTCTATGGGGCCAGATGGGATCCACCCATGGGTACTGAGGGAGCTGGTGGAAGTGCTCAGCAAGCCCTTTCCTATCATTTATCAGCAGAGAGCTACAGGGCTGTCAGGCTGACCTCAGTCCCAGGGAAGCTCATGGAGCCAGATCATCTTGAGTGCCATCACACAGCACATATGGGACAACCAGGTGATCAGGCCCAGTCAGCATGTTTATCAGGTCCTGCTTGACCTGATCTCCTTCTATGACAACAGCATCCTGGCCTGTATCGGAAACAGTGTGGTCAGCAGGACTAGGGCAGAGATTGTCCCTCTGTACTGAGCACTGGTGAGGCTGCACCTCGAATCCTGTGCTCAGCTCTGGGCCCCTCACTACAGGAGAGACCTTGAGGGGCTGGAGCGGGGCCAGAGCAGGGCAATGGAGCTGGTGCAGGGCCTGGAGGCCAAGTGTGATGGGGAAGGGCCGAGGGACCTGGGGGGTTCAGTGTGGAGAAGAGAAGGCTCAGGGGGGACCTGATGGCTGCCTCCAACTGCCTGACAGGAGGATGGAGCCAGCAGGGGCTGGGCTCTGCTCCCAAGGAACAAGGGATGGGACAAGAGGAACCGGCCTCAAGCTGCACTAGGGATATCATTAAATTGGATATTTGGAACAATTCCTTCCCTAAAAGTGGTGTCAGGCACTGGAACAGGCTGCCCAGGGCAGTGCTGGAGCCACCATCCCTGGCGGGGGTTAAAAGGTATCTGGATGTGGCTCCTGGGGCCATGGTTTAGCGGTGGCCTTGGCAGTGCTGGGTTTACGGTTGAACACGGTGATCTTAAAGGTCTTTTTGAACCTAACCAATTCTCTGATTCTACGCAGACAGATTACACCTCCTGCATGAGCATCAGCAAATAATTCTAACCCTTTCCTCTGCGCTGCTGCTGATTTCCCAAAGAATAAATATTCCAAAACGGCTTTGGGCTAAACTGGAACTTGTGAGGTGTTGGCTTCTGCTTTGTATTAGTGATCTCCTCAGGGATGCTTCAGTGTACAACAGCTCAGTGTTCTTATTCTAAGTGAGCTATTTGTGGTCTTGAGAACCAGCGGTTAGAGGCTCTGGTTCAGCCTTGGGCTATGGGCACTGCAGTTAATGTGCTTGAGCTTAACCAGATTGTCCTTAAAGCTTATTGAAGCTCCTTTAACAGTTCCATTCTCTCAGTTCTTACTGGTTTACACTCGCTGCCCCTCTGCTTGGTTATGCCAGCAGAATGCTTCAAAACAAGGAGGTTTCATTTCCATTTGTTCTTTATCTGCTAGCATCTTCTGAATTATTGAACACTGAGTGAACACTGAGGTCAGTCAGAGCAGGGAGGAATCTGGTCCTCTCTGTTGGGTCCAGTAATACGTGTTCCCAGCTCTCCTCTTGTAATAAGTAGCATCCCAAGCTGTTTAATTATTGATCCTATGGCTCCAGCTGGTGTGGAAGTGGGATGTAGGGAGCAGGATCAGCAGCTAAGTGACACCATGCTGATGAAAGACAAACATCACTCTTCAGTTCAGTGTCTGTGCCTGCGCTTATGTGTGTTTTTCCAGTGCTTTGGATTCTCTTGATGCACAGCTCTTCAGTGTCTCTTGAATTGCACAGTTCCTTTCCTGAAGCTGAGCTACTAATGTGTTTTCATGGAGAGTAACACTTGAAACACTCATTCACTCAGGAATCATTTCGTAGGGAGAACAAGTGCTGGAGTATTGCAGAATTCAGTGGGTGCATTTCCTCGATATCCAGTCAGAATAGATCCAGTCAAAAGGCAGTTTGCACCATTCTGCCACACCTTAACTCTGCCTTCACCCCTCAGGAGCCGGCCTGGGTGAGTGCTTCACCTGCACTGTGAACCGGACTGGCTGCGACTTGTCCTTTCATTAGTCTGTTCCCATGGCTCCACAGTGCAGATCTGCTGATACCCTGCTTGAAGAGATAAGGATGGCAGGGACTACATCCAACTGTGAGCAGGCACCTATTGTGTAGTGGCACGTCCCCTGCTATGTTTGTAGGGGAGCCATGGAAGACTTCCCTTCATTACAGCTTTAGTGGAGAGTGCCATATTATTATATCATGGAAATCATCACTTAGCTCCTGTGCAGCTAAAAGCAGCAGTTTTTATATCAAGATGTAAAACCTAAGCGTCAGCTGAAAGTCTTGCTTAGCCTGAAACAGAAAACATTACTGGCAACCAGTGTGGGCAGCTGGAAAGATAAACTCTCATTTGCTTCACACGTGGGGAATGTGTAAGAGGAACAGGCCATTTGGATGCAATTATAAAAGTTATTATTCCTCCTCATCTCCTGGGAAAAGGGTATTTTTCAGCTGGAGAGCCAGACACCACCGGAAAACTCACTGGGATCCTCCTCATCCTTCAGCAGATAATTCCCACACAGCTCAACATTGGAGCCGTCTTATGGCTGCTGCTTTGGGAACGTTCACTTCTGCTACACATGCTCCATGCACCAAGACCAAAACATGGGCTTGCTTCCTAGCAGCTAAACTGCGGACAGTTTTATCTACATAAGCCATATATCCATCTACTTTTAGGCTGTCCACAAATCACTTCCTGACTTTCTCAATGACACGCTGCAGTTTCTGTGGCCTTTCACTACATGGTGTATTCTTCACTTTCTTTATGGTGTTTTCCACAGTCATCTTTCCTTAGGTCCTTTCTAGAGGATGTGTAGCAGTATGGATAGAGGGAAGGGGCAGAACAACAGGACCACGCTGTTGCATTGGAGAAGGAAAAGAGCCACAGTTTCCCTTGCTTCCTTAGGACATTCACACTGCTCCTTCTTAAAATGGGAGACAGCAAATTCCCAAATGGTGTTTGAGAAACTGGGCTTGTAAAGGCGAGGTGAGCAAACTGCTCCTCCTGAATCCTGCACTTTCATTATGGTAATAGCCAAGCTGCTGGGGCTTGTGCTGCAGAAGCTGTGGATGCATTGGCAAAGGCCTGCAAATGCTTCTGGCATCTGCAGCTTTGTTAAACTCCTCTCACTGAGACAAAGAGGGCTCCAGACTGAAGAGCCAGCAGTGCATGGGGTTCTGGGCAACTCCTTCAATTCCTGGAGCTTTCCCATTTCTAAAACAGGTATTCTACCTTGATGTCTATTTTCATATCTAAAGATACGTAATTGGGAATGTTTCGCGTCTGTGGAAGATAAATGATTGCTAAACCCAAGGTAACCCTTTGATACATGTAGTTTGCTGGTTCCCCCACTGGGATTAGTAATTTCTGTTGCACTCTATTGCTGTAGGGCTTCTGGGCAGTCATAGGGTACAACTCAACCAGTAACACTGCACCAAAACAGGTTTTGGTTTGGTATTAGTATCCAAAGAGTAAAATAGGGGAACCATCATTCTGATGCTGTTGTTTAAGTCAGGCTGTAGTTATTGTACCAGCTATGTGATGTAAGCTGTTGTCTTTGAAAACTAAGCTATTTTTTTAAACTCAGAACTGAATTTTGGACCTTGACCTGCATCTTGAACTAATTCTTTTTAGCAGCCAGCTTTTGGCCTTGTCAGATTTTGGTGTGATAAATGGTTGTGTGTTTAGTGCCATACCCAGAACACTCTTTTGACATCTCTGATAGCTTCCCTGTCACGTCCTTAAGCCATCCTTTATTCCTCCCAATTTATTCCCAATGCATTCTAAAATGATGGGGTTTGTTCATGTTTTAATTTATCATCTTCCCTGTCCTTTCTCTTCTGCTTTGCAGTTTTTATGTGCACTATATGCTTCATTACATGAAGGTTGTGTTAAAGTGCAATGGCACCCCAAAAAGTTAAGGCAAAGCCAACAGTCACAGTTCCTATTCAAAGTGATTATAAGCTGGGTGAAGCCTTTACATAAAGCAGGGCATCTGTCCCTTCTCTTTTGGTGACGTGCTATTGTCTTTCCTCTCAGAAGTGGCTGTATTTTGGGGATGCTGCAGAGATTTTGCAGCCTACAAGTTCCTACACAAACCTAAGTGGGAGATGACCTCAAAACTGGCTATGAGCTGGAAAGCAGCCTCCAGCTCTAATGAATGAAGTCCGAAAGCAATTTCACAGGCTCAGGAGCTTTTCTATCACAAAAATACATTGCTGAGACTTGTTGACAGAGACATCAAGAGCGGAACTGCTGCCTTTGCCTCCCCCCACCCCAGCAAAGAGGGGGGGGAGAAAAGCAGCTCTTTATAAATAGCTGTTCCTGTCGGATTTGTAAATTCGGTGCTTTTTGTGTCAATGACATCACCTTCTTCTCCATGGCAACTCCCTACGATGGCAAAACTGGAGGGCACCAGCGCTGAAACTTGAACCAGCAGATGAACAGGTTGATTCAAGATGAGTTAACCGAGAGAGGGTGCAGGGGGTGATGGAGGGGGTGGGAAACGTGAGCAAACAGGCTCCTGTCAGCTCTGCCTCTCTGGAAAGCTTGTGTCTGTAATGACTGCTCCTAAAACTCTGCCCCATCTCTTTCTATGAGGCCCTGTCAGGAGGAGGAGGAGGTGGGGGGGAGGAAGGCATCTTACTCTCCATCTCCGGTGTGTCTGGAGAGCAGCAAGCCCTACAGGTGACTAAGCAGGAGGAGCAGGACTGACTCACTCCTGAGTTATTTCTCCCTCCCCTTTTCTCCCCCCTTCCAGCTTTCCTGTTTGTTTTTGAGCTTTCACCCAACAGCTTGTATTTTCCCCCAGGCCCTGCTGAGAAAGAATCAGCAGCAGGTTTTCCCCTTCCCTAATGCTCACAAAACCGTGCTTGTGGTCCTCCAGGTGAGGAAAGGAAAGCCAAGTCTAAAAGCAAGAGAAACGAATTGGATGCATCCCCTTTATCTTCAAAACAAGGAAAAGGAAAAAGTGCTTCTCCTTTCTGAATGTTGTCCAGGAAATACTCCAGCGCCTGCCACGCCAGGAAGCTGTAAATAACTGGCTGCTTTATCAGACTACCTATGGAAAATACCTAATTGCCTCACTGGCAGCCCTGCTGGGTTTCACTTGATTTCTCAACCGACTGCAGTGGGGGGAAGCTATTCCACTTGCTGTCTTGATTACAGGATTGGATTCTGCTGGGTTCCATTTGGGACTCCGGTAGCAGGAACATAATGGTTACATCTGCAGAGTTTCAGCCAGCCTGAGCTGTCACTGCTTCAATCAGCTTAATAAACCCATCCTAATTTACATCCTTACGAAGTCTGAAGCCTTAGAACAGGTTCCCCCCCTCCTTCTGCGGGGATCTGTTGCTGAAATTGAGCCTGCAGAGTGTCAACCTGATGTTATATCGTGCATGGTTGGAATGGAGTGCCATGGGCTCAGGCAAGTTACGCAAGATCAGCACAACTCCCCCGGAGTTCTGCCGTCCAGAAAGGGCCATGGCACTGCATCCCAGATTGATCAGGAGCCCTTTGGTTTGCCTGAGCAATGCTCTTGGTCTGCAGGTTATACCTCTGTGGGGCAAAGAGCCTTTGATTCTCAGTGTGAGCGTTGTTATGTCTATGGACTCCCTCCCTGCCCCAGAGGGCAGCCTAAGTCAGCCCTGCTGTGATTTCCAGGCTCACTTGAGGGGAAATGCGTGTTAGCATCTCTATAGAGTAGGATCGTGATTAGGATCTTGCCTTTTGTGCAAAATGCCGCTCCACACACAGCCCCATCCTCTCTGCTGAGCTCACAGCCCACGATAAGAAAGGCCCCCGAAAACCCTGATTCACCGCATCGCAGCGTGTGCCTCCAGCGAGATCTCCGCGCTTCGGATGGGATTTAACCCTGGGCTTCCCTCCGGCCTCCAGGTGCGAGGACACCTCAGCTCGGTGGATGCCAGCAGGCGGCAGGAGGAGGAGTGTGTGGCACCGGGGCACTCCTCCACGGCAGCTGGCACTGGGGAGTGCTGGTGAGTAAGGGCTGCGCTTGCCGTGTTTGCATGAGGCTCAACGCAGGAGCTCTCGGAAGAAGCTTGGAGATGAAATCGCGGCGAGTTTCTGCCTGAAGCAAGGGATGTTTCCCGTGTCGGAGGCAAGCAGCGACCTGCACTCGCGCGGAAGGAGAGGCTCCATTCACTCCACAGGCGTTTCTCGGAGACGCTTTTTTTCAAGGTAAGACCTTTACTGCGGGAGGCGGATGGGGCAAAGGGTCCAGCATCGGGAGCTTGAAAACTGAGGTGACTCCGGCGATGCCTTTGTACCTCCCCAAGCTGCAGCACTGGGGGAAATGTGATGGCCCTGGCACTCCCTCTTTGGGCTGCGCATTTAAAACAGCCGGCAACAACTGATTTTCCGAGGTCTGAAGCTGTAAAGAAAGGGGTGAGGGGGATGCCTTTAACTCTGCCTTTTGCCTGCTTGTGTTCTAGTGGTGAATAAACGCTAGTGCCTGTGCTTCTAAATCGGGTACTTAAATAGTAGAATGACGGGTGTTGTAAGAGGGTGAATGAAAGGAAAATTGAGTAAATAGGCAGCTTGTGGTTTATTAATTTCATTTAGTGCTTTTAAACACTGATAGAGTATTTGCTCTTCTGTAGGAGGCCAAAGGGAGATGCCTCAAAGGGTTTTAATAGGTTTGGTTTGAAGACATGCGGTTGAAGCGAGCAAGGAGATAGGATATTTTTAAAGCGTCTGCTTGAAGTGCAGCTGAACAACCAGCTTACCACTGTTGAAAACTGTTTGTGCAGAGGCCAGAAAGTCGTAGAGAGCTCCTTGTCCCCGCCGCAGGCAGCTTGTTTGCAAAGGTGCAGAAAGTACCTTGAATGTCCAGAGATGGCTCTAGGAGAAGCTGCTAACACCTGAAAGTCTTCTATGGTCAATGTTCCTTCCTCCCCAGCATAACCCCAAACCTGAAACTCCTCCTCGTTGGGCACTGCAAGCTCAGGCTGTGGTCCCTGATGGAAGTCCAGCAGAGCAGGGATTTTGCAGAGGTGCTGGAACCAGGAAGGAATGCACTTGCTGAGCCTGGAAGTGCAGCGCAGGCTGTAGGCGCGAGTCCTCGCTGCCTCTTTGCACACTGATTGCATTCAGCTCCATGTTGCTCTTGGGAAAGGAGCAAGATGTGCTTGTGAAAGCAAAGCAATGTTATATGTAAGGAAGTAAAGTGTAGCTGGGAAACTTCTGCACCTCGAGCTGAGAAGGAGGTAAAAGCTTGTCGAGTCGGAGCAGTGGGATCAGGATGATCCCTGCCTTGGTGCCTCCCTTTCCCTGTGCAAGGTAAGGAATGGAGCGGTACCTGCAAGGGAAGCTGTGCTCTGGGGAGGGTGCAGAGTGGGTGGGTGAGATCACCCAGGGAAGGGTACCTGTGCCCAGTGCTCAGACAGGGAATGGTGGCCAGGAGGGTGCTTGGTGCCAGCAGTCAGTGCATAGCTTTGCTGCTGGCTTTGCCAGGCGCTGGAGCAGTTAACGCACTTGGATGCTGCTGTTGCTGCTGCAGTTTGATTCCACTTTGTAGAAGTAGTTGAGATGGGGATATTCCTGCCAGCTTCCCAGTCAGGAGTCATCAGTTCTGCCTCTGACACTTGGGGAGCATGAATGAATAACTCTCAAAACATTCATCTAGGGCAGCTTCCAAGAATCCTGTGTACTGAAGTCTGGAATACACTGTGCTCTGATTCATTATCCAGGCACAGCAAAGACTTTGAAGAGGTGTTTACCCAGCGTGGGGACACATTGAGCTTCAAACTCCCAAAGACAACCTGCCCTAGCAACTTGCAATAGGACAGCTGGAGAGGATAGACACAGCATCAGAGGGTAGGACAGCAGGGCAACCAAAGAGGGACAGCAGTAGCAGCGTGCTCTCTGCTGGTGCACAGCCAGAAGTATGGCTTGGGGGGTATGGAAGGTGCTGTTGCTTTTGGCAGTGTCACTTGACATCAATTTAAAATGGGATTCTGCATAACCAGTCTTAAGCACCATATTATCTTCCAGGCGATGGTTCTTGTATTCCTTCTTGCTGCTAGGGTTTGGTGGGATAGGGGCTTTTTGCCTTTCCTGAGAGAACAGTGGAAGAAGGGATGCACTGGAGGAAGCAAGTGGTGCTGCTGGAGAATACAAAGCGCAGCAAGCTAGCTAAAGGTGATCCTAATTGAGGAGGAGGAAGGAGGATTGGTATTTAATTAAAACTGCTGCTAAAACCCAGGCTCTTAGTAGTAAAATAAATAATAGCAGGACATGAATAATTCCTCTCGGGGGAACGGCGGAGGCAAAATTACACTAATGTAATAATAAAAGGGGCCTGGATGCTATTGCTCAGAGGAATAGTAACAGGATAGAATGATTTTTCACTGCTAAGAAGTTCAAATGTGGTTCAAGTCAAAAGGGACTGAAACCTGGTAAAGCTCCTCAGGGCTCTCAGGCTTTTTCAGGGGGCTGAGTTGTCTGAGTTACTGAACTGATGCTTTCCTTGGCAATCCCAGCAGGGGCAGGAGGCTGAACTCCTGTGCTCTAACAAATGACAGCAAATGACACTCAGTCAGTGTGCTTCCAGTGAATTAAGAATGAGTATTTCATGCCCAGGCTTGGAGGACTGAGCCATGTGTCATGCATCTGGGGGCAAGCAAGGACATTCAACCATCTTCTGCTTCCTCCTTTCCCTCCCACTCCTCATTTCAAATTGTGAAATCATTTCGGAGCTCTGTCTGCGTTCCTCAAGCTGTGATGCCCATTCTGGTAAGGTGCTTAAATAGCATCATTAACCATTCTCAACTGAGTAATATACAGTGACATGGGGTTTTTTTCCATAGCTGGCTTGCATAACGATGCACTGTGATTTTTGTGACTCTTTCCGCTTCATCCCTTTCATTTCCATGACGTCCATCTGTTTACCAGGCAAGGTTTAGGAAAAAAATGGGGAAAACCTCCCAGAGTGCAAAAAGAAAAACCCACACAAGTGACTGTAAAGGGCTTTAACAAGAGCAGAGGTACTGGGACACTGGAAGGAGAACTGCTGCTGCCCAAGGTAGGAAAGTGAGAGAAGATCCTGCTGCTCGGGGACCAGAAAAGCAGGGAGTAGAACCTGTTTCTTTTTATTTGTGTTCTCTTTTCTTTCCCCCTTGCCCCAAACTGCAAAAAGAACCCAACGAACCAAGCAACCATCCAAACCTCCCCCAAGAACCCACCAACCAACCTGAAACATCTGGCATTCTGGCTGTCTGAAAGCTGTCTGGTTTACAAGGACTGGCATGTGCTGCTCTAGTCAGGTATGGGTGACAAGATGTGCTTAAAAAAGCATCATTAACCAAGAATTCCTGTTCCTCTGGACTTGCTTAAAGTCAAGCAGGAATAGTGCTGCTTCAACCAGAGAGTACTGTGGAAACAGTGGAGGGATGCATTCTTGTTCCTGCAGGTTGCCAAGGGGAAGTAGGGAATCTGAGACATGCAGGGTACCATTTGCATCAGCAGTGCTCTGCAGGGAACAAGCACAGCCCCAAAACCCCCAAGTTTAGTCGCAGGGTAGAGTAAGGTAATAGTGGTTTGTGGTAGATATGGGAGGTAGCTCATAGGTTGCTCCAAAGAACCAGAGTGTAGCCATACAGCCCTGAGCAGTGTCATTTCTACTCAGCTGAGGCCCTGCTGTCAGCATCCTCTGGCCAGGGGCAGGTACCCTGCCAGTACGTGTGGAGATACTTGCCACACCACTGGCTAAAAAAGATGCTTTAGTTCTTAAACTGAAACACGCTGTTTCAAACTGGAAAGCAAACACGCTCAGCAGAGACAAGTGATAATGTCAGCTTGATGGCTCTGAGCTCAGTTCTTTCCCCCCTGTGAATCTGGTTCATTTGGGCTGTCTGTAGTGGCAGTGTTATCTTCCTGATGGCTCTCGAGTTTTCCTACTTTCCTCCCTATGCCTAATGGCTTACAAACAACTATGCTTTGCTTTTCTGACTCTCTGATGAAAATGTTCATAGATCACACTTATTAGTCTCTTCTAACTTTGATCATATTCATGTTACTGTGTCCAGAAGGCAGCACTAAATAGGCTGCAGAGCTTTGGTTGTGTTACTGAAAGCCTGCGGATCAGGCCACTGTCCTCTGTGTGTTTTACTCTCACCCATATCAACCTTTTGGTCTTCTTTCAAAGCTGTGACTTTTTGAGTCATTGCAGGAGCTGAAGAGCTGTGTTTAGATGGGGAGAACTGGTATGAAAGTCTTGCCTTAATCTGGCCCAGGAACAGACGGGTTAATTTGTGTAGTGGCCAGAAGGCACTACACAGAGCTTAAAATAACCAAGATGGGGATAATTTGGCTTTAAAAACCATCTGGGTCTTGATTCAGTGCTCATTAACATTCATAGTAGCCTTATGATTGGCTTCTGGAAGAATTAGGCAGGGTGTTACACTCCATAATGAGTACTTTGGGCCTTGTCCAAAGAAAGTACAAAACTGCATACAATAATGTTAGGAATTAACTCCTTTCCTGTAGCTGGGAATAAGAATCTTTCTAGGACTTGTGGAAGTCAGTGGAAAACCCCTGGTTTCCAGAGACTTTGGGCTGGATCTGAAGACCAGATGCTATAGGAGCAAGCCACCTTTGAGCTGTTGATGCCACAGCGAGCTGTTCGCTTTGGGTACACACCTAATTCATTTGTGGAGATCGGAGCTCCTGGGTGCGTAATGAAAGGTATGGAAAACCAGCCTGCAAACCTAGATGCTGTCATGGGCTATTTGGGCCATAAACTGAAAATGCATGCTGTGTTTATTTAATTAGAAACCTCACCGGATAAAGCAATGTCACAAGCAGTTTAGGTCTTGGACCACCTCATCAACCGCAGATGATGTTAGGAGACAAGACGCTCCTGTTTGGGACTGGTGCTGAGGAAGCGCCCTGATTTGTGACACTTGTCAAATATGCCCTGTTGGGTGTTAACAGGAAGAAAATACTAATTCTGCTGCTTACTCCCAAAGCAGGAATTTGCAAAGCTCTTGGGTCTTTTGTGCTCTCTTCCAAGTTCTAAATATGTTCTCCTGAAGCGTCTGCAAAATAGCAGCCGGAGTGACGTAAAGCTGAGCCAGGACCTTATTTAAAGAACACTGCCATTTATTTCTGTGTCATTGAAAGGCATGGGTTGAAACTCTCCCTTAGAACTTAGGGTCACCTGAATCACCTGCCTACTTCTCATTTGTGGTCACCTTCCTAATGGGTGGTGGCTGCTCTTGGGCTGAGATCGCTCCTTATTGAAAGAAGGGTATGGAAGAACATTCCAGATAACTCTCCGAGTCTTTCTGTAGGAAACCTTTGCTTGGGCACAACTGATAACCAGCGTGCATCAACGTTCTGAAGAACAAAGCAAGCAAATGCTCATTCTGAGTCTGAACAAGACTTGGATTTGGTTTTAAAGGTCACGTATGGAAATGAACCAAGTTAATGCTTTCTTGATTTGAACACATTTCTCTGAATTCATTTATTTATAGACTTTCTTTGGCACTGCAGAGAGCAGATGAGCAAGAAATGTGTTTTTGAATTAGGAGTTTGATGAATGATGATTAAGTAGAAGGTTAAGTGATATTTTTCACTTATTTTTATGATGCCATCTTCAGCATCTCTAGATCTGCAGAATAGGAGACATAAGACTTTATTAACAGCTCGAATGGCTGTGTCTTATGTTGCTCCTTTATAAAGTTACTTTATTATTATTATTCAGAATCTATTTCCTTTAATTAATTACTCACTTATATATATAGATGTACCAACAAGACAAGGGGAATGGCTTGAACCTGCCCGAGGGGAGACTGAGCTGAGCTCTTAGGCAGAAGCTCCTCCCTGTGAGGGTGCTGAGGCGCTGGCACAGGGTGCCCAGAGAAGCTGTGGCTGCCCCATCCCTGGCAGTGCTCAAGGCCAGGTTGGACACAGGGGCTTGGAGCAAGCTGCTCCAGTGGAAGGGGTTGGGCTTGGAGCTGGAGGAGCTTTCAGGTCCCTTCCAACCCAAACCAGGCTGGGATTCTATGCTATAAAGTGGATTGTTTTCTGGATTGCCTTGAAGAGGATTCCGGTTCAGTTGTTCCTCTATGCTTTCACCCACACAGCAGCCAGCAGGACCTAGACTTGCTCCCAAGGAAGGACATTTGCTCTGACTGCAGCCAAATGCCAGCAGGTCCATGTGGTCAGGTAGGCTGTGTGACTGTGTTCAGCTTGGACTCCATTAATCATGCAGTAGGGTTTTGGTATAAAAATGCTCTTGCAATACCAGGAACAGCGGCGTGTTTCAGTCCTTTGTAATGTGCATTGCCCGGCTGTGGGCACGTTCTAGTTCCTTATTGTGGGCTGACAGCATCTGGACAGGGACCTTTTTTCACAAGGGCCTGTAGGGCCAGGCCAAGGGGAATGGCTTGAACCTGCCCGAGGGGAGACTGAGCTGAGCTCTTAGGCAGAAGCTCTTCCCTGTGAGGGTGCTGAGGCGCTGGCACAGGGTGCCCAGAGAAGCTGTGGCTGCCCCAGCCCTGGCTGTGCTCAAGGACACAGGGGCTTGGAGCAAGCTGCTCCAGTGGAAGGGGTTGGAGTTGGAGCTGGAGGAGCCTTCAGGTCCCTTCCAACCCAACCCAGGCTGGGATTCTGTGGTTCTATAACAGCTGCACAAATGTTCTGGGTAGTTTACAGAGGCCTTTTTTAATGGAGAAAATGGTGCTTGGAAGCTTTATCATGTGCCTGGGTTCTGCTGAAACAGTGTGCTCTGTCTTGTGCTAGCATTTAGGCTGTTTAAACCTGCAGCCTGAATGAAGACTGGAGGAGAGAGCTGAGGATGAAGTAGACAAAACGCTTCTCTGACTCCTAGCAGGAAGGAGCAGAAATTACTCTTAGTGGAGGGCGCTGAGATAAACTTTGGACACTCATCCCCATTGCAGTGCTCCATGCTTCCCCTCTTCCTCACCTGCCATTCAAAGAGCTGCTCTCTACCTCTACCAGCCTTCCCCCAAAAGAAGCTTCCCATACACTGCCATAGTACAAAGCACCCTCCTGCACTTGCTGTAGGCTGGCTGCTGCTGGGAGGTGACTGTGCCACCCATTCCCTGGCTCTCAGAGATGAGCTCCATATACTCAGCTGCTTAAAGCTCTGTCATCTATGAGGGCAGTTGCTTCCTGCCTCCAGCAAGTGGGATGGGAGCTCCTGTGCTGTACAGAGCCACGTGCCTGGGGTTTGACAAGCACGAGCTTCAGCCCTCAAATTATTCTAGGCTCTTGAGCGTTGGGTTTGAGTGTCCTCAGATGTCGAGGGTGACTAATAACAGCAAACGGGGTTAGGCTTTTGCTACCTTTATTTTAGCCACCAGAAATACCCTGAATTCTGGTTAATACTTTTGCAATAGCTGCCTGACCTAGTTCTTCAGAACAAAAGCTGGAATCTCTATTCCTCTTGTGTCAGCCAGGGATTTCAATCTGCATTTCTATAGCATCTTTAAGGATTGCAGCATGCCTGAAAAACCAACAGATTAAGCCGCCTCTGTTCTGTGGGAGTTCAGTGTTGTCACAGTCATTTTGCCAGTGTGCAGAATGCCTTTCCCAAGGTGACCTGGCTACTGGAAAAGGTAGGATACGCTGAATTCCTGCTCTCACGCTGCCATGGATGGTCTGATAGTCCTGACTTTATGGGAAGCAGCACATACACCTCTTATGGAGGGTGGCACAGACTTGGCTGATGGAGCATGACGTTACCTCTATTATAACCTAATATGTCTGTGAATTTTTGCAAGTAAAAGATCTGGAAGGAGCAGGAGGTGGCTGGGAGCCAAGCTCTATTGATATTATCTGCAGGGAATGTCTCCCAAGCCACAGGAATTCAACCAGTAGCAAAAGAGCGTGTGCTGTGTGCAGGTCATCCTCTCCAGCATTAATTCCAACTCCTCATCACAGTGGGAGTGAAGGTTTTCAGAGGCTGCTGTTTTCTTGCTCTCTTTAAGCTTAATCTGCTTTCTTGCCTGTGTTCTCCATGCTCTGCTCCAGCCCAGAGGCCTCAGCCTGGCACAGTGCAGGTCCCAGTGCTGGCTCTCCTTTGCTCCACCATTGGAGTTGCCTGGTCCAGCAGAGCCTGGCTGTGGTTCTAGGAGCCTGAAGCAGCACAAACTTGCTTCTCTCATGTGACCCAGTGTAGGCTGCACTGGGTGATGTGCATAGGGTGAAAAGGGACTCTGAGCACTCCCTGCTCTGCCAGGTTGGAGTATGGGAACGTGCCCTCATCTAGAGCAGCCTGCAGTGCCCTGGCAGAGGGGATGGGCTTGCTAAAGCAATGTCCAGGGCTTCACGCTTGGTGCATTCGTTTCTTGTTTTGAATTGGGCCAGAAAAAATGGGAGCTGGATGAGACTGTAAAACCTTGGAGCCACTTCCCAGCACTGTGAAGGAGCTGCTGCAGTGGGAGTGCAGATGCAGCTGCCACAAAATCACAGAACCCCAGCCTGGTTTGGGTGGAAGGGACCTGAAAGCTCCTCCAGCTCCAGCCCCAACCCCTTCCACTGGAGCAGCTTGCTCCAAGCCCCTGTGTCCAACCTGGCCTTGAGCACTGCCAGGGATGGGGCAGCCACAGCTTCTCTGGGCACCCTGTGCCAGCGCCTCAGCACCCTCACAGGGAAGAGCTTCTGCCTAAGAGCTCAGCTCAGTCTCCCCTCGGGCAGGTTCAAGCCATTCCCCTTGGCCTGTCCCTACAGGCCCTTGTCCCAAGCCCCTCTCCAGGTTTCCTGCAGCCCCTTTAGGCACCGGAGCTGCTCTCAGGTCCCCCCTTCATGCAGCAGAAGGGGCGAATCCCCTCTCTGACCTCACGCTCTGGGGGTGCAGCCCTGCAGACAGGGGGGTTCAGGGCTCTGCTGGCTCATGGTGAGCTCCCCATCACCAGGACCCAGTGGATCCTAGTGGGATCTCCAGGACACTGCCTCTGTATTGTCAGCAATGCACAGTAAGCAGGAGGATACCCTGAACATGACAGCTAGCAATTCAAATAGTACTCTCAAAATGCTCTGCCCACCTCTGGATGCAGTAGCCTTGGGGAAGGTAGCTGAGCTGAAAGCACTTATTTAAAGCGAAACTGCCTCTGGATTGCTCCCTCCTTATCTCCAGTCCTGGCTCATGTCATGCATTGATGAGGAGACTTGCAGACTTGATTCCTATCTTGTGCTTCTTCCCACCAGTTGATGCTGATGCTTAGTGAATTTGCAACGCAGCCTTCCTCCTCACAGCCCCTTGGTCCCAGCTCTTGGTCTATGTTTTCCCTTCCCTGGCCAGCTTGCTCTGGACTTCAAGAGTTCTGAAAGAGAAGAGAAGAGGGACCACAGTTCTTTGATGGAAGTGCATTTGTGCTTCCTAGCAAATCCCAGCGCTCAGATGAGCACGGCTAGAAGGTCTGGCTCTGAACTCTGGCCTATCTCATGGATGAAATTGCCTTAGATCTTACTGGGACTTCCTGAGTGCCTCAGATTTGCTGTGCTTTGGTATTAGGCTTCTCTGGAAGCTTTGTTGAAGCAGGATACCTTTTCCCTAACGCTTTGCCCAGGTCCCACAAGCTCCAAAAGGTGCTCAAGTACGTTTCTCCTGACTAAGGTAGGACAAAGGCCATTTGTACATGGTAGAATTGGCCATCTGAAGACTGGAAGTGGCTGTTGGCACATTAAAATCTGAAAGGGGTTTTCTTTTCTCTCACAAAATTGTGTTCCAATAGAGAAGAAATGGGTTTAAATGGAATCAATCACAGCCACAGCACAGGACATGAGGTCCTGGTGCCCTCCTGGTGCAGTGACATGAATGGGCAGGGTGAGGAAAGAGGTGAGGTTTGCAGTTCTGAGTTTGCTCTGCTTTGTGTCTGGGGAGGGGACGTGGAGCATGGAATGGCCTTTGCTGTGCATGTAGATAAATCAGGCAGTCTGCAGTGCAAGCACTTAGTCAATGCACCCTGCAGCACTTCTTGCTTGCCAGTTCTGGCTGCCACAGCCAAGGCAGACAGGACCTGAATGAGCAGCATGGAGTAGAGCAGCCGTGGGAGGAGCAGGCTGTGCATGTGTGTGCTTATAGAGATGTGTGAGTAGCAGTACTTACATTACCTTGTGCGGCTCCCGAGGTAAGAAGGGCGCAGTGGGCAGGGGAAGGAGCAGAGAAATGTTTAATATTGGACAGTTGCTAAAGAGGAAAATTAGAAATGCATCACTTTTTGACTGGGAAATTTTTCTTCAAAGAGTGTAGGACTGCTGGGACCAAACTTGTGAATAAAACACCGGGAAGTGTCCTCGTTTTTCATGAAGCCTGTAGGCAGCAGAGGTTCACACCAACTCAAAGCTGCCTTGGTTTCCTCTAAACTTGGGTCTTGACAAGTAAAATCAGGCTCTTCCATTTATAAAGAACTCGTGTCTTGTTCTAGAAGGCTGCCTTAGCATGTAAGCCCATGAAATATAATCCTTATGCAAATCTGAAGCCAGTTCCAAGCCTGGGTGACTCCCTGGAGAATATAAATGACATTTCTTTGTGATGCTCCCAAAGCTATGGTGCTGTAGACATCTCCTCGCTGACTGGCACATCGGCAAAGCAGAGATGCAACAGATGACAGCGACTTTGCCCTTTCCTCCACACCTAGCAGGATTATGCTGTTTCCTCATCTCTGATCCTCCACCAGGCTGCTTCTGCCTTGCCAGTTCCATTCTTCTAGAGAAAGAATGTGTCCCCCTCTCTTGATTGTAGTTTATGTACTACTATTAACATGGACTTCTGATTACATCTGTGTACAGGGCCTGCCCTGTGGGAGACAAGCTCATCCCCAGACAGAAAGGAACCTGGCTACCTCTATTTCCTATACCCTAGGGATGCTGCTGTGAGGTAACAGGCAGGAAACCTTGGTCTCTTTGGCAGGCTGTGGCAGGCAGGGACCTGCTGTGTAATGTAGTAGTGGTGACAGCACTTGGAGGAAGCAGCTTTCCACAGCTTGGCTAGCAGGTCTGGAGACGGGGATTAGAACCTCAGACCACCAGCTACAATGCCAGGGTACCCTTTGTGTTCTCTGTATGAACCCCAGTTCTGTTCCGTCCCCGTGATACTGCTAGACCTGCGTTCCCAGTCCGTAGACCTGCATTCCCAGTCCGTAGACCTGCGTTCCCAATAGATCCGTGGCTCTGGCTGCTGTACAAAGACACTGCAGCCTAGTTAGGAGGGATGAACAGGTAGGAAGGGAAATGGGAATGGGGAAACTGGCTGAAAGGCCACTGGGCTGGCCCACCGCTGATGGACAAACCTCTCCCAGCACAAGTGGTGACAGCCTAATGGTTATCTGTAGCATGTCCTTTATTTATTTTAAGGGTGGTTCAGCAAAGGTGGCTTTTTAGGGCTTTTATCTCTGCTCTTTGGACCTAAAAGTATCCCAGGGTTAAGCCAGCATTGTCAGTTGTTTGCAGAGGCCAAGAATCCTCTCTATTTGCAGTGGAGCAGTGATGGGTTTGCTGACACGCACTCTGACCTCTCCCGGGTTGTAATCCCCAAAGCGTCCCCTAACGATGCCCCTTTCCACCCCTGCCCATCCCTCAGCGCTGCTGGTGGAGCTGCTGTCCCACTGAACGCGAGCTGCTGGTGGAACTGGCTGTTTCCAGGAGCCGGTGAGCCCCGAGGCACAGGGTGATAGCAGACATCAGCCCTCACAGCACTGACTCACGCCAAGCAGCGACAGGGGGGAAGTAAGAAGCACCAGGTCATGTGCTGCTCATCCGCAATGCAAACACATGGGTGAATTCTCCCATAGCCCGGCCATAGAGCAAGAAATCCAAGCCTCCCTGCCGGGAATGACACGGGGAGCGGGGCAGGTCCTCAAGTCTGCAGCCAGGCAACACTGGCGGAGATGCCGGATTCCTTAGAAGCTGCAGCAGCTCCAGGCCCTGGGGCTGTGGAGCAGAGAGAGAAGAGCTGACGAGCTCAGTAAGTCAGCAGGGAAGTGGGGGTGTACGAAGAGGATGGAGGGGAGCAGGAGGTGATCTCCGCAAGGCTCCGGCAAGACCTCAGTGCCCAGGTGTGACTCGGAGCTCTCTCTCATCCCTTCTAGGGACCAAAGAAGGAGAAGACGATGAGAAGGAGGCAAGGCGGTCCCAAGAGGCTCCGCTGTCGTTCGCCTTGGAAGAGGAGCCCGAGGTTTCCGTGCGCTGAGAGCCGTGTCCCGTGTGTTACCACGCCCTGAACTCCAGCTCGGCAGCTGAGGTGAAGCAGGCACTGCACGAACATGTCAGGCTTGCCTCCACCCCGTCTCCTCCTCCCGCTTGCTCCCGCCGGCTTTCCCCATCAAGTTTAGCGGCGGACCGGGGGCAGCGCGCTCGCACCTCACCTCTGCTTGCGGAGCAATGAGGAGCCGGGGGTAAGCTCCCTCCTGCAGCCCTGGGGCTCGACGTGGGCTCGCTCGCTTTAAAGCAGTAACGACCGTGCCCTAATGGCTGCTGTTCCCCTGTTTACAGGGGACTCGGGTTGTCGGTTTGAACTAACGTCTTCGCTCCCCGGTGGCTGTGCTGCTACGGCTTAACCCCTTCCCTCCGGAGCCAAGCCCGTGTTGGCAGTGCCAGCCTAGGGCAGAGCGAGAGGGGACGGGTTTCAGGGGGTCATAAACGTTTCTTCTCTCAAGGGATGGTCCTGGAAGGGAAGGAAAACCGGGAGCTGGATTCCTTTGGGAAGGACTTCACTTCATCTTTACTCCTATAGCCCAGCAACACCGTCCTCCAATCGGCTTTGCTGCATGACAGTGGGAGAGTTCCCCTCCAGACCCTTCTTTCTCCTCTCACTTGGAACTGGCCTCTACGGGCATTGTTGCAGCAGGACTGCCAGTAAGATCTTGTGGTTTTTACTTCCCAGTGTCTTTTAGGTGGACCAGCCTTTGTGTCTGGGGTGCCTGGGGTTTAGAGCCTATTGACCCTCAAGACTATGGGGAATATAGAAAGGAACATGCGTTGTTGAATCCTGCAGGGTGATGCTCTTAAAACGCCTCGATGAAGAAGGGGTTAAAAATTACCCTGGATGATGGTTGGGAAAGCAGACAGCATGTCAGGAGCATGAATGCTCATTGCCTTTATGGGAGACATAGCAGCATCTCCTCTGAGATCTCTTGTATCTGAAGGACCCTCATCATATCTTGTGAGGCCTTACTGGCTCCCTGGTTAAATCCTGCATGTGTGTACTCCTGACCTCTGGCTGCTGCACCCACCAGGAGCCTTCCAGCACGCCCACTAAAACTCACCCGCAGTACTCATGTGGGTATGGGTGCGTGAGTGGATTTTGGCTCCCTGAAAGCTGGCTCCCCTCCTCCTGGTTAAGCTACCCTGGGCATTTGTGCTGAATTATTTGTGCCAGGTAGTAACCAACATAAAGAGCAAGGTATTTACAGCTGCAGAAAGGAGCTTTGCTGATGCTTTTGCTTTTCTCTTTGCCAGGACACTAATGCTTTAATGTATTTGGGGACAGAGTACTGACAAACCAGAAGAGAAGTTTGTGGCTGGTAAGTGTGAGCTCTTGGGTGAGCTGGAGGGGGGATGTACATAGAGAAAAGGGTATTTGCTGAGTTTTCCTCTGCTTTTATGAGTTCTGTGCTTGGGTAAAACCTGAGTCAGCCCCTCCATTGGGGGAAGGATCCCTGCTGCATGACTCTCTCTGAACCCCTGTCCCACTGAAAAGTCTCATTCTCGACAGTGTGATGAAGCTGGGTATTGATTTGAATCCTCTACACTGCCTTGGTGTGTACATCCTCTGTGCTAAGTGTGAGCAATGGTTTATGTATCTAGTAGCAAAGCTGATCCAATAGGGGAAAGAGCTATTAGTAACTGGATTGGTAACCCTGCTTCCAGTCTGCTCCTTGTACAGGGGTATGCGTGTATCCGGGTCCTGCTGCCTAGGCTTGCAGAAGTGAGAAACATAACTCTTGCTTGGTCACAAAATGGTTTTGGTTGCCAGGGAGAAGCAACTATAAGAGTTTGCTGTCCTGCCTCCAATCAGAAGGAGAGCACTTCCTAACCTACTTCTCTCATGTGCTTAGGGAAATTCACGAGCAGAGGAAGGAGCGAAATATTTAGTGCAAATGGCTTAGAGCAGCTTGGACTTACCTACACCAACTGCAAGTAAAAACCCAGGCAGGTTCTGAGATCTGCAGCGCACGGCCTTTCTTGAGGGTGCTAATAGAGATGCTGGAGAAGAGAAGGCTGCGTGGAGACCTCAGAGCAGCCTTCCAGTGTCTGAAGGGGGCCTATAGGGATGCTGGGGATGGACTCTTCATTAGGGACTGTAGTGACAGGACAAGGGGTAATGGGTTAAAAGTGAAACAGGGGGAGTTTAGATTGGATCTAAGGAAGAAGTTCTTTCCTGTGAGGGTGGTGAGGCACTGGAATGGGTTGCCCAGGGAGGTTGTGAATGCTCCATCCCTGGCAGTGTTCAAGGCCAGGTTGGACAGAGCCTTGGGTAATATGGTTTAGAGCGAGGTGTCCCTGCCCATGGCAGGGGGTTGGAACTGGATGATCTTAAGGTCCTTTCCAACCCGAACTGTTCTATGGTTCTATGATTCTAAGTCTGATCACATCCAGAGCTGTGCATCAGTACATGGACAGGACCAGCAGCTCTGAAGTCACCAAGGGCAGCTGAAGCCTGACTAGCTGGTTGTGCTGCACAGCACTGATAGCTTGAGAGAGGACAGCAAGCTTCCAGGGAGGTTCTGGGTAGGAGACCTGCTTTCTTGTCTGTTGTACTAACCCTGCTCCTGCACCAGTATCGCTGGCTTTGAAGTTATAATGGACACAGCACAGTGGTGTCCAGAATTGGGACTTGGCTGATTTAAAGGATTAAAGCTCTGGTTTAAAGTATTTTCTCTGTCTGGTTTGAGAACTAACGCACTGGCATTTGGTCGTTAGTGATGATGATGTTTTGAGACCCACCTTCCATTTGTCTGGTGTAAGAGAGCAATGTGAATGTAGGGTGCTGAAAGAGATTTGAGCTTCGAGTTCAGAAAGCCCCTCAAAAATCTCAGGGAATTCCATTGCCCCTCAGGCTGAGCCATTTTAACTTAGTGTTAGTAATGAGATTCCTTTGGAATTAACTGATGAACAGCGTCACTGCAGACTACATTTATCTTTACTTGTGTTCTAAGTGCACCTCAGCTTTTAACATATGAAATGCTGTGTGAACGTTCATACTGATGGCAATGTTCTTCCTTTCCAAGCAGAACAGAGTAACTGATACTCCCAAGGAGAAGACTTGGCTGTTCTGATTTGGGTTTCCCTCTCGGGGTTGACAGCAGTGAGTAGGAAGGCACTGAGAGTCAGGCAGGTTGTGGGGTCTGAGCTCGTCTGTCTCCTCCGTGTTTGGGGCACACTGCCTGGGCTGCCGTTTTCCCATCAGTTATCCTGTGGGAATAACACGAGTAAACTGCCTCGCAGGCTGTTGACAGCAATTAAATATATCTGTGTCTCGCTTTGAGAGAACACGATGATCATAAATAAGGACGCAGATTGCTTCGTGTTGTTTGGAAGGAAGTTTAACTCTTGCATCTCTGTACTCGGGTGCTCCAGGGGATCACTGAGCTGTCTCTCCCAGCCCTTTGCTGTGCTGCTGCAGTGAGGACTGTGCGTGGCCACCGGTGCCTGTGCTGGGACAGGGCTGGGTGCAAGCCATCGGTGATGCTTGATGAGTGTGTGTGGCCACCGGTGCCTGTGCTGGGACAGGGCTGGGTGCAAGCCATCGGTGATGCTTGCTGAGTGCTTCCCTGCTGTAAGGTCTGTGCCGTGTACCCGTGCAGCTTCCCCCCATAACCAGCGTTCCAGAGGCAGCCAGGGCTGTGGTCCATGGTGTGGGAGGGAGCTCACAGAGAACTGCAGAGCGGGGCACCCCGCGTTTCAAAGTGCTTTGCTGGAAGGAGCGTGTCCACCAGATGCAGCCCAGTGCCTTGGCTCCTCCATGTGTCATATGACCCAGTATGCCAGATGTGGCCCCTTGCACTTGTCCCAACATAACCTCCTATCTGATATGTAAGATGCTGCTATTCACGTGGTTTTTCTTAGAGACAGAGCCTTAAATGTTCTTATTCTAATCTTGGTAGTATTTTGATGCTCATTTTGAATGGATCTGTCACACAAGACAGTGGAGTGAAGCCCCACAGCCTTTAATCCCTGTCTTGAAGCTTTTTGATATTCAGGATTAACAGCAAAATACAGCCACTTGTTTTTAACCCTAATGCATCCTTCATGGCAAAATGATGTCAGTAAGCCCATTGGAAATAATGTCAGTAAACCCATTGGAAACAATGGGCATGGAACAGTGAAGCGTGCATGGGTAAGGCACGTGTCAAAAGGTGCAGTGTTGCATGGTTTTTTCTCTCCAGAACAGGTCACAGCCACATTTAAAGGTATTTGAAAGGTGGGGGAAAAGGGTCACTGTTGTTTTAATGGCTGATGCCTCAGCTTTATGACTGCAGCACTCATCTTGCTGGCTGTGGGTGAGGAGGCTGTGATGAGCTGCAGCCCTCCCTGGGTGCTGCGGTGGTATTTGTTAGCTGTAACCCTCTAAAAACCCAAACCCAGATGGAAAAGGCTGATCTTATAATGAAGGAATTGGACTGCACTGGAGGTTTGGGAGTGATTTCTGGTTTCTGTCATGGTGTCAAGACCTGCGTGCTGGTGTCGAGATGAAACGTGTGGTCAGAGCACCTCTTGGCTCCCACCCATGCTATGCACCCACGTTTTCTCCCTGTGGAAGCCAGGGTGTGTTGGGCCTGGATCTGGCCTTGATATGGAGTTAAAAAGCAGCCAGGAGACATCCCTGGAAGCTGTTTTAGCTCTGCTAATCTAGATGTAGCTGGGAAGCAACTGAGCTACTCATTTCTGTCCTGTCTCGTCTGCAAATGAGCATAATAATAATTCCCTTTCCTTACCTTTAGTCTGGTCAGATGAAACCTGTGCAGGGTGGGGCCCAGCTTCAGAGACTGGCACCATGGGACAGTGACTTTGAGCTGGGATGGCGAAGGGACTGGAGAGAATGGAAAAACTAGGATTTGTCAAGGGAAAAAGCCCATTGGCATTCGGGACGCGCCTGTACTGGTTTGTGAAAGTTCAAGAGGTCTTTGCAAGTGCTGTTCTCTGTCCCGGAATGGATTTGGTCTAAAAACACACCTAAAAGTATGTCACTGAGCAGCGTCCAAAACAGGCTTTGCAAATAGGCGTTCACTGCGTTTCAGGCTTCGCTCCTAATTTATGAGCAAGGAAATGGAGCAGGAGGAAAAGAGGCAGCACCGTGGCCTTCAGACCCTGTTGAGAGCAAGCACAGCAGAAGCCATCCAGCAGCTGTGTTCTCGTGTGTCAAGCAGAAACCCACCAATATAACCAGTGTGTCTGCCCCTAAGCTCGTGTCTAATGTAATATTAATCTGTGCACTGGCATGTGTGTTTGGGCAGGATTTAGAGCATCCCATCAGTTTGCTGCGCTGCTGGTTTGCTCTAACACTGGTGGGGGCTGAGAGAGGAGGGAAAGGGAAGGACTCCACATTGGGGAAGTGACAGCACAGCAAGTGAATACCCACTCTTCCTTGAGCAGCAATGGAGGTTCCTAACCCAGGATTGCTAAGAGCAGAACTGCAGCCCGGTGTGGAAGGTGCCATGGTGCCAAGCACTCTGCTCTTAGATCCCATTTCAGATACCAGCTCATGCGCTTTCCCCCTTTTGCTCACCCTCTGTTCCCATTCCTCGCTGTGGGAAGTTGCATTGAGATCTGTGACTCCCCAGGGAATTAACCTGTCGTTTTCCTTGGTCTGCCCACTGCTCTGAACCTTTATGGCCTGTTAGAAACAGGAGTCATGTCAGAAACTTCAGGAGGGCAAGCATTAGGATTTGGGAGGTACCAAACACACTGAAGTACCCTGTGTGCATGTTCACACATACATAAGCGTGAGCACACGCATTGAGAGTGGCCTATTTAACTTGTGCTGCATTTGAAATGCATTATGTGACAGCGACCTGTGGCAGGGTATGGAAATGGTTTCCCGTTTAATTGGTGGCTTCTTTGGGATCTTCTTCATCTTCCTCCTCCAAACTCAACCTCCATAGCGCAGTCCCCCAGGTCCTGTCGGAAGGGTTGTCCTCCTCTCCCCATCCTCCTGTCGCTGTCCTGAGTGGTCTGACATATCAGCAATCAGGGGAATGGCTCCTCCAGCCCAGGGACCGACGTTATCTGCCGTGTGGGGAGGGAGGAATGCAGAGAGCAGCAGCATCGCGATCCGCGATAGCAGAGCCACAGGCACCGAGCAGCGCGGTGGGTTGCTGCAGCGAGCAGGGGGAGGGAAAGCTTATTTTTAACTGGGAACTACCCAACTGAGCTGGAGTAGCTCTGCTGCCTTGCTGTCAGCGAGGGGAGGTGTGGGGGAACACGGACAGGGATAAGTGCAGTGCATCTCTGCTAATGGTGTGTGTGACTGTATGGGGGGGTGGAGGCAGGTCGGGTGCGATGACAGTGCATGCTGCTTGCTGTGTGTGTTTGAACCCGCGTGTCTCAGCGAGCAATTCCTGCTAACGTTTATCTACTCCTGTTTTGCAGTGGGGTTGGCTCTTCCCTGTGCCCTGCTCCCCGGGTTGCCTGGCTCCCGGCCATTCCTCTTTCCCTTCCCAACTCTCAATCCCCTTTCCCTCTCCCATCCTCAATCTGCCCACCCCTTCCTCTCCTCCGAGCCTGACCCTTCTCTCTCCTTGCCCCTCCTTCCCAGCCGATCCCTCCCCTTGCTCTGGATCTGCTGGCTGGGGGATGTTTTCTCATGCTCCCTGGCAGATGTGACAGCTTTGGGAACTGTATCCTCTAGGAGCAGCTCTGTGTGGAGTTGAAAACCCAACGTGGTTTCCCAGGCAGCAGGAATGGATCGCTGAGAGAATCCCAATCTCCGACTGCTTTTGTCTTGTGGTAGTGACTTTTCTTATTTCTGTTTGTGCCATTTCGTACGGTGCAGTTGTCAGCAGTGAAGGAAAGACTAAAGTCTAGGAGAGGGTTATAAAATCAGTGTCACGGGATTTGTGCTGTTGTATTAAAGGGATGCTGTCTGCGTTTAAATACAGGTTTGGCTTGATTTACAAAACCTTCTCTGCATAAAATGTTGTTCTGCGTTTCTGACTGACTGAGAAAAGGCCTGATTTATGTATTGTATTGCAACATGCTTTAGCTGGCTATTGGAAATACAAGTAAACAGCTTGTGCATGAAAACCACAAGTGCAAGCAGACTGCTTAAATCCAGACCTTCTCAATGAAAGGCAAAACCTCCACCGATTATTGCAGTTCATTGGCTTTCAAGTAACTATTTTTAGTGTATTCCTTTCATTTGCTCTTAATGCAGTGGTACCTTTAAACCACCTGTCTGATACAGCAGCGTCTGTATAAGCAAAGATTGATGCTGACTCTATGGAACAAATGTCAGTGGATACCCTGGGGTGTGTTGGGTTTGGAGTTGATTACATTTTGCTGGTTTTAAGATGTCTGTTATAGGCAGAAGGTAGAGTCAGGCCATGTCAGCTCCTCACCCTCACACTGACCATGACATGAGTAGATGCTTCTGGCTGGGTTTAGGAAGCACGCTTTGTATAGAGGATCTAGGTGGAGTCCAGGTGTTGGCTGAATGTGAGTATACAAATGTAGTGTTTGTGCTTATGCAAACTGATGTGCTGGCACAGAGCCACTGCTCTCTTTGAGGCCAAAATATCACCTGGGCTTTCCAGATCTGCATCTTGAGTTAGTTGAGCCGGAATCGTTCTCCTTCAGGGGAAATGAGTGACATGGTCAGAGAACAGTTGATACTACAAGTGCTAATGGTTGTAACACCACATTTTACTGGCCACCTGAAGCAGATAAAGAGCAAACTTGGAAGGCACTGTGTGTTGTGCCCTGAATATCTTCTCTTTATGGAGATGAGGAATGAAGCTGTGAGACTTAGGAGCGAGAGAAGGGAGGGTACTGGTTGACATGGTACCATTTCTCTGTCTGGAAATACCCCTGTGCTGGTGGATCAAGTAGCTGTCAGGCCTGACATGTAGTCAATGATTCAGAACTGAAGCACTTGATGTAATACTACAGAGATATTTCCTGCTTTCCTTGGAGGCTGTGAAAGCTCCTCAGTAGCACCAGCTGTGGGTTTGAACAGTACTAACACCATGAGCTATTAGAATACCTTTCCTTTCCCGGGTTGTCTGTGCTTGGTTTTCCATACAGAATTGCCCTCTGTGTGTTCAAGGCCAGGTTGGATAGGGCTTGGAACAACCTGCTCTAGTGGAAGGTGTCCCTGCCCGTGGCAGGGGGTTGGAAGTGGGTGAGCTTTAAGTTCCCTTTCAACACAAACCACTCTGTGACTCTATGAATCACTGTGAGTAGCTGCAATCCAGACCTGGAGCACAGAGGCAGTTCCCATAATCTCTCCATTAAGATGTATTTGGGTTTTCATTGGAACATATTTTAAGCAAAGATTATCCTGGCTGTGAAACCTCTTCTGGGCAGAGCAGTTGCTTCCAGCATCTTCTGTAAGTGCTTTTTTACTTGCCTAACCTTTTGCTTTCCTTTTCAACTATAAGGTATCTTTAGTAGGCTTCTGCTTTAGTAGTGCAGTGGACATTGTCAGTGTGTGGTCTGTACTTTACCAAGTGGGTTTAGATGGTGTAAAGGTCCTTCTGCAACACACAAGCACTTCCCATCGCAGCCACTGCAGGCTCACGGTAACCAAACGTGAAGCCAGAGTGTCCGTGTTCTCAGGATCTCAGCCCAGCACTAGGAAGCAAGGTTGGCATTGACCTGGTGCCTGCACTTTGCTCCTTCAACAAGGTTCAAGTGGAGCAACCTGGACAGTCTTTGACATATTTCACTGTGGGGTAAAACCCTCGAGGTTTGCTGAGTTTTGAGACCAGTGTCCTCTAGAAGTGGGTCCGTGTGTCCACAATGCCTTATCTCTGTACATGTTCTGTGTCCCTGACCCCTGTGAGTATTTATTCAGCACAAACAGTGGGAAGCTGAGGTCCTGTACAGGGGAAGAGTGACCACTGCAGTGCTGAACATTACAGAGTTGAAGTGACAAAGCTTCTCTACCTGATGGCAAGCCAACATTCAGGACTTTAAGAGTATGAGTGAGAAGCAAGTGCTAAAATTAAAGCTGTCAGTGGAAAGGGAAGAGCACCTTACTGGTGGACATGATTTAAAGAAACCTGTCCAGGTTTTTCCCAAACTAGAGAGCTTTAGCACTGCACTACCTAAAAGTATTTTGGCACCGAGTCTGTTTTGTCCCATCTCTCTGATGGCTCCCATTGCCCAGTTCATCCTGTGCATTGGCAGCATCTTGAAGAGGAGATGAAGAGCTGGGGCCCATCACTTCCACTGCATCCATAGGACAGTAATACAGCAATCTGCCCATTAAATGTGTTTCTTCAACAGCAAATAGGAAAATGTAACTTGGAATACCTGTAACTTCAAAGCCATCAAACCAAGTGATAGAATAGAGAACAGCTCAGGGGAGAAGGGACCTCAAGAGACCTGGAGTCTGACCCAGTGCTCAAAGCAGGGTCTTCTTGGAGGGTCAGACCAGGTTGTTCAGGGCTTCGTCTGCAAGAGGAAACTTGCTCTTGAAAACCTCTGAGGATGGAGACTGCTCAATGCTGGACTGTCCTGTTCCTGGAACAAAGATGTTCTCCCTTCTATCCAGTTGGGACCTCTCTTGTTACGCCTCTCCTGTTGTCATCTCTGACTTCTACCACTCTCCCACTGAAAAGCCTGACTCTTCATAGGAAATCTCCCTACCTCTGAGCTGGGTCTTCATGGAAAGGGTAGCTTCCCCTCACCCCATCTTCCCTCTCTGTCTTTTATGAAGCCATTGTGCCTATCCATCGTAGCCCTCCAGTTACTCCAGCTTCCCCACCTCTGTGATTGCCTGCGGAGCTCTGGTTTTTCCTTTTCCTTTATATCTTCCCACTCTCAAAAAGCTCTAAACCTTTTGGATTTCTAGCCATCTACATCTCTTTTTTTTGGCTATAAAGTCTAGGTGCAGGTTTTTGTTGTCTCCTGTGTCAGGGTATATTTAAGTGTAGCTGCTTTTGGCTTGTTGCAGTTGTAATGGCTCTTCACACAAACTGTCTCTCTCAGCCCCCAAGGGAAAGGAGGCTTAGGTTTTAATTTTAGCTTCTTCAGCTACCTGCTGACAGGTTTGGTTTCCACCTCCCACCTCCTCCCTCTCCCAGACCCTCTGCCTTAGCTAGAAATACTGAGAGCCAGAAAGCACTCTTGTTGCCAAAGGAAGAGCTGCCCAACCCTGTTGTCTTTAAATGGGAATTCAATGTACTTTACTTAATTGGAGTAACCAGTGAGCCGACAGCCTGAGCCCTCATCATAACCACTCTGCATTCCAGGCTTGTAGTGGAATTAACACTGTTTAACTGGCTGGCCTTTAAAGCCATTTAACCCAGGTTCATATCACAGAATCAGAGAAGGGTTTGGCTTGAAAGGTCATCTAGTTCCAACCGTCCTGCGACGGGCATGGACCAGACCGTATCTCTTACAGGTATTTAAAATGCTTATATTGGGCAATATGAATTTGCAGAAGAAAGGGAAGCCAAGTGTAGGAGTTCAGCCATAGATACAGGTCTCTGTTCCTTGTCTGAAATGGGAGCACTGCTTCACAGTGGGCAGAGCATGAGAAAGGTCATGAGCTCTTGAGCAAGTCATTGCTCTCTCGTTGCCTCTATTTCCTCACCTGTAAAAACAGCTGATCAGCTCTGTTGTTAAGGTGCTTGTTCTTAGTATAGTGTAATTAACTGATACAATTGATATGTGATGTTACTGATGGGCCTATTGACGGACATGCACTGATGGCATCGCCTTCTCTGATTCAGGCACCATGTTCCGCAAGAAAAAGAAGAAACGCCCGGAGATCTCTGCTCCTCAGAACTTTGAGCACCGTGTCCACACTTCCTTCGACCCAAAGGAGGGCAAGTTTGTGGGCCTGCCACCTCAATGGCAGAACATTCTCGACACGCTAAGGCGCCCCAAGCCAGTGGTAGACCCTTCAAGGATCACAAGGATGCAACTCCAGCCGATGAAGGTAAGAAAGAAAGCCTACTCTTCCCTGTCCCTTGGGCTTCCCTGCTCCTTGGGGAGGCCCAGGTTGAGGCAATATGTATTTAACTGGGGCTAAGGGTGGGATCAGTAGGGAAATCAGTGGATAGCCAGGGCTGGGCTTGGATAACACCACCCTGAGGCAATAGTAGCTTCATGAGAAATAAGGACGGTGGTGTCCTTAGCTGGCATAGTGTCACTGTTCAAACAACCAGCTGGCTGCCTGTCACCCTACCAAGGACCTGTGAAAGCTCCCACGGTAGCTGACAGGGCCTGGGATGTGTTCAGCTGTTGTCCATGGAAGCAGAGAGGAGAATTCATGGAGAGAGCTGTTTAGCAAGTGTGTCATTCTGGTGGGTGAGCAAATCTGGCTGGTGCTGAAGTTAACAGGAAGCCTGAGTGGGATGGAGCGGGGCAGCACTAGCTGGCTGCTCATGGGTGGTGAAGTGAATGAGACACAACAGGGAGCAGGGCTAAACTAAGGTTAGGCTAAAAGGGTTTATAAACCAGTGTTTGGACACAAAGTGGGACATAGTAAATAGGAGAACGTCCTTCAAGCAAGTCCTTCAGGAAGGAGAAACAAGTTCCTGATCCCTGTATTGGTACGGGTGTATTTAGATGGCTGTTATAATGGCACCAGGAGACTGTGTTCGTAAGTGACTGCTGTGTGAGGAGAGGCAGAGTCATGATGCCCTCTTGGAAAGCGAAATGCAAGAGAGTGGCAGAGTTATTGTGCTTCAAGTCCTGCTAGCTTGTGGGAAGGTTTTGTTCCTGGTTAATAAAAACCCTACAGGGGCCTAAAATCTCAGTGGCAAGTTGTAAAATAGAGATGATGCTACTTGGATTTTAGGAGGGACATAAAAGAAAGTTTTCTGATGAATATATAGCTTTTCGTGTACAGAGGCTTAAGACATAGGGAATAAATGGGAGTGCATTTTAGTATAATGCATGCATTAATGCAAAATCAAACCTGCAATTTAAATGGCACACCAGGATCTCTGAGCAAAATGCTGGTTTAGAAAGGAAAAACTTACTCAGAAAGTGCAGGTAGAAGAAAAGAGGGAGGAGGTATTGCCTCCTGGTTTATGGTGTCCTGAATGTGCTTTGAGGTTCAAATGTAGTAGATAGGACCACGATCCAGAGAAGAGAGAAACTGTAATAAGAGACCAACTTGGTTAGATCAGGAGCTCTCTAATGAGCTTAAACTGCAGGAGGATTGCTCAGAAGGGTGGAAACTAGGTCAAGTTATAAAGGGCAGATAGAAATGTCTGTAGGAACAAAACGGGAAGGCCAAGGCACAAAAAGAGATGTTCTTCTCCGAGAACATAAAGGGCACTATGGAGCCATGGTAAGTACACAGAGGAGGAGGAGGAGGATGAAGGAAGGAATTTGTCCCTGCTCATTTTGGAAGGAAGTTAATAACAGATGACACCGTGAGGGATCTTCACACACGTTTAAGAAGTCTCCCTTAAATGTTTAATGCTCTTTCTCCAGTCTATTGAAAAAGTTACCAGTGATCAGTGGGGTCACACAATTAACACGAGCATGATGTGGTGGGAATGCAGGCTAGAGCAAAGACACGAACAGAAATGAGACTTCCTAGATGAGTCCCATGTTTTTGAGGCAGCTGGGCCTAATGAAATTCAAGGAATTGCAGATCAGTGGGAATAATTTCGACTTCCAGAAAAAGACTGGAACAAATAAGCAAGTAATCTATTTGCAAGCACTTCCTGAGCGATAGCAGGGTAATAGCCAGGAGCCAGCATGGATTTATTAAGAGCAAATCATGTCAAGCAACCCAATTTCCATCAATCACAGGGTATCGGGCTTTGGGTCAGGGAGAAATGAGAGCTCTCTCCTGTATCTTGGCTTCACTTAGGCTCCTGATACTGTACCTATGGCATTCCCAGAGTAAACTGAGGTCATTTCCTCATGTATTAGGAAAAGTCTACTCAGAAGGGTGAGATGTAACTGTCAGAATAGAAATGGGTACGAAGAGATTTATTGGAGTTCATCCGGAGTTTAATACGAGTCAGTACTTTCATGTCTGACTTCTTAAACGTGTGGATGGTAAAAGCTGAGGGGAAGTGCAAATCTTTGAGAGCAGAGATGGAATACCAGCAGTGTTGAACAACTTGAGAAGGATCTTAAACTGATACTGGGGTTCTTTACCCCACTAGGTCCAAGTGCAGATACTCTCCTAGACTGCATAGCTTAGTTGGTTATTTCTGGTAAACTCCATTTGAACAAATTCCCTTTGAATTATACCAATGAATTTAAGATTCTATATTTATTTAATTATTTATTTGAAGTGTTAATTGGCCCTATTAGGCAGAGCCCTTATACAGAGAGTTCTGGATTCAGCTATCATAGAATCCCAGACTGGTTTGGGTGGAAGGGACCTGAAAGCTCCTCCAGGTCCAACCCCAACCCCTTCCACTGGAGCAGCTTGCTCCAAGCCCCTGTGTCCAACCTGGCCTTGAGCACTGCCAGGGATGGGGCAGCCACAGCTTCTCTGGGCACCCTGTGCCAGCGCCTCAGCACCCTCACAGGGAAGAGCTTCTGCCTTACATCCAACCTGGATCCCCCCTGTTTCAGTCTGAACCCATCGCCCCTTGGCCTATTGCTCCGGTCCCTGATGAAAAGCCCCTCTTCAGCATCCTGCTGCATTAATCTGCTGCAGCCTTTGAACACAGCTGCAAAGTAGAGCCAGCTCTGGTCCTCTCTGTCCACTGAGGACTGACTTGATGGACTAGAAGGCAAGCAGGGTGACTACAGCCTCATTTTAGGAAGTTTTTAGCTAGGAGCTGGGGTGAGCACTGGAGTGGATTTTCTACAGAGGCCTTAGCATCTGCCTTGGAGACTTGTACTTGGAGAGCATGTTAGATAGAGGTCTTTACAGAAGGACTCTTGCCCATGTACTCTGGATTAACTGGCTCTGGGTGTTTGTTCCCAATTCATTTCAAGTTATCCTTTGTCCCAGTTTGCCTTAACACAGATTCATCAGTTGGAGGAGGGCCTCTTTCTCTCCCATCTGCCCATGCAAGCACGAGCAGGGGTGTGGAGGCATCCTGCTGTGTGTCCTGTGACTTGGGGGTGTGCAGATCACATTTGTCAGACTCGTTTCTGAATTAGTACTCCTAAGTGAGTGCTTTATTGCTGTAATGGATACCTCTGGCGTATCTAATGGATGGATTGGAGCTGACAGAAGCCTCTTGTCACCCCACTGATGGATCTCAGAGACGGGGTTTCTGACCATTTGCTTTTGCTATTATTTTCCCTTATCAAGTTTGGTGCAGAAGTGATGGAAAGAGTTTAAGGAGTAGTGTCCTCGGTTTGCTGTTTGCTTGACAGCAGCCATGGAGGAAGGGAGATACACGTGGTGAAGGAGGCGTATTGCTACCACAGGACTGAAGGAGAGCTGAATTCCCTGCTGCAGGTGATGGTGTGAATGCAGCGGTAGGAGTTGGACGGTCCTTTCTTCACCTTGTTTGACAGCATCTTCCCTTCTGCCTGTCACTCGCAGGGACTGATCCTCATTTTGTGCACTGCAGTGGCATTCTATTGAAATTACTGGAGCTGCTGTTTTGCACCAGCTAAGTATTAGGCTCCATGTAATTAATTCAGCATCTCTAGAAGATCCCTGGAGCTCAGTTAGCAAACAGGAGCTTGCCATCCCTCTAGGGAAGGACTTTCTTCAGGCAGAGATTCAGGAAAGAGTAGGAGTGATCTTATGCTGTGAATTTCTATGAAGAAATGAAGTATTTTGGTTCCCAGCACTAAAAAAGCTTCTGTAAGCTTTTCAGTTCCACAATAAACAAGGTAGAGCACTGCATAATACACCGGCAGGTTCAAGTGTCCTACTTGCGTTGTGCTGTTGCTTGCTTGGATGGAAGCCTTGCTCTTCATGGCTTGCTTACAAAGCGGTTGTGAGCTGCTGTGACCCTTTGTTCATCACTGTTCATTCCAATAGCTTGGCGGAGCAGAGGATGCAGTGCTGGAACAGTGTGGTCCTCACTGGTGAGGATGAGGATGCATTAGCAAAAATTGTTGAGAACCAGGCTAAGGGAAGCAGATTACAACACTGCTGAGAGGGCTTCAGGGGGAGCTGAGCCTTGTATTGGAATAGCAAGGTGATGCTTGCAGCTAGAGCATACAACATGCTGCAGAGCTTGGTGAGCCCAGGTTAGTGATGTAGCGGAGCACAGTCTCGGCCAGAAGAGTCAGGAGTGCTAAAATAACCCTGGCTAACGTTTTTAGGAGTGTTGTCCTTTATAACATGACTGCAGCAGCAGAATTCCCTGTTCCAGCTGAAAGCTCTGCTGCCTCTGACAGGAGGATGTAACCCAAAGATGCCTGGGTTTAATTCCCCTCAGTAAAGGACAGTGAAAAGAAGAAGACAGAAGAAGAGAGGCTGCGTGGAGGCCTCAGAGCAGCTTCCAGTGTCTAAAAGGGGCTACAAGGATGCTGTAGAGGGACTCATCAGGGACTGGAGCAATAGGTGATGGGTTCAGACTGAAACAGGGGAATTTCAGGTTAGATCTAAGGCAGAAGCTCTTCCCTGTGAGGGTGCTGAGGCGCTGGCACAGAGAAGCTGTGGCTGCCCCACCCCTGGCAGTGCTCAAGGCCAGGTTGGACACAGGGGCTTGGAGCAAGCTGCTCCAGTGGAAGGGGTCCCTGCCCTGGCAGGGGTTGGAGCTGGAGGAGCTTTAAGATCCCTCCCAACCCAACCCATCCCATGTTTCTATGAAAATTCTCTCTTTTCCTGTATTCCTTGAGTCTTCTTTGACCAGACCAACAAAATCCAACCTTTGCCAAGATAAACTGAGCCTGTTTTTCCAACCCTCCCTTTCCCCCCTCCCCATGTGTTTCACAGACCGTGGTGAGGGGCAGCACAGTGGAAGTGGAAGGTTACATCTCCGGGATACTCAACGACATCCAGAAGCTTTCTGCCATCAGCTCCAACACTCTGAGGGGCAGGAGCCCCACCAGCAGGAGGAGAGCGCAGTCCCTGGGGCTGCTGGGGGAGGACAGACCCCCCGACATGTACCTTCAGAGTCCTGAAGCAGACTGGGCAGACAAATATGGAAACTACCTCAATTGCAACGGTGGGGCCAAGGTGACCCGGAGGCAGACGATGTGGCCAGACTATAAACCCCGACTGGAAGGGCAGCCTCATCCCAATGGAATGGTAATGAAAGCCCAGTCCCTGGGGCCCTCCGAGTTCCAGGGTGCTGATGGCAGCTGCCTCCAGCGTGCCGCTGGGTTGCAGCCCATGCCGGCTCTGCCAGGGGACAGCGAGAAGGCAGGCAAGAAGAGCTCAGATGAGTGCTGGCCTCAGCCTTGTCTGGTCCGACAGGCAAACTCCAGGCCCTCAGGGGAGGGCAGCCCCAGCTCCAAATCAAGGGAGAACAGCTTGAAGAGGAGGCTCCTGCGCAGCGTGTTCCCCTCCTCCAGTGGCTCCAACAAGCCAGGCCCTGCCCTGCAGATGAAGGTAGAGTTTTTCAGTGGGGTTTGGTGAGGGCGATGTTGAATTCCCAGTTGCAGAGGTTGCTTTCACAGCTGCACAAATCTGATTGCAAACACCAGAGAATCATAGAATAGTTTGGGTTGGAAAGGACCTTAAGATCATCCAGTTCCAACCCCCTGCCATGGGCAGGGACACCTCGCTCTAAACCATATTACCCAAGGCCTCTTCCAACCTGGCCTTGAACACTGCCAGGGATGGAGCATTCACAACCTCCCTGGGCAACCCATTCCAGTGCCTCAGCACCCTCACAGGAAAGAATTTCCTCCTTATATCCAATCTAAACTTCCCCTGTTTCAGTTTGAACCCATTACCCCTTGTCCTGTCACTGCAGTCCCTAATGAAGAGTCCCTCCCCAGCATCCCTATAGGCCCCCTTCAGATACTGGAAGCTGCTCTGAGGTCTCCACACAGCCTTCTCTTCTCCAGGCTGAACAGCCCCAGCTTTCTCAGCCTATCTTCATATGGGACCATCTGTTATTGTTGTGATTAATGGTGGAATCAAACCAGACCTGGTCAAGGGGAATGTGTAGGGTGCCTAAGCATCACAGAACAGCAACCAGATCTACATGAGAAAGTCTCATCAGTGGAGCTGTGCTTGCAGGAGGCTGGGGACTTCCTTATTTTTGCCCCTCTATATAGTAAAGGCATAACTTAGATGCTTTGTGTGAGTGTAAATGTGCTTTTGCCATTTGGGGAATTGCCATCATTTACCATAGTAATGTATTCTTCTGCCTTTGCAAAACAGAACTGCCTCGGGAGAGCTTGCTGGCTGCAGCTCTATCTGCCAAGCTGCCTACGATAGGAACCCAGAGGACTGTCTATGGGATATCTGACCGTTGGGTTTTGGTGAGGGTGGGACAGCTCATAGCTCCATCTCCCCCAGGAAAGCTATCCTGAACGAGTGACTCACTTGAACTAGGAGAAAACCTCTGGTTCTTGTTACTGGATAGGAAATGCAGCCCTTGAGGCCACTGTTGTAATCCATCCCAGTCTAACCCAGCACTCCCTGTCCTTGCAGAGCTGTTGGGTGGTTTCAGAGGTTGGGCTGGTGCTTGGCCAGGCTCATTTCTAACAGATGTGGAGCTCCTGAACTCGGAGAGAGACAACAGGAACCAACAACACTGAGTGTTCCATAGTGTATTGTGGGGTGGGACTTGCTCCGACCTGGCTTCTTGCAGCGTGCATAAGGATCAGGCTCAAGGCTTTCAGACACAGCCTTCTCCCTGCTCATCCCCTTTCTGAGTGAGTGAGGTTTATAGGAATGCAGTTCTCGTGTAGCACAGACTGCACCCATTGCTCTTGGTGTCTCTGGGTGATCTATGCTGCTCAGAGGCCAGTCCTGAGTACTTAGAACTGACCCCTTCTTTCTTCTCTACAAGAGTGCCTTTGCCACAGCACTTTGATGAGGAAGAGCAGAGGTTACCAGTCAAACAGTGCGGGCTCCTGGGTGTTTGAATTCAACTGTGTGAGAGGAGAAGAGCAGCAAAGACCTTGAGGTTTTCCAGACCATCTCCCTGCTCCCGTGAGGGATCTCTGCTGTCACTGGCAATTGTTTCTTCTAAGCTGTTCTGATGAAAACCTTATTCTCCCCCCCAGATGGAGGCGGTGACATGTAATTGTGATGTATGAGAAACGCATCACTGGGGAGGAAACGCATGGGGGTACAGCTGGCTGAAAACGGGGAGGTGGGCGCCTTGACGCACTGCTTAGAGTCACCATGGGAAGGTCGGATGCTCTTTCCTTTCAGCTTAACACGAGGGAGGAGGAGTGGGAGGCCCAGTGACATCTCAGAGTGTCCAGACTGTGTCTCTACAGGGGCTGTCAAATGATGGGAGCAGGAAACGACGCCTGCACGTGGTTAGGCAAGCGTGTGTCAGCTCGCACGCGTGTTGTGTGCCCTCTGCGTGCTCTAGCTTACATAAACCCTTCTTTTCTTCCTCCTGCTCTGTTTTCCCTCTCCCTGCTGAGACAAAACAAGAGTTGGGAAATGAAGCCCTCGTTGCCATGAGCGTGTCTGTGCAGGCTGCAGGGGTGGAGCTGCTGAAGGAGGAGGAAGGAGGCAGGTTGTGCCTGTGCCCTCCCGCTCCGCAGGGCCAGGAGCTGCTCACTCAGGCTTCCAGGGCTCCTGTGTGCCTGTGGGAGAAGGAGCCCTGTGTGAGGCTTATGCAGATTTCACTGCTGACAGAAATCCTTGATTAAACCCAAAGTGCCTGGAATGAAACACTCTACAATTATTTTCTGTCTGAGACGGGCAGGATGAGAGCCCTTCAAGAGCTCTATCTGCTGGGAGGTTTCCGTTCCCATGTGCATATTATTAACTTTATTAATAATCTGTCTCAATTGTGAGAGAGAAAAAGCTGCTGCTTTGAAGTTTTTATTTTGCCCTATAATATAAATGATTGGCTGGCTCCTTCTGAAGTTGCTACTTTGGCAGACCCACCATTACTTTACATAGAGCTAAGTAGATAATGTAATTTAAACCTTGCTCCATGGTGTTGGAGTTTAAGCAGTTAACATTTCCAGCCCTTCAAGATTTATCCTCCTTAGGAGCCCTGTGCATAGTGTTAGCATGGGAATGTGTATCCCGAAGCCACATTGCTGCAGGCTGGGATCTTAGTGCATCTCCTCAACTAAGCAGGGCTGGGCCAGGTTGGTGCTTGAGTGGGAGGTCTCCCAAACCTGGAGTGCTTTGGGAAGGAGCACAGGTAACCCGAATTCATCACCAGTCAGTGCAGAGCCAATGGATGCCAAGGTGGATACTCCTCCATGGCTGAAGCCTCACACTGGATGCACACAGAGCTATCCTGGTTGAAGGCTCTTTCCCAAACCCCAGTGCTAATTCCATGCCTGATCGACAGGAATGCTCTGCAGGTACCAGTGGAAAGCGCAGGGGAAGTTTTCAGTAGGCAGAGCAGAATTACCCAAAGGGAATTAGGCCAAGACATCAAAGTGATTTACAGCTTTGGCACGGATCCTCTTTCCTTTTACATATAGGGAGATCAGAGGCGCAGAGGGATAAAGGATTTTTGCATTCTCTGCAGCACAGGTTGCCCTGAGCTCTGATGGCGAGCTCGGAATGCTTTAGAGCAGCTGGCTCTTCCTGGGGGTCTGGGGTTTATCTGGTATTTATTTTGAAGGTATGTGTTTTAAAAGGTCCCTTTTAAACTGCCTCCATCTGGGGGTCCTTAAAGCATAGCACCCATCCTGTAACTGATCCCTGAAAACCTGCATCCACGGGGCTTCCCCTAGTCATGCAGCCTATGTTCATAGACTCATAGAATGGTTTGGGTTGGAAAGGACCTTAAGATCATCCAGTTCCAACCCCCTGCCATGGGCAGAGATGCCCCACACTAGACCATGGTGCCCGGTGTTCAACCTGCCTTGAACACTGTCATGTCCTTATGCTGAGGACGCCAGAACCCCCTCCCCTGACCACTGGTCATGCTCTGGAGATGCAGCCTAGCACTTGGGTGGTTTCTTGGCTGTGAGTGCACGCTGAAGCCAGGCCAGGTTCAGTTTCTCATTGACCAAACGTTGGGCAGAACCCAACAGAAAGGAAAGAGCCCAGAGCTCTTGACTCCAATCTGCCACAAAACGCCCTTGGCCAGAGTGGGATAGCACCCAGCTGGTTCCTGACACTTCTTTCTTCTCAAGAATCTAGGGGCTGCAGTGACAGGACAAGGGGTAATGGGTTCAAACTGAAACAGGGGAAGTTTAGATTGGATCTAAGGAGGAAATTCTTTCCTGTGAGGGTGGTGAGGCACTGGAATGGGTGCCCAGGGAGGTTGTGAATGCTCCATCCCTGGCAGTGTTCAAGGCCAGGTTGGACAGAGCCTTGGGTGAGATGGTTTAGAGTGAGGTGTTCCTGCCCATGGCAGGGGGTTGGAACTGGATGATCTTAAGGTCCTTTCCAACCCTAACTATTCTATGATTCTATGAATCTAACCATTGCTTTTCCTTCCTTCCACTCCCTTTGCTCTCCTCAAAGCCTACCGCTCTCTTCAGGCCCCAGCACTGGGGTTCCCCGCGCAGCCCCGCAGCCAAGGCGCAGTCTCTTCCCCCGGACCAGCCTGCATCCGATTTCCCCAGGATGCTCTCAGAAGCTGGGACCCCACAGAAGTCCCCACCGGTGGAGAAGGCGACGGCAGTGCCACAGGGCAGGCCCTCCCCTGCTGGCTCTCCTCGGAACAGGCAGACGCAGACGAGCTCCAGCAACCTCCACCTTCCCCAGGACCCTGCTGGGAAGGGGCAGCTGGGCGGCGAGGACCCGGTGGTGGTGACGCACGAGCAGTTCAAGGCTGCCCTGAGGATGGTTGTGGACCAAGGGGATCCCCGGGCGCTGCTGGAGAACTACGTGAAGATTGGTGAAGGGTCCACGGGCATTGTGTGCATTGCTCGCGAGAAGCACTCGGGGCGGCAGGTGGCGGTGAAGATGATGGACCTGAGGAAGCAGCAGCGCCGGGAGCTCCTCTTTAATGAGGTGAGGGTGGAGATGGGAGCGGTTCTGCTGCCCACCGTGAAACCAGTGTGGTAAAGAGAAGGGGAGAGCAGGAGGCATCTCCTTGTAATGGCGTTATAGAATCATAGAACCACAGAATGGTTTGGGTTGGAAAGGAGCTTAAGATCATCCAGTTCCAACCCCCTGCCATGGGCAGGGACACCTCACAATAAACCATGGCACCCAAGGCTCTGTCCAACCTGGCCTTGAACACCGCCAGGGATGGAGCATTCACAGCCTCCCTGGGCAACCCATTCCAGTGCCTCACCACCCTCACAGGAAAGAATTTCCTCCTTATATCCAGTCTAAACTTCCCCTGTTTCAGTTTTAACCCATTACCCCTTGTCCTATCACTCCAGTCCCTAATGAAGAGTCCCTCCCCAGCATCCCTATAGGCCCCAAATGGCCTATATGCTGGAAGGGAAATGACTGGGGCGTGAAGGCTACTGTGTTGTACTCATAGGTACGGTTGTGCATACTTGCTTTGTTAGGTAAGACTAGATGTCGTTAGGGATTTGGTGGTGGTCAAGTGTTCACTGTGTTTTTACAGGTGGTGATCATGAGGGACTATCAACACGTCAACGTCGTGGAGATGTACAAGAGCTACCTGGTGGGAGAGGAGCTCTGGGTGCTCATGGAGTTCCTACAGGGGGGAGCCCTCACAGACATCGTGTCTCAGATCAGGTATGAAGCTGAATCCGACGCATCAGCGCCTGTGTTCCCAGCTGACAGGGAAAAGCAGGAGAGTGGAGAGCTCTGGGAAGAAGGGTTTCCCTCAGACCTTGTGTCTGCAGTGCTCTGAAACCACTACACTTCTTAATTGTCATTCATTTCAAGTATGGGATAATGCTTCTGATGTAGAAGGAGCCTCATTTACTGGACATCCCTTTCGATACTTGCTATTTATCTCCTTGATAACCTTCCCTGTGAAATACAGTACCCATAAAGAGGAGTGTTTACTATTTCTGTTGAATTCTGGCCAGGAAGCTCATTGAATACGTATTAAAGAGCACCCAGAAACAGTTGTCAGTGGTACAACCTCAGTGAGATTGAATTTGTGGCAAACTCCTCTGGAGAAGTGCAGCAGAGCCTGGAGAGCTGGACTCCTTCCCAAATTTCATTGCCTAAAGATAGCAACTACCGGACACTCTCCTAAATTTGTTTTCCCATCCACACCACTTCATATTCATTAAGGCCCCAAGTATTTCTGTAGGGCAAAGAAGCTGTTCTCAGATGGCCTTTAGAGTCCCAATCACAAGGTGCTCTGGTGCTGCAGTTATGATGTTTGTGTCTTACCCATGACCCTGGAGCACCCTTCTCCTGCTCCCAAGCAATCCTGCAAGACTGGTGCAGGGAACGCTGATGAAAAGACTGACCAAGGGAGTCTGTAAGATGAGCTTTCCTTCTTTGAACACTCAGAATCTGAATTGGGTTACAATTAGGCAGTATTGCTAACGCTAATTGTGTTTACTTCTTTTTAATCACAGTATGCCTTTAATTCGCTTACGTGCTTTGACTGGCCTGGCGTGGATTTAAGGCACATATCTTGCTCTGTTGGGTTTTGGCTTCTCTGCTTTGAAGTGTATCTGTGGTGTGTCTGGGAGCTGTAAAGAGCACCTTGTCCTCTGTAGCCTCTACAATCCCATGGATGAGGAGTGTCTTGGACACTTGGAGCTGGCCAGGCCCTCCAGCATTGAGTTCAGAGCCACATCTCCAGCGGCTCATAGCAGCCTTCCAGTGTCTGAAGGGGGCCTATAGGGATGCTGGGGATGGACTCTTCATTAGGGACTGCAGTGACAGGACAAGGGGTAACGGGTTAAAAGTGAAACAGGGGAAGTTTAGATTGGATCTAAGGAAGAAGTTCTTTCCTGTGAGGGTGCTGAGGCACTGGAATGGGTTGCCCAGGGAGGTTGTGAATGCTCCATCCCTGGCAGTGTTCAAGGCCAGGTTGGACAGAGCCTTGGGTGCCATGGTTTAGTGCGAGGTGTCCCTGCCCATGGCAGGGGGTTGGAACTGGATGATCTTGAGGTCCTTTCCAACCCGAACTAGTCTATGATTCTATGAGAAGTTTGGGAAGCAAAGGTTAAGCCTGCAGAGTGCTGAGTTGTGGCACTGCAGAGCCAGTGAAACTCCTGCAGCGCTCAGCTGGTATTAGGAGCAATGGAAGGAGAGAGAAATGTTCTGAAGAGGTTTATGGAGGGTCTGGGTGGTTTATACCCACCGATGGGACTGAATTCCATTGCGGGAGCTCAACCTAGATGTGAGTTACTTTATGAAGCCTTCCTTTGAAGCTTTTAATGAATGCTTGTTTTTCCACATAGTGGAAACAGGATCTGTTCTAAGCATAGCATTTATCAAAGGTAAGCTGCGAGCCTTTATCAGTTTTTCACAGGGAGGAAAATACCCTCATTGCACTCATTAAACACTTGCTGAGGCTGATAACTGATCTGCATCTCCAGGAGTGAGGTAATCCTCTAGTAATCTGGTTTGCACTATGTAATCACTTGACTGAAACCAAATTCCATACGTGACAAGCTGAAAGCATACTTCTCGTTATCTTCGAGAACCACAGAGCTCACTGTGAAATGAAGAGCACTGTTTCTATGCAGGTTAGGTTCTTTGTTGGGGTAGTCCCTCACTTAGCCTTTGCCCTTCTCCTTTTACAAGCTAAATGACAAGTAGCCCCTGCCATCCTTCCGATGTGTTTGCCATCAGCGTGGCACAGTGCAGCTACACGTAGGTGTCCTGGTGAGATGGTCAGTTTGGTAGAGTAAGGTATGGAATACCAACCAACCAATGGAAGGATACATTTGTCACTGCTTGTACTCAAGGTGTGCTAACAGAGAGAGTGGTAACTCTCAGGAGTGTCTTCCCTCCTTGTAGTCTGTGATGCCTTTAGTTGGATATAAGAGCATCCAAAGTATCTGGCTGCACGAAACCTGTAAAGGATCCCCATATTCACTCTCAAATGATGTGTTTAGGTGCTTGCTGGATAAAGTTGCACAATGAGCCCTGTGAATAATGGCTTTAATACATTGGCTTAAGAAAAAGCTGTCTCAACAGTTCCTATGGCACCTTGGCACAAAGAAGCAGGCTTTCCTATCAGAACTGCTTGAAACAGCATCTTCCAGAATGAATTGAGACAAGACTTTCAATGCAATTTCTCTCTATTAGACTTATGAAAACTTCAGATTGCTAACCATTGGGGCAGGGATGTTTTCAACAGTAAAAGGCAGTCATAGAAGAGCAGTAAAAGTGAGACAGTAATGGTCATGGAGAACCAAAGCATGTATCTGCAGCTCAACTTCAACATTGCACTATGCCTCCAAAGAGGACCTGTGGACGAGTACTGTCAACTGCCCAGTGCAATGCAGTTAACCCTCTGTATCCTCTCATTTCAGGCTAAATGAAGAGCAAATTGCCACAGTGTGTGAATCAGTGCTGCAGGCTCTCACCTATCTTCACTCTCAGGGGGTCATTCACCGAGACATTAAGAGCGACTCCATCCTTTTGACGCTGGATGGAAGGGTATGTTCCTCAGGCAGACGGTTTCCTGCCGCCTGCTGCTGCAGCCTCAGCCTGTCTCCTTGTGTCCTTTCTGTTCACAACCTCCTTTGTGAACAAGAGGCTCACAGACCTCTCACTCCCTTTTGTCTTTGTCTCTGGTGTTCCCCTCCAAGGTCCTTTCCAACCCTAACTATTCTATGATTCTATGTTGTTCCAAAAGTGTTTTTAAGCTTGGCTCCTTTTCTCTTTGCACAGGTCAAGCTCTCAGATTTTGGCTTCTGTGCTCAGATCAGTAAAGATGTACCCAAGAGGAAGTCCCTAGTAGGTACTCCCTACTGGATGGCTCCAGAAGTTATTGCAAGGATACCATACACTACCGAGGTAAGGGACCGCTTCCCCGATGCCGGAGGAGGTAGGAGATCGTATCCTGAAGTGTCACAGGAAAAGAACTGTTGGCTTTTCTAGGAAGAGCCTGTTTAAAATACCAATACAATCCTGACTCCATGCTTGATCGGGATGGTATCAATATTTATATCAATATTTCTGGAAACAGGAGCAGAACAGGTTGTTCTCCTTCCGGGAACGAGGCATAAACTTGCTCTATTCTTATACCTGAGGCTTGGCCTAGACTTGTACGTGCTCTCGTGTGGACAGATGCTGGCAGGGAGCAGCCTGTGGCATGATATGGATCAGTAAATCAGTGCCATCAAGGGAGGGGAGGAGAGGAGGGAAGGCACAGATGTGAGCTCTGGCTTTACAGGCAGTGGCAGCAGAATGACTAGTGCTGCTCACCAACCAACCAGCCAGGAGCAGCACAAGCAGTTGCTTGCAGACCTTTCCGTGTTGCAACATCAGCGAGGCTCAGTCCTAGCTGGAAAGCTCTTTGTTAACAGTCCAACGGCAGCAATGGGAATGGGTTAATGTTTTACTCTCAGGGCCGTTTGTCAGGGGTGGGTTGTTGGGGAAGCAGCAAAGCAAGGACCTGTTGCTCTGAATCGTGTGTTGACCTGACATGGGCTTCCGCAGGTGGATATCTGGTCTCTGGGGATCATGGTGATAGAGATGGTGGATGGAGAACCCCCCTATTTTAGTGACTCTCCAGTGCAGGCAATGAAGAGGCTCCGTGACAGTCCTCCTCCCAAGCTGAAGAACTTCCACAGGGTGAGCATACTGCCATGTGAACCTGATGGTGATCATGGGGAAACATCCCGATCCGATCATGTTCCCAGTAGAGCCCGTGTGAAAGTCATCCTGCTAGCACATGTTGGTGAACTTCTTTGGCCCTGGTGCCTCAGTGGCTGCAAGCTGGTGCTGACAGCTAGTGGCTGCTCTGGGAAATAGCCCTGATAATGTAAGGTCACTTGGGCATCAACCTGGTAATGCAAATCAAAGCTGCTTCAGGCGGACCCAAGAGTTAACATCTGGCTGAGGCTGATAGAGTAGCTCATCTTCTATGGAAGTAAATAGGAGGATTGCTCTTGAGAGTTTCCAGTTTCGTGGCTTTCAGGACTGCAAAGGTTGCATCATGGTTTGAACAGGAGAGCTCATGGAGATACTGCAGCCACTTTGAAGATGAGCTCAGCTTCATGATTCCATACGGCAGAGTAGCAGTGGCATAAGAAACACAGTGATTAGCTTTCATAGAATCATAGAACAGTCAGGGTTGGAAAGGACCTTAAGATCATCCAGTTCCAACCCCCTGCCATGGGCAGGGACACCTCACACTAAACCATGGCACCCAAGGTTCTGTCCAACCTGGCCTTGAACACTGCCAGGGATGGAGCATTCACAACCTCCCTGGGCAACCCATTCCAGTACCTCACTACCCTCACAGGAAAGAACTTCTCCCTTAGATCCAATCCCTGTTCCAGTTTTAACCCATTACCCCTTGTCCTGTCACTACAGTCCCTAATGAAGAGTCCATCCCCAGCATCCCTATAGGCCCCCTTCAGATACTGGAAGCTGCTCTGAGGTCTCCACGCAGCCTTCTCTTCTCCAGGCTGCCAGTCACCACTTAGAGCCAGTCCTCCTTCCATTTGAGCCCAAGGCTCTCAGATCACCCAGCTCTGCAGCATCCTGAGCTGTTGGGCCTTTCCAGTTCAGCAGAGGATGTGCAGCTGCTAAAAGTGACTTATTTAGCAGAGCAGACTGCAGAACTGACAGCAGACACTCACCATCCACAGCTGCTCTGCCCTCTTTCCAACAGGGATCTGCACTTCAAGGGCACATCCCGGACCCAGGGCTTGCACCCCTTGGCTGCGCTGGTTGGGATCACCCACCTTAGGTGGTGAGATGACCCTGCACAGGCTGTGAAAGCCAGAGGTGTTCAGAGGCTTGCTCTGCTCCACTTTGTCCTGGGGAGCAAACTGGCACCAGCAGAGCCCTGGGTTAGCAGGCCAGTGGCCGTGGTCCCCCCATCTCCCTGCTGTGTGAGCAGAGCTCAGCACCAGCTGTGGATCCATCCCGATTGCAGTTAATGGTGCACTGTGGTCAAGGACTCTAGGATGGGTAGAGCAGGTTGAACAGGCACCACCTGGGGTGATGTGTGCTGCGTTCCTAAAGTCAAAGTTGATTTATGGGCAGTGATCAATCCTGGTGCTCGTACTGAGCTCTGTTGTGCCTCCTCCCTCTAGCAATCACCATGAAACCGTTCAAAGCGCTTGTAAAATAAGCAGTGGCTCAGTGTGAAGAGCATTCCATGAGCTACGTCCACGTTAATCAGAGCTGGGAAACGCCCCCCAGTCTGAAGTGGGTGTAATTAGTGGCATTAAATTAAATACATGCCAGGCTGATTGTTTTATTCCATTTTAATGATGCAGAGGATTACCCCCAGCAAGAGATGCTCAGCCTTCGAGTGGCTCTTGGGGCTGGCTGCCCAATGGGCTTTTATACCTCTTGCAAAGCACGAAGCTGCTGGTGGTTTTAGGTACACTGTGCTTCAGCTTCTTGTACCTGCAGCATCAGGCCTCCAGGCTCCCAGCACCAGTTTGGGAATCCTGTTGAACTGCTCCATTTCCTCAGTCTGTGGCCAGTAAAAGAATGACCTGCTCACCAGTGATGTGATGGGCACTGGGGGCAGAAACCCGGTGAATTGTTGAGTTTAGAGGCAGGAAAGATTAAATAAGAAAATGGGAAATAGTTAACTGAGATGGAAGGGTCTGGCTGTTGGGTGTTAGCTTGCTGTGCCCCATTAAAACAAACCTTGTGCTACCAGTGACAGAAAGGCACTGCTGCAGCATGGGCGGATGCTTCCTCATGCTGTGTCCTATAGAGAAGCAGGGCTGCAAAGCTGGAAGCACAGGCTCTTTTACCCAAATCCCCCTCAGCAGCCTGTTGTTGCATGGTTCCTTGGGGGTTTGACCTGGTTGCTTTTCCACAGACCTCCCCAGTCCTAAGAGACTTCTTGGAGAGGATGCTGACCCGGGATCCGCTGGAAAGAGCAACGGCCCAAGAGCTTCTGGACCACCCCTTTCTGCTCCAGACAGGACTTCCCGAGTGCCTGGTCCCCCTCATCCAGCAGTACAGGAAGCGGACCTCTACCTGCTGACCTGCCCAAGGGAAATGGCAGGGCAAGTGATGGTTCCTAAACCCGGAGTCACCGGGATCAAGAGGTTTTGTTAATCCTGACACATGAGCAGGGCACTCTCGCCCCGGGAATGGTGCTTGGAACTTGTCACTTTAGAGGCTGAGCGGGAATCGCATCCTTGCATCCTCAGCCTGCTGTGGCTCCTCTTTTGCTGAAGACAATCAATGCAGCCTGGATCCGGATGGGAGCAAGAGTGTCTCAAGAGCAAAGCGGGTGTTTGATGGCGTCTGGATTGCTGCTTCTGAAGGGTGGCATTTTGAAGCTGCGTACCCGGGTCCCTGCAACCCTCGGCTGCTGACTACTGAACTGGAACGATATTTCCCCGTGGCAAATGTGATCTTCATGTCCTTGGTTGTGCACTGGAGCCCTGAGCTGACTCAGCTGCGCCCTATGGGGCACAGGCCCCTCGGACCCCTCAGACAATGCCCAAAGACGTGACAGGTTTTTGCCTCCGAGACCTTTTCATTTCCTTGCGTGAGATGTGGACCTCCAAAGCTGTGCGTGCATTCCTAAGGAGCAGATGGGATATGTATATACTGGGTTCTAAATGGCTTTCGTGCATCACCGTGCTTCTCTGTTGAGGAATGTGTATGCTTCAGTGGTCAATCCCGAATCCATTTCATGATCTTTAACTTCTGGAGGGGGAAACCCTCGGATACAGGCTTCAAACCAGACTCTGCCAACAGGGATTCCTACCAGCAGGATCTCGCGGTTGGAAGTTCACTACATGCAACACCTCCAAGTGCTGGTTGGAATGGGGGGGAGCAGTGAGAGCTGGCTCCTGTGTTTGATTTCCAGGCACCTTTCTCTCCCAGTCCTTTCTCCCTGGGACAGTCACTGGGGAGCACTTTAAGGATGCTCAAGGAGACTGAATGGGGAAGTTTCCGCTCTCCTGCGCATCCCAGAGGCAGTTTGGTGTTCACATGAGGTGCTTTTCTGAGCCTCTGTCTCCCCCCCTTGCTACTGCAGACAACGGGGAGCTGAGAACCCTTTGCTGTATGTTCCGTTCTTGGTGTGCCCCTTCCCCACCGTCCCTTTGCCGCTGCCTGTGGAAGGTTACCGGTTGTCTGAACTGCTCTTTTAGCTCTTTTCCAATAGCTGTAGCTGTGTGGTTGATACCCTTCCTGACCAGTGGGCTGGTCGAGGGTCGTTGGGCTCGAGGTCAGGATGTGACGTTGTACAGTGATGGTGCGTGGTGTTGTGAGGTCTCAAGAGTATAATGTTACACGGGGAGCTCAGATCCTCTTTGGAAACTCCAGATACAAACTGAGTGGGATTTAAGCTATTCCTGTCTCAAACGGAACCTCAGAGCTGCAGAAGCTGTCACTGAGCTCTGTCCTCTGCTACTGGCTCCAGTTCCAGACCCTGCTTCAGAACCGAAGCCGCAGTGGATTACTTGAAGTAATTTGGGATGGAATTCATCTGCACTGATGCCAGGCAGCAAATGGAGGGCACCCAGTCTGCGAGGCACACAGCTTGGCTCCAGAGACCACGGTGAGGGGAGCACCTGAGGTGTTCATCTCTGCTGGCTCAGATACCTGCTGAAGGACCATCGCTGTCTCTCACCCCACTCTGCCTGTGGCCAGTACAGGGATGGGGCTGGTTTGTCTGCGTCTGGGGCTGGTGAACTTGGTTGGAATGAATTCACCTGCCTCCTCTTTAGCTGCACTGGAAGGTTTTGATGTAAAATGTTTCTGTATTCCAGATCTCCTGCTTTTTTTATGCCGAAGAGCAGGGCTTTGAGAAGATTTCTAATTTGAAACAAAGGGCCCTGCTTGCCTGTAGTTGTGAATCCTTTGCACTCGTGTTTTAAATTAAAGTAGATCTTGATTTATTCATAACCCTGGTGCGGTGCTGAGATGCTTTAAAATACGTCTGTGCTGTGAAGGGAATCACAGAACCAACAGGTTGGAAAAGACCTTGAAGATCAAGTGGGAACCTCCAAGCTTGGTCTGACTTACCTGTTCCGTGGTGATGTGGCATTGAAAGCAAGAAGGGGCTGCAGCAGGAGCCTGGATCCTGAAACAAGCAGCTCTTGGAGGCAGGGGTGATGGGTTTAACGTTTACACCTTGGCTCAAGCCTGAGCCCAGCCAGGGCCCTGCATTCAAACAGCTTAGGAAGTTTTAAAACCTCATCATCGTGTTAGTGAAGGATGCGGAAAGCTTCCGTCCTTCAGCCCAACGTACCCTCAGACACCCGACTCTTGCGTTCCTCTCCTCACAGTCGGTGCATGGCACGTCACCACGGACCCGCTCCAGTACTTAGATGAGAGTGGAATCAAACATGAAGCCTGAATAAGCCTAGGTTAGGGAAAAGGCTGAAGAAGCATCTCCAGGGCGAGCAGCTCCCTCCCCGGGAGCAGGCAGGAGGAGCAGGGTAGGGTTGTGGTCTGCACTGCAGTGCCTTCAGGAGGGAGCGGTGGCTCACGCGGGGTGGTACCCAAGCATCCATCCATCTCTCTGCGGCACCCAGAGCCTGCTCCATGGGCAGCACGCTCCGAGGTGGTGCCTGCTCCAAGCTCCTTTGTGCAGTGGCTTTCAGCAGGGTTGAATGCAGGGGTTCTCTTGGTTCACCTCTGCTTTCACCAGAATCCTCCCCATTTAGGATCCCTTCCCTCAGCCCCGCAGGCATCCCGGCTCTTCCCCGCTGCCACAGCCCCGGCAGGCAGCGCATGGAGCCCTTGGAAGGTGCCTGGGTGGATTTATAGGAGCAATTTGCTGACTCCACCAGGGAGCCTGCTCCTGCTGGTGCCTGTCCTCAGTCAGGGCTCTGCTACCCACCGCAGCAGCGTATGAGCCCATCTATTCCAGAGCAGCCCAAATCTGTCTCCAGAAGCAGCGATCACAGAAGGGCCCTGCATCAAATGAACCCCCTGACTTCTCATTGTTCAGAAGGAGCCTGCACTTCCCCTGCAGCCTGGAGACACCGTTTTGCTGGGCCCTAGGGCCCAGTCTATAGATGGGGTAATAACAAGTGGTGAATCTTGCCCATGGGGGGTATGTGAGGGGCAGGGAGAGTGGCTCTAAAATACAGTAGCTGCAGCGCAGCCGTTCCTGCTGTGTAGCAATGGTTGTGTGTGCATTGCTTATCCTTATTAATGGAGATAGAAGGTAACTGTGGCTCATTCAGGACAAAGTGAGCCCCAGCCGTAGCTCTCACCTGGATCCAGTTTGTAGGAATATGTAAAGCAGCTGCTGGTCCAGCAGAGTGGCAGCTCAATGTCCGAAGGCAAAGTTCCCTCTAATGGCAAGGAAGGGAGCAGAGAACTGTCCCCATTGACCACTCCTCACTTACAGACTCGGGCATCACAGTTGTACAGACTGGAGGGAATGAGTTACTGCTTACAAAGGAGGAAAGCATGGCCAGGCATCGGTTTGGAGCTCTGAGGAGCCATCGAAGGCTCCTAAGTCCCTGACTGCCTTGGGAGTGGTGATGGAAACAAAGCTCAGCAACAGCCACATGCATTTGGTGGGGATTTGCCTCAGTGTTTGGTTGGCAGCATCCCATTCACAGGGATCTGCATCTGTTCACCGCAGCAAACTGCTCTGCTCAGGCTTCTACTGTGTCTGTACAGATCCCGGTGATGCCAAAGGGGCCAACAGCAAGGCAGGCCCAGGGGAGCGCTGCGGTCCCAGTGGCGTGGATGCTCCCACTGCCACCAGTTCCCAGTGGGTTGGGACGAGGCACCAAGAGGAAGCTTTCCCCTGGGCTGAGCTGCTCACCCCTGTGTGCCATGGCTGCCTATGGGGTTTTAGGAGCTTCCCTCTCTGTCAGTGCTGAGGTCTCCTCCACAGAACCAGAACAGAGCTCACCTGCTCTTTGTCAGCAATGCTCTTGTTTCAGTGCCTGGGGTCTGTATCCCTTCCTGTGCTCAGAGTTCTTTATGGCTTTAAGAACGTAGCACAAGCTGGGGCTCAGGAACAGAAGCATTTGGGCAAGAGAATGTGGTGGTGGGGAATGAGCTTTAGGATGGGCCCGATGGAAGAAGAAAGCGTGGGAAGGAGCTGAGGCTGTGCTCAGCCTGGTGCTGCTCCAGGCGCTGCTGTTGTCCCCTTCAGTTCGGTTTCTGTGTGTAGGAGCCTCATTACAGAGTCCTGTCTGATCCAGCTGCCAGATCCCCCTGCGGTCAGCAAGCATCCTATGGGAAGTAAAGCCAGAGGCAGGGCTGCCCAGCCACGGGAGGAGATGGAACCATGGGAGCATGGAAGGGTTTGGGTGGAAGGGACCTTAAAGCTCCTCCAGCTCCAACCCCTGCCACAGGCAGGGACCCCTTCCACTGGAGCAGCTTGCTCCAAGCCCCTGTGTCCAACCTGGCCTTGAGCACTGCCAGGGATGGGGCAGCCACAGCTTCTCTGGGCACCCTGTGCCAGCGCCTCAGCACCCTCACAGGGAAGAGCTTCTGCCTAAGAGCTCAGCTCAGGCTCCCAGTTCAGTTTAAACCTGTTCCCCTTGCCCTGCTGCTGCAGCCCCTGATGCAGAGTCCCTCTCTAGCATCTTTGTAGCCCCTTTCAGGCACTGGGAGGCCGCTGTATGTTGGAAGATCTTTAAGGATGTCTGCATCCTATGGGCAGAAGCAGTGCTGGAGAATCAGTGGTGGCATTTCTCCTCCCAGCAGGTAAGTGACCAAGTACCGGTGCTGGCGTGAGGCACGGTGCCGCAGGAGAGGTGGCTGTGTTACCCTGCAGTAACGGTTGGTTCGGTGCCATGAGCTGCTTGTGTCCATTTCCCCTCTCTCAGAAGGGGCACCGCAGTTTGTGTGGGGACAGAGGAGCACCAGGAGGCTGCTGCACTACAGAGGGCACGGTGGGGCTGCAGAACATGGGCTGTGCTCCCTCTGAGATGTGGCTTTGGTTACACGCATGCTTGGAAGAGGAGGTCTGAGCACGGAGATGTGATCTGGGTAGAACACCCCACCCGTTTGCCCCGCAGTTCTGCACGGATCTGATGAAGCTGGGCCAGGGCTTTGGGTTGCACAACAGCGACTGCAGGGGGAAAGGCCACGAGTCACCCTGGGGGGTTTCTGCCTCAAGTCCAGACCTCAGAGGGAATTAACACCAGGAATCCAAAGTGCTGAAGGCAGTTTTCTTCCCTCTGGGTCCTGCTAGAGCCGAGCTGGGATTGCTCCCTGAAACACCCACACCTATCCCAGTATCCCAGTATCCCAGTATGCTAGAGATTGGAAGGGACCTCAGAAGCTCATCCAGTCCAATCCCCCTGCAGAGCAGGAACACCCAGATAAGGTTACACAGGAACGTGTCCAGGCGGGTTTTGAATGTCTCCAGAGAAGGAGACTCCACAACCTCCCTGGGCAGCCTGGTCCAGTGTTCTGTCACCTCACTGAGAAGAAGTTTAAGTGGAACCTCTTGTGTTCCAGTTTGTACCCATTGCCCCTTGTCCTATCATTGTTTGCCACTGAGAAGAGCCTGGCTCCATCCTCGGGACACTCCCCCTTTATATATTTATATACACTAATAAGGTCACCCCTCAATCTCCTCTTCTCCAAACTATAGAGACCCAGCTCCCTCAGTCTCTCCTCATAAGGGAGATGCTCCACTCCCTTCATCATCTCAGTTGCCCTGCGCTGGACTCTCTCCAGCAGGTCCCTGTCCTTCTTGAACTGAGGGGCCCAGAACTGGACACAATATTCCAGACCTATAAAGGAGCCTTGTGAGGAGCGCTTTACTCTGGCTCTGTTTCAGCCCTTGCTTTGGCCACACTGTTTGTACAGCTCCAAGGCTGCCGGGGGCTGATGGTCGGACTGGAGATGGTGCAGAGAGAGCTAAGGAGGGCAGGAAAGGTGAGCACCGGGTTGAGGGGCCAGTGCTGACCCCAGAGTGCTCGCAGGCAGCAGGAGAGGGGCTGGGGGCTGGAGGACAAAGGGAATGGGGCTTTGTGAGAGGCAGTGCTGGGGCAGGCTGGAGGGAAGGGGCTGCAGTGGTGGTGGTGGTGCTCTGTGCTAGATGGGCTGCAGCTTGTGCCAGTGCTGGGGCAGGCTGGAGGGAAGGGGCTGCAGTGCTGGTGCTCTGTGTTAGATGGGCTGCAGCTTGTGCCAGTGCTGGGGCAGGCTGGAGGGAAGGGGCTGCAGTGCTGGTGCTCTGTGTTAGATGGGCTGCAGCTTGTGCCAGTGCTGGGGCAGGCTGGAGGGAAGGGGCTGCAGTGGTGGTGCTCTGTGTTAGATGGGCTGCAGCTTGTGCCAGTGCTGGGGCAGGCTGGAGGGAAGGGGCTGCAGTGGTGGTGCTCTGTGTTAGATGGGCTGCAGCTTGTGCCAGTGCTGTAGGTGGGAGCAGCCTTGTGGGGAGACCGAATGTGCCAGGCCTGGCTTAGAGCACTCCTGTTCTGTGCTGCGTGGAGGAAGAGAGCATCCCTGCAGTCACTGCAACTGCTGCTAGGCCTGACCCTGGCCCTGTGAAATGGGATCTTTGGGTGATGGTGTCAGGGCAGAGAGGAGTGAAAACATCCCTGGGTCAGGCCCTGCTGCTCTGCCTGGGCTTTACCCGTGTGAAATCATCACCAGAGGAGCTTTGACTCCTACTGAGGGCACTTCTGACCTGTGCTCCAGAGCAGGGGCAGCTGCTCTGTTACAGTGAGGCAACGTCACCCATGATGGAGTGGGATCGGAGGCAGCATCTGCACTGTGAGTAATGGGCTGTGCTGGATCTGGTTATTACACACAGTATGGAATGGGATGAACTAGTGCAGAGAGTGTGTGAGAGGGATGCTGTGTCTGAAACCCCTCACTGGGTACTTAATAGCTGAATTTGAGAACTTGGGCACCCAACATCCCTAGTGACCCATGGGTGCGCTGGGCACCATCTGGGACTCGTGCCCCTCCCCAGTAAGTGCAGCTACCCAAAGGTGAGCAGATGGTTAAGAAACGCCATGGTTTATTGCTTTAGAAAATAAATAAGTCAGAAATGTACAATCCCTAATTCCAGTGTCATGGTAACAGCATCCTGTCCCTCAGACCTACTTGAGCTGGGTTTGCTTCCTCTGGCAGCACTTTGTGCATTGGCAGTGCAGGCTCCAGGTGTAACTGTTCTTGCTGTAGGTTTGCCCTGACTCAGCTCACTTTTCCAGCAGCCAGAAACCTGAAGGACAAGCTGAGGAGTGAGGGGGGCTTCAGGTGAAGACACCTACAGCTCTGGGGAGAGGAGCAGGGCTCCTCTGGTGCTGTACTGACAAGAGGATGGAAGATGCTCCTGGTTTGGACCCTGCTCTCCCCCATTTCTCTCCTATGGCTGGATTACACTCTCTTTCCTGAAGGACTTCAGGGGCTCCCCAGGGAGGAAGGGACAGCAGTACTTTGTGAAGCTGGTCTTTAACTCCTCCAGGAGCCCTGACCCGGAGGGTGAGTGAGGGAAGTGTCTCTCAGAGTGCACTTTCCTCAATCTCAACCTCTGCTTCAGCTCGGGGGGGCCCAGCTGAGGCTGGTGGCAGCCTCGACGCCTCTCCCACTGGAGCCTGTTCTTCCCATTGGTGTGTAGGGCCTTGCTCTCCCTCAGGAAGGCTCTGCACTGGTTCCTTCGGCATCTCTGGCTCCCCAGGAAAACCGGCTTTTGTGTAGCTCCTCACCATCTCCTGCACCTCCATATTCAGGCTCTTCAGCTTCTCCTCATACTCAACCTGTGCCTCCTGCTGGAGCTGCAAACAGAGACCTCCGTTACCTCCAGACACTGAAGCTGAGCAGATGTGAGGCTGAGAATGGTGTAAAACCTGCTCTGAGGGAGACCAAGGGGCTGCTGAGATGCTGGTGCCGCACAGGTTGGTCTCAGCCTGTTCCCAAGGCTTTGCCTGCAGCCCCAGGCAATCCCTGCCTTCCCCAAAGGAGAGTGGGGAGAATTCCTGCTTTATGCACTGTGATGGGCGCTGCAGCTTGAAGCCTGCTCAATCAGCCTGGGAGGAACGGGAATGTGTCTGTGCTGTGGGAGTCTGAGGAGCTCAGGGATGAGACTCATCTCCTCCAGAGACTCGTTTCCATCACACTTTAAATGCAGGGGTTTGTATGATGAGCTGAAGGCTGGTGCAGGGGTGCTGCACCTCTGACTTCCATCAGTGCAGGCTCCTGCAGAGCCACCTCCTCAGCAGCCTGAGGGGTGAGTGAAGTGTGCATGGGGATGCATGGGGAAGTGTGCAGTGAGAGATGCTCCGGGAGGACTGATCCCTGCATTGTGCTGCATTTACTGAGCTTCCCTTGCCTTTACCTGGCTTTCCTTCTCCTTGATTGTCCTCAGGTTATCCGCCTGCTTCTCCTCCAGTTTCTGCTGGTACCTGGCTGTCTTCTCCGTCACCTTGCACAAGAACAAATAAACCCCCCCCGAATTTAAGCTTCTCTAAGCAAAAGCTTTGCAGCAGCAAGTCCCAGGCTGGCAGAGCACGTGCCACGCTGCCGTTCCCTCCTTCCCAGGCCTGAACAGTGTCTGCTGGCTCCCAAGGACTCTCTAGACCCTCACAGACCCATGGTTTAGTTAAGGGGAGCAGCTGCCTTCAGCTGCTCTTTGGCAGCCTGAGGCACTCAGAGCCAATTTAATGGCATTTAAATGCCTCAGAACTCAGGCCCTGGGAGCCCCACAGATGCTGGACATGAGGCACCCCCACTGCAGAGAACAGAGGGCAGAGAGCCAAGGCCAAACTCACCAGCTTGATGGTCTGCACCACTTCCTGAATGTGAGAGTTGTTGATTTCTTTCTTCAACCTTTAAAGAAAGGAAATGCTCAGACACCAAAACCCATCTGGTATCTTTACACAGAACCTATCAGTCCTCATAAAGCACCATAGACGAGGCCAGGGCTGCCTTGCCCACCCAGCACGGGTGAGTTACACTCTCAGCCTCCTCCCACACTGAGAGGCTGCTGTAATTTAACACAGGTAAAGAACAGCCCTTCAGTTCAAACTGAAGACATAAGCCAAGTGACTGGGTGCAAAATGCTATCTTCCAGTTAACAGCCAGCAGAAGGACCTTGCTGTGAGCTGGAAGCACAGGAGGTGCCGTGCCCTCTTGTGCATGTAGAGGAGGTGAAGCTGTCACAGCTGTGCAGTACTTGACTACACAGGCTCAGCAGCAGGGTATTGTATTGTAACAGCACATAATGTGTCTGGAGCAGGCCAGCTCGTGCCCTGCACAGCCACAGCTCAGTAACAGCTCCCCCAGTACCTCTCCTGAGCTGCCTTGTCACTGGTATTCCTCATCATGGTCTGGATTCGCTCCACTCTCTTTGCCTCCAGCCTCTTCTTAATCTCCTTAATGTTGCTGTGGAGAGAAGGGAGGAGGCTTGGGTACAACCCTGAGACCAAAGCAGCCCCAACGTGTGCTCTCATGAAAGCACAGTGTGAGGGAGTGTGCTGCAGAGAGCAGGACAGGAGGGGCACGTGCCATGGCACTGGGCTCTGTCCCTGCACTGGGCTCTGTCCCTGCACTGGGCTCTGTCCCTGCACTGGGCTCCTCTGGAGCAGCAAGAAACTTGCTGGAAGGGACACAGTGAAGGAGCTCCATGGTTGGCAGAGCTGAGGCAAGCACCTGAAGCCAGCAGAGGTGCAGGAGCTGTGGGCTGGGACTTGCAAAGCAGAAACCACAAACATTTTTCCCTCCTCCACCCTCCCAGTTTCTCCTCCAGCCTCTGCATTTCTCTGCCATGAATGGCTCCCACACCCTGGAGCTCAGTTTTCCTTTTGGACTCCAGAGCTCCCTGCTCCGAGAGGCCAAGAACTCAACTCTGCTGTGTGGCACAAGAGCAGCCACAGGGAGAAGCTCACTGGGTGCCCATATCTGTCTTCTGAGAAGCAGTAATCACTTCCCTGGCCTTCTTCTCCACAGCATTCATGGGTTTACACACTCATGGCACATCCCCTCTAGCATCTGCTCCCCACTGCACTGCTTTCATGCAGGAATGCCTCCTCACTGCTATCTGCCACCCCCTTCTTGCTCTTTGAAGGCTCAAGATCTTCCCTGGTGACAGAGTTCACCCCAGCTCCCAGTGACCCATGGCTGGCTTCTTCCATTCACATTATTCCCTCCATTGTTTATGCAGTCTCATTTTTATTGCCCGTTGCTCAAGAGCTTTAAATCCTGCTGCAGCTGTGACTGGGCCAAAGGCCATTGTATGGTGAGCAAACCATTAACCAGCTACTCAACCTGTTTGTCTTTGTCTTGTCTGCATGTGCTGATAGCTGAGCAAGAGGCTGTCTTGGTGGGGGACATGAAAAGGGGAAGTTTTGGCTGAGTTAGCAGCTAAAGACCAAGAGAGGATATAATGGGGAGGAGGAATGAGTGAGGATTTAGCTTCAGGATGAAGTTATTACAAGAACAAATGGATAAACGCCTGCCTAGAGACTGGTGAGATGATTCTGCCACTTCACTGAAGTACTGAAGCCAAGATGCTCAATTCACTCAGGAGCCTGAGCTCATCAGTGCCTGAAGGGATTATGTGTGATGTGATGTGATGCACTGACTGCAGCAGGCGCAGCACCCAGTGCCCAGCAGCTCTTACTGAATTAGTCAAGGCTCCTTCCTGCAGCTTGAACTCATGTCCTGTTTGTGCCCAGTGGCAGGACCACTGTTCTGGAGACAAGAGCTGGCTTCTTGCCACTGTGCAACTGTGAGGCCCTGTGTCACATCCCTCTGCCTCCACTTCTCACCAAAGCAGAATCAAAGAGCTTTAAGCTCATCCAGTCCAACCGTTCCCCAGCACTACCAAGGCTGGGCATCTTGACTAACCCATGTCAAGAACTGTTTCTCTTGCCCTGTATTCACTCCCTGGCTGTAGTCCAGTGCTTTGAGAGGTAGCAGCAAACACAACCCCAGACCAGAGCCATCCATTAGCAATTTGTTACCCAAATCCTAACTTTACCTTTCTGACGTCTCCTTCAGTGCCTTCAGCTCCGCTGTCTGCTTCTCTCGGGCCAGCTCTATTATCTTGGTCACTTGCTGGGCAAGGGATGAACACAAGATCAAAACCAAACCAACCAAGCTGGGCTGCAGCACATAGAACCATAGAATGGTTTGTGTTGGAAAGGACCTTAAGATCATCCAGTTCCAACCCCCCTGCCATGGGCAGGGACACCTCCCACTAAACCAGGGCACCCAATGCTCATCATCCAGATCTCATCCCACCAGCTCAGCTTCAGGCCTCCCTACACTCAGGTGCAGGGCCAGCGCATCCCTGAGGCGTTGTGCAAACCTGTGCACCACCGTGGGGAGTTGAGATGGGCACATGGGTAAGAGCAGAGCTCTGTGAGCCATGTCACACATTCCAGGTTATCCCCATGGACAGCTTCCCAGCTCTGTGTGCAGGAGGCAGCACTGGATTCACTGTGCTTGGGGGCAGGTGGGGAACAGCAGTTACCTTCTAAACAACAGGGGCTGCAGCAAGAGGATGGGACTTGTGCCTCATGTTTCCTCCTGCTCCTGGCAGGCCAGTGTGGTCAGCCTCAGGGGGAACCCCTGGCTGCTGCTCTGTGGGAACTCAGGCTGTGATTTCCTTCTCAGAGCCCTGCTCACTAAAGCTCAGACTTTGACAGCTTAGAATCATAGAATAGTCAGGGTTGGAAAGGACCTTAAGATCATCCAGTTCCAACCCCCTGCCATGGGCAGGGACACCTCGCTCTAACCCATGGCACCCAAGGCCTCGTCCAACCTGGCCTTGAACACTGCCAGGGATGGAGAGAATGTTTGAGACAAGAATGTTTCATTCCTTCAGCTTCTCCCTGGTGCTGAGCCTCATTTCAGGTAAGTGACTGCTCAAGAGGCAGGTTTTGTCTCCCCTTAGGGGTGGTGCAGGCTGGAGCAGCCAGTCCTGCAGAGAGCTTGCAAGGTGCTTGGCAAGCCAAAGTGTACCAGGGAACTTCGGATTTCACATATGTGATGCAAACTGCTCTGGAAAATCCTGATAGCAAAAGGCCTCCCAGTCCCGGATCATCGCCCTTCCATGGGGACAGATGGTGTACACTCTGTCACCACCACCTTATGGAGTGCACGTTGTCTCCAGGCCTTACCGTGTCTCTTGCTGGTGTTTGCTTAAGGTGGGGAGTCTGAGGGTGTGGGAGGCCCTGATGCACTTGCAGGACTCCTTACACAGACACTTACTTTGACTTCCACTAAGTCAAACACCAAAACCCTTCCCAGATCTCAAGAGGAAGGAGATCCTGCCCTGCTGGTGCTGCTGTGGGGTGGCTCTGTGAGTACAGGCCCTCACAAGGCTTTCGTTTTCTTAGCACCACAGGTACTGAGGGGCTGCTCTGTGTCACCTGCCCTGGCAGAGTGACAGTGGTGAGTGTGGCTGTCCCCAGTGTGTGTCCCCAGTGAACCTGCAGGCCTCCAACATAGACTCCTGTGCCACCAAGCTCTGAGGGCACAGCATCAAGCAGGGAGCTGTGATGTGATGCACCTGGAGCTGGCACCTGGGGTGTATGAAGCCAATAAACACCACGTTAAAGCCAAGCTGAGCTATCAGGAGAGTTTAAGCAGATGGAGCTGGGTGTGCTCCAGGGCAGCCCTCAATTCCTTTTCAATTGCAACCTATAAAAGGGTTTGTGCTGGACTTTTATAGCTTCTAACAAACAAGCAGTGCTACCTCCACCCTCCCTCACCTCACACAGCCCTGACCCTTGCTCTGAAGGGTGTTTCCTGCCCTGAGGCCACATTTCCAAGCTCATGGTTTAGTGAAGAACTTGGTTTTCAGGCAGGGGCTCTCCCAGACTGCATCATCTACTGCCACTGTGGCCCTTACCTCTGTGGCGTGCTGCTCCTTCTTCCTTCGGATGCCCTCGTGGTGTTCCTCCCCCAGGAGCACGAGGTCCATCTCCAGCCTCTCCCTCAGCTCCACAACTTGGCTGTCAGCACTCTCTGCCGTGTCTATAGGATGTGCACAGGTACCAACATCACCTCTTGTCAAGCTCCTGCAGAACAGATACAGCGGCTGTGCTGCTTCCAGAGCTGCGGGTACAATCCTGAGCTTCCTGCCAACCCCACAGGGGGAACGCTGGGAGCACTCCATAAACCCAGGGAGATGGGGATGCCTGCACCACCCCATGCTTCCCCCCGCGAAGGGGAGCCCCTGTTCCTCTTGGCCAGGCCCTTACCTCTTCTTCAGGGTTTTCCTGTTGTTCACCACCCTTTTCTTGCCTCCGTAGCAGACAGACTCCGAGAAGAGCACAGAGTATTTCTGCAGCAGCTCCTCCCTCCTTTTACTCCCTTTCCTCTCCAGCTCCCTCAGCTCCTTCTCCTGCTTCTTCAGCAGCTTGAGGAAGAGCTTCATCTGCTGCAGCTCTGTGAGGCTGGCTGTCTCTGGCTCTAAAACACAAAGGCAAGAGCCTGTTTTCTCTCCCGTACCTGTTGTGATGATGCCCGCAGCCTTTCCCACACTTCCAAGTATCTCAACTGTCAAGGGTGGCAGCTCCAGTGATAAGGGAAGAGCTTTGTTATTTCCCTGATGATTTTTCTGCAGAACTGAGTTAATGACAGGCACTTTCATCCCATTTCATGTCACATTTCTGCAGCTGTGAGGAATAAACGAAAGGGCTTTTGAGGTGAATGAAAGTGAGGGAGACCGTGTTATCTGGCAGCAGCAGAAGAGCTTATCTGGGGCAGAAAGGCCACAGGGAGTTGTCTGCTCAGGGCATTCTTTTTGCTTGGAAGGTGTAGAACTGAACAGCACTTGGGGGTTGTGCCTGCAGCTCAGCACTGGGCTGGCTCAGCTCCTGCTCAGGGGCTGGTGCTGAGGACAGGGAAGGGTACTGCTGGAATGCAAGGAGTCTGCTCCCAAACCAGAGCCCTCTGTGCCTCCATCCCTTGGGATGCCTCTCACCGGAGCTACAGCAACCACTGGGGAATGTTTCTTCAGGAGTAGCTGTTAAGAACAAAACTACTGTACACAACAGTTCCTTGGCAGCATGTCCTGAGTGCAGCAGTCTGCTCTTGGGCCTTCGGTTCAGCTTTGTGGCACACTCGTTACTAGCTGCTTGTATTGTGTCACACTGCACTAACACACAGATCTGGTGTCCTCAACATAAAAAGGACATGGAACTGTTGGAACAAGTCCAGAGGAGGCCACGAGGATGCTCAGGGGCTGGAGCAGCTCCTGTATGGAGATAGGCTGAGAAAGCTGGGGCTGTTCAGCCTGGAGAAGAGAAGCTGCGTGGAGACCTCAGAGCAGCTTCCAGTGTCTGAAGGGGGCTATAGGGATGCTGGGGAGGGACTCTTCATTAGGGACTGTAGTGACAGGACAAGGGGTTATGGGTTCAAACTGAAACAGGGGAAGTTTAGATTGGATCTAAGGAAGAAGCTCTTTACTGTGAGGGTGGTGAGGCACTGGAATGGGTTGCCCAGGGAGGTTGTGAATGCTCCATCCCTGGCAGTGTTCAAGGCCAGGTTGGACAGAGCCTTGGGTACCATGGTTTAGTGTGAGGTGTCCCTGCCCATGGCAGGGGGTTGGAACTGGATGATGTTAAGGTCCTTTCCAACCCTGACTATTCTATGATTCTATGAAAAGCAGGTGAACAACACTTACTACAAAGCGTGCGTGTGTGCTGAGGGCTCCCTGTGGCCGCATCACCTCTGCTTTAGTCAGCCCCTCAGCAAAGGCCCCATCAAACCTGGCCACAGCAGAACTCCCGTGGCAGCTCCAGCCTCCCCCCCTGCTATGAAGCTGCCCTGCTGCAGTCCTGCTGCAGCTGGTGCCCTCAGAGGGCTGAAAGCTCCCCTGCCCTACCCATGCAGGTGACAGTGGCCCAGCTCGCCTAAGCCGTGGGCCACAACTCCAAGCCTCTGCCTCCCTGAGACCTGCTGTGAGCTCCATCCCAGCCTGGTGCTGAGCACACACCATGGCACTTGTCCAACAGGGAAATGGTGCCACAGACAAGGCAACAGCTCCCTGAGCCCAGAGGTTCCTGTGCTGTGTGTGTAGTGCTGCCTGCTACAGGCAGGGGTGGCTCAGGTCTGATCTACTTGCAAACAGGCTTCATCTCTATCCTATCCCAGTGAGAAACTGGGCACAGGGGGAACATAAGATGCCCGACAGGGTCTCAGCCCACATGAACAGCACAAGCAGTTACCTGCCATCTGCAGCACCTCCACCACATTCTCATCCTTGGCAAATGCTGCTGCTCCTGGAATCACAAAAGAGGTTCCTGTTTATCTGGGATTTTCAGGTTGAAAACAGGCAGGGTAGGAGCTCACCAAGAACATGGGCCACATGTAGGATGTTGGTGTGAATACAAAGGCATTAATTAAGCTGCTGAGATGATTAAGTGCTTGGGAACACTTGTGCTTGTGTTAACAGGCACAGCAGAAAGGGAACAGGCTTCTCTGCCTTGCCAGAGGAAAAGGGCATTTGCTGTGTGTTAGGCTGAACATTGCTGGTGAGGATTTGGCACATGTAATGCTATTTTGATCAGGTGAGAAGGTCTGAAATAGGAGAATGATTTGATACCAGCATATCTGAAAGGACACTAATCCTTTGATACATATGGAAGAAATACTGATGACTCGTCAAGTACTGTAACACATAAGTGAAGAGAATGAGCCCATCTAAGGGTACAGTAGGGAGTATAGTAGGGAGTAGAGCTTCCCTTCTACTTTCAGCTCATCCCACACCCACAGCTTTACCTGCAGGCCCGTTGGAATGAGGCAGGCTGAATTTCCCACTGGAGTCTGGCATCCCATTCATTTCAGCAGACGCGTTCCTCTGTGCGCCCAGCCTCTAAAACAAAGAGCAGAAGTAAATCAAAGCTCAGTTATTCCAGGCTGAACCCATGGAACGTGGTAAAACTCACCTCCACTGAGCCATCTTGCAACTTCACTGATCTCTTGTCTTGCAGATTGAAGAACTTGATGGGGTTGGAGAGAGCAATAGTCAGATCTAGAAACAAGGAGGAAATCTCTGCTTGGATTATCACACAACTCACTGTAATCTGACTGCCTTCTGGCTCCCTTCTGGCCAAGGACAGAAAGTGGTGGAGAAGGGAAGTTTTGTATTCTCTATTTGGAACAAGGGATGGGAGTGTTTTCAGTCCCATTCTGAGGTGACAGCTCACGACTGATGCTCAGGGCAGCTGCAGGAAGGTGAAAAGAGCACACTGCTCCCAGACTCCAAAGCCAGGTCAAGATTTTCCTAACCTGCACAGTCCAGTCTGTATAAACCTGGTCTGTTTTAGGAGCATGTGTTTAAACCATCAATTTAATGGGGTTTTCCCCATAAATAAGGTTCATTTGTATGAACACAGAGAGACTAACACGGCCAGTACTCACAAGAACTTCTATTACATTCTGCATGGTTTTGTGCATAACTGTGTAAGGCTTTGCTGTTCACCTCCAGTGGGGCTTTTGTGATTCACCTCTCACTGTGTGACTATCCCCATTTTAAAGGAAGATCCCTGAATCTCAGTGTGAGGAAGCACCTCCTGCTCTTCAAACAGGGAGAAGAACGCTCCTATGCTCCCTAAACCCCTACTGTTGTCAGTCCCTGATAGCTGTCAACTCTTTACTCACAGGGACCTCTCTCTGCCTCTGAATAGAAGCAATAAAAGACTGACCCAGAGTCCCTTATGCGAGCACTGCACATCAGGCACGTGTGCCTCAATCCATATTGGACCCACGTGCTTCTGGTGAAAGCAAGGGTGTGACAGGATGCTGACAGCAACTCAAGGCCCATCCTGACAAGGAATTAAGGGTGCAGCAGGAAAGCACCCCCCAGGCTGGAAAAGTGCTTCTGGATCCCAGTTTGGCCAAAGCCAGAGCACCCCCCATGTGCACTCTACCTGCCCAAGCATCAGGAACGTAGTCCTTGATCTCCAGGTACACAAACAGGGAGGGCATGGTAAGGGGCATGTTGCTCTCGCTGCGGAGACAGATGTGGTGATAGCCTGAGAACAGAGAGCAGAAGAGGTGAGCTTGGATGCTCCAGCACAAAACCAGGAGGGCATGGTGAACACATCATGGAATTAAGCCAAGGCTGTAACAGGATGAATGTGAAGGCTCTACTGCCTACGGGAATGGTGATTAAGTAGGAAAACATACAGATCATAGAGCCACAGCCTGGTTTGGGTTGGAAGGGGCCTTGAAGCTCCTCCAGTCCCAACCCCTGCCATGGGCAGGGACCCCTTCCACTGGAGCAGCTTGCTCCAAGCCCCTGTGTCCAACCTGGCCTTGAGCACTGCCAGGGATGGGGCAGCCACAGCTTCTCTGGGCACCCTGTGCCAGCGCCTCAGCACCCTCACAGGGAAGAGCTTCTTCCTTCTACCTAACCTGAAATGCTTGGTAAGAAAAGACGTTTGTAGCTTCCTTTCAGCTTCCAGGGGACGGGTCTCAGGGTACAAAATCTGAAGGAATCTCCACAAAACTTACCCGAGTGCACTGCAATGATGGGAATGATGCGGTGACCAATGAACTTCCCTCCTTCCTCCCAGGCCACAATTTTGAGAGAAGCCAACTCGGGCATCATGATCTAAGGAAAAAACAGAGGAAGTCACCAGTGTCCTCCCCTCTACCTCGAACAGCATTTTAGCTTCACTAAGTAGGACCTTACTCTCCCCTCCTTCCAGCAAACCAGTGCCATGCATCCAAGGCTAGTTTCTCACAGACACAAGTGAATTCTCAGAATCACAGAATCAGCCAAGTTGGAAAAGCCCTTCAAGCTCATCCAGTCCAACCATTGCCCAGCACTGCCAAGGCCACCCCTAACCCACGGCACCGAGGCCTCATCTCCACGGGGTGTGAGCACTTGCAGGGCCGGTGCCTGCAGCCCTGCCCTGGGCAGCCTGTTCCAATGCCTGAGCACCCTCTGGGGCAGGAATTGTTCCTCAGCTCCATCTAACCCTGCCCTGGTGCAGCTTGAGGCCGGTTCCTCTTGTCCCATCCCTTGTTCCTTGGGAGCAGAGCCCAGCCCCTCCTGGCTCCATCCTCCTGTCAGGCAGTTGGAGGCAGCCATCAGGTCTCCCCTGAGCCTTCTCTTCTGCACACTGAACAGCCCCAAACTCCACAAACCAGGAGCTTCCCAGAGGAGAGGCTGCTCAGGATCACAGCAGGGCAGTTGCCTCAACAAACCCTCCAAACCACAGCTTCCAGGAAGCAATTCCCCAGGGAAGGGAATGAACTCCGAAGGCAATTTGGCAAACATGGAAACTTTGCCATAAGGGCTCCTGTCTCCCTCCTCCCCCATTCTGACATAACAGAAACTAAGGATTCTTCTGCCAGAACTGAAGCCTGGAAAGTGTTTCCTGAAAGGAGGATAATATTTATCTGCCACATCCCAACAGCCTGCAGATATCTGCTGCTATTTCAGTGTGTTTAACAGAGATGAATCCTGTAACGTGTGTTTTGCCTTTGTGACCTAATACAGAAAGGCCAAACACTCTCATGACCTTTATCTTAACTGCAGCTGGATCAGTGACCATGGACTTCTTGTGGACCAACAGAGCAGTTTTCCATATCCTGGCACCACTGTGAACCTCCCACTGGTGCCATCACTTCTCTAGTTTGTGTTTCCCATTCACAGTTTAACCACAGACATTCAGTTCCTGGTGCTCCATCAGTCAGCTCAGCCTGAAGTGCACTACAAATAGGAGGCTTTTGGTGCCTGTGATTTCCAGGAATGCTCCAGCTACCCCTTGTCTGTTCAGGGGAACAGCGATGGGGAGCTGCTTTGGATGCTGTTGCTTGGATTCTGTTGTCACTGACCTCTCAAGAGGCAGTGCTCGTGGCCAACAGGATCTTTAGGGATGCTCTGTCTGAATTCCAACCAACTGTTGGTACCTTTTCGAAAACAAAAGCCTCCTCTTTCCACACAGGGTTAATGGAGTTGGCCGTGGAGGTCAGCTTGGTTCTGTATTTGCGCTTCGTGTCCTTTGGCAACCCAAAGAGCTCCACTTCCACGTACGTCTTCACACTGCGGTCAGAGAGGAACTGACCAGAGAGTATCTACAAGGAGCAGAAACACAGTGATCAGCTACTGAAGAGAACAGAACAGAAGAGCTCAGCCAGCCCCACCTGCACCCTAGGGTCAGCCTCCCACCCCAAAACACCTCTCCTGCAGCAGCTTCCACCCATGTTCCTGGCTTTGGCACTTCCTCCAGCCTCCTCCCTCCCTCCCCATCAGCACAGCTTTGGCTTCTGCTGGGGAGCAGATGCTAATTTTTCATTTTCATGCCATTATGATTAATCTGAAGCAGTGAAAAGCCTGGGGGTTGCCATGGAAACACTCTCCCACAGGACTCCCCAGGTTCATTTGCCACTAAGAACCCTACTGGGTAAAAAACAGTGGGGACAGAGATGCCAGTTGTGTTGGTGGTGCCAGGAGCTGGCTGGCAGGGCAGGAGCAGCCCCGTGCTCTGTACTTGCCGTGACTGAGAGGGTACTGGCCACCACCACGTCAATGCGGTCCACGGAGAAGGGGTCAAACTGCTTGTCTGGCCGCCGCATGAACTCATGCTTGAGCAGATACCCACACTGGCCATTGAACTCAAACAGAGCCATGTTCTGCTGCATGGGGACATCTGAGACACAGAGGAACACAATGAGAAACATCTCTGCGGGAGCTCCTCAGGTGCTCGTATGCTATGAGCGAGCTGAAGGATGCTGTTACAGCCCCTGCGAGCCAAAGGCTCCCAAACCAATTCCAGAAACTAATTAAAGCCTCTCAGCACCCTACAGGGAAAGATATTGCAGCAGCTGCTGTAAGAAAGGCGAGTGCTTTGCTTATAATTGCACCCCAAGTCTTGGGCAGAGCTAAATTAAAGCCTCCTCTGAAGTACCCACTATTTCTGGTGTGAAGTCAACAGTTGTCTGAGCCCCCCTGCTCCTTCTGGGCCTCCTCTCAGTCCAGCTTCTCCTCTGCCACTGCTCTGTGAACACTGCCTGGTGCTTTCTGTGCCTGTCTCCAATACAATGCCCTCTTCATAGCCAACCTTTCACCCTCTCCCTTTTAAAGTTGCTTTGCTTTTTCTCCTCCTGACCCTACAGCTAGTCTCCTACACTCTCTCTATACTCCTCTGAGGAAGAAAGAGGGGTAAAGGACAGCATTCTCTGGAGGCTTTTTTTCCCTTCTCATGCTGGTTGTGCAGCAAGGGGAAAAGCTCTTCTTCCCTGCTCAGGTCAAAATACTGGAAGCAATAGCATAGAGGCCAGCCCTGCAGCCAGGTGGAGCTCTGCCCCTGCCTGGCAAAAGAGGAAGCAGCTCAGGGAAGTGGCAGCCTGTGATGGATTTGCACACAGTGTTTAGTCTGACACCATGTGATAGGATGGCCAGAGATGGTACCCAGTCACTGAGTGACAGGAAGCCCCTATCTGTGTGTATGCAGAAGTGGGAAGAACCAGGTGTGTGCTGGGCCTAGAAAAGTGCTTTTGGTCTGTGGGAGATGGATTCAAAGATGAGCACCACTCTGGAGAAGGCACATGGAATAAACCCACACATGGAGAGAGCAGGAAAGGAAGAGCCAGCGAACAGGCACAGAGCCTCACCCCTCAGGGGCTGGGGGTCAATGTGACACTCACCCATGGTCTGGAAGTTGAGTGCCACCATCTGACAGCCGACGTTCCAGAACATCTGGGGCAGGTAATTGGAGGAGTCCATCCGGGTGCCTTTGGGGTAAATCCGGCTCATCTGCCGCTTGTTGTATCTACAGATGTGCTATAGGAAACAAGTCCGAGCCCTCTGTGTGCACCCCGGGGCTACCTCATGTATCCAGGCTATGAGAACTAAGTGAGAGGTGTCCCTGCCCATGGCAGGAGGGTTGGAATTGGATGATCTTAAGGTCTTTTCCAATCCTAACTGTTCTATGATTCTATGAAGTTCTGCTACCAAATGGCCAGAGCCTTCTAGACAAGAAGTGAGAGAGGTCCTGGCAACACCAGGCTCCTCTCCCACACCCTTTCCACTTAAGGACAAGCATCTGGCAGCTGTGGTGTACACTACAGCTGGATGCATCCTGTCAAGAACCCCTCTGGACAGCTCCCAAGCCCCCCTGGAAGATCCCGCCTGCACGTTTTGTATCTCTGATGAATGGTTTACAAGGTACTGAACTCACAAACTAGCTGGAGATGCCTCAGCCTTACTCAAGCTTCAGGTTAGTCCTCACACCCTGTACCACCAACTGCTCTGGATAAAGGCTGCCAAAAGGATACTCCACAAACTGCATGGGGAACTTGGTCAGGAGATCATAAGCCTTCAGCTCCGTGAAGGAGGAGATGACATAACTGCGGTTCTTCTCTGGAAACAGACAAAAAGCATTCAGGAGGAAGGCATTCCCAGCCCCTTCCTATGCGTGAGGATCAATGGACCCATGTAGCCCTTGTCCTGCTCTCTCCCACCTTCTCCCAGGTACCAATTTCTATCAGGGCAATTTCCCTTTCCCTGCTCCCTTAAAAAGGGGCTGAAGAATAGGTGATAAAAGGTGATCCATGTTTACCAGGGTGACAATGCTTCTGTAGTGCAGGACAGGATGGGTGCCCAAAGCTTAACTGTGCTCACCTCTGTCTGGATGTCAGTGACATTTAGAGAACAGCTCCTGCCTGGGGTTTTAGTCCCAATAATCCAGATATTCAAAGCTCTTTATTTTGTCAGGTTTCCCTTTCTTCACTCTATTTTCTTCTTTTCCTTTTCTTTCTTCCATCAATCAAATCAGCTCACTCAAAGCTAGACCCAAATGTGGGAAGTGTTCAGAAGAACCCATTCTGTGCACAGAAATTGAGTGCATTTTCAGTGTTTCACACATTTCTGTGTCCAATCCCCATGGAAGAGGAAGGCCAGGCACATATATTAAGGAATGCTGGGCTCAATCCTGCCCCCAGAAGCAGCAAAGCAAGCTCAGAGATGTCACTGGCTTCTATGCTGCTGTTTTTCATTCTCACTTGTATAACTGGGAGCACTATCTGACATCTGTCTTCTCCATACCAGTACCTTACTACAGGGAGGAGGGCAGAAAGGAAGTGTTTGAGACCACGCACACGTTGTGAGAGAGACTGAACACAACAGAAAGTGGGTGAAGGCAAGTCCCAAAGGCAGGTGGAAGAGCAGCTGAAAGCGCTGCTCTCCTGGTGGAATGGAGATACTTGGCATTCTCAAGGGATTCACTCTGACTTACGGGCAGAGACTTCAAAGGAGTCAAATTTGATGGGCTGGATGTAGTTGACCAGGCTGGACATTTCCTCATAGGCTGTCACTTCCAAACCAGCAGTGCCCTGGGGAGAAGACAACATCCACGAGACAGCAGATGAAGGGACCTTGCCTGGAGGTGCAACAAACCCCACCTGGGCTTCACAGACAGCTCCAGTGGCTGCTCTGATCAGGGCACCAGTTGCTTTGGCTTCCTGGTCCTGCAGCTACAGTCAGCAGCATAGCCAGGGGCACAGAGTTTCAGTAGCTTGGCAAAAGCTGACACTGAGGCACACTGAGAGGCATCAGTCAGTATGTGAGAAGCCCAGGCACTCCTTAGCCTCTCAAAGCATCAAGTGTGGGACAAACAGGGACCTTGCTTTCCCTCCTCTCTGAGCGGCCCCAGGGAGATGGAAATGGAGTTTTTATTCAAGGGATGCTGATCACATTCCCCCTTCAGCAACAGCACTTCAGGTTTCGGTAACAACTTTTATCAGACTAAGGCTAAGCCTCTCCAAACACCCCAAAGGCAAATGACTACCTTCATATCATGAAGAATATCAAAGGCAGACTCTAACTCTTCTGCCATACCCCGTGCTTGCAATGTAATTTCTCTTATTCAGTTTCTCCTGCAAAAATCTTCTTGCATGGAGGAAGGATTGATCATAGAACAGTTCCTTCTCCTTTACATTTTGGGTTCATCTCTATTCAGTTCCTATAAAGACAAGCTGAGAAAGCTGGGCTGGTTCAACCTGGAGGATGCTCTGGGGAGACGTTAGAGCAGCTCCAGTGCCTAAAGGGGCTGCAGGAAACCTGGAGAGGGGCTTGGGACAAGGGCCTGTAGGGACAGGCCAAGGGGAATGGCTTGAACCTGCCCGAGGGGAGACTGAGCTGAGCTCTTAGGCAGAAGCTCTTCCCTGTGAGGGTGCTGAGGCGCTGGCACAGGGTGCCCAGAGAAGCTGTGGCTGCCCCATCCCTGGCAGTGCTCAAGGCCAGGTTGGACACAGGGGCTTGGAGCAAGCTGCTCCAGTGGAAGGGGTTGGGGTTGGAGCTGGAGGAGCTTTCAGGTCCCTTCCAAGACAAACCAGGCTGGGATTCTATGGATATGGTGAGGCTCTAGAGAAAACCTGAGGCCAGAAAAAGACCCAGCCAAACCCCAGAAAGGGACAGAACCAGCAGTGAAAGTACCTCGTCCGACTGCATCTTTTTAATTTCCTCTTCATCCAGGTTTCCAAGATGTTCATCCTCTTCCTCTGGTTCCTCTTCAGGCACATCACCTGCCCAGACTAAGCACACACAGCCCACATCAGTAGCACCCACGGGTAGCGCATTGAGACAAGGCATTGCAGATTGCTGGCCATGGAGAGCTCTGCAAACCCTCACTATCATCAGGAGCAATAAGTGGGGGACTCATGGACTTCATGTGCTCCTACCATGACAGGTACTGAAAATTCACTGTTCTACCACAGGTGCCCTGAGCCCAAGAGGTGACAGGCTTGAGGAAGGGAGGAGAGTGGGGCTGAAGGTCCTGTAAACCTTCATGGTGAAGAACTAGGCCATGGTGAATTTGTGGTTCTCAGAGAGCTACAAGCAGTAAAAGCTGCTTCCCTTCCATCAAACCAGTGTGTATCAATGAATGACTCATGGAGCCATATGGCTCAGTAGGCAGAAGAGCTGACTGATGGGCAGGGCACAAGTGGGTTGTCTATTTTGGTTGAAGTGTTTGAAAATATTCTGAGGATTTAATTTCTCTTCCAAGCTTGTGCTGCTTCTTGTGATGAGTGAATTAATGACTAGCACTGGCTTGCCTCAAGCTAGTGCTGGTGGTTTGGAAGGTCTCCAGTGGGCCAGACTTGCTCATCTAGCTATACTAGTCCCCTTCAGACATACCAGTATCTTCAGCATCCGTAGGGGTTGGCAGCTCAATGATTTCTGGTTCCACATTCCTCCCTTTCTTCAAAGAGTTCTGCCTCTTCCCACATACAGATTGGTTCTTTTTGTTCTTAATCAGGATCTTCCCTAAGAGATCCTTAGGACTTGGCAGAGGAACTCCTGGCTTCAGCTGCAACAGATCACCTTTCATCACAAAGAGTTCAAGCACCCATCTCTCCTGTCCCTCCCAGTACCATTCCTGTGGCCATTTACTGGTGCATGGACCCATCTCTCACCCACTGTACACTTTATTTTCTCCATCCATCCCACTATATGCAGATTTAAGACTTCACCTTTCATTCCAGGGCAGCATTTTGCACCTTACACATTTGCTACCTGCACACACCAGCCTGTTCCCAGCCACCTATCCTGCACCTCAGCTAAAACCCCATCCACATGGCCTGAAGCATCCACACACCTCTGGCTTTCACATGCCACCTATTTCTCTCATTCTCCCAGAGCCTCAGGCCTGGATCAGCACTCAGGCCATATTCAAACCCTCTGCCTGCAGCAGATCTGGAAATGATCCCAGAGGAGGTGGCTCAAGACAAGGACGTGTGACTCAGACTCTGCTTCCAGACCCACACTCCCTCTACAGACAGCAACAAGACTCAGCCAATACCCTGAACTGCTTCTCCCCACACACAGCCCCTGTTTCTCCCTGTTGCCTGGACAAGGACCTGGGTGTGGGCAGTGGCAATTGCTGCTTTGCTCACTGCTTCTTTTCAGCTCTTCTTTTGATCTCAGTGCTTTAAAACACAGGCACTGCCTGGTATTTGTAAATCCATGTGCATTCACAAGGCAGCTGGAGCAGCAATGGGCATGGAGACCACCAGGGTTGTCACTGTCCTGTTGTACCAGTAAGCTGACAACCAGGGTCAAGCAGATGAGGACATTTACTCAGCTATTCTGAGCACAAAGCTCTGTGTGTGCCTGAAAGGGAATATTTCCAGGGTGGAAGTAGGAAGTGAGAAGCATTGGTAGGAAGAGCCTGAAATGCTGCTAAGCCCTTGTTCCTGTTTCTTTCCAAAGCAAATGCTGGCAGAGATCTGAACCAGTACCATGTACAGAAATACACTTGGCTACCCAGAGCCCAGTTTCCCAAGTCACTGAAGTCACAGAGTGTTAAATGAGAGCAGAGCCAGCAAGTGCTTAGGAAAACCTCTGTGACTGAGAGATCTTCCATTCACTTACTGTTTGCTTACCCCTATGAACCAAGCTTATTTGTCCATGGCATCATCTTCTCTTTCACTGTCCCTGTATGCACTCTCCTACCCCCAGGAGTGACTGATTCCTTCAGAAAGACCTCTCCACTAAACCTCCCTCCCCAGCTTCACTTACTGGGTATTTCTCCAGTGGCTCTGTCAGCAGCATATCTCCAAATATAGTTCTGCAGTACTCAGCCATCTTCGCCTGCTGCTTGGGCCTGATGGAACAAAGAGACCAAAGCAGGAGTGAACAGGAAAGCAGATGCCCAAATCCAGACCTTAACATGAACAACCATCCCAAGACCCAAGTATGGTACATAGGAAATCATCTCTTGCCCTCGCTCACTATGCAGACCTTAAGGTCCCTTCCAGGCTGTCATAGAATCATAGAATCATAGAATAGTTAGGGTTGGAAAGGACCTTAAGATCATCCAGTTCCAACCCCCTGCCGTGGGCAGGGACACCTCGCTCTAAACCATCTCTGTCCAACCTGGCCTTGAACACTGCCAGGGATGGAGCATTCACAACCTCCCTGGGCACCCATTCCAGTGCCTCACCACCCTCACAGGAAAGAATTTCCTCCTTAGATCCAATCTAAACTTCCCCTGTTTCAGTTTGAACCCATTACCCCTTGTCCTATCACTGCAGTCCCTAATGAAGAGTCCCTCCCCAGCATCCCTATAGGCCCCCTTCAGACACTGGAAGCTGCTCTGAGGTCTCCACGCAGCCTTCTCTTCTCCAGGCTGAACAGCCCCAACTTTCTCCTTTCTTTTCTGTCCATACTCTGCCATCCCAAGCCAGAAGGCTGCACAACTGTGGTCCCTCTCACTCTGCAGCTTCTGGCTCATCTTTCAGCTCTGCCCCACCTTCAGTTGCTTGAGAAACCTCAAGTGATGTTTCAGATCTCAGGCACTCAAACCCAGCAGCTCTTGCCTGTACACTTTGTGCTCTGGACAACAAGAACACAGCTCTCCCAGTCACCGGATACTCACGAGTCCACGTGGTTCTCAAAGGACAGGATGACAGGGTAGAGAGATGTTTTAAAAGCACTTTCTGCAATGGCCTCAATGGCATCCTAAATGAGAGGCAATGGGCAGAGAAAGGATAAGCACTGGTTAGTAACAGAGGAATGCAGCTCAGCTCCCACTGAACAGACTCCAAACTGATCACTGCCAAGGGCTTCTCGTTAAAGCAACTTCTCCCAGTAAGAAGGTGGGAAGTATTTTTTCCTCCCTGCCTGGATTCCAGCTCCAGAGGACACAACATGCACCTAAACTCAACAGACTGCATAGAAAATGAAGCTGAAGATGTAGGAATATGAGTTTTGTAGTTCAGTGTACACGTAAATGAATGTGAAAGCACTTTGCCAGTGACAAGTCACTGCCACATGCACTTTGAATTGGTAGAGAAAGGTGTGTGCAGTCCCTCATCAAACTGCTTCAAACCCTGTTTAAACTTACCACTGAACCTGCCTTTTTCTATCCTATCACCTACAAAATCCTTCTGTCTAGCAGCAGGGAAACCTGGGATGTTCACAACCAGCTGTGCTGACACTCCAAATGCAAACACCATGGAAACCTTCTCAGCATTAGTGGTGTAAATAAAAATAACCATGTTTTCCCTGTTAAACTGCCACAGACTTTCCCCCCATTTTCTTTCCTTGTGACATGGTGAAAAGTGTCATTTGCTCCTTTGCAATGACAGTCCCCCTTGGTCCCCCAGGTCCTGGTTGATCTTAACACTGAGAGTCTTAGCACTGCCACAGCTGCTCCATGGACCACACGGATTCCCTACCACAGAACCCTGCAAGGCTCAGGGGAGGAGAAGCTACAGAAAAAGCTACTAAAAGGCCCGAGGCAATGGTAGGAAAGGGAGAGGTGGAGGGCACGATCCCCATGTTATGTAAAACTAATCCCTGGGCACACGCTGTGTTAACAGGTTCTCATTTCCTGGAGGAACATCACATGCTGCAGCAGAACTCTGCAATTACAGCACCTCCAGCTGCCATTGTGTCTCCTACCTGCAGTGAGCTGCTGTGCAAAGGCAGCAGTGCTGCTGCAGGAGGTGGGGAGCTACTGACAGCGAGTGTGACAATAGCTCGGATCTTAACGTTGGGGTTGGGTTTTTTTCCCATATAAATACATTAGGAATAGCGAAGCGTGGGAAGAGGGGGAAGAAATGGAACAGGAATAAAGAGCTTTAAAAAGAATCTGAATTGCCTCTGCCTGTTGGCAGCTGCTGAGGAAAGGAGTGCAGGGGAAATCAGTGTGATGCATTGCTTTGTAACCTGCTGTAACTTCTGTGGTTAAATGCTCTGGGTTCCCAAAGGACAAGTAGGCTTTGCCCAGTGCTTCTGAAGCCTGGGAGCTGGATCCTGAGGGAAGCCACCTGCCCAGCTGCTCCACTGAGCACATTCCACACACTCCTGTGATGAGGGAGTACCCAAAAGGTGTTCCTGCAAAGCACCACCATGAGGGGCTCTAAGCCACAGAAAGTGCTGCTCACCAGCTAGAAATAAACTCACTTTAACCACTTGTTTTCTAAGCCACCATTTGTTTCCTGCTTGTTTCTCTGATGTGCATCTATCCATAATGCACCTTTCTGTCCATACAGCCATCTCACTGCAGAGCCCTGCGTATGCAGGCATATCTACTCAACCACCTCTCCATCTACTACCTGCCTGCCTGCCTTTTTGCATTCATTCATCTTCATGCAGCCAGCAGCCTCTCTTCTGGTCCTCCTACGTCAAAAAACTTACACACACTCAACCTATTGCATGTTTGTTCATCTTTCACTCTGTGTGTTCATTCACTTGTCAGACTGCCATCAGTCTTTTCCTCCCAAACATCTCTGCCCTCAGCCAACCCATCTGACAGTTCCCTCAGCACCCTCCTCAGACAGAGATCAGTCTAAAGCCGAGCAGGGGAAGCATCGATGGAGCAAACTCTTTCCGTACCTTGAAGAGGATCTCGGTTGTCATGGTGAAGCCGTGGGTGATGATGGGCTCCTCCTCCGGGGGGCGGCCCTTCCAGCAGTCCAGCTCCACGCAGCGGCAGCCGCTCAGCAGCGTCTGCCGGTACATCTCGGGAGAGGAGATGCCGGAGAACTGACCAGCTGGAGGAGGGAGGCTCAGCATCAGCTACACTCACCTGCGGCAGCTTAGCACCAAGAGGAGCAGCAGAAACCTCTGCTGCCCTTCAGCACGTGCATGGGGCAGGCTGACACAGGGCTTCTCACACAGCACTGAAGGGCCAAGCCCCTCGGGGTGTATTACAGCCCTCAGACCAATGAACTTCAGGGCATACATCTGCCCACCTGACTGTCAGCATCACCCCTCCACCCCAGTGTGGTACCTGCACATGGGAGCTGAGGCAGCCTCTGGAACTGCCCGTACCTGTTAAATACGTGTTGTGGGACGAGTTGATGAAGTAGTGTGAGAGCGGTTGAGTCATGTCCTGGTACAGCAACAGTTTGTCCAGTGCTATCACATTGTTCTCAGGGCCACAGAGGAACCAGACCATCCCCTCTGGAGACAGCTGCCCTACATGGGAAGCAGGGCTGTTAACAGCACGGAAACAAAGTGGTTCTGACACCTCCTCACCAGCGCATTGCAACACTGGGATTGTGAGAATCAGGCTGATTGCTCCCCATGGGAAGCCAGGTAGCAGAAGGTGTGAGGCCCTCTGCTGTTTTCACACTCCCTCTAGAGCAAGACTCACCTCTCTGGATGTTGATCCCACTGGGCTCATACTTCTCTATGAGGCTCTGCACCTGCTCAGGTTTGGCTGGAGGGAAGAGGATGTCATTGAGGCGAGAGTCTCGCTGCTTCTTGTTGATGAACTTTGCCAAGTGCTCTTTGGTCATGTAGGGCTTTGCTTTTAAATGGCTGCAGTGAGAGAATGACAGAGGAGCAGCGGTAAGGCCTGTGTATTACCCACAAAACCCACTCACTAAAGAGAGACTGGTCCTTCCCCAGGCCAGCAATGGGTGTCCACAGCCCTGGACCCACAGGTTTCTCTGTTGTCTACATTCCTTCCTGTAAATGATCTTCCCACTGCTGTGGCCTTTCTTTTTCTTCACCAGTTCAATGCTGTGAAGAGTTCATACCGAGGGGAGCACAAAGAGTATTCTGAGCCACTGACTCAAACTCTAAAAGGACTTGAACTTCATTTTGTGACCTGGTTTCCTGCCCTCCTAAGGCCTGAAGCCAGACAAACCACAGAGCATTAAACCCCCTTGTCCCTCCTCTTGTCTATCTTTTGCCACAAGAGATCAGGTTCTCTGCTATGGCTTGAGGGAAACTTACTGTGAGGTAAATATCTCATCAATCTCAGGCCGTGGACACAGATTCATCAGGAAAGTTTTATAGACGGTCTCAGGGAAGTCCTCTGGGTTGATGGCATCATTCTGACAAATGCAATAAAGACAAGTGAGTACCACAACCCATCATCTCACTTCTCCATTTACACCCACAGCCCAGCACCTGCTTGTGACAATGCAAGTAAGAGACCAGACCATCTGGCAGGTGTTTAGGGAAGAACAGACGGAGTGGAGAAGCAGCACGATGCCCTATTGCGAAACAGTCATTTAGAATCACTGAATCAACTAGGTTGGAAAAGACCTTTAAGATCATCAAGTCCAACCATTTAAACTGTCCCTCGGTGCCTCTTGTGCTGATGCCTGATGCAGTGGTAGGAGCTGTCAGAGGCTGGACTGTTCTCTGTGGGTGGTAGAAGTGCCCAGATTAACCATCAGGTTTGTTGCTTCAAAAAGCAGACAGTGACAAGCTGAAGGGAACATGCTGCTTCTTGTGCCCCACAGTGCAAGGGATGGAGTCACAAGTGTTACAAGTACAAGCAGCAAGAACTGATCCTAGCAGGCCTGCAGCTGAGGCATGGCAGCTAGGGGTAAGGAAAAGGTTTCACAGCTGTTAGATGAGCAAGAACAGGACAGTCAGGGCAGGCAACAAGACTACTGTCAAACGAGTGAGGTCTGTGGCTACCAAGCAAACCCCTTACCTTGCCCTTTGGAAGGTGACAGGCACTTAATGCTGCTTCCACCCTCTTCCTGTCTGCAGGGAACATCTGAAAAATACTGAGCACACAGGGCAAAGGCAATCACCAGAGGGCGGCAGGAGTCAGGGAACTCTGGGTTCCGGTGCTGGGAGCTGCAGCCAGAGCCCAAGACACTCCAAATGCACAGCGAAGGAGGCTCCAGGAGGCTGCAAACACGAACCAGATAAAGCACGGATCCCATGCGGTAGCTGGCATTAGCAGGGAATAACTCTGTAGCCAAGACAACATTCAAAACAAGCAAACAGATATGGTGCATATTTGCTGCTTTGAAAGAAGGCAGCATTTTCTGGAACCAAAGGATTTCCATAAATTCAAGGCACAAAGTCATTACACAGGCAAAGAACCTGATGTGCTGCCTGATGGAAGCACTGAAGTTTGCTGTGCAGAAACCAAAGCTCACCTCCTGTTTAGGAAGCTGGGTAGTGATCTGCAGGGCAGAAAGCACTCGGTCAAGGCTTCAGCCTGAAGCAGCCCCTTTGCTGCACTATGGAATAGAACAACTGCACTTGCCCTGCTTTCAGAATACCCCAGTCAGCAGCTTTGAGGTCTCCTCATGGATAAATGTGGATGTCAGCTCTGCCAGCTCCTGGCATCCCAGCTGCTCACAGCCAGAAAGGGGAACAAAGAGCGCCCAGTGTGCCAGGTGGGAAAGTGTTCTGCTGCAGCGGACTTATGCAAACTCAGGGCACATCAGCTCCCTTTGCAAGGCAAAACTGTAGCACCCTTGTTATGATTCAAAGGGGATTTAAATGTCTAAAGGCAGATGCTCAGGGGAATTTTTAGAGGGATTCAGACATGAGCTTTGAAAGCCTGACATACACCTGCACCTGGAGAAAGGGAACAGGTTTATACATCTGGCTCTTAACTTGCACTATTTAATGGTCTAGTGCTTTACACAGTGGAGCATTTTACCACTCTGCAGGACAGACAGAGCAGAGCATTGCAGAGAGGTACAGCCTGTACCAGAGATTTTTTCCTAGCCTATTTCAGAAGAATAAGCTGGTTTGCCTCTGCAGCAATGCCACCTTGCTTGCATTTAAAGAGCAATTCAAAGCACTCTTCCCTAGTGTGAGTTATTAAAGCCCTATCCATTTTTAAAAGCCCTTTGATGAATACTCTGGTTTCTGCTGGTTGGTGGTTTCCAAAGCAAACAACAAAAAACGTGTTGTTGAGTAAGGCTCAACGAGCCAGGAGCCCATTGAGCCAGCACAGGCTTCATCTAGACCCATTATGCAGTATAACACACAGTAGGGAGTGTGTTTATTACAGGTGATTAGTGCTTGCCTCTTGTGATGCTGTAACACAGCAGAAACTAGAAGCAGAGTGGTTCAAAGCTTCCCAGTGAATACCCACTATCTGCAGGTCCTTCTTACAACAAGAGGTGATGTATGTGCCCAAAGCGAAGGCAGCCCTGGGTCACCCTCTGAGCTGAATCAACGTGGAGGAGACACAGCATCAGCCACGGGGTGTTTTACTGGGTGTCCTGGGTTCAGCAGTAGCAGTGGTTCTGGGTTGCCAGCTGGGTTTAAACCACGACACTGGGAAAGACTTTGAGTGGCATGAAAGCAAGTCCAGATTCATGCCATGCAGCACAGGGGAGAAGTACCAGGCTGGTCTCAGCTTCAGCAAAGCAGCCCTGGCTTACTGATGCACAAGGCCAACCCTGGGGACAGGGAAGGGCGAATCCCCACTGTTCTGTACATGAACCAGCACTAACCCTGGCCCAGAGCTCTGCTCTCAAAGGCTGGTTCCCTCTCATACACATCCAGAGGGAGCCAAGCGGGAGCAAGGAACCCCTATGTCAGGTTAGCTGAGGAGTCAGGCAAAAAGCTCTCCACGTTTTCTTTATGTGAAAGGTAAAATGAGTGCTACATCTGCTGCACCTTTCAATGTAGGTTGCAAATCAAGCTGTGATCAGAATTGCACCAAGGTTGGTTGGTTTTGTTGATTATTTCTTGGCAACAGCCAGCAAGTTAAAGCCGTGGCTGTTTATGGCCATAAAAGGTCTCCTTTCAAGACCCAAATTATGTCCCAGGCCCTTCCCTGGTGCAGCAGAGTCCTTTCATGGCCTGAATCCAGAATGATCTCTACCTCTTAGGTGCAGAAAGAGCAGGCAGCTGAAGCCACTGGGCAAGCATCCTCTCACCAGCTGCTCTGCCTTTAGTCTGACTGAACACACAATGAAACAATTATATGTACTCACTTCCTGACAGGAATCTTCCCCTCTGCATTAAGCTGCATCTTCAGCTTCACCAGGCTGGGAAAAATAGAAAGAGAACATGAAAATGCACTTGTATAACCCCAGACCTCCTATTAAGTAGAGAAAGAAAAAACATGCCATTTGGAAAACAAGCTTAACAGTTAACAGAATCAGGGTCCTACAGACCATCAGTCAACCTCAGACAGAACCTGTTCCTGTTTCTTGTAAAGGAGAAACAGGCAAACTGTAACAGCTTAGATAACAGGAAGATTCCTCTGAAACAGGATACAGATATGAGATAATGGTATCTCCTATTATTTAGCATTCCTCGATGATTCCAGGCTGCCAACCAAACAGTATTAGAGAGCACAGAGAGGCAGCACTCTGCTGGGGTGAGCTCTGGGACTGTGGAGGGAAACACGTCCCAGGCACAGCAGCTCAGTTTGTCCCATCCCACGTGTGTGTTTGGCTCCAGCAGTCCTGTGCCAGCCAGATGTCCTGCAGCACATGAGCCAAGTACCAAACCCCCTGGGCTGACACACGACTTGCTCTGGAGGCTGCCAGAGGACCTGGGTGCTAAAAGCCTTTTCTTTCTCGTACAGACAGAAGGGGCAGTACATGAATGTGTCAGAGGACAGCATCTGTCAGAAATCACTCACATTTTCTCTAGGAAGGTGTACCGAGAGGCGTTGTATGTGAGAGGGTTCCGAACGATGGCCAGAATATCCTCAGCCCAGCTCTGGGAACGAACACACACACAGGGCAGAGGCAGTTGGGCATTATGGAACTGCACCAAGAAGTACACAGCAACAAACATGGGAAGGGCAAAGAACCACAGACTGGTTCGGGTTGGAAGGGAGCTTAAAGCTGCTCCAGCTCCAACCCCTGCCATGGGCAGGGACCCCTTCCACTGGAGCAGCTTGCTCCAAGCCCCTGTGTCCAACCTGGCCTTGAGCACTGCCAGGGATGGGGCAGCCACAGCTTCTCTGGGCACCCTGTGCCTCAGCACTCTCATAGTAAAAACTTCCTTATATCCCCTCTAAATCTACCCTTTTCCAGTTTAAAGCCATTCCCCCTTGTCCTGCCACTATAAACCCTGGTAAAAAGGCCTGTTCTGACACTGCGAGGCTCCAGATCCCAATAACTGTGCCCTGGGCTTGGCTCTGTCACGTTTCTACTGCCTATATATATCAGCAGCTAAAACTTTTCCACTGAGTCTTCTCAGCTCTGTGTTTATCCACACAAAGCACATGAAGGACAGAAATGATGGACTAAATTTCTTCTATTGGTCCTTCTCCACGCAGGGCAGAAGCTTCTAGAACTGTGGAGGTAGCACACCTCACTGGAACACAAACCTGCTTGTTTCATACCTTGTCAGCTACACTGACAGGGTTCAGGTTCCCTTTCTTCCCCTCTCCCTTCCTGTTCCCCACTTGATGCCCCAGTCCTCACTGGTCCCAGTGCTTCCCTGTCCTCAGGACCCGTTACCTTTCCAACATTCTCCTTGTAGGACACGAAGTTATGGAAAGTGAGGTCAACCATGTCAGGGCCAGACACGATGGTCAGAGTCTTAAGCAGGAAGGTGCTGTGAGGGTAGTCCAGGTTAAACACCTCCCGGAGCTTCTGGCACTGCAAAAGAAATTAAACAGATGGGGAAGAAGGGAGATTGAGGCAAAACGTACCTGGACACACCAGGACCCAGTCCAAACATTGACCCAAATCCCCAGCAAGCTTCTCAAGGGTTGCACATTGTTTAATGCAATCTTCCTTTGCTTGCCTTTCCTGACTTTTCATCTTTGTTCTGGAGCCTGCATCCCCTGGATCCTCCATGGAACAAGACATTGTGACTAACATCACTGCACAGAAGTGCTGTTTGGGTCTGAAAACGTCCAAGTTGGAACAGACAGGAAATTCCTTCTGAAAGTTCAGCCTAAAGGTGCGGACAAGTCAAGAGGAGCATTAGAGGTGCACACACGAGGTGCACAATCAGGTTCCTGCAAGAGCCCTTTGTCAGAACACAGAAAGAAAGCCTTTCAGACTAGTGTGATAGCTTTTGCTGTAACCTCTCTGCACCACAAGGAAGATGCTGTTTGGGTCTGCAATGCCTACCAGCTCTAGAGCTGGGTCACTGGAGAGATGGGCTCTTGCCCTCCATCCACATTTCCTGCTGGTTGTCAGTTGCTATAAGGGGTTTTTCCACAGCAATCACAGCATCCTCCAGCAGTGGCTCACCAGAGATTTGGTTGAAGTCTAAGGCTCATCCCATTAGTGGTACTTGATTTCATCACCATCAAAGTATTTCTAGAATCCCTTTAGATGATTTAGCATTTTGTGTGTTCCTCCATAAGGCATCGCTAAGCTGAGCTGTCCTGGAGCTGTACTGGCGGTTGCTATTTAGCATGAAAAGATAAAATCCCCTATCCTGGAATGAAGCACAGCAATTCATTATCTAAAGCACAGGCTAAATCCACATCAAAGCAAAGAGGGAGGCTGCCAGAGCACCTGCTCCTTCCCAGACTAAGGGCAGAGCTCAGGATGGGGGACTGCTGGCAGCACAGGTCAGACCCAGAAGCTGAGCTCTCCTGTATGCACAAACCTACAGGTAGACACAGGGGTGAGTCCCTGCCTTTGAACAGCTTTAAAACCTTACTCACACTGTAACACAGCCCCCATTAACTCCACCCAAAGAGGTTTTAGCCCAATGACTTTACCTTTCTGTTTGCTATAGACAGACATTTCTCTACATTTGGACTCCAGACCAAGAGCCCTGGATGCTCCTACATCAGCCCCATGTCACAAACACAGCTGCAGATGTATTTTATCCCAAAGTCCACAGATTTTTCCCACTGCAGTTTTCCAATGGAGCATTTGCAATTTTGACACATCTGTAGCAAAGAGGCCCCTTTAGGAAGAACAGGATGGGCTGGATCCTAACCCAAGATCATTTGACTCCTGTCTCTCCCTTCATGAAAGCCACTCTCCTCATGGGTTAACTGAAACATGTCTGGAGGGAGAGAAGGGGAAAGCAGTCACCTGCCCAGGGGATTTGCCTGTTTTCTAATAGGGAATTTCTGAGATGGTTCATTCCTGCTTTATGAGCAACCTTCCTTTGCAGAAGGGAGCACCATGTACCCACCCCTTTCTGCGCTCACAGCAGCTTCTTGATGGAGCTTGAGTTTTCACTACGAGCAGCAAAGCGTTCGGATTTCAGCTTCAAACTTGACTTCATCTTGCAAAGCCACTGGTGTTTGTTCAGCTTCCTTACCTCCAGTGTTGTACATCAGACCAAGCTGAGACAATAGAGAACTTGTGGTTTATGCTGAACTCATTTCCTGTATTTGTTACAGAAGGCTCCTCCCAGCCCTTCCTTCTCTGCATGCTGGTGTCTCTTGGCTCACCATGTCCCAGTGAGATGGAGATCAGAGCCTCTGCCTTTCTCTAGCTGTGCTCCACCAGGCAAACCTGATACCTGTTACCTGTTGGTAACAGCCTGAGAGCTCATCACCTTCTCAGAAGCTGTTGTTCACCATTAGCCTTGGCTTGTGCTGCTTTTTCCATGCCATGACTTTCATCAGCATTGAATTACAGTGCCTCCTAACACCACAGGGAAGCTGATGGCTCCATGTCAGGAGAAGCAAACTGCAGCAGGGGAAGGATGCTCTTTTAGAGCCCAAGTGTGATGGGGAAGGGCTGAGGGACCTGGGGGGTTCAGATGGAGAAGAGAAGGCTCAGGGGGGACCTGATGGCTGCCTCCAACTGCCTGACAGGAGGATGGAGCCAGGAGGGGCTGGGCTCTGCTCCCAAGGAACAAGGGATGGGACAAGAGGAACCGGCCTCAAGCTGCACCAGGGCAGGGTTAGATGGAGCTGAGGAACAATTCCTGCCCCAGAGGGTGCTCAGGCATTGGAACAGGCTGCCCAGGGCAGGGCTGCAGGCACCGGCCCTGCAAGTGTTCACACATCCTATAGACGAGGCCCCAGTGCCATGGGTCAGTGGTGGCCTTGGCAGTGCTGGGCAATGGTTGGGTTTGATGAGCTGGAAGGGCTTTTCCAGCCTGGCTGATTCTCTGATCTTGTCAGGGATCTAAACTGGGTCATATTTTCCCAGTGACTGATTTCCTGCCTGGCATTAAGCGAGTCACTCGCCTGCTCCATGCTGCCTACTCCACATGGGGATCACGTCCCTTGTGGGACGAACGCAGTGCTGATGGTGTAACACTGAGTGAAGATGCTGAGAGGCAACCAAGGACTGTGGCCAAGAGCACGGAACCTGCTGCCACATCTTGGCTCTTTCACAACCTGCACTCCTTCAGCACCCCGTGCTGCAGCTTCAACCTTTTAATTACTCAGTGTCATGTTGCGGGTGGCCATAAAGGAAAAACAGGAATTGCTGTGTGAAAAGCAGGGTGACCATATTAGCCATGCAAATCTGCAGGGAAAGCATGCTGAGCAAATCCACTTAAACCCCCCAAACAGACAACAAGGCACGGGCAGAGCGGCTGACACACATTTCACTTCCCACCTTCCTCATTTCCCTAAAATCCTCATCTGGCCAAACCAGATCCACAGTCCAGAGAGAAGCAAATTCTCATGCAAAGATAAAGAGCCAGGCCTAATGCAAGAGACAGAGGCAGCCCTTTCACTGCTTGGAATGGGATACAGCCAAACCAGAACTGGGATTTGCCAAGCTCACTGCACGCTGACAGCTTTGTATCTTTATAAAACACGGTACATGATGTGCTGCTTGTGCTAGGAGAAGACAGGATGTGACCAGAAATCTTCTCTTTTGGAGAAGAAAAGGCTTGTTTGGTTGCCAGAAGGGAAAAGGAGCACTGAGGTTATCCAAACGCCTTTGGCTCTGCAGGTAACGCTCGTGTCCTCATTAGCAGCGCTGCTCGGTGGTGGGATTCAGCAGGGAGAGGCAGGAAAACCCCAGGCAGCTGAAGCACTCTCAGCTCTCACTGCTGCCTTATCTAAAGGAACCGGATAAACGCAGCAGCAGAGATTCACAGGCACAGAACAAGCCGCAGGCTCTGGAATCAAGCCGGAACTGACTGAGGGAGAGATGCAGGCTCTGCATCCACAGTTCCTCCTGTCCCTCTGGCCTAGGAGCTCACACTGCTGTGGGAAGATGGAAGAGACAGAAAGAGGGCCCAGCCTGGAAAAAGGCTGTTATTTGTATGTGATGCTCCCTTGCTCCACTGTTTATAGACCCTTTGCAGGCCACAGGCTTCTACCTGCTTTTCTGCTGCACACACACATAACCAGTTTGTCTCCATACAGCTTCTTGTTTTATTTGGAGGCCTGAACATCAGACTTTCTTTAGCTCCATCCTGTGCTCAGTCACATTGCTGGGTCCATGGCATAGCACTGAGATGATGCTCCAGCCTTCCCCCTGCAAAGCAGCAGAGTCACTGAGCACCCACACTGTGTTCAGAGTCCATGGCCCAGCCCTGGGCTCTGAGAGTGCTCTCTGCACTGTTCCTGAACACCACTCACCCCTGCTTTAGCATCTCGCTGTTATCATGACATGTGGAATACTCTGGTGTCATTTCCTCCCTTGTACACACCCAGAGTCTGCACCTCTGGCTCCGATAACAAAATGCAAGTGAAGGATGAAGCTGGTTTCTGATCATGACACAAAACACAGCTTCTGGGTGTATGAATAATTATGCTGGTGTCAAAGCCTGCTGCAGTGGCTAAACCAACCCCGAGATGAAGCCAACAGCCCAGCCTGGCCTAAACCATGGCATATTTTGGGCTCAGATATGACATTGTGTCAGTGGTCTTGGGTCCTGGTGCGTCACTAAAACAACGGTGGAGCAGCCATTACTGTTCATAGTTACTGAGAGGGAAACCCAGGATTGTGTTGTAACCAACATCTTGATGTGCTGAGGCAGGCTGCTGGGCTACGTTCAACAGCTCTTTATCTTGTCTCATTTCTGCTCAAAGTCTTATCTTTCTGGCTGCTGAGCATGTGCCCAAGCTCGTTCTGTCCTGTCTCTCAGAAACACTGCCATGGAGAAGAAACACTGCCAAACACTGAGCAGCTCCCAGAGAAAATACAGCAAAGGGGGTGAGAAGGGGAAACGTGGACAGGCACAGAGGAGGTCACAGGATGAGCTGAGGGCTGTGTGCATGCTTAGTGCTCATATGGCAGCCAGCAAAGGCTCGGGATACAGGCAGAAGAGAGAGGAGAGCACTCACAGGGAGAGCAGATCAGGGCCTGACTCCAGGCAGGGTCAGTTCCAGTTTCCTACTGGGCAAACAGCAGTGGCCTCCTCACCCCCCCGTGCTGGGCTCTGGTGAGGCCACAGCTTGTGCCCTGTGCTCAGCTCTGGGCTCCTCGCTCCAAGAGAGACCTTGAGGGGCTGGAGCGGGGCCAGAGCAGGGCAATGGAGCTGGGGCAGGACCTGGAGCCCAAGTATGATGGGGAAGGGCTGAGGGACCTGGGGGGTTCAGTGGGGAGAAGAGAAGGCTCAGGGGGGACCTGATGGCTGCCTCCAACTGCCTGACAGGAGGATGGAGCCAGGAGGGGCTGGGCTCTGCTCCCAAGGAACAAGGGATGGGACAAGAGGAACCGGCCTCAAGCTGCACCAGGGCAGGGTTAGATGGAGCTGAGGAACAATTCCTGCCCCAGAGGGTGCTCAGGCATTGGAACAGGCTGCCCAGGGCAGGGCTGCAGGCACCGGCCCTGGGGGTGCTTAGAGGATGTGTGGATGTGGCTCTTGGAGATAAGGGTTAGTAGTAGCCTTGTCAGTGCTGGGCAATGGTTGGACTCTGATGAGCTTAAAGGTCTTTTCCAATCTGGCTGATTCCATGATTGAGGGCTCCTACTGCTGCAACCCTTAGTGACTCGTCCCTTTTCAGTGTCCCACTCTCTGGGCCTTACAGGCTGACTCTTCCTCACTAAACACTTGGTGCTCAGGAAGGACATCCCACCACACCCTGCCTCCCAGCTCACAGGGACAATGCTGTGACAACACAGGAGTGCATCTGACAGCAGGTCTTCACAGAAGAGGCTTTTGTGTGGGTGCTGTGGTGTTATTCTTGCTGTGTAGAGAGGTTACAAAACCAAACTCCAAACCTCTTGCTTCGTAACTCCCAGCATCCACACTACAACCACCCATTAGCAGGGAGACTCATTTCACCTACATTGGTCTGAAAAGCTCTCAGCCTGTTCCACCCTCGTGCAGCCGGAAAGGGCTCTGTATCTTGCAGAGGAGAGGAGCAGGGCAGGTACTCTCAATAAAGCTCTTCTGTGTTAATTCCTTCAGCCACAATTCAGTGTGAAAAGCAGGACAAGCTCTGCCTCCCAGAAACAGTGGATTTACTGTGCCATCACTTGCAAGGAAGCAGAGGGGGGGAAAGGATGTGGAGAAGGGGAAAAGGATGCACAATTTGCTATTGGTACTGGCTAAAGCTCCCATCAGCTGAGGTCTTAAGTACCACCCACTAGCCCCTTCTCCTCCATTTCTAGCCAATGAAACAAGCAACAGTTTGTGTTCGTCTCAGCAGTTACATCCCACAAGCATCCCAAGCCATTGTTCTGTGATGGGAGGCAGCACCTTTTCATTCTCCCCCCCTCTCAGCTCCAACAGACCTGTTCGCTTCATCACACCGGTTTTCCATACCCTTTGTAATGGCCCACGGACACAGCTGCCCTGCCTGGAGATGTGATTCATGGGAACAACTTTCCCCTGCTTTCTGCATCCCTTCCAGAAAGTTCTGTTCCCAGGAAAGCCAGCTGGACACACAGGTGAGGGCAGGAGCATCCTGGATAGCTCAGCCATTGTAAATAAGACATTCCCAGCACATCTCTCCCACCATTTGGTTCAATGGCCATTTTGGTGCCCACACAGAATCATAGAATCATAGAATAGTTCGGGTTGGAAAGGACCTTAAGATCATCCAGTTCCAACCCCCCTGCCATGGGCAGGGACACCTCACTCTAAACCATATTACCCAAGGCCTCGTCCAACCTGGCCTTGAACACTGCCAGGGATGGAGCATTCACAACCTCCCTGGGCACCCATTCCAGTGCCTCACCACCCTCACAGGAAAGAACTTCTTCCTTAGATCCAATCTAAACTTCCCCTGTTTCAGTTTGAACCCATTACCCCTTGTCCTGTCACTACAGTCCCTAATGAAGAGTCCCTCCCCAGCATCCCTATAGGCCCCCTTCAGATACTGGAAGGCTGCTCTGAGGTCTCCACGCAGCCTTCTCCATCATCCCAGAACAGAATCATCAAATCCCAGACTGGTTTGGGTTGGAAGGGGCCTTACAGCTCCTCCATTTCCAACCCCCTGCCATGGGCAGGGCCCCCTTCCACTGGAGCAGCTTGCTCCAAGCCCCTGTGTCCAACCTGGCCTTGAGCACTGCCAGGGATGGGGCAGCCACAGCTTCTCTGGGCACCCTGTGCCAGCGCCTCAGCACCCTCACAGGGAAGAGCTTCTGCCTTATCTCCAACCTGAACTGCCCCTGTTTCAGTTTGAACCCATCTCCCCTTGTCCTGTCAGTACAATCCCTGATGAAGAGTCCCTCTCTAGCATGGATAGGAGGGATAAGGAGCCAGCTCAGTGCATTTTAATACCTGTTGTCATAGAAATGCCAGAAAACTGCCTGAAATGAAAAGGGAAATAAAACTTCTTTTAAAAGGGTCTCTGTGAAATGCCGAATTCAGAAAGCACTTGGGATTTGCACAGCAGAGGCTGTCATCAAGAGCACCGCTCTGCCTGTGGAGAATGCTTAATAAATCACTTGGTGCTTGACCTTTGTCTCTCTGTACAAAATGAGCTGTAGCCAATTCCCAGGCCTGTAAAATACTGTCTCTGGGCTATGGCAATGGATAGAACACAGCAGCTACCCCAGGGCAGACCATGGATCCAACCAGATGCCTGGGGAACAGTGATACTTCCCTGGCACATTTCTGCAGCTTCCTAAAGCAGAGGCATTATCTTGCCTTTAACCACCCTCAAATGGCAATTCCTTCTTGTCCTGACTTTCTACCTCCCATGTTTCTGGGACGTGTGCATCCCACAGCACAGTGACACGAGGTGTAAACCAGCAGCTCCTCCTCTGCTTGGGCTCAACCTGCCTTTGGAAAATTCCACTTGATGTGGAGCTCTCACACTGGAAGAAACTCTGAGTAACTGCTTTGTGCTCACCTTCTCCATCACTTCCACATCCCCCTCATCTTTCAGTCTTTGCCAGGCTCCAATCCCAGCCCACTCGGATCTCTTCCCACAGTAGCCATCCCATGCTGTCCTTATTCTTGCTGCTCTTCCCTACCTGTTTCAGCACTTGTCTCGTTAGACATGAGGACACTAGAGATGCACAGAAATACGGGTGCATTCAGTCTCCAGTGAGACTTTCTAATTATTTCCTTCTAATTCCTAACATAAAACTTACTCTTTTGAGCAAATCTTGCTCTGTTGCTATTTTACCACATCCTTATGATGTTGTTTCTGAACAGCAACAGTCAACTCAGAGCCTGTTGTTACACAAGGTTAGGATTGTTTTTTTCCTGTGTGCATCACCTGATTTCATCTGTATTAAACTGTATCACTTATTAGATTATGCAGTCAGTGAGTGCAAACCAGCGAGTCCTCATTTTATTACCCCAAATAACTCGGTACCATTGGTAAACCTTGGCTGGTCTCTCCACATCTCTTGTAGGTCACCCATGAACACCCCTTGGGATGCCACAGGCCCAAGCACTGGCAGACTGCTGGTTCTCTCTCTCAAAAGGCCTTTTCCTCCTTCTCCAATGCAAAGATGCCCCTTTTACTCTGTTCTTTAAGACCCTTTGCTTATGATGGGAATCACAGGGGCCACTTTCCAGTTTTACTGACAAGATTTAGAGCTCACAGCCACTGCTTCCCCTCTTCTGCTCTTGATACCTGCTGCTGCTCATCCATTTCCCCATTCTTTTCACAAACTTTGTGCTTTCACTAAAAATCTCTTTCTAAAGGCCATCAGTTTCTCCTCTGCACATGGAATGTGGTCACCCCCAAACTGTGGTTCACTCTTAAAAACTGGGGTTGGTCTTGTGCGTAGAGGCTCCTCACAGGAAGATGCTGTTGGAGGAGCAGTTCCTCTGTCTAAAGGCAGCTCTGACACTGTTTGTGCCAATAGGTTTCTCCTGGAAGTCTCCAATTAATCTTCCTTAACCAACTGCTCAAATCCAGGACATTTTTCTCTGGCCTGCCCATAGCCACCAGAAGGATCACCCCCTATGGCCTCAGCACGCACTTACACCATCAAGATATAACCCATAGCAAAGCTGAAGTCATTCTGTAAACAGGTTATTCCTGCAACTTCAACACCCTAGAAAACAGTGTCTCGTGTCTCTCCCGTATGTTGGCCTTTCCCTCAGTGCATTCTGCCTTGACTGCAGCACCCAGCTCTACCAGCTCTAAATGTTACACTCTCTCAAGTGAAAAACCCAAACCTTCCAAGAACATTTCTCAAACATTATTCCCACAAACCCAACTGCAGGCAAAGTCTGAGGCTCTTGAACCATTGGAGTTTTCATTTCAGTGCATTTCCAAGAAGGAAAACAGTTTCTCAGAAGGAATGATGACTTCTAAGAGTTGTATGAGCTGGGGGCTGTCCTGGAACTCTCTGTGCCTTGAGCACCCATCTCATTATGGTCCTTTGAGAACCACGAGGCTCAGGGAGCTCGGAATAGACACTTGCAGAGCAGTATTGAGCAAACACTCATCCTACTTACGCAAAGAGGCTGCTTGAGCCTCTCATTGCAAAACCTTCCCCTTTTGCATTCATCACCTGTGTTACCATGCACAGCCATTATCCGTACTCCCTTGTTTCCTTTTCATGCTCCAGCTTTCCTCTGGTTTTCTCCTTGCCTTTTTGCCATACATGGAAAAGTTAAAAACAACCAAAAACAGATGCAGAAAAAAAGTCCTAACAAGGACAACTTTGCTGCAGGAAGCCTGAATTACAGCTGAAAGCAAGAACAAAGCCATACTCATGTTCCTCCCTCAGTCTGCCCCCTGCAAGCAGACAATTGGAATTATTCAGACAGAAAAAGATAAAGAAACACTGGTTTTTCTGAAAGTGCATTTTCTTCCCTTTAAAGGGAAAAATTCCCCACCACACACTGTGCTGGAATCTCACTAACTACAGGTTTGTAGCTGCCTTGACTGGGTCTGGGCATCTTCACACAAGAGGGAAGCTCCGATGACTCAATGGAGAAGCATCACAAGTCTCCTGCAGAGCTTCCCAGTGTCCCAGGCCCACATCAAAGCTAGGCAGATGCAGGGCAGGGAGAGAATACAGCTGCTGTGTGCAAGAGAACTGAGCCTTTGGGCAGGCTTTTGGAAGGGGAGCTGTTGTGCACATTCTCCTCCCAAAGCTCATACACCACAGTCTGGAAGTGCCTTTCCTTTTGGTGCACAGAGGACCCCTGGGGGGTTCACAGGCAAGAGTAAAGACTGATGATCTGTATTTACATAGTTGTGATGGCAGAAGACAGGGACCTCTCCACCTTCGTGTACTAGGAAGGCAGATAAACTGCCTCAGCTTGTGCCAAAGGCAGCCTTGTCTTTCCCACATGAGCAAGCAGCAGAAGTGAAGCCATGCACTCACCTTGGGGATCTTGGCAAATCGCCCTACTCGAGTATCTCGGATACTGGTTAGATCCAAAATCTCCATCTCCTACAAGAGAACAGGGACAAGGAAGATGAGGAAAGAAAAAGCAGGGAAGAGACCCACTGCAGAGCTCCCAGAAGCTGCAAAGCAAGTCCCAGCACTGTTCACTGGGGAAGAGCTCTCCCACCAGAACAGTGCAGGCAGGGACACATCAGCCACTGATATCCAAGCTGGCCTGCAGCACTGTCCTCTTCAGGGTGAGGCCAGAGGCTTGGTGTGGGTCACCATGAGAAGGAGTGCATGCCATGTACGTGGGTTTATACAGGGAAACATTACCCCAGCTCATACAACCCACTCCTGTTCTCAGCTGTCTTTTGTCTCCGACACTCAACCTGGAGCAGCTGAGCTGGAAGGCAGACAGGACCACTCTGCCCAGTTCACTCCCAGCAGACCTTTACCTCATCTGTTCCAAAGCAACTCCCATGGAGGACATTCCCCAGCCTTCTCCAGGCAGCCCACTCCATGTCCTCACTGCTGGCTATTTGTCATGTTTGTGTTGCTTGTTCTTTTAATATCCAACCTGAATTTCCTTCCTCTGTTACTAATTTGCCTCACCATGGGTCTGGAGAACAAATTATACTTGTTGCAGCAGGCAATATTTTCCAAGATCACAATAAGGAACAATGTGGATACCATGTCTTCTGGCTGTAGCAACACTTTATTGTCAAGCAGGGTGGAAGTTTTACTCCCAATCCCACTCCTTTCTGAATCCCTAGTGCAAAAGAGGTGCAGTTTGTGTCTTGCTGTTCATGCCAAGCAGATCTTAGGATGAGTCAGCCAAAGATTAATAAAGCCACACAAACTCAACAGACAAACTGTTGCATATACCACATCATGGTCTGTATCAGCCCATCTCTTATCCCTCACAAGGCTCATGAAAGCCTGCACAAGACCTCCACAAGCCTGCCCTAGCCCCCCACTCCTGCTAGCTCACCCTGCCTGCAGATCCCCTCAGAGGATAGAAAAGATGCCAGACATGTGCTTCTCCAAGGATGTAGAGCAGGCTGCTGCTCCAGTGCACCTCTCTAATGTGTTAACAGTTTAGTTTAGATGATGATCAATGGCATTGCCAGGAAGATGAGGCCACTCAAGTCTGGATTTCCTCATGTGAGCTTTGCTTCCTTACCCCAGGCCCTTTCCCAGGTGAAATTTCTTCTACCACCAACCCAGGGAAGTATCCCACTTTTGATGGTGATAACAGCTCCTCTTGTCCCATTTTGTGCACCTCCCCCAGTGCTACCACTTCCCACTGTCTGGGGAACCTGTACTGCAAAAATCCTACTGCCAGGAGTGATCTTGAGAGGGGAATGAGAGTGATGGAGATGCCTGAGAAGAGGATGTGGCAGTCCCCAGCCTCGTGACAATGTTCTTGCACTGGGGCACATCTCCAGCAAAGGCAGAGCTCACCAAATCCCATCAGGTCTCCTGGCCAGGGTGCTGGACAGGACTAATGGCTCTGTCTCTTTATCTCCCATGCCCCTTGAGCATGTAGGTCACGAGGAGGAAGTAGAGCTGAACCACAGCCCTGCTCTGGAAAGCAGAAGTGAGCCCAGCCTTCCATCTCCAGGCAGCCAGATCTCTCCGCCACCCATTGCTACTCATCAGTGAGGAACTGAATTCTCTTTCCTCTGTTTGTGGCCTCCCTCTCTCCTCCAGCATCCTGTGGTGCACACATCACCCTGCCCCTAGAGGGGCACAACTTGCTTCTACACTTGATGTAGTCTCTGGAGCCCTATGCTCACTACCCTTTGCTAGATTAAAATGTCTAAAACCCCCAAGATATCAGTTTATAACATAGGCAGCATGAGGTACACATTAGCTGAAGCTGTATACATGTAATTGCATGTCCTGCCATGATCTTTCCAACTGTACCATTGAACTGGACGGGAGAACCCTTCAGGGTACTGGGTAACAGGGATACCAACTCTTCTGCTCTCCAAAGTCCTTGGAAGCACATCTAGTGAACTTTGCAGGTACAAGCTGCCAGCATGACAAGCACAGGAAGGCCACACATCTCTCTGGCCTGACAGCTTCATCTCCTGGTCTTTTCTGGGTATCTGAAGACAGACAAATCTGCCATGGAAGAAGCACAGGACTCCTAACTCCTCTGTAGGTGGAATGAGTGTGGCAGTCTGCTCCAGAGTGCAGAACTCAAGCACTTAGAGTGTTCTAATCTCACACAAACCTGACCTGGCTATTTGGAGACCAAGTGTGAATAGCCTTAGCACTTACCTTATTCTGATGGGTCCAGTATAAGTAAAAGCCCTTTGGATCCACTCGAAGAATCACAGGGGAAGCACTTCCTGTTTCCTGACAAGAAAAGGCAAACAGAAGGAAGCAGGTTAACACCTTATGTGACCTGGAGAGCCCATCATGGGATGCAAGTTTCCAGTTCAGATACAGACCCCGCTGGGTGAATCATCCTCTGGCTTATGGAAATGAACCAGATGATTTTAGCACATCTCCAGTGAGGCTATGGAACCTGATCTCTGCTGAAGCCTGAGTCTCACCTAACACCACCCATTTAGCTAAAAACTCTCTTGGAGCCTTCTATACAAGGAGTTAAGAAGAAAGTGGCTGTGGATGCAATTAACTGTTCATTTGAACTGCTTATCCCCCAAGGCACTGACGGGGTTCTACAAGCTCCCGAGTAGCCCAGGCAAAGCAGAGATACCATTCATCAGGGGCATCTTCACACGAGTTACCTGGGCTGTCTTTACAGGGAATGACCTGAGCCAGGAAGGGCTCAAGGATGAGTCCATCTCATACAGCAGATGAGGCTGCTTTAGGCAATGATTCAAACTCCAAGGACGAGCTCTCCACAGACTGGGAACAGCAGCAGTTATTTAAACACCCACACTCCAGGAGCAAAATTAGATGGATTTATTCAGCGCCAATCCTGACCCCAGTACAAGAGGGAGGCCCTCCAGATCAGAGCTGAGGCATGTACTGCACAGGAGGCTGTGCACTTCACCTCTGGATGATTGCTCTGCCCCTGCATTTTCAGTTAAAGCAGCTTCACAGCTATTCTCAAGGCAACACCCGTTCCCACCTCACATGCAAGCCTGTGTGAAGAGATGAATTAACACGAGCTCTTTGGAGAGTGAGATGAAGGATGCTTGGTGCTCTGCCTGGGTCCCAGCCCATTTGCTCATTCAGTCCTCACTGCACTTGACCCCTGGTGCAACACAAGACAGGATCACACGGTCTACCATCCATTTCTGGGAAAGCTTCAGATTCAATCCATGAAGGTGAAACACCCAGCTACTGAGATGAAACCAGCAGTGGGATTTGGAAGTTGTATCTGTTCCTTGTCCTTGGGCTCTCCAGGTTGTTACTGAACCCATACTTTGCTCCAGAGTGCATCTGTATTTCTCAGTTTTCAGACTGAGGATGCTCCACTACAGCAAACTGCCCATGGAACAGAGCTCTCTATGTTCTACTTTTACCCCCTGCTGCCTTCCTCATGCTGTACCAGGGACACTGTTGACCTGTTTGATCCTGCCCCTCTGCTCTGCTCGCGTGAGACCTCCCCTGGAGCATTGTGTGCAGTTCTGGTGTCCTCAACATAAAAAGGACATGGAACTGTTGGAACAAGTCCAGAGGAGGCCACGAGGATGCTCAGGGGCTGGAGCAGCTCCTGTATGGAGATAGGGTGAGAAAGTTGGGGCTGCTCAGCCTGGAGAAGAGAAGCTGCGTGGAGACCTCAGAGCAGCTTCCAGTGTCTGAAGGGGGGCTATAGGGATGCTGGGGAGGGACTCTTCATTAGGGACTGCAGTGACAGGACAAGGGGTAATGGGTTAAAACTGAAACAGGGGAAGTTTAGATTGGATCTAAGGAGGAAATTCTTTCCTGTGAGGGTGCTGAGGCACTGGAATGGGTTGCCCAGGGAGGTTGTGAATGCTCCATCCCTGGCAGTGTTCAAGGCCAGGTTGGACAGAGCCTTGGGTGCCATGGTTTAGTGTGAGGTGTCCCTGCCCATGGCAGGGGGCTGGAACTGGATGATCTGAAGGTCCTTTCCTACCCAAACCATTCTATGATTCCATCATGCCCATGTTCCCAGAGCTCCTGGTTAGCTCCCTGAGCACATGGCCACAAAAGCAGACCAGGCACTGCAGTACTGCTACCAAGTACTGGGCCGTGTTCTAGATTAACCTTATCTCCTGTGAAGCAGCTTTCCTGAAAGCAAGTGAGGGTACAGTGAGGACCGGTGAGAGCTGATCAGGGTGCCCCCTCCTGAGCAGGCACATGGATGGCTGTGGGGTACAGGTGGGCTCTCCTATGGGGAGGCTCCTGTAACAAAGGAAATAGGGAATTCTATGGAAGATGGTCTGGCAGCCAAACTGGCTGCTGCTCACACTGTAGAGTTCAAGTCCAGGGCAGAAAGCAAGCACTGTGTGGTAAAGTCATGTAACCCATAACCTCTGAGAGACAGAGGTTTCCTTCTACTATGAGGGCTGAGAGGCAGCATAGAGCCAAATCCACACATAACTGCTCTGATTAAGAGCTCAGCTACTATCCTGTGCCCTATCTCAGGTGGGAAAGTGTTCCCAAGCTGGTCCTTCAGATACATCACCATGCATGTGGTAGGACTTCACCCCTTTAGCCTGCTCAGCAACCCCAGCTTGGTGGCTGCTCAACCAAGCACAGCAGAGCTGCTCCTCACCCCGAGATGTTGGGACAGGTCAGAACAGCCCCACTGCACCCTGCTCTAAGCAGCACATTGCAGATGCTGCACGAGGTGAAGGCACTACACAAGGTGGCTTTGGTTTTCCTCAAGAAACTATCGGGTACAGTGAAGGCTCCAGTCCAGTCCCAAACTGGACAGAGTGATGTAAGGAGCCAGTCCCATCTACCTGCACTACTTGCCTCTCATACTGTGGAAGGAGTTCAAAACTGTTACCTACAGTAACATGGCCAGGTCAATTCAAGAAGTGGGACAAACCCCACAGGCCTGTGAGCCCTGAAGAGCAGCAATCCTGCAGCCTGGACCTCTTACACCATCCTTTGTAGCTTGCCCTAACTGTGGAGTGGGAAAGCACGAGGAGACAGAGCAATGCGACCAGAACAGAACACTTGTGGAAAAGGCTTTCCTCATCGTTGGAGGTCAGGTCTGTAAAGGACTAAGTCACCAGAGAGCACCTTCTAGGAACACTTAAAAATCCTTAAGCCATAGCAAAAAACCCACACAGGACTTGAGCTCCCTCAATCCTATCATTGCAGCAGCAAATAAAACACGTGGGGCTTGGAAGCCCAAGTTAACTCCGCTTGGGTTTCAAGGGAGCCTCACTGCCACTGAATTCCCAGCTTCAAGCTTTTGGGAAGGTGGTCCCCAAGGACTGGGCACAGAGCAACTGCAGACAAGTTTGGCTGCTGCTGTTCTCAGAAACCCAATCCCTGTTCAAATCCAAAGCAGCCACACATGCACTCTGCAGGCAGTGGGAGACTGGAAAGAATGGGAAGGCTGCACTTTCCACCATGCCCTGGTGTCCTCCTGTTCCTGTACAGCCAGTGCAGTAACTGCCTGGTGATATCCCATCCTGTATCCCTCAGCATCCACCCTTTCTGCTAGCTGTATGTGACATTGCTTTATGTCTCTGGACCACCTCTGCTTCCCATGCATATGAGTAACTGCCATCCCCCACATGCACTGCCTTGGGACTTAAAACTCTGTTCAAGCTTCACACCCACAAAAGCAGGCACTAATCCCTCCTATTTCCACTGAAAGCTCCTTCTAACACATCTCAGCTGCAATATCACATCACATGTTTCCCCCAGAGCTTGGTGAATAATCGTAACCTGGCATGCCCCCGTTTTATCAGCTCATGCTCCATAGCAGACAATTCACACTGCAGACAGAATGGATGGGCAGCTGCTGTCCCCTTGCTCAGGTACGTGGGGATTGGGGTAAATACTCTTTTGCCTTCTTAGAAAGTGAGGAGAGGGCTATCACATTCTGCTGTTCCCACTTTCTGCTCCTCACAATGAAAGGCACACAGACTGCAGAGATAAATGAGGACACTGAGTTGGAAAGCAGCAGCTTCTTGCAGCACCCTCCAGGGCTCTGGCCCTTTGCTACTCGGCCACTGCACACTCGACAGCTCACAGACCCACAGCCAGCAGGCACAGGAGGCCATGGCTCACCCTCTGTCCACTCCAACAGGGCCATAAGAGGAACCAACTTGGAGGCTGATTTCCTCTCTATCTGCAAGCACGGAGAGTCCTCTCAGTAAATCCTGCCCCTCAGGCTCCTCTGGACAGGTCCGAATGTGCCATTTGCCTCTCACCCCAAAGAGCTGCCACCAGTGACACCTTCCTGAGGGCTGGGACACAGACAGGACCCTGAGGTCCTACACCAGACCCAGTGGCACACTCTGTCTACTTCCACCCTCCACAGTAACAAGAGGTGCACAAGCCACTTCACCAACCCCCAACACATACACCCATTGGTTTTCCCCTCAGCTCTCCTCTTATCCAGACATCACTGTTCTCAGGTACAACACACCATGTCCCAACCCCAGCACTGAATACACGCTCCCAGCCTCCCCATAACCCCTGACCAAAACACAATGTCTGCCCCACCACCGTACATAAAACACAGTGCAGGAAAACCCATAGTACTCACATCATCCCATTTGATGAAGCGCTCACCCTTGGACAGATACTCCTTCACCTCCGGCGGCTGCAGGACAGGGGTAAGCATGGACATCCTGCCCTGCAGATGTGCTCCTCAGCCACCAGAAGCAATAGCTGCCGCACAGCTCGCTCCTCCTTGGCCCCCTCTCCTCTATCTCTGCCTCTCACGTGGCAGGGCTCTCTGCCATGGCCACTGTTGGCATCAGAAAGCAAACAGCCTCTTATATCCCAGCCAAATTCAGGAGGGGCAGGGACAGGCAGGCGAGGACCGATGAATCTGCATTGTAAATCAACAGCTCTCCAAGCAAGCGGGAGAAGCTGAGCCCAAGGTCACCCAGAGGGAAGGCTGGGCTGGGCTGGGATGCCCGTGTGGGCAGCCCCGCAGGCACGCTGCTGCTCCAGGAGGGACCTGCTCCTCGGGGTTGTGCTGGTGAAGCTCACGCTCCACAGCACTTCCGCAAGTGAACTTCCTTAACTGTTGTCTTGACGAAGCGCAGACATCCCCAGCCAACACACAAACTAGTTCAGCAGATGTGCTTACAGAACAAGTCAGGCTTTGGCTACAAGCAGACTGCCCCCTTCATGCAACAGCCCAAAGATCATGTAAAACAAACTCATTCGTTGCTCCCTACAGCCGCCGTTTCTGGGGCCACTTGGTGCACTTCCACTCTTTAACCTCCTTCCTTTCTCTCATGGGTTCTGCTGAATGTCAACCTGAAAAGTGAGGCAGAGGGAAACCCCACAGAGAGATGCAATAAAGCACTGACAGGAGTCCCGAGGACTGCATTATCCCCCAGACTCACTTGGGTCCACTGCAGATACTGTGGGAGCATGGAATGGGAGAGATGAGTTAAGGTGAGGGAAGTGACAGAAGCAGACAGAAGGTTAATGGCAAACAGGGCAAAACCGAATCCCTGCTCTTGACCTTGGCTCAAGGGAATTACATGTGAGCAGCAGAGGAGAAAAGGAGCTCTGGTGGCAGATGTGGCTAACAAGGGGGAGAATGGCTTGTGAAGAGGACTGACATGGGCAAGGTTAATTTTAGTCAAGAAGGCAGAGGCCCACGTTTAATTAGCAGTGGCAGTAACTGTGTTACCCGTGCTGTAATGGGATTCCCAGCCACATGGTGGGATTTCAGCCTTGTCTCCTTATAAAGGAGACAACAAGGTGTCAAGGGGTGGCACCTGCCACTGCTCAAGAGGGACAAGACATTGTCAGCAGCAGTGCAGATTCTCCCAAGGGTGGACAAAGCCTCCTGCTGTACAAAGGGAGGCAGCTGCAGGGAATACTCTCCAAGAACTGGCTATCCAGGCTGTCAGCTCTGTTTTACTGGGGCAGTGAACTGAGGTGGCCTACCCAAGGCTGTGCTTGCTCAGGGCCAAGACTAAGGACATGGAAACCCATCACCTCTGTTCCGATAACCAAGCCACATTTATGGTACTAAGCTCCCTCTGCATGTGTGACACGTGCTGCCAGAGCAGCCAACTGACAGAGCACTGGAGGATCCCAGGCCCAGCAAAGACAGCATCACCAGGAACACCATCCCACTATCCCCCCTGCAGGGGTTGCTGTTATTCCCAAGCAGCATCTGCCCAGATCTCAAGAGCTGAGCTGGAAGTGCTCAGGGATGCCAGCAGCATTTGGCATAAATGGCAGTGAAATGCCAGGCTCTGCAGGGCAGGTTTTGTTCTCCGTGCTCTTCTAAGGAACAAACCCTGAGGGGCAGGTATGCACACAGAAGCCACAGGAGCCTGCAGTTGGGGTGGAAGTTTTCTCTGCCCTCATCTGATCCCTCCTCTACACCAGAGCAGTTTCAGTGCTGCTCAGCTGTAACTCAGGGAATAGCTGTGTAAAGGCTAACGAGCATCAGCCTCGCTCGGAAGTGCTGCACTCCTCCCATCCTCCATTGCACAGAAAGCACCAAAGGAAGGCCATGGAGGTCACAGGGAGAAGCGAGAGGTGGGATGAGCTTTGCCACCTGGAACTGCAGGTGAGATCAGTCACAGCTACTGGTTCCAGGGGCCCAAATGGGATTTACCACAGTTAATACTGCTCTGTGAACTGTGCCTGTTTCCTGTCACAACCAGGGCCTCACAGACAGGCTGCTCCTGTCCTGCATTCTCTCAGACCTGGCTATTCAACAGCTTTCTGTGTGTCTCATCAACAGACCTAGAGCAAGCATGAATCCTGCCAGAGCTCCACTCCCTTGTCACTCAAAGTCAGCTTTCCCTAAGGAATAAATCAGTGAACTGAAACTAAAGGCACCATGAAGAGCAGCACCCAAGCCAGAGCTGTCCTGTGAGGCTGCACAGCACCAACGGCCAAGATCCCTGCTTGCATAAAGCTGGTCACAAAAGCTGAAGCTCGCTTCCTTCTGCATAACCCAACCTCCTTATCTTTCATTTCACACTCCTTGTGCTGTGTGGGAGCTGCTGCCCCTTGCATGAAGAGATGGCTGATGGAACAGTGATAGAAGAGAGCAGCAGTCCTGCCCTCTGCTGAGAGCTCTCATATCACAGCAGGCAGGACCAGCACGTTGAGCAGTATTATTCTACCACCCTGTATTTTCTCTCTCCTGCAAGGCCCATCACCCCATCTACACTCATGCACAGCCCCTCTGAGCAGGGCCCTGCACCTCCTTTGCTTTCAGCCCTTCACCGTGCACCCACCACCCTCCGTGAGGGTTTTGATAAGCAAAAACTTCCATTTTTTACCTTTTTTTCCCTGAAGACTTCCTTCTCCCCCTGCCCTGCCTCTTCAGCAGCCCCGACCTGCCACAGAGCCCATGCAGCAGCACAGTCAGCATCACCCTTCAGAGATTTGACACGGCAGGGTCTGTGGACAGTGATTTAAGCCCTGCTTTACTGAGCAGCCTTCACTGCATGGCTCCTGAGTTCTAGCACGTTATTGTGTAGCCTCAACCCCAACCTGCTCCCAGCACACACAGATCTGTAAGAAGCCCCTTCCAGCACTGTTCTGTTCCACGATAACTGGATCTTGCAGTGTGAAATGCTGTCCTCTAGTGAACAGCGATGACACTGCACACACAGCGTGAGCACTGCCCTCCAACGGTAGGGGTGAATCCAGAGCTATGCAAAGCTGAGGCCACCCCGCAGTTCCTTTTCCTGTTCTGCCCTCTGAGCCCCGGCTATCCTGAAAGGATTAATGGCACCATTAGGACCACAAGGCCAATTTTCTCACCACACTGGGGAGAAGAAGAGCTGAGGGTGTGTGTCAGAGCATACTGTGCCCTACTTTGAGCCCAAACCACAAAGCCACAGATTTATGACAGCTCTCAGCTGACAGCATGACTCCAACTCGACCTGCAGGAGTCAGAGGGCAGTGGACTACAGCACAGAAAGGCAAGTGGCCACAGATGCCACAATACCATATGAATGCCCCAGAGAGGGGCTCTTCATCAGGGATTGTACCGATAGGCCAAGGGGAATGGCTTGAACCTGCCCGAGGGGAGACTGAGCTGAGCTCTTAGGCAGAAGCTCTTCCCTGTGAGGGTGCTGAGGCGCTGGCACAGGGTGCCCAGAGAAGCTGTGGCTGCCCCATCCCTGGCAGTGCTCAAGGCCAGGTTGGACACAGGGGCTTGGAGCAAGCTGCTCCAGTGGAAGGGGTCCCTGCCCGTGGCAGGGGTTGGAGCTGGAGGAGCTTTAAGGTCCTTTCCAATGCAAACCAGGCTGGGATTCTGATGCTATGAAAAGCAGTGAGGTTTTGTGTTCATGCAAGTCCCCAAAACTCTGATCAAGCTCTGAGATATGGCTAGGTCACCATTAACTGCTCACTGCACGGGAATACACAGCAGGAGTATCTTTCACTCCTGGCTCTGATGGCTTTCTGTTTATGTCCAGACTGCACAGGTGAGTGATGGAAACAGGCTCATACACTGTTTAAACACCCTACACATCACTGCAGTACAAAGTAACTGCTGCCCAGGGATGACTGAACCATGCAGTTCCTAATGGCTAGCAAAGGAACAAAACTTTCCAAGATGGGTCATTAACAGAAGAGGAAGCAGGATGAAGGGCAGCAGCACACCAGACCATGTGCCCATCTCATGCTACCTCACAGTAACAGGAGCAAGGGCAGCAAAGAGACTTCTACCAAACCTGGAGATGGATCCATCTCACTGCCCACTGTGTTTACCCACAGTGTAAAATGCTGAACTGGGAAGCAGGATACTGGGAAGGAAGCCCCATTTAGCTCTTTTTCTTCCTGCTCTATCATCCCAACTCGTTCTAACCATAACCTGTCTTCTGTGGATGCATTTGCTGCTGCCACAGCAGATTCTGAGTCCTGATCTTGTCTTTGGGGCAGGATTGAATCCCTGCTTCCCCAAGGTAGGCATGTCCACACGTGCAGGTCGGGGAAGATGAGAGCTCTGCTGGCTGAGAAGCAAAGGGTATCAGCTTGGTTCCAGCACCACATTAAAGTGGGTAATGTGGCCATCCACCCACACTAGCATTTTGTCAGCACAAATGCACCAAGTTTTCTATGTGGATTTATATAACTGTGTGCATATACATGAGCCCCAGTGCACCGACTCTGAAAGGCAACACACCCCAGTGGATCCCATTCCAGAGACAGAGGCTCCCACTGCAGACTACACCCTGCTGCAGCACTATTCAGTTAGGGATGAAAGAGTAATAAAAACTAAAAAAGGCTTCTTTGCATTGTCCCTTCGTGCCAATTCCCACTGCCAGCAGCCTCGGACTGCTGCCCAGGAACCACTCTGCCTACTCACTAATGGAGCTGACCAGCCTTCAGCCATGGTCTCCAGTTCTCCAGGTGCTAGGCCAAGAATCTGCATGTGTAATACCCAGCTTCAACCTTCCAGGCATCCCGCTCCCTACTGCAAAGGCCTCTGCACATCATATTCCAAACTCCACCTCCTGGAGGTGCAATGCAGTTGTAAAGCAGTGATGTGTTCAAGTTTGGGTCTGCAGGAAAGAAGGCATTTTCCAATGGAGGCTGCTAAAGAAATGTCATGTAGGTTTTCAGGTAGGTCGACAGCCTCCACTGTTTTAGTGAATAGCACAAAATCACACATTCACAAGCTTTTCAAGCTAAGGACCACTTTCAACCTCCACAAGTTTCTCATTAACCTCATCATTGAAGCTATTGCTGACAACTCTCAAAAGGCAAAAGGGCTCCATAGCCCACGGAAGGCACCAAATGGAACTGATTTGCACCAGCTGATAGCCCCAGCAACTGGAAATATGAAGCTGAAGGGGCAAGATCTTATCTCAGCATTGTCCTTTGACATGGTCCAGTGTGAGTCATCCGTGCCCATGGGAGGGAGTTGGAACTGGATGTTATTAGGGTCCTTTCCAACCCAAACCATTCTATGATTCATGATAGTCACCTGTGGGTGGGATGAAGGTTTTATTTCAGATCCTAAAAAGATGATGAAACCCGGTTTTGTTCATTTTTGCTCTACTGACACATCACTGCTGTGGCAATATTGGCACGTACACAGGCAGCTAGAGTCAGCCCTGTGCCTTTAACTAGTGGGCACACAAATACACAGCCTGGCCATCGCTTCTCTCCACTGCTGCTCTCCAAGAGACTCATCTCACCAGAAAAGGCCCTTCCTGTTACCTTGGTTATGGTTATTTGTCACTTTGACATAGTTCTTCTAGCCCTGATGAGTGCAATCAGTGCAGGATATTTTAAATCATCTCCTGTCCTTCCAGAGGTCAAAATTAGATCTTGAAAATGATTTCTGTCAGCACATTATCAAGCAGGGAACATACACCACACACACATACACAGAACTACAGACTCTTAGAGAAGAGCTCTCTAGGAAATACTTAACCCTGCTGCAACTCCAGCCATTCTTTTGTTTTCGGAACAGGGAAAAGCAGCAAGTGCAATGGAAATAGCTACTGGAATCATAGAACCGGCCAAGTTGGAAAGGACCCTCAACAAACAGCCTCTCTCCAAGGACTCCACAGCTTCCTTTCCAGTCGCAGCCTGAAGCAGGATGGCAGAAGTGTGAACACAGTCGGATATGACAAGGAAGAACCAGCTCCAGCAGAACTGGAAGAGGTTGCAGGCTGCTATTTTAACTCAGTTAAACAACCCTCCCTTGCACAGGGTTACCAGGATGAGGCCAGCACATTTTTCTCATTCAGCTGCCAAAGCCAAGCACACACAAGAGGAGGAAGTCAAAACTTAACAGATCAGGAAGCACTACCACATGCAAAGCTCCATTATTTTAACTAAGGTGAAACCCCATGCTGACCTCATAAAAGAATCTATTTGCATCTTTAAAGCAGTTAAGCTTCATGTTGCTTTAGTGCACCTCAGCAAGGCCCCAAACCTGAGTCAAGCTCACTTTGAAGAATGAGCACATTGGTTGGTCTCATCAAGAGCTTGGCTGCATTAAGAGCCTGGAGCCATCATAAAATGAGCTACTGAATAAACACCCTTCTCCATCCACAGGGGGAGAAAACTAATGAAACTATCCCAGCCTGAAATCCAGACCAAACCAGGATCACTCTGGCTTCAGGGCTGCATCATGAGAGTGTGGACAAGGCTTTCCAAGGAAATCCTGTCCCAGTGCTTGTAAGGACAATCACGAGTTGGTGCAACTCTTTACTCAAGCTGTCACTCTGCAAACACTACAGGTTGTGTTTTCAGACAACCTATGTCAGTACTCTCCTGCAAACACCTGGGAGCAACTACTATATATTATATATCATAATAATACATATCATGTCATATATATATGAATCTGTGCACAGAAGGGAGAAGCACAACACATTCATTTTCCACATAAAGGCAACATCAGCTTCCTCACACCATGAAAACCAGGAGCAAAGATGCACTCAGACACCTCAACCATTAATCACTGCTGTTCCATCACTTAAGAAGTGGTGGTTATGTTTGAAATACAGCCCCCAGAACCCCATTTGGGTGTTCAGGGTGTGAACGTGCACATTTCCTCCTTGCAAGATGAACAATGCAGTGCTGATTTCTGACTCTAGATTCCTGCAGAGCCTGTGACTAGTCGCAGCCACAGACAGCACAGGCTCACACCCACAAAGAAACTTCTCATTAAACCCCACAAGATCCACCCTCCTGACATTCTGCACGGAGTGAAACAACTCTCCACAACCTGATGTGTGAAACCTATAGCTCAGGGTGCTGGGAACCTCTGGATTAGAGCAAATGGCAAAGAACCACTCTCCCCACTGCAGAGTCTGAACCAGTATCTACTTACTGGAGTTTCTGAACATTAACACCAAACCAATAAATCCTTTTCAGGCATACTTTTCACTCTCAAGAGTTTTCCCACCAAGGAAACAGTGTGCAGGGCTCTCCTGAAGGAAGGACACACTCTTTATACTATGCAATTGGTTCACAGGATAAGATGATGGTTCAAAACGAGCCTCACCAAACTGGTGATACAAAGATTGAAGCTGATGCACCACCCTATCAGAAGCTTTCTGCCCAAGGCCTCTGTCCTGAGTGAACCAGACCTTGCTGTCCCATCCCCAATTCAGCATCACTTTTGCTGTCTCCCCCACCCACGCACCCCATAATCTCTGCAGATCACTTTCCAAGTCAGCGCAAGACAGTGGGCTGTGCAAACTTCACTACCACCGCTAAGTCAGAAGCTGAAGGAATTAAAAGAACATCCCCAACCTCCCCCATCTGTTACTGGATTAACAAGAGAGACAGCACCTTCCCACGTACGACAGAGAGGACTGCAAAGCGTAAGAGGGAAGTGCCAGAGAAGAACAGAATCCGCTTCCCTCAGGCTCCAAACAGGAGATCGGAACAACAGTGTGGAATAAGGCATATTTCCTTTAGAAAGGCAGACGGGAGAGCACGAGAGACCGTCCCCTGTCAAGAGCAGAGACATCCTCTGTGATAGAAGACTCCAGCCTAGCAAAGCTCAAGGAGTGGAGCATCTCCCTTATGAGGAAAGACTGAGGGAGCTGGGTCTCTATAGTTTGGAGGAGACTGAGGGGTGACCTTATTAGTGTATATAAATATATAAAGGGGGAGTGTCATGAGGATGGAGCCAGGCTCTTCTCAGTGGCAAACAACGATAGGACAAGGGGCAATGGGTACAAACTGGAACACAAGAGGTTCCACTTAAACTTGAGAAGAAACTTCTTCTCAGTGAGGTGACGGAACACTGGACCAGGCTGCCCAGGGAGGTTGTGGAGTCTCCTTCTCTGGAGACATTCAAGACCTGCCTGGACACGTTCCTGTGTAACCTTATCTAGGTGTTCCTGCTCTGCAGGGGGATTGGACTGGATGAGCTTCTGAGGTCCCTTCCAATCTCTAACATACTGTGATACTGTGATACTGTGACTTCAGCCGAGAGAGAGAGATGAATTTAATAGTATCTATTCCATCCTTTGAACATTAGGAGGCAGGTGGAAAGGCCCCATCCATCCATCATCTCCCCCCTCCTCAGCACCAAGGAGACACTATAAAAGTTCAGAAAGCAACACACAGCTAATAAAGAAGTTACAATTCTTTATCAAGTCTATAAGCTGCCTGCAGAGGTCACACTGCTGGAGGCAGCCACCAAGAACAAAACCCAGGGTTCAGACAAGGCACTGTACGGCACCATGGCAGTGAGTGATGAGCTTGAGCGTTACACAGACTAACCCAAGTGGAGTAATCAAAGCACACACCTCGTGGAATGACCTGCTCATTCATAGAGTGTCACATGGAATTGCCTCCTAATGACAGGGCACAGGAAGGAAAAGGCTGAGTAGCTGCCTTTGCTGAATCACAGCAGAGGGGCAATGGGACTGAGGGAATCCATCCAGCCCACCCCATCCCAGGGCAGGATGAGCTGTGCCATGCCAGCTCTGACAGACAGCAGTCCAGACAGCCTCAGGAGGATCAAACAGTAGGGACTTGGCCACCTCGCAGGCAATGCAATCCAGCATCTCACTCCGAGAAGCAAGGGCTGCACAGAAGTAATGTCTTAGGCCAATAAGCTTTTTTAATTAAGTCTTCTCTGTCCTGAAGCACTGGATGCTCTCCACTCACTCCAAACATGGGAAATCAATAACACAGGTTTATTTAGCTCCATCCTTCGGGGGCCCTTGGAGAGCAAGCAAACATCCCACTGCAACAGGTAACAGCAGAATTCAAGCAGTGCTGTTCAGTCAGTGGGCAGAACACCCAATCTTCAACAATCTGCCTCAGCACCTGGGTTTTCAGCTACACACAGGGGGAAGGCAGGAACTAACAGGCTCATAAGGAAGTTTTCTAGCTGACCTTCAGGCCAAAGTTTATTACCAACAGGACCCTGAAGAATACAGTGTCTGGACAATTGTGGGAGGAAGGCTAGATGTTAAAGGGCTATACAGCTCCTCTTTGCTGGCAGGCCTGTGGTGCACCATGTGCCCTCAACTGCATTTGTCTCAGGTGAGCTGTCTCCTTTGTACTCCTTAGGAATGGAGTCTCCAAGAGGCCCAACTGGCAAGCTGTGTTTAGTGTGTGACACATTCAGTGGCTTTACAAGACCTCTGAGCTCTGCACCCCAGAGCTCTATTTCTGCACCACAGGAGCCTACTCAACACACAGCTCGGTATTTCTGCTAAAACCCAGATGACAAAGAAAATATCATTACAGCAGCTCTGGTTTCCTGGCTCTCATTTGCCTTTATGGATGGTTGTTAGCAAAGCACTAAAGTTTAGGAACAGAAGGCACACGCGTTCTGGCAGCTGCCTGCATGTGAACAAAAGGACCTGCAGCGAAACTCACACCCATCTGGTTGATCACAGTAGAAAGTAAAGCTTACACCTCACTTCAGCAAAAGCCAACAAGACTTAGCAGTTAATGAGTCTTGTCTGAAGCCTCTGAATGTCTTTAATACCACCACAGAACTGCCTTCTGTGAAGGGTAAGTCTACACCACAGCCAGGAGGCACACTGCAGCCCAAATAAGCAATGAGTAAGTGCAACAGGGAGATGAAGATGTCAGACCGAAGGCAGAACGTCTCTAGAACGGCACAGTGCAGTTTTAAGACAGCTACAGATCTGTAGTGCTGAGGATTAAAGGGGAGGGAGCAAGAGAGCTGGGAAGGCAGGAAGGAGAGTAACTCATGGAATCAGCTATTGCCACATTTTGTAGCTGGAGCATCTTTAGCTGCTCCTAGAGTTCAAATGGGTGAGCATGAGCTGCAGTGGGCTCTCAACCAGACCACACTCGCTACCTTTGCTGGGACCATTTCTACACCTCCAGTGCAAGCCCTTAGTCCACCCAGGCTGCCAGGACTCCACTGGTGCAAAGGAGTGCTATGAACTGTTGGATTTATCAACACCGCTTTGGTGAGCAGAGATAAAGGCAGCATCATGAAAGAGCAGCAGAGATTAAGAAGGATCGGCTTCCTTCCCAGGAGAGAAGAAACTAATTTGGGGAACACAGGACTGAGATCTGCAGCTATAATGGCTTTTTATCATATTGATCCCTATCACCCCCTGTTCCCTTCTGTGCCTATTTCCTGTATCGACTTGCTGACTCTTTTAAACACCCTTTATCAAACTCCTCATAATACCCATGTGAACACTGAGCAGCACTGGAGCTCTGATTGTGTCTGCCACCTTCTAGACACTACAACAGGGCAGAGTTCAGCAATAAAGCAGGACACAGCATCCCCAAGCACAGCCTTAAAATGTAGGAAAACGGCATGGACAGACAGCACCAGGCAAAAACTGCCAAGACCTCATTCAAGCCCAGAGGAACTGCCTGTATGTGCCAATTCCCCCAAATCCCAGAACAGGCACTGGGGAAGAGCGTAGGGAGGGGTTTGTGGGGGGGAGGAATTCATCATCCTTCAACCACAGACCATGAGAAACTGTACCAGTGGCAACATCAGAGAGCACAGCCAGCATAAGGAGCCCATTTCTGCAGAGATGATTTGAGGCAGAGCTGAGAGCAGACACACGCAGCAGCCAGCAAGGCTCTGCCTGCCCTGGCAGCATTCAACAGCAGGAAAACCAAGGCCAGAGAGAATGACTACAGACCTGGAACATCAGTAGGAAATCCATTGTGTAGGAATTGCTACAAATCCACACATCCACCGCCCAAGGGAATTTGTGTATAGAATCCTTACAGCACCACACACAATGCCTTCCTCTGACTCAGGAAGGCTTTGTCAGTGGGATGCCATCTGCTCACGCTGCTCAGGTGTGTGAAATCTGGCTTCAGTATGAATGCAGTCACCTGGAGCTCATCAGGCCAAGGGGTAAGGGGCAGCTCATGCTCTCCAGAGGCGTGAAACTTGACTTCAGCAAGAATACAGTCAGCTGTAATTAATGAGGGCAAGAGATTTAAGGGGGGGCACGGAAAGGTGGTAACACTACTAACAAATGTTTCCATGACACACAAAGTCAGCAATATTTCATGAAAATTGAGTATTTCAGGAGGACAGAGCATGTCATTGGCAGTAGCTCAGAATCATTTGCATGGGGAGGGAGCCTTAAGAATCCTTTAGTCCAGTCTCCCTACTGTGGAAAATACCCCCCCCACCTTAAAGAAGCAATGAAATCCCTGCTACCCTTACCAGTGTTGGCCAGAGAGCCACAAAGGGATCAGCTCACTATATACATATATATGTATGATGAACCTATAGATCAGGCTTGTGCTGAGGCCAAAACCCAGAGCACCTCCAACAGCACCACAATGCCCCACTCTTCAGCCCTTCCCTCCAGGCAAGGGCAGGATCTGGGTTCCAAACATCCCCCATGGGAACGGCTGCCCTTGGACCCCCAGATTCCTTTGCCCTTATAGGAACAACCCTGCAGGAGCCCCTCAAAGCCCCCTGCAGAAGAGACACGGGGAGCGCCATGCTCTGACACACGCATCCAGCAGCCCTGGAGCCTTCAGCCACCACAATCCACCCTTCCCAAGAGCTCCGGCTATTCCGGACTTACTCCCTTTCATTCCCCCTCTTCTCCCTCAGAGCTGCAAGCGCCATGAATCCTCCTGCAAGTGTCAGAGCTTTTCCCCTTTCTCTCCCACATTTTGCCTGCTATTGAGAGCCAAAGCAGAAGGTGCCCGAGAGCTCCATCACTCACTTCCTCCGGTGCCCGTGCAGGTGACGGTCATTCCTGCACTGCTCCGGGCCTCCTCAACTGCAGCTCCTTGCTTACGAGAGGCTTCCTGCCGCAGCGCACCTGAGATGGAAGGGAAGGGGGAAATGGCTGTATACGGAGCGACTAAACCACTCTCCGAAGGAAACACCTTGCACCGTAAGCAAAGGCTAGCCCAGCCTCTAGAACAGCGTTTTAGATGTTTCCTGCATTAGATGCAATGCCTTTGGGGGACACTTAACACATAGGGAATCATATCAACCCCTTCTCTAAAGGCCGCGTTAGGGAGGTCTGGGATCGGCCCGATTTGAAGGGAGTTGAACCCTCTGCTTTGGGAGGGCATCCCCCGAGCTCCACGGCAGTTACCAGCAGGGACGAACACAGAAGCGAGGCCCAGGAGAAGCGGGGGCAGCGCTGACCCCTCCTCAGGGGCTCCCTCCTCACGGAGCCCTCGGCTCTGCGGGTGCCGCCCGCCCCGCAGCCCCCACGGCCCCAGGGAGCCGCCGCCAGCCTCGCACCCACCCCGCGCCCGGGGGACGAGCGGCGGCCCCGGCCGGAGGTCCTGGAGCCATTCCCGCCCCGCGCGCCCCCTCAGGAGCGGACCCCGCTCCGCGCATGCGCGGGGGCCACGCGGGGTTGCCCCTGGCGCTCAGCCCCGCCCCTCACCCCCGCCCGCCGAGCAGCGCGGGCCGCGGCACGAGGCGGCGGCGGCATGTCCTGAGGCGGCGGCGCGGAGCCGGGCCCGCAGCCGGGCCCCACCACGGAGGGGTCGGTGGAGCAGCGGGCCAAGGGCCGGGCCCCCATGAAGGACAAGGAGGCGGGGGCGGAGCGGGGCAAGCCCGCCACTTACACCGGCGAGAAGAAGGCGCGCATGGCGGCCAAGACCAACAAGAAGTGGGTGCGCCTGGCCACCGTGCTGGCCTACGTCCTCTCCGTGTCGCTGGCCGCCATCGTCCTCGCCGTCTACTACAGCCTCATCTGGCAGCCGGTGCGCGGCGGCTCCGGCCCCGGCCCTGCCGCCGCCACCGCCTCGCAGCCCCGCGCCGCGCCGCCGGGCCCCGCCGCCAGCCCCGCGCCCGGCCCCCCGCGGGACGCGCCGCCGCCGCCGCCCCCCGGCCCCGGCCCCACGGACATGGACTCGGAGCGTCCGGACGCGTCCTCGCCGCCGCCCGGGGCCGAGGCGGGCGCTGCGGGAGGCCCCTGAGGCGGGGCCGGGCCGGGCTGGGGCTGGAGGCCGGCAGCGGGACCCCCGTGGCGGAGGACCCCGAGGAGCTCGGGCCGGGACTGTGCGCACCGGGCGGACTCTGCGGTACCTCCTTTCCCCCCCGTTTGTCCTCAGCAGGGGACTCTGTGGCTTCGGTTTTCCCCTCACCAGGGCTAGCGTCTCCCGTGGAACCTGCATCGAATTCCTGCGCTATTTATGCCCGTCTGTTACCTAGGAAGGGATCTCGGTGTCCGGAGCTCCTCACTGTTGACGGGACCAGCTGGGAACAACACGACTTTAGAGGCTGTAACCCATTGTTTCAGTAACCCCCGTTTTGTTTAACAACGAGCATAAACTTATTTAAAACCATGTGGCAGGTAAATTGACTTGTTTACTATATTAAAGTATTTTCCCAATATGAAAGTCTCTGTAAGGCAGTATGTTTGCGGGGCTGGGGGGTACCGCTGGGTACCAGAAACGGTTTGGTCACTGTAACGGGTCTGATGGTGATGGTTAATGTTGGTTGGTGTCCTTAGATGATGCTGGAGAAGCCTCCGTACGTGCTGAACTCCTGCTGATGGTCGTAACTACGCACTAGGGAGGTTTGCGCTGTGGGGACGAGCAGGTGAAGTGCTGGTGCTGATGGTGTGTGGTGCTTGTGGCTTGTTGCCCTCTGCTCCTGCCCATGAGGGATGGCAGAGCTCACAGACCATCCCTGGTGGCCTCTTGGGGCTGGTGCTTCAGGTGCATCCATGCCAGCCCTGATGCGACCCAGGGAGACTGCTCCCGGCTCAGTGTTCTTGTCCCTTGGAGCCTTCAGAGATGTTCTGTGTAGCAAAAACCTGGCCTTCAGTGGCTGTGGGCTGCAGGCGCTGAGCTAGGAACCATAAGCCTTGTGTCCTCCTGAGCAGCTGCTTGTCAGGTTGATGCTTTCGGTTGAATGCCTTAACTGGGAGGCTGCTGGGCTGTTCTGTTCTGTCCTGGTGAAATGACCCTGGGAGCTCAGCTTGCCCCTGCTGAGGGATAAAATGTGCTCTAACACAGCGTGCGTACTTCAGTGGTGCACATCATGAGCGTATTGTAACGCACAGCCTTGGCTTGTTTAAAGGTGGGGGGAGATACAGGTGTTTCAAACCTAAATCAGCTGCTTTGGACTGGTGGGGGGGGTGTGAAGCTTGTGTCATCAGCCGAGCATAGCCTCTGTTAAAGATCCAAACCGGGAGCAGGCTCCCAGAAGGAAGTTAGGAGGAAGGAGGGGGTGGTTTGGATTTGATCTTCCACCCTCTTTTCCAGTGTCCTGGAGAGCACACGGGATGGGATGCCTGTGTTCTCAGTGCGGCGCAGAGGAAAGCTGGTGGTGTCTGTTGTGTAGCAGCAGGCGATTGTGTGCTCTTGGTGGCTCTGCCTGCAGCTCCTGGGGCTGCCAGGTACCTGCAGTAGCTGCTCTTGCTGTCCTCAGCATACACCTCTGCTTGTAGGGGGAGAGTCCTGCAGCTCTCTGAGGGAGGACTGAGTAAAAGAGGAGCCAGGCTCACTGGTTGGTGCCAGCTGAGTTTAGGCTGTGCCTTGGCTCTGCTATTAAATACAGAACCAGTTGGGCAGTGTCTTGGGAGGCAGTTTCACTCCTAAAAGCTTTGAGGATAAACAGAAGCCGGGTGGAATCGCAGGTATTTCTGTGCTCCTGGCCTGCAGCTCAGACCTGGTGAGTCCATGGTGGCTTTGGTAGCACATCCTATACATGCTGGTGTGCCCGTGCTCCTGGCATTTGTCACTGTCAATACAATTGCTCTCAGAAGACTAATAGAGCATGGCTGCGTGGAGCAGATGGGAGAGGAAGTGAACTGAATTAAATGGGCTGCGTGGCCCTCTTCCAACCTCTCATGTAACTGCGGAGAGCCGGCTCCTCTTTGGGAGCAGGAGCAACCTCCAGCTCCTCTCCTGAGCAGGGCTTTGGTGGCAGAGGCTCCCTGGGACAGTGACCGAGTTGTCCAAGGGAACAGCCCCGCGGCTGATGCTCGCCTCCCTTTCTGCTGCTAAAAATAGCTGCTGAGCCCATCGGAAGATGGTTGTGGCTGTCTTGGGCCCTGCAGGCTTGAGGAGTTCCCAGGCTCTGCTTCTGCATCTCCTCTGCTTCCACTGAGGCTGACATGGAACGCTTCAGTGGCTGTACCTGTCACAGCTCGCTGTGGAGCATCCTGGCACTGCGCTGCTGCGGTGCTGAGCGTGCCAGGAAGGGGAAACTTGAGCTTGTAACGATGCAGAAGGGTCGTGGGCTGCTGGGCCTCACCGTGATGTGAGTGCATTGTTTGCCAGAGCCCTTGCGGAGCTCCATTCTCCAGCTAAAATCCCTGGTGCATCCCTTCCCTAGCCAGGAATCCCAGTCCTCCAGAGGGAGGTGTTCCCTCTGACATACTGTTGCCTGCCCGTGAGGAGCCAGGCCCTGTGCTTGTTCCTCTCTTTGTGGCAGACCACAGGGAATCAGTGACGAAGTGCACTGTGCAAACACTTCTGGTAACTAAACTAGCTCATGTGGACTGACTGAGGTGTAACTGGCTTTCAAATCCAGGGATTTCTTGGGCAGTAGATTGCCTGCAACAGGCAACGGCTGGATTGTCATCTCGGGCTGTCAAATGAGGCACAATGATGCTGTCACCTGCATCTGAACATCATCTTTTAGTGCCCTGAAATGGTGCAGTCCCCAGCCTCGGGTGAACCTGAGGTTTAAGAGGCAGACTTTGTTCGCTCCTGTATTACTTCAGCTCCAGTTCAGCCTTCCCCTTCATTGCTCTTCAGGAAAACAACTCAGTTTGCTTAGTGGGATATTGTGTTGCTTCCTAGATAGAAATCACTGTGACCAGTGTTCCTTCATAGAACCATAGAATGGTTTGGGTTGGAAAGGGCCTTAACATCATCCGGTTCCAACCCCCCTGCCATGGGCAGGGAAAACTCCTTCCTTGGAGTTGGTGCTGAGAGGGTTGTGAGTGCAGTATCTTAGGCCCTTGCCTTTGCATCTCAAACCTTCCAGCTGTGGGATGATCCCATAAAAACATGATCATTGTAAGAACAAAGCTGGAATAGTGGCATAGTGCTTCTGTGTTTTTATAGCAGTTTTTTATTGATAAAACACAACTCTGTGATGCCAAGTGCTCCCCCAAGCTTTGAGTCTCTGTATGAGTTAGGGCCTGGGTTCCAGAAGTCAATGTACATCAGCTTTGAGTTTTCCACTCCTAATCACAGTAATCACTTAAGAGGATGGAGAGAGGACCAGGCCATGTTCTGCTTCTCCTTTCTGACTGAGGAGAGTCTTGGGGAGGGATTCCAATTCCTCCTTGTGAGAAGCTTGGTGCTGATGCTGCCTTGTCCAGCTCTCAAGACAAGGCTGACCCTCCAGCCCTGTGTAATGTGGCCTTTGCTTAGATCACAGAATCCCAGCCTGGTTTGGGTTGGAAGGGACCTTAAATCTCATCCAGCTCCAACCCCAACCCCTTCCACTGGAGCAGCTTGCTCCAAGCCCCTGTGTCCAACCTGGCCTTGAGCACTGCCAGGGATGGGGCAGCCACAGCTTCTCTGGGCACCCTGTGCCAGCGCCTCAGCACCCTCACAGGGAAGAGCTTCTGCCCTATAGATCCTTACAAGAGGATTTGAGCTGCGAGCTCTCTCCATGGGAAGCATTCCCTGAAAGGAATAATGTGAGGATTTAACTGATGTCCGGTCAAAGGTGTACCTGGAGCAGAGAAACCTTGGTTCTTTCATGTAGGTGCCTCTGGGCTTACACCTATTTACTGACACACACCACTTGCCCTCTGCCTGCACATACTGGTCTTGTCGCACTGAGCGCAGTGAGTGCATGTGGTGTAACTCACGTGCAGAGGGACCAGGAGGAGGGGAAATAGCTGGGAAAGTTACTAGAGCATGTAATGCACTCCAGCAGCTGGCTCCTGCTTTCAGCTTCTAAAAGGCACCTTTCCCCATGCATGTTCTCTCATGGGTTCCGCTGATGTTGTGCGTCCCCTCTTCATGCTGGAATCCTGGGGCTGGGCTCTTTCTGACAAGGAATGTGATGGTACCTTTAGTCTTGCCTTTATTTGTGAGGGTGGCTTTGAAGCAGCCTCTTGGTATAGTGGTGGTGACAATCAATGGCTGCTTCTGGGCATCAGGGATCTCTTCATAGAATCATAGAAAAGTCAGGGTTGGAAAGGACCTTAAGATCATCCAGTTCCAACCCCCTGCCATGGGCAGGGACACCTCACACTAAACCATGGCACCCAAGGCTCTGTCCAACCTGGCCTTGAACACTGCCAGGGATGGAGCATTCACAACCTCCCTGGGCAAATTCCATTCCACCCTCACAGGACTTCTTCCTTAGATCCAATCTAAACTTCCCCTGTTTCAGTTTGAACCCATTACCCCTTGTCCTGTCACTACAGTCCCTAATGAAGAGTCCCTCCCCAGCATCCCTATAGGCCCCCTTCAGATACTGGAAGCTGCTCTGAGGTCTCCACGCAGCTTCTCTTCTCCAGGCTGAACAGCCCCAACTTTCTCAGCCTATCTCCATACAGGAGGTGCTCCAGGCCCTGAGCATCCTCGTGGCCTCCTCTGGCCTTGTTCCAACAGTTCCATGTCCTTTTTATGTTGAGGACACCAGAACTGCACACAGTGCTCTAGGGGAGGTCTCACGAGAGCAGAGCAGAGGGGCAGGATCAGCTCCTTGGACCTGCTGGTCACACTCCTTTGGATTCAGAGGAGTCAAAGCTCGTCTCAGTGGGCTGCTGTGGAAGGATCATGCACAGGGGTGTGGGGGGGCTGCCTGGCTGAGTCCTGCAGGTACCAAGTGCGTGCAGAGGGGAATGGGGTGAGAAACAGTCGTACCCGAGCTGGAGCATCAAGGTGAGGAGGTGCAGCTGGGCAGAGCTCAGACCCGGGGTCGCTGCACTAAGCTGGTGTGATGGATCCGGGAATGGCTGCAGCATTCCCAGTGCAGGAGCCCTGCACCAGTCGCTGCAGGGGCCGTGCAGGGGAGGCAGCAGGCAACATCTGGAACTTCCCCGCAGTCCTGTGCCTCTGGCTGACTTAGAAAGCTTCCACACAACATAAAAAGCACCAACTGCTGTATTGTGTGCTTTACATACAGACATTCCTGACTAAATGCCAGTTTAGATCCAGGCTCCTGCGTTAGCAACCACCTGAGCTGGAGGGGAGCTGGTGTGGAAAGCAGGGAACGCTGCTGTTATTCCTGCTTCCAGAGTCTGCATAGGCTCTCCCTGTGGTCTGCTGCTGGAGGGATGCGACTGCTGAGACAGGGCTGGAACTGCTGACAAGCTCCTGTGTGGTTGCCTCCTGCAGTGATTGTCTTGGTACAGCTTTGGAAACTCAAGTACCTCCAACTTTATCTGGATGTATTCTTTGTCCTTGGCTTGAGGGGTTTTGAATTGCTCTCTTCATACAAGAGTTGATTCGCTGCTATTGAAACCCATTTTGATAGGAGCATCCGCTGCAGAGCTGCTGCGCCCAACCTGGTGCTGAATTGTGCCAGGCAGAGGGGTGTCCAGCAGCAAGCGTTCACCTGCTGTAAAGAACAAGGTGTTCTGAGTGAGGTGCTGCTGCTTCCCTGTTGTCTGGAAGGGGGAATACCTTCCACAACATCCCTGAGCTCCCCGCTGCTGCTGGGAGCAATCAGGTGCCTCTGCAGGCTGATGACTCTGCACTCTGCAAGCTGCCATCATCCCGTTTGCCTGCAAGGAGAGTGCTGTGGCAGGGAGAAGTGCAGGTTCTCAGCTCCTGGGGTGGGTTAGGCCCTTTCCTAAAGGGGGAGCAGTCTGAATTGGAGCTGCTGCTCTACAAAAGCAGAGATGACTGATTCAGTGCAGAAACCTCGACGTGGGGGACTGAGAAACATGAAGAAACTGGAGCTTTTTACCTCATTATGACTTTTATTTCATATAAATAATCCTCTACATCAGCTTTCCAACCTTGCAGTCTCACTGCCAAGAAGAAACAGCCACAGTTCTCTGTGAAAATGCCAACCCAGGCACCAGCCAAAGTGCATTGAGCAAAGTAGGAACGAGCAGGAAAAATCCACTTGGAACAGGCACTACCTGTGCAGTCCCAGCCCTGGAGCTTGGTACGGACTTCCTAGGTGTCATTATATGCAAAGGTACTTGGATTTGTGGGAGAAAAAGGGGGGAAAGGGGGAAAAGTGATGGTTTTCCTTTCAGAAAGGAGCCTGTGGCAGTGAAGAGCTGCATCAGGGGCAGCATCAGTGCCTGTCTACCTGACTGTGTATCCAACTGTTGCCAAGGGGCAACAAGCTCTTCATCTGAGACTGTTTTGTGTGGACCACGAGGCAAAGCAGTTCTGGTGTGTGCTGGTAAGGACTTGCTCTGTCTGGACCAGGCTGAGGTCGGGGCCTGATGTAGAAATGAATAATAAATTAATATAAGCAATCTAAGCAGGTTTTTGAGCCAAACAGATAAGGAAAAGCAGCCTTTACCAGTGATGGAGCATCTCCAGGACCTGGAGCAGGTCTGCAATCTGTCTTCTTTCTATCTGTGCTTTTATCTGTTGGGGAGGTCCAAATAAACCCAGTCTGGATGAAGATGTTTCTCCTGGAAACACTCTGTTTCTTGATAATACCTGGTCTGAAGCCAGTAACCTCCCCTGAATCTGGCACGTCCAGGGAATTCCCATTGTCCTTTCTGAGATAGGTGCTGTGGAAAACCAGAACGTTTATCTGTGCAAACATAAGTTTATTAAACCAGCATACAGTGTTTCAGTCCACACGTGCCAGCCTTACCCCGAGGTCAGCAGATGCATCCTGCAGTGAACTCCAGTAAATCTTTGCATGTGTTTGCTCCTGCATCAAGCTTTAGAGCAGCATTTCCAAGTGAGGGTAAGATCCTGCTGTCGTATATAGCATTGTGTTATTCCTTGTGCCTGGCTTCTGCCTTCTCCTTAACCAGTACCCTTATTTCAGGTAGGACCCAGTTTGCTGGGAATCTCTTAGCTCGGGAATCCAAGCAGCTGGGATTCTTGCACATTTACGTTGGTTAATTCTCATCCAGATCCTTCCTTTGAAAGGTGTCTTTTAAGGCCAGGTCAAAACTGATGCCCTCTTAATTCAAGCACAAGGCTATGAAAGGCACAACCAGGAAGGTGAAAGCATTTGATTGGAAGCCTCAGACCTTCAGCTCCAGCTTGGCCTGGGCCCTGCTGCCATCTCCTTTGTGCAGGGTGGGGAGGGAAGATGATTGTGTTTGTGCTGTCCTCCTCCCAGCCCTGCCTGGCACAGAGAGCTGCAGGTACCTGCAGGTACTGCAGCCTGCCTGGTGTCAGGAAGCAGGCACAGGGTTGTGCTGAGCTGCCTGTGAGCCTGCTCCATTAGCAGCAGCCTCCCTTAGCAAAATCAGTCTCCTGATGTCCTGCTTCAGCCTCGCTGCCTTTGCCCTGCTACATCTAAGAGGAGGAGGAAAGTGACCAGTTAAAGGCTGATGCTGTGGTTGAGGTGTGCTTGTCGAAAGCACCCCACACGCAAGAACGCTCCATCCCCTTTGTGCCCCACGGCCCACACCACTGCCACACATCTCTGCCAACACTTCAACCACATACAAACCTCTAGCACAGGAGCTGCTCCCAACACTACCTGATCACCCACCTACTAACTACAACGTAACGCCCTTCACCCTGTCTCCTAAGGCTCTGCTTTGTCAGTCACCCACTCCCTGCCTGGCTGTGCTGGTACCGCAGTGCCCTGCCAGCCTTGGGGGGGAGAAAGGGGTGGTGTGCCCAGAAACCTAAATCTTAGCTCTAAACACAATTAGTTATTAAATAAGATAAAGTGCATCCAGTAGACATGTCATTGGCTTGCCACACAGCTGCGAGAGAGGCTAAATAAATACAGAAGGGGAGTGATGGTGTTTTCTTTGTTGCTGGGGAGTGTGTGTCCTTCCCTGCCCTTTGGCGTACGGCTGGGAAAGGGTGATGCCAAACCTGGGAGCAGGGAGTGGTGATGGGGACCCCGTGTGTTGTGAATGGGTGCTGAGGGGCCCAGGGCGGGTGCTGAAAGCTGATTTCATAGCAGGTAAAAGAGGGAGGACAAACTCGTGCTCTTCTCATCCACCACCTTCAGCACGTTCTCCTGTGAAACAAGAGCAGAGACAGCAGCGGGATTAGGAGCCTTTAGGGAGCTGCTGAGCAGTAAATTAAAGACATCTGAGTTTCAGCTTGCCCTTCCTGCACTGCTGGGACTGCTCCAGAAGCACCAGTGAACCACACTTACCCACCTGACAAGTCCAATGGGAGCGACAGTGCTCCACAGCCCCAGGGGGAACTGAATGTGTGAGGCTGGGTTAGACTGGAATACTTTACTCTCCTCTTGTCCCAGAACCCATCCTTACGTGTTCTCCCGTGTGCTGAACAGCACCTGGAGCAAGAAGAGAAGGGGCTGATTTGGGGCAGGGCTCTGTGGTCCTCCCCTGTGTCTGGGGTGCAGCGCTTCTGTTCTCCAAAGGCAAGCGGGTGCATCAGCTTTCCTCTAGTGAAGAAACCAGCCCCTGGGCAGAGCTGCCCTGTGGCTGCATCCAGACCCAGGTATGTTGGGTTTAACTGAGAACAGCAGACCCATTTTCCCCTCTGGTTGCCATATGCCTGGCTGCTGCTCAGAACTGCTGAGCTGGCGTTTTCCTGCATCCATGTTTAAATCCACAGGGCTGCCTTGTGCTGGGGCACATTTCTGCACCCAGAGCTCCCAGGAAAGGGCAAGAGGGAGGATGTAAAGTGAAAAACAGATGAAATACCACAAAGGCAGGTGAGGTGATAGCAAGCGTGGCTTGCACAGAAGGTTGGGGCTGTTCAGCCTGGAGAAGAGAAGGCTGTGTGGAGACCTCAGAGCAGCTTCCAGTGTCTGAAGGGGGCCTATAGGGATGCTGGGGATGGACTCTTCATTGGGGACTGTAGTGATAGGACAAGGGGTAATGGGTTCAAACTGAAACAGGGGAAGTTTAGATTGGATCTAAGGAAGAAGTTCTTTCCTGTGAGGGCAGTGAGGCACTGGAATGGGTGCCCAGGGAGGTTGTGAATGCTCCATCCCTGGCAGTGTTCAAGGCCAGGTTGGACAGAGCCTTGGGTAATATGGTTTAGTGTGAGGTGTCCCTGCCCATGGCAGGGGGTTGGACATTTCAAGACACAGCCACAGTTATCCAATGTGGAACTGCACTAAAATGATACCCGAGGTACTGAAGATTCCAAGGCTGTTCCTGGAGACATTTTTCATTGTCCTTATGTGTGCAGTGGATGGGGCTGCCTGTCTCCTGCTGCTGAGGGGCACTCAGTGTTGCAGCAGCACACTGCTGACAGTTAATGCTACTGGAAGCACCAGCACCACAGAGCTGCACTTGGGGTACAAAGCGTGTAACGTCCTCTGGTTTACAAGTCTGACCTGGCTCCAGAGCAGCTCTATGTGGGTTGCTGATGGTTTCAAGGGGCTGTTTGACAGCCCTGTGCTCTCAGTGCTGGTACCCAACTCTGGGTCCTGGTTTGCACTATCACCCTTTCACTGCAGACCTTTCACCTTCTCTCTCTGCAGGATGACAAGATACTGGTGGGCTTTAAAGTCATTACTTTAAACCTCCTCCTAAGAGCTCAGCTCAGTCTCCCCTCGGGCAGGTTCAAGCCATTCCCCTTGGCCTGGCCCTACAGGCCCTTGTCCCAAGCCCCTCTCCAGCTTTCCTGCAGCCCCTTTAGGCACTGGAGCTGCTCTCAGGTCTCCCCTAAAGGAGCCTTCTCTTCTCCAGGCTGAACCAGCCCAGCTCTCTTCAATACATTCTCTCTTCAATGCATTGATTCTTGCTCCATCACTTTCTGCCTTCATTTGCTAGACTAAACAACCATTCCCTGAACATTCCTGGAGTCCTTGCCCAGGTTCCTTCAGTCCAAGTACATTTCTCTTGATCCATTCTCACATAATCCCTCTCTTTTCCAATGTTAACAGTATTTGGCCATGTCGTGCCATGGCAAAGGCTTTCCATCACTCCAGAGGTATGAAGATAACTGTGTCAACTCCTATATTAAGGCACTAATTCTGCATGAGGACTAAACTCCCTGTTTTGGTGGTACTAAGATGTGCTCTGGGGATCTGAGATGCCCATAGCATGATGGTGGGCTCCACTTGGGGGTTGCAGGAAGGACCATGTAGGGTGATGCTATTTAAGTCAAGCCCTTGAGACCTCACCTTGCCAGTCCAAGGCAAATTTCCAAGCTGTAACAGCAGAGCATAGAATCAGAGAATCAACCAGGTTGGAAAAGACCTTTAGGATCCTCAGTCTCCAGCACTGCCAAGGCCACCACTAACCCATGATGCTGAGGGCCTCGTCTACAGGGGGTGTGAACACTGATGGCATCTCCTTGTCTCTTGAACCTTGAGGGAACAGGTATGTTCTTTGGTAGCTCCATAACCGCCCTGAGGAGTGCTGGTTTCTGCTTGTGCTCCTTCCTGTACCGACCTCCAGCACCGGTCTGCATCAGCAGCTGACCCCTTCCGACCTCCTCCGTCCTGCAGCACGCAGGCCCTGCTGACGTCAGCCGGAGCTGCAGGGTCAGGTCCCTGGAGCTGCTCTGGGAACCTCCCCAGCTGCAGCTGAACCTAAAGCCATGAAGCTGCAGTTCCTCAGGGGGCTGGCGGGGCGAGATGAGCTGAGCTGAGCTGAGCTGCGCTGAGCTGCACTGAGCTGAGCTGAGCTGAGCTGTGTGTGGAGCGGGCCCTCCTCTGCGCCTGCCTGGACGCTCTCCAGGGACCCCAGGCCTGCCCTTGGGGTAAACATTTGTCCCTTGTTACTCGAAGCAGAGGATGAAAGCCCCACCGCACTGCACTGCACTGCTCGGCATCCCCAGCGGCTCCAAGGTGCTGGAGGCTTTTAGTGCCATAAACAGAGGTTAGCGGTGGAAGCGGTGACACCCACCCGGTGGCTGCTGGCTGCAAGGCAAGTGCATGAGCAGCACCCACAGTGGGGAGGGAAATCGGGGTGTTCTTGTGTGGGGGACATGGGCTCCACAAAGCCCAGGAGCAGGGAAGGTGGGGATGTTGCGTCACTGATGTGCCCCTTTATTCTGCTCTCGTGAGACCTCCCCTGGAGCATTGTGTGCAGTTCTGGTGTCCTCAACATAAAAAGGACATGGAACTGTTGGAACAAGTCCAGAGGAGGCCACGAGGATGCTCAGGGGCTGGAGCAGCTCCTGTATGGAGATAGGCTGAGAAAGTTGGGGCTGTTCAGCCTGGAGAAGAGAAGCTGCGTGGAGACCTCAGAGCAGCTTCCAGTATCTGAAAGGGGGGCTATAGGGATGCTGGGGAGGGACTCTTCATTAGGGACTGCAGTGATAGGACAAGGGGTAACGGGTTCAAACTGAAACAGGGGAAGTTTAGATTGGATCTAAGGAAGAAGTTCTTTCCTGTTAGGGTGGTGAGGCACTGGAATGGGTTGCCCAGGGAGGTTGTGAATGCTCCATCCCTGGCAGTGTTCAAGGCCAGGTTGGACAGAGCTTTGTGTGCCATGGTTTAGTGTGAGGTGTCCCTGCCCATGGCAGGGGGTTGGAACTGGATGATCTTAAGGTCCTTTCCAACCCGAACTATTCTATGATTCTAAGGTGTCCCTGCCTGTGGCAGGGGTTGGAGCTGGAGGAGCTTTAAGGTCCCTTCATCCCAAACCATTCCATGATTAATCTGCCACACGCGGTGGCGTTCAGGGAGGGACTCCAGTTCATGCAGAGATGTTTCCCTTGAGGACGGCCGCACTTCCTAAGTCCCTCTGTGGGCCACATGCGGTGGCTTTGCTGAACTCAGGTTTCCTCTGGGTTATGTTCTGGGCAATCCTGTCCCTACAGCACCAGCTGCAGACATCAGGCTCAATAAGCCAAGAAACCTAAGAGAAAATCCCACCAAGGGTTCAAGCCACCCTCAGATGGGGGCAATCAGGGATCTGCTTCCAAAGCATCGCTGTGGGATAACACGTTAGGGAGAATTACAGGCAAATCAAGTAGAGCTGTGCAGCTTTCTGTGGTCTAGACCTAAGCTGTGTGTAGAGCACTAGGGAAGAGGAGCCAAGGGAGGAGGGAAGTGACTGTCACAGCCGTGGTTATTTCTGCCTGCCATCTGTGTCCCTGTGCAGCCTCTCCTGTTGATGTGGGAACTTCAAAGCAAGAGCAGGACCTTTCCAGTCCAAACCCTCTGACAACTTGCCCGACTTGAGCCAAATGAGCTTTTGCTTTGGTGCTTGCTGTTGTGGTGCTGAGGAGCCCTGCTGCCAGCCAGGCAGATGAGCTGGGCTGAGCTGGTGCGAGAGAGATCCAGGCTGTGTGCCAAGGGCTGGTCCTGACAAAAGGGACCCAGGGAGCAGAGAGTTAAAGGCAGTTTAAAGGCAGGTCTCCCTCCTCCTCTTGGCTCTTGTCCCCACTACAGATAAACCATGGCAGAACTCACTCTGTCTGCAAATGGTCTTGTTTGGGAAAGCCAGCCCTGACAGTGGCCTGTCACTGGTGCAGAGGGAGAGGTCACATTGCTTTGTGGTGACTTCAGCAGCCAGGAGGTGACAGTGATGCCCTAGAACAGCAATAAGGACCAACAGCCAAGCAGCACTCATGCTCTAAACGCTCTTGCAGTTCATGGAATGAAAAACAACCCTAACAAAGCACCAAGAGAAACCCACTGCTGAGATGGGGGCATGGACACTGCTGCACTGGCTCATCCTGGCACTGGGGAAAGCAGAGGCTTCGGAGGGGAACCTTCACAGAGCAGGATGCTCAGAGAGGAGAAGTCATTAGAGCTTTGCACTGAGTTTGTGATTGCTCTGAGGACTCAAAGGAATAAAAATGCATTCTCTTGGTGTAAGATTTGCCCATTCCTGTGATCCCAGCGCAGGTCAGCACTGGCACGTTGGTTAAAGGCTCACTCTGCCACCCATATCCATAAAGGGCTCCCCTGAAATCAGAAGCATCTCCTGAATTACAGGAAATGTCAAAAAGGAAAAGTATCTGCTTTAATTCATCTGCATCCAAAGGTGATGTCTGATGCTGACTGCGTAGCTTAGGCACACCTGGAAACTCATCCTGAACTGACTGGGAAGAGGGGAAAGTGAGGCAGGAACATGCTCTGGTGTGAGGGTACGATCAGGCATGGGAGAAAGAGCCCTGCAGCTAGGAAGGAGATAGGTGGGAAGGTGGGCTGAAATGGTAGAGGGTGACTGAGACACCAGTTAACCCCTCATTTCCCCTTGGCATCACTACACTTGGTGTTCCCAAGCAAGTATGTTCAGAGAGCAATACCAGCTCAAGTGCCAGGTTAAGCAGTCCCATACCTGCTTGGTTAAGTGCAAAGACCAGGCTAAGGCACCTTCTCTTCTCCAAGACATGGGGCTGTGTCATAATTAAGGCTTCCCTAATGAAATCCATGAGGAATGATGGAGTAAAGGGCCAGGCTGAAGCAGACTCTCTTACCAAACCATGGGTCTCACCAAACTGCTGAGGGTTAAACTACTCTAATTCATTGTTCCCTCTTAGTTGGTGTCTGATTCAAGTTATCCCCACAGAGAAAAGCAGTCATTAATTCCTTCCTCCTCTGCTTAGGGGGACTGGGGTAGATTAGAGGCATGGCCTGGGCAGTAGATTCCCACTATGTGCATCCAAGTGGCTCCTAAATGTCTTCCTAAATGCTGCTGGAATTAACTTCCCTCATCTGAAGGACCAGCTCCTGCTGGTTAGTTCTTGGGGGTTTCTCTTTTCTCCAGAGCTCTAACACTTGCCCTTCTCCATGCCTTTTGTATAGGACTGGATTAGAGTGAAAGTCCTTTGTTAGCAGCTTAACCACTCCATCCCTAAGCTCAATTGTACCCTGGGGATGAAAACTGAGCCATACCCAGTGAGAAGCTGCTGGGTTGGGGTCTGAAGGAAAGCCTGCTGGACCAGTGATCTGCCTGCCCAGCTTTGAGCAGCCTATTGCCTGAAGTGCCTACTTATGGACTAGAGCTGCTGCTGCTCTACTTAAAGGGTAAAGGCAGGAGTATCCTGAGAGTAATTCAAGTGTTAGGCAAGGTGGCCTGTGTGCTGGAGAGGCTCATCTCTCTCCTTTGAAGAGACATGAAGCCCAGATCGTAAGTGCCTCTGTGCTCAGCCTGAGTTAGATGGAGTGAATTGCCACCATTACTGCCTGAACTGGGGGCAGGATCCCAGCCTGATGTACTGGTCTGATCTGCTGCTGTGGATACATCCTGCTCTGAGGGTGACACTGCCTGGAAAACCCCATCTTGCAAAGGTACAAACAGAGCCAAAGAGCCCCTACCCTCCCTCCCTACAATTCCTCCTATTTCTGCCTTCCTTTTCTGCCTGGTTTGGTCTTTCTCCTGGCTTTGCTTGTTCTGCATTTCCTTCCTGGCAGAAACCTCTTTGCCTGTGTGAAACCTGGAGCATTGCTACACAACCAGAGCTCTTCTTCCTCCTCTCTGCTTAGTTCACAGACAGGCCTTTCCAACAGGAGCCATCTCACCCTTCGTATCTAGACACTGCCTTGCAGTTACCACAACTCCAAGTGTAGCATTCACACATCTTGTACTGGGAAGAGAATCCCACATGCAGCTGACCTTCAAACTACTGACCATAAGGCGGGCCTCTAAAGCTGTGCAAGTGGTCTGTAAGGGACCACACTGACCTCAAGCTATTATAGCTTGATCAGCCCAGAGACAGGCAAATTCATCCCAGTATCCTTGCTGAAGTGATCCCTTTCCAGGAACAGTTTCGGTTTGTGCCCCAGCTAATGCACATCATCAACCAGGCTCAGCAATCCAGTTCTGTCCACATTGTCCTGTTTGACTTTCCCTTGTTTCCCCACCCACTGCAGGGCAGCTCTTTGGGATGCACAGATTTAGAGTACCTGAGGGATCCATATCACTGCTATTCATCTGCTATCCTATATTAGTGAGTATTTCTGGATAGTTACCTGGTGTGATGCTGTTCTGGCCACAGCAGATGAAGCTGTGGACCTGGACTATGGCTGAGTGCATTAATGGGATTACAAACACACCATGGGAGCGGGGTCAGGAACTCACCTTCTGCCTCAGGCAAGCCAGTGCAGTCTCTGCTAGTTGAGAGGGTCCCCACTGTCCTTGTACTTGCAGTCCTCAGGCTGGTCCCCTTCCCTGGGCTGTGATGTTGCCGTGTCCTGCTCAGAGTCTACAGTCTTGTCAGAGCTGCCTTTCCCTGGGGGCAAAGGCTCTTTGTGCTCAGTGCCTTCAGCATCTTCACCTCCTTGCAGTGCAACTGCCTGCCCCTGCAGGGCAGTGTCTGGGCTCACTTCCTCCCCTCTTTCTCTCACCAGCTGTCTTTGACCTGCATCCAGTCTGTCTCCTGCTGCGTCCACCTCTCCCCCGTGGCTGTCTGCAGAGCCCTCAGTGGACTCCTGTTCTGAAGCTCTGCTTTTCTCTAAGGCAGCTCCATCTACATTCACTGCCCCAGGCAATGACAAGGTCTCCTCACTGCCATGCCTGGTGGCCTGCACGGTGCTTGGAAGGCTGCTCCGTGAAGGAGTGCTGTCAGTGCTCTCCTGAGGGATGTCAGCAGGGTCAGCCTTCCCATTGGCATCTTCCCCAGCCCCTTCATTACTTGGCTTGGGCCCTGGCTCCAAGTCTCCTGTGCTGGCCACAGACACCTCCACGCTGGAGCCCTTCACTCCTCTGCGCTCCTCCTTCCGACCACTGTGGGCAGAATGGACCTTTCCACCTTTGAGCCTTTGTGATGAGGAGGCCCCATGATCCTGGGGGTTTGGCTGTTTGAGCTCCTCCGGCTCAGCTGTGCAGTTCTCTTCCACTCCCTCCTCACCTCTGCTCTTCCGCTTCTCCACACCAAGGCTCTTCTGAGGAAAGAAGGAGGTATTTAGTTCAGCTTAGTCAAATACCAGGATATGGTATTCCTTGTCTATGATAGTTCTCAAAATGGGAGGAAATGCTTGCAGAGGCCACTAAAGGACGTAAAAGGATGCGGGTGGAGAAGTGTTCAGGTACCAGAATCAGTGGGGTTTGTTGTGCTGATAGAGGATCAATGCAGGAAGTGAAGCTGCTCTCACATCATCTGGTGAGTGCTCACAAGGGCACATTTACCCTATCACAGAGGTCTCCCAGCCCTGCCCTGGTTGAGAGCCCCAAGGGCACTGAAGGGGCATGTTCTGAGAGAACTCAGCAGCCAGCCTTCATCTCCTGAGCTCACCTGGCTGTCGAGGTCATCCTTCACAAACGCCATGTCCTCTCCTTCTTTTGCGTCCCATCTGTCAAGGAAATACATGAATGAAAGAATTCACAATTCAGGCCTTCAAGTTATAGAATCACAGAATGGTTTGGGCTGGAGGGACCTTAAAGCCCATCCAGTTCCAAGCCCCTGCCATGGGGGTCTAGTGATGCCTCACATCAGACCGTGTTGCTCCAAGCCCCTGTGTCCCACCTGGCCTTGAACACTGCCAGGGATGGGGCAGCCACAGCTTCTCTGGGCACCCTGTGCCAGCGCCTCAGCACCCTCACAGGGAAGAGCTTCTGCCTTATCTCCAACCTAAACTTCCCCTGTTTCAGTTTGAACCCGTTACCCCTTGTCCTATCACTACAGTCCTTGATGCAGTGTCCATCCCCAGCATCCCTATAGGCCCCCTTCAGACACTGGAAGCTGCTCTGAGGTCTCCACGCAGCTTCTCTTCTCCAGGCTGAACAGCCCCAACTTTCTCAGCCTGGCTCCATACAGGAGCTGCTCCAGCCCCTGAGCATCCTCGTGGCCTCCTCTGGACTTGCTCCAACAGCTCCATGCCCTTCTTATGCTGAACACCAGAACTGCACCCAGTGCTGCAAGTGGGGTCTCACCAGAGCAGAGTAGAGGGGCAGGATCACCTCCTTGGACCTGCTGCTCACACTCTCCTATGGCAAAGCCACTCTCCCTGCCTGATCCTTAGGAGGAATTCTGACCAGGGCCATGCATTCCTTGTCTGAGCCCCTTGACCAGGTAATGAGAGATAAAGGCAGCGGACAAACTGGTCCAGTTCCTTTTGGCACCTGCTACAGCACTCAGCCCTTCCAGACGCTCATCTGAGACCACTAAATCTTAATGAACTGGTTGTTATAGTCCTAAATGTAATGAAAACATAAAATCCAATTGCCAGAACAGACAGGGGCTGTTAGACTAATAAGATATGTATAAATTTGTTTATGCTGGTGTCTGCCACAGTCTCATCCTGCTGCCTGACAGGGCCCAAGTGTCCCACATCTCCACGGCAGCAGACAGAGGCACACAGCAAGGGATAAAATGGCTTTGGAGTAAGCAGCTTGGGAGATTGGAGACATGGACACGTGCAAGCAGATCGCAAGGATGCCATAGGATCAGCCTGAAGCTCTCTGCCCCTCTCAGCATCACTGGCAGATGCTTACGTTAGAGTTTGGAAAGGGGGTAAATGATTTAATGCCTCCCAGTACTCCCCCAGGTTCCAGAAACGTGCAGCTCTGGGATTCCCTGAGCCTGGATGGTCTCCCTGTGTTGAGTCATGCTTAGGAGACAACCTCTTCCAAGGATCTGTGCAAGTGCATTTTGACCCCAAATACATTTGCAGCAGCTACAGCATCCTGTGGACAGCTCAATGAAAGGCTGTGATGAACTGCTTGCTTTTATAGAATCACAGAACAGTTTGGGTCGGAGAGGACCTTAAGATCATCCAGTTCCAACCCCCTGCCATGGGCAGGGACACCTCACACTAAACCATGGCACCCAAGGCTCTGTCCAACCTGGCCTTGAACACTGCCAGGGATGGAGCATTCACAACCTCCCTGGGCACCCATTCCAGTGCCTCAGCACCCTCACAGTGTTGTTTGTATTTGCTAATGTGGCTATAGATCTGAATGTGCCCATGCAGTGCTATTGAGCAGGGAGGGATCTCAGTATCCCTTAGCTCTTGTATGTGTGCCTGGTGAGTGGTATCACACACAAACATGTATATAATACACACATTCCTCCCTGCCCCATACTCTTAAAGCACATGTGCAAAGGTGGGTGAGGTCTCATTCTTCTCTGCTGTTCTTACCAGCCTCTTCATATGGCAAATCTGGATCAAGACACAGACGCACATTGAGGTGACTGCAGTCAGGCGTTTCCAGAGGCCGGAGTGTTACAGGGACCCCTGTGCCCTTGTGGAAGTTGTGTGGGATTTACATCACAGGCTCCACCACACCATCACACTAAGCTGCTCCACACTGTCGCTGTATCTTGCACTGTCCTTAGGGCAGAAGTGAACTGCATTTACAAGCACCTCAAAGCTCTCAGAGCCAGAGGGGGAAGCAGCTTGGAGCAGTCCTACAGGGCTTGGAGACAGACCCAGCACCAAACCACAGCCGGGGGTCTTGTCCTGAATACACGAGGTCCCTGCCACTCCGTGTCCAGCTCAAACCACAAAAGGGACCCTTTCTTATAAGCAGTCCCCACCCCTGGTGTTCTATTTGCCATGGTGCCCTGTAGGGATTCTGAACATCAGCCTGTAGGAATAGAGCTCATCATACAGAGACAAGCATGTCCAATTCCAGCATGGGCTGCCCTGGTGATCAGTTCCCCTCTGCACGCAGCACTGATGCTGGTGGGACCAATGACTGCTCTCCCTGGATGGATATCTAAAGAGAGGAATTACAGGTTTCTGCCTCCCCCTGCTCCATCTGCTCTAGCACTGCATGGCTCCTGCAGAGCCAGCCCAGAACAGACCACCCACACAGGCCTAAAGATAGCCCACACTAGCTAGACAGCAATTCTGAAACACTCAGCATCTCCTCCCCATCATTACCATGAACACACCAGTGTTATTAATGACTATGAGGCAATGAAAATGCTCAGTGTGTTCCCTAGCATGGCCAGTGCTATCCATCACAGATGCTCAGAGGGGAGCTTGGCTTCAAATTCTTTATGGGCAAGATGCTGCTGGAAGTCACCACCAGATGCTCCAAAGGGGTCTTAGCACTGCTCTTGAGTTGCTTGGACCTAAACTGCAGAGGAATCTAAGTGATAAAGGGCAGATACAAGTGAAGGTAAGGGATACTCAGCACCTCAAGGACTCCCTGAGCTGAGGTTTGAAATTAGAGGAGAAGCTGCAGGAATGGCTCTTCCCAAAGAGAAGCAGTGGAGCAAAGGATGCTCTTCAGCTCATCAGCTGTTCTTTCCAAGTACATTTTATTGGGATGGAGCTGAGGGCAGCAAGGGATGGAATATACACACTAACAAAGATAACTGGATTATTTGCATGCTGCTGATCTCATTCTTCATTGATTATCAGATTTAAATTTAATTGTTAAAAGCGTGATTAACTGAGAGGGCTCAGGAAGGCACAAGACACCCCATCTTTATGCTGGAAGTGGATTCCCTGTCTGCAGCACAGCCAGCTGAGAGCTATGGCTGCTCGGGTGCATTTTCTCTATGTTCAGCCACTGCAAACAAAAGCAACGTAAGATCTTCAGCCTTAATGCAGTGCCAGGCTCTGCACAGTAGACCTGCTCCAAGAAACCTGGAGAGGGGCTTGGGACAAGGGCCTGTAGGGACAGGCCAAGGAGAATGGCTTGAACCTGCCTGAGGGGAGACTGAGCTGAGCTCTTAGGCAGAAGCTCTTCCCTGTGAGGGTGCTGAGGCGCTGGCACAGGGTGCCCAGAGAAGCTGTGGCTGCCCCATCCCTGGCAGTGCTCAAGGCCAGGTTGGACACAGGGGCTTGGAGCAAGCTGCTCCAGTGGAAGGGGTCCCTGCCTGTGGCAGGGGTTGGAGCTGGAGGAGCTTTAGGGTCCCTTCATCCCAAACCACTCTGGGATTCTATGATTAGGAGAAGGCTGTGTGGAGACCTCATAGCAGCCTTCCAGTGTCTGAAGGGGGCCTATAGGGATGCTGGGGAGGGACTCTTCATTAGGGACTGTAGTGACAGGACAAGGGGTAATGGGTTCAAACTGAAACAGGGGAAGTTTAAGGAAGAAGTTCTTTCCTGTGAGGGTGCTGAGGCACTGGAATGGGTTGCCCAGGGAGGCTGTGAATGCTCCATCCCTGGCAGTGTTCAAGGCCAGGTTGGACGAGGCCTTGGGTAATATGGTTTAGAGCGAGGTGTCCCTGCCCATGGCAGGGGGTTGGAACTGGATGATCTTAAGGTCCTTTCCAACCCTGACTATTCTCTGATTCTATGATTCTATTGTCCTGAAGCAGCAGAATCCTGCACACACAGACGCTGCCCAGCACTCTCCATGTCAGCCAGTAACATCAAGCAGCAGCTCACCTCCAGCTAACTCACTTCTGGTGGGCAACACTGTGAGTGCCCATGCAGCACATCTCTGCACATCATAGCTGCACGGTCACAACTGACCTGCATGGCTGAAGAATGCCAACGTTAAATGCTGCTGGAATGGTTTTATATGGATAAATGAAGAGGCTTGGGGTCTGTAATCAAGCCTTCACCCTGCTGTTGCCCACTAAAGGGATGGCAGTGCTGAGATGCCAGTCACTGTTATTAAACTGCTGGAAAGTGCACTCAAGTTTAATTATGAAGAGCAGCAGGGGAGGGGACCCCTGGGAGGATGTGGATGAACCTGTGAAGCACACTCTGCTCTGCTGATACTCTGAAATGAATTCAGTGCAAAGTAGTACATTGCTGTGTGCTGCCCACAGCAGGAGCAGGTCACCTCCTCCTCACCAGCCTGCGATCTTCAAGGACTGTTTAAGAAGGGGCATCTGTACCACAGCATCAATCCCAATCACTATCAGTTCAGCTGAGAACTATGTTTGGAGGCTGCTCCTTTATATCAGCAGTGACTGGAAGTCAGGTAAGATTAAGTGTTCAAGGCTAGGTTGGACAGGGACTTGAGCAAACTGCTCTAGGGGAAGGTGTCCCTGCCCATGACAGGGGGCTGGAGCTGGATAAGCCTTAAGGTCCCTTCCAGCACAAAGCAGTCTGATTCTAAGTGAAGTCCTGCTAGTCCTGCTCCCAGCCAACGTGAACTCACACAAACAGCTGCTGTTCAGATGGAACAATATCATTTCTTGCCTGTCCCTCTTCACAACTCAGCAAGGAATGAGGCCTAGATGTGTGTACCCCAGTCATCAGGTGGGATACTGCAGTGCTGCCATCCTCCTTACCTCCTGGCTCTGCCGGTCAGCCTGTCCTTGCCTTTGGCTCGGCTGCTCACTGCAGGTACCACTTTTGGACCAGGATTGCTCGCGTTTCCTCCACCTAGAAGACAGGTTGGAAATGCCATGGAGGAGCAGGCAGAAGCAGCTGGTGGACCACAGAAATGGCCAACATCCTTCTGTGACTGGGAAGCACCTCTGCTGGGGCAGCCTCTGAAGCTCTATGCATACAATACATATCTTATCTAAAATAATAAATACAAATTGAGAATTTAGGGGTGTTTTTTCTATATTTTCTATTCCAAATTCCAATTACAACTTCAAATCATGCCTTGGCTAGTCTGCCTGCTGCTGTTCTTGGAAGCCTTGTTCCTGTTCTCCCTTGCCACACAGCACAGACCGTACCACACAGCTACGAGGGCAGCCACATGGCATGTTCCCAAAAGGCACTCCAAATCCATGAGCATGCCTGGCAAGAACCCTCTCCATGAGGCGCTGACGTTCAGTGGGGTGACAGAACCGAGTCCTGTGCTTTACTCACCTCTCCCATCGGGAGGAAAGGATTTGTGCTGGAATTTCCTTGCGTTTCTTCCCCCTGAAAGGACAAAGCAAAGCATGCACAGAAGTGAGCGAGGCTCTGCAATGGACACGCAGCACAAAGCCTGGCATTCACATAGGGTGTCACAAGGGAAAGCTTTGTTCTGCCAGTCCATCTCCTGAGCAACAGGAGTCATGATGGACTTATGCTAGTAAAGAAGCCAGCAGGTGCCACAGGGATCAGAGGTGATGTGCTCTGGAACAGGACTGCCTCTCAACCCAGTGTCTGGGAAAGGAGGCAGCGCTGAGCCTCCCTCCGCACTGTGTCGTACAAGGTTACAGAAGCCACTGCTCTCCCTGGGGAGGTAAAAAGCACTAGCACCCAGCTGCTCAAACCCCTCCCCTGAGCACTCTGCAAAGCAGAGAGGGCTGAGACCCCAGCACTGCGCTCAGAGGCCCAGAAAGGCAGAGTGTCCCAACTGACAGCACGGCGGCTGCTGCGGCACTGGGATTGCAGGATCAGCGTTCACTAAGCGTCAGGACAGAGTCTGGGTGTCCCTTGCCAACCTTTCTTATTGCTGGGATTATCCAAGGCTGGCTCCCCATCCTCTTCAAACCTGCAGGTTAAAAACAGGCATTGTCAGACCTGAGCGTTCTCCTCCAGTGTGCAAAGCATGGGCAGGAGACCTCGAGACGACGCAGGCTCCAGCCTCGGCCCTTCTGCACCAGCCCACTGGTACATAGAGGTTTAGCAGCAGGAGCTGAAGCTGCATGCACCAACCAGGAGAAAGGAGGCTGTGAGGCAATACTACCCCAAAGGAGAACCTCCAAAACCTTTACATCAGTACCCAGTTGTATAGACTGACTTCCGTGAACATCCATGAAGCCTTGAGGTGCCTGTAGCACAGCTGTAGCATGCTCCAATGCAGCTTCCAAACACAACCTAAAGGAGCTTCAGGACTTGCCATCTCAGATCAGACTCTTTCAGTTGGTTTCTACTCCTGCTTGGTTTGTAGTATGGTGTTTCTCTTAAAAATGGATAGATGGGAGAACACAGGGCTCAAAGCTCTCTTGCCAGCAACACTCAGCACCTGCTTAAATCAATTCCCCTCTCTCAGCTGGGGTCTCAGGGACTGAAAATCTGTGTATTTGATCCTATTCCTCAGCCAAAACATCATCCCACCTATCTGCCCTGTACAAACTCCTACCAGCAAACCTACAGAGCACTCCCCAACTCCACACCCTACCAAAACCCGTCCTGCTGCAGGTGCCAGGTCATCCTCCAAAGCTCTCCAGCTGCTGACCCAGTGGAACAAGCACAGTTAGAGAGACTGTTTAAAGCAGGGAAGTGTCAGACCCCATTAGGAGCTCTCCCATAGTGTCTCCTGCATGTCCACATATCATACAGGCAGCTCTGAAGCGATCCCCTCACACTGCCGTGCCTGAACCAGCTCAGTTTATGAGGTGTGGAGGATTCAGGCATATTGGCCTGTCCTGTGATACAAAGAAGGAACAAGCAAGGCAGTGCCAAAGCCTGTGGACGAGCAATGTGAGTTTGTCCATCCCTGTTTCTAGAAGAGCACCTGCACCCTCCTGCCACTGGATTTGTCCATGTGGGGATAGAGAGAATCCTCCAGATGCTGACTGAGCGTTGACTCGTGCTCACCTCCCTCCCACAGTCCAAGTCCTGGCTGGACCCAAGGCAGGCAGTCTGTCAGCACACACTATTTCCTATGGGGTAGGAGCCCTCAGCTCAGACAGAACACGTGAGAGTCACTCTGATATCTGTTCCCACTGATCGACATGGTCAGGAGGAGGAAGAGCAGTGTGGGTTTGCTCAGGGAGAGGCACATGCAGCTCATCACTGCACACGAGCTCAGCACCGGCTGCAGGCGGCCTGGGGCAGACAAAGCACCCGGGACAGGGGAGGACCTACATGTGCTCTGACTTCTCCACATCCCAAGCCCGTCGCCACTCGCCCTTGGCGTTCTTGTGCCGTGCCACTCGCTCCAGGTCAATCTGGTCCCGCTCCCGCTTCCAGCGGAGGTACTCTGAGCGCTCCCGTCCCGTCATGGGGAAACTGAGGTCTGCAGGGCTCTTCGGGACTGACTTCCCAGCATCCTAACACAGGGGAGAGAGCTGCTCGTTAGTAACAGTGGCTGAAGGAGCTGCATTCCGGGCACTTTGTGCTGCCACCACCAGAGATGCTCAGCAACACCTGAAACGGGTCAGAGCAAGGTCAGCTTCTCTCTCTGAAGTGATGTGCACCCACACAGTGCTTTACCCACAGGCTGAACACACTGGTCCCAGTGCTGGCTGACTTTACAGGGAGGAGAAGAGAGGCAGAAGAGGTCACAAAGCTTGGAGGGAGTGCTGTTGTAAATCCATACTCAGATCAGAACAAGCCACCATTCCCTCCCAGGGGTATTCCACAATGAGAATCTGTGGCAGTGGGTTCCTGAGAAGTTGTCCCACTTCACCCAGACTACACAAAGAGTGCTTCATTTCAAAGGATTAACATTGCTTCCACATAACCCTTGTACTTTGCCATCTGCATACACTCCTGTTGCCTTAATGAGATGGGGCTTTGCTGCTGTTTCCCCCACCTGAACCACAACGGTTCTTTGGTTCTCACTGCACCAAACCTCCTGATGTGGGAGGCAGATGCCAGAAGATGCTGTTTTTCATTCTAGATACTCAATACCCAATTCCAAACTTTGAAAACATGCTTTAATTCCATGTGCAAATGGCCACAGGATCGATTCACCCCATCTGTACTTACAGTCACTTTAACTGCAGGCACAAACCTCACAGTGGCTGTGGCCTGCTGTGCTCCTGCTCACCTGAAGGTTTTCAGACCAAATGGTCTGAGGTTTTCCTGGAAGAGGCTCTTTGCTAAGGTTTGCTTATGGCACATAGCTCCTGGAGTGCCTGCTACACCTCCCAGCCGACTCTGAGAGCCTGAACTCTCATAGAAGATGCTGATTAATCCCCCTCCTTGAACACTTTGGTACACTTATATGCCTTTGAAATCCTTCATGCTCGTAGGGTCCTGAAGGAAGGCATCCTTCAGAGCTGCAGTTATGAGGCTGGGGTGAACCCTGCACCCAGGGGATGCAGTACTGTGGTGGCCAGGAGCAGCATCCTCAGAGCAAAGGGTCTCTGCCTTCACTGCCTTCAGCCTCTTGGTTTAGCCCTCCTCCTCATGACACACTAGTTAACTGCTGCCACTGTTCAAAACCTTAAAGCTTAATGAGGAGATAGCTCAGAGCTGATGGAGCATGGAGGGGCTGGGGGTAGCCCCGCTGTCAGGTTAATGGCCGTGGTGGAAACAGGAGCCAAGAGGCCATGGTGTGCTGTCAAGCAACACTGCACAGCAAATAGCTTAGTGCAGAGCTGAGTCCTGGGGTGCTAATTACCAGCAGCTAATTCATCACTTCCTACACGTGCCTTTCCCTCACCCCTTCCCCAACAGGGATTAACTCCTCGGTGTGGCAGCACGGATAAAAGCAGAGCAGGGAGGAAGGAGGGACCGAAAGCCCTGTTACCAAGGAGACCCACCCGCGTGGGCTGGAGATGGGGTGGCAGTAATTGCTCCTCCATTCGTTAGCTGGCAGGAGCTGGGGACCTGAACTGCATCCCCAAGGAGGGGGGGTGAGGTCTGCACAAAGGCAAACACACTGGGGTGAAGCCAGGTGAAGCACTGGTCCCTGGGCTGGGGCACAGGCCCAGGGATGCTCCCCGCAGCTTCCAGCCCCATGGTGTGGTAAGACGTGTCCTACCATGATGGATCCTGATGTACCAAAAAGGAGAAGCATGCAGAGCTGAGCATCACACAGCAGGGTTCAACCTCCAGAAGGTGGAGGATGAGGAAGGGGTCCTGAGCCATTACCTGGACCCTTTGCAAAGGAGAAACCAAAAGCAAAGGAAAGGCTGAGCCTGATGCCCCTGCTCATGGGTAGATGCAGAGGTGGCTGAGCAGAGCAGGGGGAGCTGGTCCCTGGCTGGGCTCCCCTTACCTGCAGCATAGCTCTGCTTAGCTGGACCACAAGGCTCTTGTGCTCCCCTTTCTTCTGCTCAAGGGGATCTCAGCTGGAATTAATGTTTAAGAGCCCATCTGTGTCCTCCTAATGAAGCACACTGAGGTGGGGCTATTCAATTTGTGCTCCATTAATTAAAGCATCTGCAGGCTCAGGGGAGCCACACGTCCTCCAGAGTCTGCATTCAACAGTGAGAGGGAAGCTCTGTGCTTTAATTTACCTCCATCCTAGCCAGCTTCTGCAGAAGTGAGGGGCTGAAGCTCAAACAGCCTGAGCCTTTCAACACACAAGCAAAAGGTTCTGGGAGAGAAACCAGCTTGGGCTGTGCTGCCACACGGGTGAGCTCCTTACCCTTTGTTAACAGCCCTGCTGCTGTGCTGGGGAATTAAGCAGCCATGACAAGGTGGGAAGGGCAGGTTCCCTGTCACCTCTTTCCAGTGCTGATGCTTCATAGAAACATAAAATCCCGGCCTGGTTTGGGTTGGAAAGGAGCTTAAAGCTCCTCCAGCTACAACCCCTGCCACAGGCAGGGACCCCTTCCACTGGAGCAGCTTGCTCCGAGCCCCTGTGTCCAACCTGCCCTTGAGCACTGCCAGGGATGGGGCAGCCACAGCTTCTCTGGGCACCCTGTGCCAGCGCCTCAGCACCCTCACAGGGAAGAGCTTCTGCCTAAGAGCTCAGCTCAGTCTCCCCTCGGGCAGGTTCAAGCCATTCCCCTTGGCCTGTCCCTACAGGCCCTTGTCCCAAGCCCCTCTCCAGGTTCCCTGCAGCCCCTTTAGGCACTGGAGCTGCTCTCAGGTCTCCCCTTCAGGAGCCTTCTCTTGTCCAGGCTGAACCAGCCCAGCTCTCCCAGCCTGGCTCCAGGTGTGTTATCTGCTCAGCAAAGCTTTGGATGATGAGAGGGCTGAATGGTGGGCACCACATCAGAGCACACAGATGCTTCCTTTAGGGCTGAGGCAGCTCTTACTGTCTGGGATGTGCATCCTACTGGTTTTCTCTTCCAACACAAGGATCCCCCCAGAGGGGCACAGGATCCCACTCACCTTCTGTCTGTGCTCACTTTCTGGGCCTCTGTCACTGTCTGATCTCCTCTTCTCTGCTGTTCTCCTCTCTTCTGCCTGCAAGAGCATGGACACAGGAATTATGTCAAGCATTAAGCAAGGCCTCCTGGCAGAGGTGTCACTGCCTGACCCTGTGCCCACCAGAACACATAAGAGCTGCCCTGGAAAGGTCAGAAAAAGAGGGAAGATTGGTTTCTGGCCAACAAGGTAAAGACTTCTGTCCCTGTGAACTGTGATGCTCGTCCACTGAGGTCCATCCCTGCTTCCTCAGGGTTTAGCCATGCTGCATGTTCTGCTCCGGTGTTCACAACCCCCAGCCTGGCAGGAGGTGAAAATCAGCCCCTTTGTCTTAATGAACCGCAGACACTAAACAGGAGGCAGGGCACAGGCCAGGCAGTTCTCTGCCCCTGTGTGGGACTGATCCTACAGGCAGGGCCATGCAGAGCCCAGGCTGGGACCACAGGGGGCTGAGCCCAACAGTCTGCAGAGCATGAATGCCTTTAAGAGAGGCTTTGTGCCCTGGCTGGGTAAGGCTGCTGGGTGCCACCAGGGGCTGCTTGTGGGCAGAAGAGGGCAGGGTACCAGCAGGTCCCTGATGCTGCGGAGCCCCCAGGCAGGGGCTGGTGTGTGCTGGGGGCTCTGCGCTGGGGCTGTGTCAGCCTCACACTAACACTGCCACAGCGAGAGGCTCGGGGGTGCTGCAGCAGCAGAGCCCCAGGTTCCCCTCCCTGTGAGCTGCTGCGGGGGGGGAGGCTGAGGTCACCACGGTGCCATTCTGCAGTGCCAAGCAAAACCAACACAAAGAGGAAACAGAGCACAAAGCCCAGCTCAGCGCTTCCAGAAAGCGGTGGTGCAGGGAGGGCCAGCGCGGGCTGGAACAGGGCTTTTAGCCCAGGCCTTTGCCAGCCCCAGGTTTAGCCCAGCATTACAGGGCTGGGTGTGGGGAGCTCAGGGGGGACCTGATGGCTGCCTTCAACTGCCTGACAGGAGGATGGAGCCAGGAGGGGCTGGGCTCTGCTCCCAAGGAACAAGGGATGGGACAAGAGGAACCGGCCTCAAGCTGCACCAGGGCAGGGTTAGATGGAGCTGAGGAACAATTCCTGCCCCAGAGGGTGCTCAGGCATTGGAACAGGCTGCCCAGGGCAGGGCTGCAGGCACCGGCCCTGCAAGTGCTCACACCCCGTGGAGATGAGGCCTCGGTGCCATGGGTTAGGGGTGGCCTTGGCAGTGCTGGGGTAGGGGTTGGACTGGATGAGCTTGAAGGGCTTTTCCAGCCTGGTTGATTCTGTGATTCTATGAAGCTCAGGATACCAGCCACAGTTCCTGCTGGCTCTGCCCAGCCTCCAAAGGCAGCTCATCCCACTGCAGCCCTTCCCATGTACCTGGTGGGACTGGCAGGGAGCAAGCTGGGGACAGTCTTTTGGGCATTGTCCACAGGGGCCAAGCCTGAGGCAGGTGGGAAATGTGACCGCAGAGCCAGTGCTCATGGCCATTGCACTCAGTGCATGACGGCTTCATGGGTCTGACTGGTGTGAAGCTTGTGTAAATAGACCCTTGGAAACAATGAGGAAGGTGTCAGCTGTATTGTCCTAGGGGTTCTCAGTGAACTTCCAGTGCCTAAAGGGGCTGCAGGGAACCTGGAGAGGGGCTTGGGACAAGGGCCTGTAGGGACAGGCCAAGGGGAATGGCTTGAACCTGCCCGAGGGGAGACTGAGCTGAGCTCTTAGGCAGAAGCTCTTCCCTGTGAGGGTGCTGAGGCGCTGGCACAGGGTGCCCAGAGAAGCTGTGGCTGCCCCATCCCTGGCAGTGCTCAAGGCCAGGTTGGACACAGGGGCTTGGAGCAAGCTGCTCCAGTGGAAGGGGTCCCTGCCCATGGCAGGGGTTGGAGCTGGAGGAGCTTTCAGGTCCCTTCCAACCCAAACCAGGCTGGGATTCTGTTTAGGGAGAGACTCAGCCAGCAGGAACCTGGGAACTTTGCTCATTGGAGGGGCTGGCTGGGGAGCAGGGTGCAGATGGATGCTCAGCCTCTAAGGCAGCTGTAAAAGAAACTCACAGTTTAGGAAGAGTCCAAAGGAATGAGCTGCTGTGGAAGAGCTGGAGCCCCTCTGTCCCTGGGGCACCCTGTGTGGGAGGAGGACTGGAGGCAAGGAGCCCTGATTGCCTCGGGAATGCCAAAGACAGCTCCTAATGAATGGGGAAACTGAGGCAGGGAGCTGCATGGGCGTGCTTATTGTTTCATTTCAGTCTGCATGCTTCTCATTCAAGCTCATGCATAATGTGATTCAGTCGGGATTCCTGACAATGCCTGATTGTGTTCCCGAAGACGGAAGCCGGAGCATCCGCAGAGCCCCAGCACTGAGCCAGGCTGTGAGTAACGGCGAGGGGAGCAGCGTGTGAGCCTCTGCCTGGCTGCAGCTCAGCTCCACTCCGGCCCTGCCTCTGCCGAGGGGCAGCAAAGGGAGAGCCTGCGCCCAGGAAAGGGGCCGGGAGGAGACCCAGCCCCTGTGTGTGCCTGCGTCCCGCTCCAGGCTGTCCCGTCCTGGGCACCAGCTCACGGGTGCACACCACAAACCCCTCCATCACAGGGACTCGGTGCCTCTCCATCCTTTTACACCCGTCACACCAAGCCAGGCTGCCTGTTCCCTTAGCCTGCTTCTGTTTCTGCTTCTCAAAGGGCCTGTGGAAAAGAGAGAGGAGCAGCAAAACGCTGTTCTTTCCTAGCAGGGATGCTGCTCTGCACTGGACGGGGTCAGCTCTGCTTTCACAGAACCAGCCAGCTTGGAGAAGCCCTTTAGGGTCGTTAAATCCAAGCATCACACTTTGCACGGGCTCAGCAGCAGATCCTCACACTGGCTCCGTGCTGCCCCAGCGCTGCTGGCAGCCTCCCCGGCACACCCAGGCCATGGGGAAGCAAAACATGTTTTTCCCCTCCTTCCTCCTCTCCGCCCCCCAAATGATGACATCTGACAATGGCATTGTCATGTCATGGTTTAACTGCTCCTGCTCAGCAGGGAGGAGACGGGAGGAGGGAGCAGAAACCCAAAGCAGGCAGAGATTATGTCTGTTTATCCTCAGATCTGGGCAAGGGCTTCTTGGTTTCTCAGCCGTGGAAGGGCTCTGGGTGGTGCAGAGCCTGCTCCTCACCAGGATACAGCCCTGGGATCCCAAATCCTTCCTGATGCTGGCTCTGTCTGACTTCCTGATACACCCAGCCTGTGTTAATGTGCAGTGGTGACAACGCTGATGCCATTACCCAGCCATCTTGAGGATTGTTTTAGACTAAGTTCTCCAAACCAAAAGCATTACCAGGCTTTGACATCTTGGGGCTTCTTCACTATGTTCTTGTTTTAAGCATAAAGACCAAGAGATGTGCTGAATTAACCTTCTGGTACCCGCTTCTCCAGGCATGTGGCAGCACCAGAACTGGCATTTCTCCTGCAGGAGGAGACTCTTTTAAGAGCTTGGAGCTGGTTCTCCAGTGCTTGGGTCCCCCACTGGGATCCATGGGGCAGGAGGTTTGAATCCAGTACATCAGAGGGTATTCTTCCTATCTCTTTTGGAAACTCTGCCTCCTGATAGTGCTGCTGAAGGGGGCTGAAGCCTTTTCAGCCCCTTTTCTGCCCATCTTCCCCTCCCACCTGCAATGTAAAAGCCACTGTTTCTCCAGCAATAGGTTTGCTTTCTCTCCTACACAAGCACAGGAGTCAGGCTCATCTGTGTCAGCCCCTGAAAGCTGCTTCTGTGTCTCTTGATTACAAACAGTCATTTCTGATACAGCATCTGGGAAACTCTGTTAATAAAAGGCCAGTTTAAAAGCCCTGAAGCCCTATCAACTGCCTGTTTAACAGATGATTTGTAACCTGCTAAGTAACCATTGTGCTCCACTGGTCCTGGGCTGCTGGCTCGCAGCTCTGATGCATCAGTGAGCCTGAAACGCTGCCAGAGCACGCAGTGGCTGGTAGGAAAACTGGTGCTAAACATCAGGCATTCCTGCTTGAAGAAAAAGCCCTGATGCAGACACAGGGGCAGCCAGGCAGAGGTGGGAAGAAAGGTCCCAGATGGGGCACCTCCAAGGCAGCAGCAGCACTGGAGGCTGTGGAGTTGCATCAGTTTCCATGGTAGAAGATGAGCAGGGGGTGCTGCTGGAACATGAACTGCTCAACATGCTCATAAATGGTCTGGAAAAGGAACAGGGAGATGACAGTTTGCCCACGATACTAAATCACCCAGGGCAGAGAAAGTTAGCTGCCAGAAGAGAGCTACAAAAGATGCCTTGACATTGAATGCCTGCATCATAAAATTACAGATGAAATTCAGTACCATAGAATCACAGAATCAATAGAAATAACACAAAATAACTCACATGGAGAAAAATGCTCCTTCTTACACACAGACACACAGGTCCTGAACTGTGATTGATGCCCAGGAATGAAACTGGGGTGTTCTGGTGACTGGTTCTCTGAAAACGTTAGCTCAATGATTTAGAAATAAAGCAAAGAAAGCACAGAGTTGTTAGGAAAAGAACAGAGAACAAGCCAGAAACGTTGTTCTGTCCCTGAGTACATCCACAGCTTGAATCCTTGTATTGAAAGAATACAGTAAAAGCAACAAAGGGTAATGAGAGCGATCAGGAACACAGAACAGGTTCCTCACCAGCCATGTCTAAATGGGGTGAGTCTCTTAAAGTGGATGGAGATGAGAAATGGGTCTGTAAAGCCATCTGTGCTGTGGGGACATGAGCAGAGGATGATTCATGCACTGCTTCCCACGACACAGAAACACCCAGTGGAGTGTGCAGGTAACAAGTGTGAAGAACAAGAAGGGATGGATGTTTCCACACAGGACATCACTTAACATTGCAGCTCCTGGCTGGAGATGTGGGGGACAAAGTTTAGGTGGACTCAGAACCAGAGAAAGATTAGAATTCAGGCAGGAAAAAGCCTGATGCTGGTTTTGGCAGGGGAGGTCCCTAACTTGGGTGGGTGTAGGAGGGGAGGGATGAGTGCTGGACCAACCTCCTTCAAGGCCAGGTTGGACACAGGGGCTTGGAGCAAGCTGCTCTAGCAGAAGGTGTCCCTGCCCATGGCAGGGGTTGGAACTGGTTGGTCCCTTCCAACACAACCCATTCCATGAGTCCATGATTCTCTGGTTTCCCCTGATGCTGTGCTGCTGGCTGCTGCTGCAGATACTCGGTGTTAGGGCAAAACCCTGCTGTGATAACACCAGTGCCTGGCCCACGATGGGAGGGACCCAGCTCTGCTGCAGTGCTGGGGTTGCTTGGGGCTGCAGAGCCACTGGACACAATTCCCTGTTCACCAGCTGCTTCCCTGTTTGCCACTTTCCCTGGAGGGAGGCTGTGCTGAGCCACCCAGGATTGCTCACACGCCTCTTGTCACCACACACACTATAACCCTGCTTACATGGCAAGGACCGACATCCAGGGCTGCCAGGGTTGGTGGATGCTGGGATCCCACCAGTGCTGCTGGGATTTGGCTTCTATTCCCCAAATGATTTGCTGTCTTCAACATCCCAGCTCAGCTCTGCAGGCTGAAGTCATTTAACAGAGGTTGTACAGAGTCGGGAATTACTGACTCTGATCTGCTCTTTGCAGTCTTCCAGCACCTCTTGGAGCTCATTGCTCTGAGGCACAGCATGAGACAGACTTAGAATCACTGAATCAACCAGGTTGGAAAAGAGCTTCAAGCTCATCCAGTCCAACCCCTACCCCAGCACTGCCAAGACCACCCCTAACCCATGGCACTGAGGCCTCGCCTCCACGGTATGTGAGCACTTGCAGGGCTGGTGCCTGCAGCCCTGCCCTGGGCAGCCTGTTCCAATGCCTGAGCACCCTCTGGGGCAGGAATTGTTCCTATTTTCCAGTCTAAAAACCTGCCTGGTTTCCATTTTGCAAGCACTGTCACCCTCAGAAGAAAGAAGCACTGCTTTCAAACACTAACCCTTAGGAGCAGCTAAGTGCCAGGATGGGCCAGACCAAACCTCCCTGGATTCAACCAGCCCAAGCTGGCATGAGGCTGGGATGCCAACGTGATCTGTCACTTCAGGCCCCATCTGCTTCTGTCACTGATCCTGGGAAAAGGTTGGCCAAGTGCAGATGGAAGAAAGTAGCTGGCAGAGGTGACTGTGGAATCCAAGCACGGAACTGCCTTACAGCCACATCCTGTTGCCTCACTGTAAGGTGCCTGCGTGCTGAGAGCTGGGTTTGGTCCAGGCTGTTGTAGCTCTTGTCTGAGGTTACATGCCTAAAGTGCCAATATGAAGATATCTTCATTAGCAAGGGATGGAACAGGGCCTGATCTGTCCAGGGAAATCACTGGGAACAAGGAAATCTGAGCTCAGCTCAGTTTTGCTGCACTGGCAAGAAGCACGATGCTATCTATCACTAAATGGGTGATGCTGGAGATGTTAGTCAAAGACTGCTGTTGAGCCAGGCTCTTTCCAGCCAGAAGACCAGAGGATCAAGCAAAACTAATCTTTCTGTTCAGTCTTAGTAATGCTGAGGGTATATGCTGCTCCTCAGTAGTGCTAGTCAATAGCTAGAGTTATATGAAGTCTCTGTGGCTTTCCTGTGCTCTGACAGAGATCCTCCTCTTGTCCAGCCAAGGAACCAAATGACTACTACACAGTCCTCTGTGTGGATGCTACACCAGCACCTAGCCTGCTGTTGCTAGATGAGTGCCTAAGCTTCAGTCCCACCCTCTGCCAACTGCACAACTGGGTTTGGATGAAGGGAGGAAACAAGGGAAGGCTTTAAATGAACTCTGGGATCTGAGGAGGAGCAGCAGAGTTGCTTGTGTTGCTGGGGATTATCAGGATTACCTCCTAGCCCAAGCTGTGTGAAGGAGACCACTGTGGTTAGGTACAATTGTATGCACAGGACAGGAGGGCTGACAGGGTTATGGGAGCTCCTTGCACTCTTACATGGAGATAATCAGTTTAAATGAATGAGCTCAAAGGAATGGTAGCACAGTGGGAGCTGGAAGTGGCAGGAGCAAGACCCAGGACACCAACCTCTGCTGAATGACCAACATCAAATGTGCCAGGCTTTAGGGACACCCTCTGTGCCAGCCTACAGGCTGAAGCATCAGCTCTTCAGTGGGTCAGGTACAAAGCTGTGGCTCTAAGCCAGTGCAGCTGTAGCCCTGCACTCTCATACACACCCTCAATCTTAACTGCTCTGGGATCAGTGGGAGCAAGGCATGGCCAAAACCACACACATGGACCCTCAGCCTTGCACTTCACATTCCATAATGAAAGCATATGAGAGATTACCTGTTTCAGGCTGCCCATGCACTTAAACCAGCACACAGGATCTGAAGCCAAAACCTAGGCACTCCTGCTGCTGTCTCCTAGCACAGTCCCCGGCCTGATGGCCTCAGAGACAAGTATTTAAACAAGGCCAGCGAGGGCAGAAGTGGAGATGCTTGCTCTGCACACTACAGAATTACATCTGAGAGCCTCAAGGATGCTTAGACTGAAATAGGTGCCATCTGCCCCATGGCCCTCTGGAGAATGGTCACTAGTGGCTCCATCAGGCAGCCTGCACGAGGTTTATGGCATTCAAAAAGCTGCTTGATAGCTATGAGAAAGGAGCACATGGGCTTTCAGAGCTTAGGTAAACCCTGGTGAGGAGGAGAAGCTAAGCTTAACGTAGGCAGATAGCAGATGGTTGGCTGCTGGCCCACAGAGGGTGCTGCATAGGTCTCCAGCATTCCTGGGTGTGTTTGGCAGCCACCCTAAGTGTTGTTTTCCTTCCTAGTCTTTGCTGACCCTGTTTGCTGCAGGCATTCCGACTTATCTGGGCAAACTCTCCAACAGGAAAGTATCCCATGCCTCCGTGTGTGTAAAGAGGAAGGTATTTGCAACGAAGTATTTGAAATATGCTTCAAAGATTAACAAAGTTCAGGCAGCTCAGCCTGTAGGTTACGGGCAGGCACAGCAGGGCTTGGGTCCAGAAGCAGATATTGCCCAGCTCGGTTAACTTTTAAGCTGTGCAGTGAGTGAAGAGAACAGTGCTCCTGACTCAATGTGTTGTATGGCCCTAAAAAGAAGCTGGTGAGAGACAGGAGGTGAGATTCATGCCCCATATCTGACAGTGCTGTCATCGATCATCCCAAAACAGCTATTACGTATGGACTAGTGTGTTTAAGAGCCTGCTGGCTCTAGCTAGGATCAGAGAGAAGGGAAAGGACTGTAGCCTTTCCTCTCTCACAGCGATGTAAGCCAGAATCTGAAGGGGGCCTATAGGGATGCTGGGGATAGACTCTTCATTAGGGACTGTACTGATAGGACAAGGGGTAATTGGTTAAAACTGAAACAGGGGAAGTTTAGATTGGATCTAAGGAGGAAATTCTTTCCTGTGAGGGTGGTGAGGCACTGGAATGGGTTGCCCAGGGAGGTTGTGAATGCTCCATCCCTGGCAGTGTTCAAGGCCAGGTTGGACGAGGCCTTGGGTGCCATGGTTTAGTGTGAGGTGTCCCTGCCCATGGCAGGGGGGTGGAACTGGATGATCTTAAGGTCCTTTCCAACCCTAACTATTCTATGATTCTATGGTGATAAGCTCCACACTATTAACATGCAGTGCCCTGTTGCTGGGCCAGCTCCTCATCTGTCTCCACAGCCCTTCTCACGGCAGCAGAACAAGCGGGTGACACCAGCACGTTGCAGTCACTTACTTTTTCCTTGTTATCCATGGTGATGGCAATCTGCATCCTCCTGCCCCGCCGGAAAGCCACCAAATGGTCTGCCTCCTCCTCACTGGGCTCTGGCACTCTGCCGGCGCCCGGGAAGCACTCGGAGCGCTTCTCACTGACGATGCGCTTGCCCTGGGAAGGACGGGATGAGTTAAGGACAATCCCACCAGCCCCAACCATGCAGTGCCCTTCCCAGGGGAGAGGCCAGCCCCAGCCCCACAGAACAGGGACAGGAGCCAGAGTCAGTCTTGCTGGCTTATAAAGCTGCCGCCCCACTTTAAGGGATATGTCATTTTACACAGACAGACAGGTTTAGCTGAGGTGGGATTTATCCTGCTCAGGTGCTTTGCAGCATGAACGCTCATGGTTTTATTTTAGACAGGCCACCCATCTTATAGTTGTGTCCTTGAAACAAATGGGAAGTTGTCCTCTCACCGAACAACAGGTCCCAGTACAGTGTGAGGCTACATTGGAGCAGAAGCCTTGAGACTGGAAGAGAAAGGGAACGCTGGTGCTCTCTCCATCCTTGCCCACAAAGCAGTTACTACCCTGAAGTGTACTAACGCTTGCTAATTTATCACCTTCATAGCCATGGTTTATTCAGTGGAATCGTGCAGAAAAGTGATCTATAAACTCCTTGCACAAGGGCAGTTTCCCCCTTCCTGTATTATTTCCAGCTGTCTGTATCAGTTCAGGGCTTTCCTGCATGGATTTACATCTGGTTCTTATTGTGGGAATGATGTCTGGAGCTGGCTGAACTCCTGGCAGTGCCCGGAGCCATCACTCCCACAACATGAGCACATCTTTTGTACAAAAATACATACTTCTCCTCATGTCAAAGGATCATCTTTCAGTTCCATCATGTGCCTTTTTATTGTTGCCTTACAAGGAAATGAGCAACTTCATAAATCATCTCCATCTTTATCACTGATCTTTTTCTCGCTCTCCATCTGTATGACTCCTCTGCTCCACTCTACCAGGGAGGAACAAACCCCAGAAGCTTCCTCTCTAAAGGATGGTGTGTTTTCCTGGTTTATTCCTTAGACTTCCACACCTCTGGAGCCTCGATTTCAAAGGAGCTCAATATCCCCAGATAAACTCAGTGAAACTTGGGAACTCTTTGCTGCTACGAACTTGCTTTCAAAAGCAAACAGCACCCACTGACCTCTGGTTTGTGAGGAAGCCTTGCAAGCACCAGTGAATTGCCATCACAGATGACATCAAAGATGTCTTGCATTAGCTTCATCTTCACTTGGCTCTGCCAGAAGTGCAGATGTGAGTGAGGAGGGAGCCTTGCTGCAGACAGCCTCCGTCAGCAAGGGCTTGTTTATGGCTTGTCCAGTCATCGAGCTTCCTAACACGTGATAAATGGTTCAGGAGGTGCTGGAGCACTTCCAGCAGCAAACCTTCAGTCCCTTGTTTATTCTTCCCTCCCATCTCTGTCATTCTGCTGTCTCAGCAGAGCCAGCTCTCGAGTTGGTCTGGTGCATGCGAGGGGAGGATGCTCTCCTGTGCTGCTGATGGCTCTGCCTGCCCGCACTGGGTGGACATGGTGGGAACCCTTCACACATTCCCTGAGCACACACAGCTCTGGGGTTAGGTTTCAGCTGTAGCTCCTGACAAGTTCCGCTGCCCTGAGTGGGAGCCTTGCTATTTCTGCTTGGCTTGAAATAAGTGAAGCCACATGTGTTCAAAGCAAGGATGTGCTGCCAATCTGTTCCACCCATTCTAGTACCTTCTGTGTTGTTCTCTATCTTTGTATCAATGCAGTCTCATACTCTGCCTGCTGCTGAGGACCAGCATCTGTGTGGGCCATCCCTAGAGATGTCAAGATCTTTTTCCTGAGAGCAAAATCTGATAGTCAAGAGACTAGGCAACCATTGAAATATAGAATGGCTTGGTTGGAAAGACGTTATAGATGGTGGGCAGGGACCCCTTCCACTGGAGCAGCTTGCTCCAAGCCCCTGTGTCCAACCTGGCCTTGAACACTGCCAGGGATGGGGCAGCCACAGCTTCTCTGGGCACCCTGTGCCAGTGCCTCAGCACTCTTACAAGCAATAGTTTCTTCCTTGTATCTAACCTGAACTTTAAACTTCCCCTGTTCCAGTTTGAACCCATCTCCCCTTGTCCTGTCTCTGCAGTTCCTGATAAAGAGTCCCTCTCCAGCACCCTTGCAACTCCCTTCAGATACTGGAAGCTGCTCTGAGGTCTCCACACAGCTTCTCTTCTATGGAGTACAAGTGTCTTAGCACCTACCAGAGCCAGACATTTTGGTGCACTTTTACCTGCAGCCAGGATCTATGTCCTGGAAAAGTCCCCATACCTATAAGTTGTGTGAGCCGTTTTGAAGGTTTTAGCCTCAGTATCTGTTTAAAGAAGGATATGGTTTTATCAGAGTGGGCAAAACCAGAAAGTTCAAACCAGAACCTAAACTGCTCTGAAACCTGAGCTTTACTCCCCCTCCATGAACAGGGCATTCAATGCTGTCCTTAGTTACACATCCCATTGCAGCCACAGCATTACAAGTGGCTGTGTTACTGCAGCTTAGCAGTGACTGCCTGATTACTAATCTCAGAGCTGAAGATGTGATGGTCAAAGGCAGCTTTGGCAGCAGTGCCCAGGAGACAGTGGATTTCAGGAGCCTGAGAACAGGAATTCAGGCAAGCAGCAGCCCAGAGACCATGGCCTTCAGGAGAGCAGATGTTGAGCTGTGCAGGGAACTGGCAGGCAGGATCCTGCAGGAAGCTGAGTGGAAGGGAAAAGGAGCCCAGGAGACCTGACTGATTTCCATGGACAAGGCACGGGCACGTAAGGAAGGACCTCCTGCTGTACAAGAACATGAGTATGGAGGGAAGAGGCCAGCTCGGCTGAGCAGGCTGCTCCTGGTTTAACCTCAATGCAAAAAGGGAGGTGGGAAGGAACAGGCTCCCAAGCAAGACGATGGGAACAGGACCTGAGCGAGCAGGGATGGAGCTGGGAAAGCCAAAGCTCACCTGGAGTTGGAACAAGTGGGAGATGTGAAGGTCAGCAAGGACTTGTGTAGACAGCAGCAAAGCAAGCTGTTGGCCTGCTGCTGAATGGGATGGGCAACTCAGTGGGACCAGGGCATGGAAAAGACTGGTCTGTGGGCCTCCAAAGATGGCATTATGGTTTGCTCTGAACCTCCTAAGTCCCCAGCTTAGCGGCAGTCAGAGAACTGCTTCACTCAGCACACTGGAAGATCCAGTTATGGACCATTGAAATCAGGAAGATGGGACTAGCTGGGCTGCATCCCTGTGCATGGTGCAGAGGTGTGCAGGTAATGAGTTTAATATGCAGGGAAGAATTGAGTGATTTTGCCTGCTTTCTGCAGCTCTGGCTGTTATCTGAGTGGAGCCAGGCAGTGCAGGCCAGGATTAGGGACCAGTCAGCCCTGAAGCTCACAAGCACTTAGGTCTTGGCTTTTAAGTGGCACCTGCTTCTGAGTGACTGAATCACATCATGGCCAAAGGTGACATATTTCCACTGCCAGAACTGTTAGCAAACACAGGATGTTTTAAAACACAAGGAATGTTCTGTGATACATCTGTTTTATTCCTAAATTTCACTCAAATTGGAGACTGGGATTAGAATGGCCAGCACAGGATTCCCACTTGCAGTTGAGGAAACCAATGTGGTTTCTCTTTATGTCCGAGTTAATGGATGTGGGTGGAAGAAAAATTGACCTTTTGAGTAGACTCTCCTGGTCTTGCATTTCAGACCACAGATTTGAAGCTGCAAATCTCTCCTGCCATTCCCTCCGGGTTCATGGGACAATGTCTGTGGCCACAAGAGTATCCTCTGGTCTCATTCCTATTGGCAGTGATACTGAGATGATGTAGTAGCTCACAAATACAGTATTAACATAGTCACTTTAGAACGTTGCTGTGCATCAGCACTAACAGGATGCAGAGGTGCTCCTCCTATGGAAATGGATCCCTCTTATAGAGCACCCTGCAAGGTTACACTACTGAATTGTGTCTTGCACATGTATGAACACCTCCCATCACAAAGAAAAGGTAGTGAACACTGAAACCTTGCCAGCTGCTCTGGAAACCTGAGCCTTCCCATTTCAGCTGCCTCCCAGAGCTAGAAAGGATGAAGCAGTGTCTGTGCCTCCCAGTTCCCCTTTACAAGGAAAACTAAACTCTGTCTTGTGCTGAGGCGCTGGCACAGGGTGCCCAGAGAAGCTGTGGCTGCCCCATCCCTGGCAGTGCTCAAGGCCAGGTTGGACACAGGGGCTTGGAGCAAGCTGCTCCAGTGGAAGGAGTTGGGGTTGGAGCTGGAGGAGCTCTGAGGTCCCTTCAACCCAAACCAGGCTGGGATTCTATGATTATGCATGGAAGACATGGAAGAGAAGGGCTTGCCCGTTTTTTTGAGGCCCCCTACACATCCTGGGGCTGTGACCTAACCCCAAAACTACCAGTGCAGTCACAACAGGGACAAGTACAGTCTCCCTACTTTGGAACTGGTGTATGTAAGACTGCACCTCTCTGCTTTCTCTCCCACACCAGCCCCTCTTCTCCTAAAGCCCTGCTCCTCTCCCATGTCTTTTGGGAAGGGCTCTATAGAGCAGTCTGAGCAACTGAACAAAGCAACCTGGAAAGCAGTCATCCACAAAAGGATCTCTCTTTTCTGCCTCCCTCCAGCCCACTGAGGAACTCCACAGCCCATGGAAGGTGCTGCTGTTGCCCCAGCATGCAAACAGTCCCCAGGGATGGTGCTCTCCCACCATCAGAGCAAAGCTTTGGGGCATCACAGGAATGACTCAAGTCCTGCACAGGGCCCAGTCCTGTGTGACTGGGATATGCCTGAGGAAGAACTGAGACCCACTGACACCCTCTGAAGGCAGCTGGACATGTTACACCTTGCAGAGTAGGCTCTTAACTGCGTGCTGTCCTATCTCCCTGCTCTGTTTCATAGAATCATAGAATAGTTCGGGTTGGAAAGGACCTTAAGATCATCCAGTTCCAACCCCCCTGCCATGGGCAGGGACACCTCACACTAAACCATGGCACCCAAGGCTCTGTCCAACCTGGCCTTGAACACTGCCAGGGATGGAGCATTCACAACCTCCCTGGGCAACCCATTCCACCCTCACAGGAAAGAATTTCCTCCTTAGATCCAATCTAAACTTCCCCTGTTTCAGTTTGAACCCATTACCCCTTGTCCTGTCACTGCAGTCCCTAATGAAGAGTCCATCCCCAGCATCCCTATAGGCCCCCTTCAGACACTGGAAGCTGCTCTGAGGTCTCCACGCAGCTTCTCTTCTCCAGGCTGAACAGCCCCAACTTTCTCAGCCTATCTCCATACAGGAGCTGCTCCAGCCCCTGAGCATCCTCGTGGCCTCCTCTGGACTTGTTCCAACAGTTCCATGTCCTTTTTATGTTGAGGACACCAGAACTGCACACAATGCTCCAGGGGAGGTCTCACGAGAGCAGAGCAGAGGGGCAGGATCAGCTCCTTGGACCTGCTGGTCACGCTCCTTTGGATGCAGCCCAGGATAGGGTTGGTTTCTGGGCTCAAGCGCACACTGAAGCCGGCTCATGTTCATTTTCTCATGGACCAGCACCCCCAAGTCCTTCTCCTTGGGCTGCTCTGAATCTCTTCTCTGCCCAGCCTGTAGCAGTGCCTGGGATTGCTCTGACCCAGGTGTAGGACCTTGCACTTGGCATGGTTGAACTCCTTGAGGTTGGCACCAGCCCACCTCACAGCGTGTCAAGGTCCCTCTGGATGGCATTCCTTCCCTCCAGCGGATCCACCGAACCTGTTTGCAGCATGATTCAGAGGCTGGTTCCAGCCTTGGAAGCGCTGCATTGCCTGAGCCTGATTGATAGATACTTTGGTGCTGAAGTTATTATTCCCAGGAAATGTCTTTGCTCCAGGGATAATCCTGAGCTTCCTCAAGCATTCAAGGCAATACATCCTCCCTCCTTTAAGCCCTGAGCAGGCACGTACAGGAAGCCTAGGTTAGGTAATGAACTGGAGAACTGGGCTTGCTCTGTCCTAAACAGAGTACTCAATGTAGGTAATACAATACAGTTGTTTAATTGAGAAAATAAGCCCAGTGATATCTTAGCAAGGGAATAGCAAGCTCCTAATCCATAGCTTTCACATCAAACATCAATTCTATCTGTTCCTTAGAGCTCTGCAGTGTTCAGGTGGTGATGGCCTCTCCTTTCCCCAATAACATGGTCACAAACGTCCCTTGCCAGGGTGGGTGTTTGAAGACAGCTTCATCCCTTACAACCTGACACAGTCCTTCCTGAGGAGGGACGTGGGTCCTGAGTGCAACAGCAAAGCCTCTACCTGAGAACCAATGTACCCAAACACACAGGACCCTGTGCCCAAACGCCATGAGCAGGAGGGAAGCCTCCAAGTAAAACACTGGATTTATGGGGCAGTGGCACCTTCCTTGGCCGTTAGATGTGAAAAGTCACATTGGGAAGGTTGGCAGTTGGCAATCCCATTAAACCCTGCAGTTTACTGAAGAGATGACAGGGAAGGCTCAGAGGATGATACAGGAAATCAGAGCTGTGATAGAGGGACCTATAGAGGCTGGGGGACCACCAGCTTTTCTATGTCATACCCTCTCCCCTTGCTCCCACAGTACTAAGACTGAGGCACCCGAAGGCACAGTCTGCACAGTGTGCCAACATGTGTCTTTCTTCCCTTGTTTCTTATTTTAACAGTACCAGTGATCTCCAGACTGCCTGTCCCACATTGGGAATTCCTGGTCCCTGGTTCCCAGCTCCCAAAGCAAGGGATGTCACATGAGGAAAGCTCCCATGCAGAGCCAACGGGAGCAGAGAGCAGGGCCCAAACAGCCACAGGGCCTGGCAGAGCCACCCTGTCCCCTCCCCAGGGCCTGTCCCAGCTCACTCACTGCCTGCAGGAGGACTCAGACTGGCACAAGCTCTGCAGCTACAGGCAAACAAAGCTACACTGCTGCCTTGTAGCAGCCCTGGGGAACTACATTGAGAAGTGCTCATCTTATGTTGGAGGCACGCTCCAGACTGCAAAGGTAGTGTCAGAAATACCCATCCGAGGAACAAAGGAAAGCTTCTGTCCAGTTCATGCAGTTTTCCACCTGCATTTCCTTTGGGGCATCTCATTTGCAAAGATTTGTGATGTTTAGGATTGAATGTAAACGGTTTTCAGCCCAGCCCAGCAATTCTTGCCATGGTCATAGGAAGGATGGCGATGGTCCATTCAGTCACCCCAGAATCACCAAGCAAGTGCCTCCGAGGACAAGTGGTGAAGCTCACTGGGATGCTGGAGCAAGCAACCTACCCCCTGGTGCCTTAACAGGGCAGCAGCAACAAATAAGCTTGTGCTTCACATGATACCAGATACAATGTTGTCCAAAATCCTACTCGTTTTTCCCTCTCACCCGTTACAGCCCCATGCTCCTCCTACTCATTCATGTTGAGAACTGTATTTAAAGGTTCTGGATTGATGCCAATGGAACATTCACCAATAAATCCGTCTTCCTCTGTCATCAAGTGAGGCCGCTGGGCTGTGCTTTACACCAACACCCCCAGAGACCCTGGGGGGCTCTAAGGCCTGTGAAAGGCTCTTAATGCAAAGGAAGTCACATATCCCATATAACAGGGAACTCATGGGGAGTTTCCACAGAGGTCTGTGTTAGCAGCATTAAAATCTCAGAGTTCTATGGAGTGGCCACGCTGACAAACACTGGCACAGAGGTTAAGGCAGCGCAGTGCTGTGTGCTACCACAGATCCCCATCTAGGGCTTGAATTCTGAGCTAAAGGAAGCAGCTGCAGGGGACAGGGCCTGTCTGCAAGAGGCACTCACTCTGCACATGTCATTGCTTCAGAGAGAAGCCCACACAGAGCTACAAAGCCAGGAGAGACCTTGGAGTATTTCACTGGCAGAGTTCAGTCCGTGATGAGGATGGGAAGGTTTCTGTGTACCCTCTGCTCTAGGAAAAGCAGAACGTTTCCCCTAGCATCAGGAGGTGGTTTGGCTGTGCTGGAATGAGATGGCATTAGAAGGGGATGTTCTTGCTACTGGTAATCTCTCTGGAACAAAGGAAATGAGAGGCTTCAGTCCCTTTCTCCTCAAACACCATTCTGAAAGGTGCATTATTTCCTGGATGATTCAGTTCCTCCGAGGTAACACATAATGACTTCAGAATGGCACAATCATTGCGGCCTAGTTGTTCATGGAAAGAAAAGGTAACTATGTCCTAGAGAGACAGCAGTGAAAAGGCACTGGAGGCCCAGCAACAGAGACATGTTTGCAAGCTGCTTCAGAGGGAGAGATTGTTCCCTGCCTCCTGTTTACAGCCAAGGCTCCAGCGCTCCTGCCCCAGGCAGCAGGAAGGGTGGGGTTTGCTTTGGGACCCTGGGGAATGTCTTTGGCTTGGCCTTCAGTTCAAACCCAGCCTCACTTTGTGCACAGAGCACGGTGCTGGGCCTCAAAGGGGACCCACGGGAGCACCATTTGCTGCCACCGCTTCCTTTTCCCAGTGCTACTGTGACAGGGGCTGGTCTCATCCACTCCAACATCCCAGCAAGGCTTCCCTGAGTCCCATACACCTGCACCTGCAGATACCACGCTTCCCAAAGAAGGTGGCACTTCTGATCCTTGTTCCTATTTATCCCTGTGGTTAAACTCACTGTGTGCAGGGAGAACAGGATCAGGGCCCTGAGATACACCCCAAGTGAAGAAAACCAGAGTGTGAAGCTCCTCCAGGCCCATCCTTCCTGGGATGTGCTGCCAATACCAACTGCCAAAGGTTCATCAAACCCCTCCTGGCAAGTAAGTCCTGACATGCCAAAGCTGCCATTGGATCATTAATCCTACATGCACAGATTCCACAGGGAACAGGGCAGTGCCCAGGATGTTCTGGGATTTAAGAAATGAAGCAGCATTTTCTCTTCCCTTTGCCTTTTTACATAGTTATTAATGAAGTCTGCAAGGATTGGGTTGCATTTTCTGCCCATCACACACTGGAGCTGCCACAGATACTCCTGTCACTGGTTTTTCTCCTGCATTTAGGACTGTCTGGAACTCATTAACAGGGAGAAATGATGCTGGTTTTACCACTGCTTCCCTGGGAATAGTAATGCAGCTCAATCTGTCTGAGCTTCCATCCCCTTTGCAGGCACAGCAACCCACTGGCGGTGCAGGAGGGCAACGAGTGGCTAATCTCTCTGAAAGGGAACTGGCCACACATGGCTGGATGGAGCCACTGGGGAGGGCCAGCAAGGCCTGGAGGCTGACTCCTCAATCAGATATAGGGAGGGAAGTGTGTGGCAACTTGAGATGAAGACTGAGGCTGTGCTGAAGGACTGAGAAATGAGAGAAAGGGTTTATCCCCTTTGGAGATGTGGCACCAGGGGCCATGCTGAGCAGCAAGCTCGAGTGAGAGGCAGAACAATGGTGCTTTGTAAGTCAAGGGGCTGCAGTGTAAGAGGGATCCTGTTCCCTACTCACCTTGGCTTTGTTGTCCATGGTGACAGCCAGCTGCATCCTCTTCCCCATCCTGAAGGTGAACATATGATCTGCTTCCTCCTCCTCCTCGTCTTCCTCACTGCCGATGCCGAACACAGGGCTCGTAGTGCAGGGGCTCACCCATTTCTCACTCACCACCCTTTTATCCTGGAAAGCAGAATCATTTCCATTAGGAAATCCAGACCCTTGGCTCAGTGATGGGATTCCCTTCCCCAGACACACCTGCACACGCATGGGGAGCCCAGCTACAGCCAAGGCAGCCTTGCCCCAAGGAGGCTTCCCGCGCCTGGCGCGGTGCCGTGACATTCCTTAGGGAACAAGGGGCTCCTTATCTGCTAAGCACCAAATCCCACAGTTACAGTGGGTCTGCAAAATCCTTTGCACTTACAAATCTGACATTTCAGGCTAAAATGCCAGAGTCATAGGAAACAAATGTCATCCTCATCTCTTTCTGCAGCTGAGTTAGATCGGGAATGCCTAAGTCCTGATGGAGACGGCCTTGGAAGCCAAGGGGATAGCTCCTGAGGGTGCTGCTCACCATCGAGAGGGCTGGGCTATCTTGTCCATAGTGTTCAGTCTGGGTAATTGCATCTTTCAGGTCCTGTATGAGAGAAAAATGTGTGCAACAGTGCACCTCTGGAGAGAGGCAGGGGCTGGGCACGGCTGAGACACGAGCACTGTGCTCGCCTGGATCCAGGAACCAGGAATGCTGATGGAAGGAGGGTGGGCTGCCCCAGTGAGCTCCACTCCAGCTCCAGCAAAGGAGGTTAGAGCAGGAGTGTTGGGTGGTTTACTGGTTCACCAAGCCCCACACTGCCAGGACAGGGCTGGTCAGACACAGGTTTGGTCCAGCTGGGAAGGAAGCCTGTGACCCACAGCCTCTGCCCCAAAGCAACCAAGGGCTGCTTGCTTTGCTCACCCACAAAGCCTAAGGAGTCCATGACCCTGCCCAGCCTACAAGCATTCCTAGAGGCATTCCTGACGCCTCCAGTGACACACATACACCTCATATGCTCTGCCTATGTATCTGCAGTGATGCTGACACCAGGGACACAGCCAGGGCCTGTGCACACACTGATTCATTCACCTGTGAATTCCATGTGCTTGGCTGCAGGTGCCTGGGCATGACTGGAAGCTTGCGTGCATCAGCTAAAACCACCCTGAGCACACCTCTGCAGAGGATTCCCACCCTTCTGCAAGGGTCTAGGACAGAGCTTTGGGGTGGCTCCTTCAGAAACGCTGCTGGAGTGAGAGCTGGCCCATGGTGACAGAGGCAGCACTTACATTGTGAGCTTTGGTGATGGTAATAGTGAGTCCATCCTGCTTGGGTCTCCTGGAGGTAACAGCCATTCCCTCCTGCTCAGCTCGCTTTTTGTCCTCTTCTATTTCCTGAAACACACATATACCCTTATCATCAGCCTGTACTGGCATGTCTACAGGTGGTGTCCCTTCTCCTGCTCATTACTCCTAAATGGTTCCACACCTCCACCTCTAAAAGGGAGTGGATCAACCTGTGTCCCATTTATGTGCCCTTGGAAGGGGCCACAGGTAGCTATGACCTGCTTTACCTGTCTCTGTGCCACAGGTAAACCTCCTGTTGGCTCAGAGCATTCACTGTGGTCTCAGCACAGGGCACAGGGGTCCCTTCCTGACACACAGAGATGATCAGTGTGGTATTCAGGACACACTGGGAACAGGATCTGTGGAAGACTCACCAGGCCTGCAGAAAGGGAGGGTGTGCACAGAAGCCATGGTCCCTAGGCCAGTGTGGGGCCAGAGCATCATCTGTGGCCATGGGAAGGTGGCTGAGATCTGGCCATCTATACAGCAGCCTCTTCTAGAAGCCAAGTGCTAGTGGCAGTATTTCATACAGGAGTGGGAGTTCCTCTCCCCCAGCTGCTTGTGACGTTCAACCAGAGCTTTCCACTGTGCACCAGGTTTTGCTGCCACCAAGGAAGGTCCAAAATGGCTCCTATGGTATCAAGGGAAACGCCTCCAAAGCAAGACCCAGCCCCAGCCCCACTCAGTCTCAGGCACGGCTCCAACACACAAAGTGTGCTCAGGGGTTCTGGGTTCTTTGCCAGACTCCAGGCTGCCCACCCAGCCAGCAAGGGCTGAAGAGCCCCTCATGCCAAGTGGCCTTGGGCAAGGCAGGAGAACATCCTAGACAAGCCAAGGGGAATCCTTCCACCAGGAGCATCCTCAGGCTGCCCTATTCTGTACTGACATTAAACAAGTCCAGAGAGAGCTCTGGGTTAGCACTGTGGCACCCAAACCAGCTCATAAAAGCCAGGCTGGGTATCCCCTGCATGCCTTGGCCAAGAGCTAGGGTTAGGGATCAGGCAGGATCAGAAACCAAGGGGTGTAGGTGGAGTACTTCCTCCTAATCCAGGGTAAAGGTGCAGTAACCAGCAGGCTGCTAAAGCCTTGATATGCCTTCACAGAATCATAGAATAGTTAGGGTTGGAAAGGACCTTAAGATCATCCAGTTCCAACCCCCTGCCATGGGCAGGGACACCTTGCTCTAAACCATGGCACCCAAGGCTCTGTCCAACCTGGCCTTGAACACTGCCAGGGATGGAGCATTCACAACCTCCCTGGGCAACCTATTCCAGTGCCTCAGCACCCTCACAGGAAAGAATTTCCTCCTTAGATCCAATCTAAACTTCCCCTGTTTCAGTTTGAACCCATTACCCCTTGTCCTGTCACTGCAGTCCCTAATGAAGAGTCCATCCCCAGCATCCCTATAGGCCCCCTTCAGACACTGGAAGCTGCTCTGAGGTCTCCACGCAGCCTTCTTGGAGACCTGTGCTCCACAGAAATGGCCAGGGAAGAGCTTCAGTGCATACTACTGCCCTGGCAGGGAAGATAAACCCATCAAATGTATTGGGGATGCAATCTCCTATGCATCCAAGAGGATAAACATGAGACATTGGAAAGGATAGATGTGGAAAAGTGAGGGGACCAGGAGATGGATGGCTGGGAAGTGTGGTGCAGGCAGAGGAAGACGGGAGGGTGAGAGGAGGTGCTGTAGCAGCAAGGTACACATTGGTGGCCCTGCTTTCCAATGCAATTCCAGAGCCGTGGCTCACGGAGCTCTGCCCACCTGCTCCAGATGCCTTCCCATGTAAACATGTCATCTATTGAGCAGTCACCACAACAGGGCTCACCATTTCCTCCACTGTGGGCTGGGGACTCCAAAACGGAGCTGGGGAAGGGCAGAGCCTGCAGACTCACCTGGTACCTTCGTATGAGCGCTTCGTTCTTCTTCCGCAGGGCCAAGATCTTCTTGTCGAGCTCCACATCTTTCTGCTCCTTCTTCCTGAGCACTGCATCCTCCACAGCTGCATCCTGCAACAGGAGCAGGAGAGCTCTCAGTCATCACAGCAACAGCGTGAAACCTGCTCCTTCTCTTTGTACAGGGGGGGCAGTGAAAGACTTTCCCCATCATTTCTCCCCTTGGTCCTCCATTAGAAAGAATATGGATGCTGCAAATAGACCTTTTCCTGACAGAATTGACCTTTCCTTTTGTTCAGCACTGAGACACTTAGGGCAAGAAGCTGATGTCCCTCTGATGGCTGGCAGTAGGCTCCAGAGTTAACACACTGCTTGGCTGCACGCAGTAACACCACCTCTGCCTGCTGCTGGTTCAGGTGCTCTCAGGCACATCAGTATCACATTTACACTCAGCCAGCACCTTGGTGACCACAGGGAAGAACAAACTGGAGCTTTTCAGTTCCAGTGACAGCAGTGTCTGGTGCTGATGAGGACGGACTCACTGCAGCAGCTGATCCACAGCATCCAGACTCTGCCTGGTGCTTCATGAGGAGCAAGAGGCAAGGCTGAGCTCTCCAAGGCACTACAGGTTTATTTTTAAACAGTGGGTTTGTGCTGGCCTTATCAGCATGGCATCTCCTTGAGGCAGAGAGCTCATGTTCCCTCTCCTTCGCTCACACAGAGCTGTGTAAAATGAAGTGAGACTGAGGAGGAGAGGAAAGGAACCCCAAATCTGAGCAGGATGCTTCGCTAGCATCTCAACTGGGACCACCAGCACGTTACCTCCATCTGCTGCCTTCACCACTGGGTGCTGAGCAGTGCATCTGCAGGGGCACTGCAGCAAATCCAGCTGCTGTGCACAATGCATATTGCCCACAGAGCCAGGGAAGTCTGGAGGAATCAAGATGCAAATGGAATGAAAGCATCACCCACCTGCCTACGACTGGATGCTGCTCCTGCAGGTCGTCTCCCTATGAAGTGGAACAGCCAGCGTGTGGTGGAGAGGCATACTGATGGTCCCAAGAGGTGGTGAAGATGTTCGTGTGCCCTAACATCCTCTGGGGTCAGCATTGCCTCCCCTGTGGCACTGCACATCCCAGCCCCATGGAGCTCTCAAGGTGCCTGGGGCTGGTATCAGACCCTGCTCCAGGACACCTCACCCCAGCCACAACACATGGGCATGGAGAGTGACCTGCCCAGGGGCAAGCTGTGCTGGCGATGCATTGGCAAGGCATGTTTTATGTCTATCCCTGTTGGCTTCCCATCAAATTCCTCATAAACCCACCAAGACCCTCAGGAGAATTGTTGGTTTCCCTGTTTCCACAGGAGCAAATCCCCACCACAGCCCTGTGAGTGAGCACTTCTGCTCCTGCTGTGCCCATCCCGAGGGCTAAAACCCTGCAGCATCCTCCATCCATCTATTGAATCCAATGCATTCAATGCTGGGAATAGCTTCTGCACAGGCAGGAGGGGTTTTTCCTTCATTAATCATGACATAGCATCTGTGACCTCCTTAGGGATGGATCTGTCAGGAGCCAGCAGTGGCACTTGGGGATGTGGGATCTGGTCTGACACTGCCATGCACTGGGTAAGGTAAGCCAGGAGCCAGGGGCCAGCCTCAGGCAGTAGTTAAGGGACTCACAAAGCCCTTCCCCTGGGGAGGGAGGGTTTCTCCTGGAGACCTCAGTTACCTTTTGCTCAGCCCTAATTGTGTCACCAGAGGGAAAAGTGGACAGCAGAGGTCCAGAGGATGGGATGGAGGGGCAGTGTCAAACCCAGCCCTTCTCAACCACGTCAAACATGCAGTGAGAAGCCCAAGGCTTGAAGGCAAAGAGTGAATGAAACCACAGAGGCTGTAGCCCAGGGGGAGGGAAAAGCTTTGACAGTGCTCTATGTTCCCAGCTACCTTTGTGAGCTCTATCCACTCATGTACAGGGGTTCCAGCCCCTCAAGATGTGTGTGTTCACTGGGCCAATGCATCAAGCAAGGTAGAATTAAGGGGTTGGGAACCTTCAATTACTTGTGTGTCAGGTAGCATTTTGCCAGGATGGGAACATCCTGCTCAAGATTTTAGATGAGCTGCAGGAATCACCTCCTTAACATGGGGAGGTGCTGAGCTACCTGGGAGATGGATGCCAAGGAAGAATGTGGCTCTGTCTGATCAGCTGCACTTCAGAAACTAATTCCAAATAGTGTGTGGGAATTCATTGGGGTTGGCATCCCTGCTCTTCCCAAAGCATCACAGGCTCCTGGGAATGAGGGCTGCAAACTGTCCCCTTGTGTGAATGGGATAGAGCCCTTCAAAGGAAGGGAACCAGCTGCTGGATGACAGCACATCCCTGCAATGCTGGGTCTGCCTTTTATAGCATCCCAGACTGGTTTGGGTTGAAGGGACCTGAAAGCTCCTCCAGCTCCAACCCCTGCCACGGGCAGGGACCCCTTCCACTGGAGCAGCTTGCTCCAAGCCCCTGTGTCCAACCTGGCCTTGAGCACTGCCAGGGATGGGGCAGGCTCATTTCCAGGGCTTTCCATTAAAAAAACCTCAAAGCTAAACAACATCAGCTGTGATCTGAGCTTCATCTGCACAAAATAAGGCCACGGATGGGGAGAAGCCTGCCTAGGTCATGTTCTTTGGAGGAAAGGGCCTGAAGGTTGCAGATGTGACACCAGCAGAGAGGATGTCGGAAGTCAGAGAGGGGAAAGGCAGAGGCACCAGTCTGCTGAAACAGCGTTCATATCTACACAAGCTCATCTTGCCTCGTGTCCCCAACAAGGGGTATTTAATCATAAAGAGAGCTGCCCTGCACGACACAGGCACTTGTGCTCCGGTGGGACATCAAAACCAGCACACATTCTCCTGCTGGACAATGGGATTTTGTCAAGGGCTGTGGGAGCAGGAAATGCACCCTTCCATTGCCATCGACCCCTGGGGTACAGGACAAGTGAGCGGGGTGTGCATGGGGCTGGGTACACTTCCACGGCCTCTTTGCAAGGCTGAGTAAAGCCGAGTTCAGTGTTTACCTGAACAGAAGCTATTCTGTGAGCACTAAATTGGCAGGTTTGCTGTTTGCTCAGTGCTGGGGTGTTGCCTGCTTGAGGGTGGGATCAAAGTGGTGCACGGCCTCAAACACACCCCTTTCATCTCCAGATTCCTTTGAAGGCACACCGACAGCGCTGCGGGCTCGGAGGGATTTCACAGTTCCTGCAGAGATTGTATTTGTGCTCTGCTCTTTCCGAAGGGAAGCGATGGCACAGACCTGTCAGGCTGCTCCCAACACACAGGGCTGCACTTTGTCAGCGTTTTGTCTATGCTGCAGCACAGCTCGTGCAGGGGGAGGGGGGGTCTTTCCATTCCCAGCTGGGAAGTTTTGCTGCTATTGAGCGCTCCTCCTGCCCTTTCCTAATGAAGACATTGAGGGATTCTCTGTGCATGAGCTGTTTCAGCAAACACTGGGAGCTGCGGGCAGGGATGGTCCCTTCCCATGCACCCCGAGCTAGAAGCAGCCGCTCTGCCTGCAGCAGCCCCATGTCCCAGGGGATCACCCATTGTATGCTTCAGCCAAGTCAGCGTTTGCTCACCCGCTGCCACCGCTCGGGGCCAGCTGATAACAGGGGACGTGCCCTGCTCTCTGCTTCTGGAACCAACCCGCTACCCCTGCCCAGGCTGAAGCTGATGCTCGGGGGGGTAAAGTGGCCACACTGTGCCCTCCCCAGAGCAAAGCTCTTCCGGGGAGCCAAGGTGCCCGTATGCCCCAGCCACAGGAGGGTTATAAATGGCTTTGGCAGCACAAGCGTTCGCTGGCTCTGAGAGCAGCCGAGCCCGCACAGAACGAGGCCTCCTTCTACTGCACCTCCAACTGTCACAAAAGGAGGAACGGAGAGAGAGGGCCTCGCGCTTCGATGGGCTGACGCCATCTCGTCCTGTCATGCCCCTCTCACGGGCGGTGCATACACACACAGCCGGGGCGCAGGAGGCCGCCCCGCTCTGGTTTCCCACGCTCTTCTCCCATCTCCTGCCTTCTTGGAGGCAGCAGGGGTGGGAAACCGAGGAAGGCAGCAGCAGGAGGCAGCGGAGAGGAGAGCGGAGCGGGGCCGGGCGCTAATGCTCCTCTGCGTAAGCAAACGCATCCGCTCTCTTTAAGGGACATCCTCCGGCTTGACAGCTGCTGCTGCGGGCTCTGCCAGGACTGGCACCGTCCCGCTCCGCCGCCGCTCGCCTCTGACACCGCTCCCGGCCTCCCCCCGTGTCCTGCGGCCCCCGCCATGGGCACACCGAGCTCAGCACCGCAAACCCCCCCACCCCCCACCCCCAGCACCCGGAGCCGGCCGGGAGCCAGCGAGGAGGGGACCAACAAAGGCGCAGGCAGGGGCACCCCCTCCCCCCCGAGGGCAGGCTCGGTGCGGCGGGGGCCCCCCGCACCCCTCCCAGGCCCCCAGCGGCAGCACTCACGGCTCGGTGCATGGTGGCCATCGGCGGCGGATTCCAGCGCAGAGCTAGAAGGGGAGAGCCATCAGCCGGCCTTTCTCCGCACTGGTTGCACAGCACACAGGATCATGTTTTGATTACAAAAGCCTGTCTGGGCTGGCAGCCAGGAGCACTGGCTGCCTAATATACCCAGCACAGACTGGGGCTGAGTGCGTGTCCTCCGCTCCAAGCTCGCTCTCTTTTTAAAAGAAACACTCCCCCTTTCCCCCCCCTCTTGGCTCCTTTTAACTTCCTGATGCCACAAGCCCCGGTTCAAAGTGGGAAAAGCTGGGCGGACAATGGGAAAGGGAGCAGGCAAACAGCTTGACTTCACCCGGTGGCCATTCACGGGCTCGGGGTATTTGTTATGCATGGCCGGTTGCACGCCTGGCGGGGGACAGGGATAATATCTGGGGTCCTGAATGGCTCCTGGGTGTGAGGATGTGCGTGGGGAAACACGAGCCGGGTTTGCCTTTTTCTGCTTCATTGCAGTATCCATTGGGAATGACTGCCCTGCTTTCCAAACCGTGCCTTTCCTGCAGGAGGGAGCAGAAGCAGGGCTCTGGGTGGGCATTGCCAGCCCGCACCGTGAAGCTTGTGGTCGAAGGAGTCCAGTGGTGAGTCCCCATCTGGAAGGTGCCAGGATGACCTCCAGCAAAGTAACAACGTGGGGCTTTGGGAGAGCAGGCAACGTTCATTTAATACACAGAATATAGAATATTAGATACATGATACTGTGGCTGCCCCATCCCTGGCAGTGCTCAAGGCCAGGCTGGACACAGGGGCTTGGAGCAAGCTGCTCCAGTGGAAGGGGTCCCTGCCCGTGGCGGGGGTTGGAACTGGGTGAGCATTAAGGTCCCTTCCAATGGAAACCACTCTGGGATTCTAGGATTCATCTGCTGCCTCTTGGGTTGCCACACTCAAACCTGCATCTGAGCACCATGTCCTGGCTGTGCCCTGTGTCCCCCCTCAATGCAGTCTGGCTGCCCCTTTCTTCAGCTTCCAATGGACCCAAGCAACACACAACCAGGAGGTGGAAGCACACAGGGGAATATTGTTGCCCAAGGAGTGATGCACACCCAGCCTTAGTGAGGGCTCTGCTGTGTTTGTTATGGGAAAACCAAAGGAGCAGGCCCACTGGTGGTACCTGTCCCCTCTAAGAGCTTTGAGCAGGACAGCTACTCACAAAATCCATGATGTTCAACCTGAAACCCAGCACGGTTCAAAGGAAGCCTTCAAAAGCCTTTGAAGAGCTCTGGATCTGATCCCTCTCCTGTGCATAGCTCTGGCTATGGGACCTCAGGGCTAAGGCACTAAAGGAGCTGGAAGGGTGGCTTGGTAAAGGAGCTTAGAGGAAAAGACTGACCCGTATGAATTAGCAGCTACTCAAGTGATGAAAGGAAATGGAACCCATCCCCCAGGCATTGCCTATGGGTTCAGGCTTGAGGAAGGACATGGAAGACCCTGCTGTGGATGGAAAACCAGGAAAAAGACACAAGAGCTTTGCTGGACCCCAAGTGCTTGTCAAGAGGTTTGTGATGGAGAAGCCTGTGCAGGAGGTGCAGAGCCATGAGGGGCTTTCCCTCACCGTGGGAGCACAGGAGGATGGTGTTGCTTTGGGGTTTCCAAGCTGGCATAGTCCCTAGCGAGGGTGGAGTGATGGCCCAGTTTTGGCTGTCTGGTGGCTGCAGGGAGAAGGTCAGCTCTGGGAGCTGCTGCTGGGCTGAGTCAGGGACTCAGTGTCCAGAGAAGGACATTTCCAGTGATGAGGCATTATCCTGATGGCCTCATCCTGGGGATTGCATCCCTGCACACGCTGCTAACACCCAGTCCAGTTAAAACAGACACCCACACAATCAACCCAAACCAAGGTCAGGTTCCTCGTGCAGTGCAGGGTAAACCCCATGTGCAGGGGAGTCTATTGGGCTCCCCATGGATCAGTACCTAAGGGACCACGTCATGCCCAAGATGTCAAGTGCTAAATGCTGCAAGGAGTTCCTACAGACCTCACAGCCATAGCATCCAAGGTCCCTGCTGTTACCAGTGGTGGGGACAACAGCAGTGCTATGAGCAGGTACAAAGAGCCCCAAAATACCTTTGCCTTTGCTAAGTAGAGCTGCAGTTCCCTCCAGGGCAGTGTCAGCTGTGCCACTGCCCTCAACACAAAGAGCTGACATTTCTCAGCTCTCTTTTTCCATGTCTGAGTGGTGTAAATGACAAACATCTACTTCTGCATCATCATCTGAGGTGAAGGAGGAGATGAATGCTCAGTGAGCACTGAGGACATGGAAACCCAGGGGCAAAAGGGCCCAATCAAGGGAACAGCATCTGCAGCTTCAGCACTGGGGCAAAACAGGCTGGTTTGGGGACCTGGTTGTGCTCTTGGGACTCTCCCAGGATGCAGAAAGCAGAACCTGCTGAGATTTATGGGGTTATATACATGCACATATATTTGCTTATTGCTGGTGTCCTGACCAGAAAGGGTTGCAATAACACCATGGCTGTCCTCAAATTGAGGGTTTGCTCTAAACTCAGTGCCAGTCCCAAGATGAGCACTGCCTTCCCATGGGATCTGTGCCTAACTCAGAGTAAGGACAATCCTCCAGAACCATCACCCTGGCACCAGGGAGCACCAAGACCCACATGTGTGCACTTGGGAAGGAGAGGACCATCTCCTCCAAGGATGGGTCCTGGTCTCCTGCTCCAGTGAGAAGGGTGTGCTGGATGGATGACGTGTCAGGGGTCCTGCAGGACCTCAGGACACACTGAGTACCTCACTTGGTGGCTGAAGCACATCAGTAGTGCTCTCTTGGGCAGTTGGTGGCAGCTCTCTCCCAGCATGCAGCATCTTGAGAGAGTCCTTCAGACACTGTCTATTACAAATGCAACAGGAAGGCCATTAGGAGAAAGCAGCTGAATTACTCACTAAGGAATTCGTCCACCACGTCTGGAGTTAATCCCTTTACTCTTCTAAAATCACTAAGTCTTTAATAGGCTGATGGCCTGATTCTGGGCTCTTTACTTGCTTCGGCTGCTGTGCACTGGCTGGTACCCTCCCTGACGCCTGCTCAGCACGGAAGCCACAGGGTGCACCCATGTGTGTGCCCCAGGTTGGCTCTGTGGTTTCCTCTGCATGGAAGGGGATGTGTGAGCTCTTGCTAAGTGTTGGCAGCCCTGAGGAGCAGTCCTGGGGCAGACAGCAGTTTGCCTGCAGGAAAGCCTGGAAGCTGGAGCAATCCAGAGGACTTAAGGGGGTTTTGCTGCTCTACGGGGGCTCAGCTGAGCTCCCTGAGCACAACATCCTGCTGCTTGCAGGCCCTGCTCTCCACTCAGGGCAAGGTTTGGTGGAGATTTCCTGAGGCAGAGGCAGGAAATGAGGGCAATGACCTGTCCATTCTGTGCCCGTGACAGTGACACAGCCCCTTTCTCTAGCTGGGAGCGGCAATGCCTCTCCCTTTCGGTTTCAGCACAAAGAACCACCTCTGACAAGAGTCTGCGCCCTCCCTGCTGCAGGGCGGCACCAGCAGCCTGCAGCATCACCCCTTGTTTTGACAGCAAGACTTTGCTCCTTACAAAGAAAGAATCTGAGTCCTCAACAAACTCAAACCTGACTGCCCCAAGCAGCATTCCTGGCACCCCTCCATCAGCCCTTCCACCAGCAAGAACCGCTGTGGCTTTCCAAAGGGAAGGGAAACCGTTCTTCCTTTCCCTTTGCACTCTACGAGACCCCTCCACAGCCCCAGTTCCACGCTGCCACTTCCCAAGGGCGCTTCACCCAGCTCCAGCTTGGCTTCTCTCCATTTGCTGCATGACGCTGTTCCAGCAGCAGATGGCACTCGGGAACCGCTGGGGCCCGGCTGCCAGAGCCCCACTGTGGGACAGGAGGGTGAAGTCCCTGGTTTGGGAGGCACGCTCTCTGCCGTGTAGGGCTGCAGGTAAGGTTCAGAAGCACTCCTGAGCACTGCTGTAAATCGAGATGCTGCTGCCTGAGGCTCCAGAGCAGAGCCAGCAGCTCCTCTCCAGGCTGGGGGACAGAGGGATGGGAACATGCACTGGATCAAAGAATCCCCATCCTATCAACCACAGAGCAAAGTTGCCTGCAATGAGCAAACTCCTCTTTGCTCACCCCTGCTCCGGTCCTGTCCCCAGCTCCAAGGGTGAAAAAGCATTTGAGGCGTTTCCTGCAGGAGAGAGGTCAGCAGATTCCCCAGACTGGGAGGAGGGAGCAGCCACAAACCTGACCCAGGCTTTAGGTGGAGACTCAGAGGGATCAAAGAGCTATGAGACAGTCGGGTTTAAATGTATCAATGGACAATTAAAATGAAAACTACCAAAGCTTGTTAAAGGACGTAAGAACAGCTTGGTCCTGCTTAACATCAGGTGTTGGTACCTCCCATAATGATACCAGCCACAGCACCGGCACAGAAGCTTCTCGGGACATGCAAAGCAGCCCTGTTCCCATCAGAGGACAAGGCTGTTTCCTCTTTTCCCCCTTCCTGCACACCAGAGAACCACAGACAGGTTTGGGTTGGAAGGGACCTTAAAGATGATCCAGTTCCAACCCCTGCCACAGGCATCATCCTGCAGGTTCTTGCCTCAAGTCCTGTGGGTGAAATCTGTGCCTACCCCTGTTTACTGCCACCCTGAATAACTCATGACCTCGCCACCTCATGGCATCTTTTCCTCCAGAAAAACTTGTATCTCTGGTGTAAGGCCCCTGAAGTAGAGACTGAGTGAATGGGGAGAGGATCTGCCCCATCTCCAGACAGGCACAGCAGGGCCAAGTGCAGGTTTGCTGACCCCATTAGCCAGCCTTTGGATGTAGGACACACGAGCCAGCCTTGGGAAAGGAGCCAGGCAGTGGAAAGTGGCTGGGACAGCTGGTCAGGCAGGTTCCTTTCATCCTTTATGGAAACATATTCCTTGGGGAAAGCATGGAGAGCTGCAGCCAGCGACTGCTTCACCCTGGCTGAAAGCTGCCATCAGCAGTGACCAAGGGAGGCTCCCATCCCAGCCCATGGCTTCAGCCCACATCTAGGAGGACATGGGCAGCCCAGCAGCCTTAACTTACAGCTCAGAAGCTGTACATGAAGATGCCAAGAGCCAGCTGGCTCCTGACACACTCCTGTGCCCTTTTGGAGCTACAAAACCTCCAAATTATTCTACACATGGCTGCTTTGGGGCTACTCGAGTGGCAGCACATTCCACTCCCACCCTGGTGCAAGAAGGAAGCGTCAAATTCAGCCCCATGTGCACCTCCCATCCCAGCCAAGCTTCATCCAAACCTAACAAAGCCTTTCACTCCCCTTTGCCAGCAGAACTGGAAAGCAAGCTCCAGACACCAACCTTGGCTCCAGGGTCTAAGCTGCACTGAAGACTCATCATGGGCTCCCTGGGTGTCGCATCACACTGATGCTGCATGGGTTCAGGTTGGGCTCTGCTCACAGCTGGGCTCCTCCTGTGCAGAGCTTGAGGTGTAGAGCTGGTGTGGACCACAAGTGCAAGGGACAGCCTGCAAGAGGAACAGAGGCACCTGAGAAGGGAGGAGATGAAAAGGGGAATCATGCTAGCAATTAGGTTTAAAGGACCAGTCCAACACTAATGAATACTTGGGTGGAGAGAAAGGGTGGAGGTGGCTGAGGTGCCTGTGGACACTCACTGTGCTGGGCCTGGCTGGCTCAGTGCTCCACTCAGGACGCAGGAAACTCTTGGAATTGCAGATAACCCATGCTCCAGTGGGTGGAAATCATGATTTGAGAGCATGAGTTAAAACCCAGCTGGAGACACTGGTCCTGCTCCCAGCTATGGTGAGAATTTCATAGAATCATAGAACAGTCAGGGTTAGAAAGGACCTTAAGATCATCCAGTGCCAACCCCCCCTGCCATGGGCAGGGACACCTCACACTAAACCATGGCACCCAAGGCTCTGTCCAACCTGGCCTTGAACACTGCCAGGGATGGAGCATCATAGAAAGATAGAATGGGTTGGGTTGGAAGGGACCTCAAAGCTCCTCCAGCTCCAACCCCTGCCAGGGCAGGGACCCCTTCCACTGGAGCAGCTTGCTCCAAGCCCCTGTGTCCAACCTGGCCTTGAGCACTGCCAGGGATGGGGCAGCCACAGCTTCTCTGGGCACCCTGTGCCAGCGCCTCAGCACCCTCACAGGGAAGAGCTTCTGCCTTATCTCCAACCTGAACTGCCCCTGTTTCAGTCTGAACCCATCACCCCTTGTCCCATCACTACAGTCCCTAATGAAGAGTCCCTCCCCAGCATCCTTGTAGCCCCCTTCAGACACTGGAAGCTGCTCTGAGCTCTCCACAGCTTCTCTTCTCCAGGCTGAACAGCCCCAGCTTGGCCTTATTTCATCCCTCGCACAAGCTCCCAGAGACTCAGCCTGTGATAAAGTAAGATCCCATTTCCTGAGGCCCAAGAAGAGAGCACCCGGGAGGTTTCCTGCCTTGACACATCCCATCCACTCCCAAAAACCCCTGCAGAGCACTTGGAGCCATCACACACTTGTTCTCTTCTTACTTGTCTCTGGGCATCTGTGTGAGGCCCCGATGGAGCTCCTGGGTAAGGTGGCCCTGCCCTGGGAATGGGGACATGCTGCTGGGCTACCTGACTGCTCCCTGCGTGTTGCTCAGGGCTGGGGGCACTGTGCAGCACAAACACATGGGATGAGGCAGGCTAAAGGTTTACAACCGGCTCTGTAAAAAGGAAGAATTCCATTTCCTGTCCCCCTGGAATACTGGGTTTCCTTCAGTTCCTTCAGAAGGAATTGATTAAACAACACCCTGCCTTTGACCTGTTGTTATTTAAACCTTTTTTATTGAGAAACGCTTGGAACAAGCATCCAAAGCTGCCTTTTTCTGGCAGCATCAGCTGCAATATTCGGAGCATTTTGGAAGCTCAGCTTGTAACCAAACAGAGCAGAAACATCTCAACAATTTGGGAGATGGAACCTTCCCCCTCCTGGGCCAAACCAACTGCTTTTCATCACCCCCCCTAGCTCTGATCCTCCTGAAAGGGGCCGTTTCAGCCAATTTCCTCTCCAAGACATCAGCTGGGCCATCCCTGGGTGACACTGACTCGCTGGCACTGATGCCATTGGGAGAGAAGAGCTTGGGTCTTGTTGAATAGGGACAGGACAAGAGGAACCGGCCTCAAGCTGCACCAGGGCAGGGTTAGATGGAGCTGAGGAACAATTCCTGGCCCAGAGGGTGCTCAGGCATTGGAACAGGCTGCCCAGGGCAGGGCTGCAGGCACCGGCCCTGCAAGTGCTCACAAACCCTATAGCTGAGGCCTCAGTGCCACGGGTTAGGGGTGGCCTTGGCAGTGCTGGGGTAGGGGTTGGACTGGATGAGCTTGAAGCTCTTTTCCAACCAGGTTGATTCAATGGTTCTGCAAGTCCCATGGGATGAGGATGTGTCTGGACAGGCAGGATCAGCAGCTTATGGCCAGCTCTGCTCACTCCAGTTTTCCTCCCATTGCAGGGGACCATGCAGGAGCCAGACCAGATGTGGTCTGTTGGGGTCCAGCTGTAAACTGCTTATCTGTGGCATGAGTAGGGTGAGGGCTGTTGTTATGAAGCAAAAAGGGCAAATTCATAGCTGGGTACAGGCTGAGGGATTGCTTTGTGGTTCATTCTCTGGTTGTGATGGCCCTGGGCATGCATTGGGTCTGGCTGGCATCAGCCTGTGTTGTATCAGTGAAGGCTCAGAGGGATGAGGAAATGGCTTGTACCAACAGCACTAAGTAGCTTATGGGAGGCAAGTTGAGAGCAGCTCAGCTCTGATCAGCAATTAAAACAGGATCAGGGATGGGGCTGACAGCTCAGCCCCGAGGGTGGGATGTCTCCATCTTTGCTGGGATCTGCCAGCCCTGTGGGCAGGAGGAGTTTCTCCTGGCAGAGGGAAAGACCTCGTCAGTGCGACCTGCAACAGCCAGGGTTAGGGCTGTGCTTCAGTGTTCTTCTGTCCTTCCTCACACCCGGTCCTATTCCCAACTGTGGCTCTGATCATGACTTCACAACGGTCCAGAACCCACCAGAGCCACCAAGCTGCCTTAGGGAAACCACCCTTGCTAGCTCTAGCGTTTCCCAATGAGCTTTTATGGCTGCATTTTAAACTCATCCTTGGCAAGGCTGTAACATTCCTGTTCTGAAGGTGTTGAGGCAAAGCTCAGGTTCACCAGGATGAGGAATGACACATGAAGGTTGTCAATAAAAAGGTCGCCCCGTGTTAAAACCTCCCAGTTAACCCCAGTGGTCATTCACATGGCTTTGTTTTCCTCGGTGTGGACAGACTTCTGCAGGCTGGGACTTTCTCTTATCCTTAAACCTGTTAACAGCACCTTACTGCACCCAAATGAGGATGAGGAGAGCAGGAACCCCTTAAATAGAGAGGAGATTCAGAGCAGCCCAAGGGGAAGGACTTGGGGGTGCTGGTCCATGAGAAAATGAACATGAGCCGGCTTCAGTGTGCGCTTGAGCCCAGAAACCAACCGTATCCTGGGCTGCATCCAAAGGAGCGTGACCAGCAGGGCCAAGGAGCTGATCCTGCCCCTCTGCTCTGCTCTCATGAGACCTCCCCTGGAGCATTGTGTGCAGTTCTGGTGTCCTCAGCATAAAAAGGACATGGAACTGTTGGAACAAGTCCAGAGGAGGCCACGAGGATGCTCAGGGGCTGGAGCAGCTCCTGTATGGAGATAGGCTGAGAAAGTTGGGGCTGCTTAGCCTGGAGAAGAGAAGCTGCGTGGGGACCTCAGAGCAGCTTCCAGTGTCTGAAGGGGGCCTATAGGGATGCTGGGGAGGGACTCTTCATTAGGGACTGCAGTGACAGGACAAGGGGTAATGGGTTAAAACTGAAACAGGGGAAGTTTAGATTGGATCTAAGGAGGAAATTCTTTACTGTGAGGGTGGTGAGGCACTGGAATGGGTTGCCCAGGGAGGTTGTGAATGTTCCATCCCTGGCAGTGTTAAAGACGGTTGGGTTGGGTGTGTTTGTGTGGGTGTTGTGGGGGGTTGGTGGGGGGGGGGGGTTTTGGTTTGGTGGGTGGTGGGTGCTTAAGGGAAGGGCACGGTGCATCTGCAAGGGGGAGGATCGCCAGCTCCCACCTTTCCAAACAGCCCCCATGTGGGATTAAACTCATCCTGTCTGTTGAGGGTCCCAGGGCTGGGTGAAGAGTCACACAGTCCCAGCTTGGTTTGGGTTGGAAGGGACCTTAAAGCTCCTCCAGCTCGAACCCCCTGCCATGGGCAAGGACCCCTTCCACTGGAGCAGCTTGCTCCAAGCCCCTGTGTCCAACCTGGCCTTGAGCACTGCCAGGGATGGGGCAGCCACAGCTTCTCTGGGCACCCAGTGCCAGCGCCTCAGCACCCTCACAGGGAAGAGCTTCTGCCTAAGAGCTCAGCTCAGTCTCCCCTCGGGCAGGTTCAAGCCATTCCCCTTGGCCTGGCCCTACAGGCCCTTGTCCCAAGCCCCTCTCCAGCTTTCCTGCAGCCCCTTTAGGCACTGGAGCTGCTCTAAGGTCTCCCCTTCAGGAGCCTTCTCTTCTCCAGGCTGCCCCAGCCCAGCTCTCTCAGCCTGGCTCCAGAGCAGAGCTGCTCCAGCCCTCGCAGCAGCTCCATGGCCTCCTCTGGCCTCGCTCCAACAGCTCCAGGTCCCCCTTGTGCTGCTGCCCCAGAGCTGGATCAGGGCTGCGGGGGGGGTCTCCCCTTCCCATAGCAGAGGGGCAGGATCCCCTCCCGGAGCTGCTGCTCATGCTCTGGGGGTGCAGCCCAGCACACGGGGGGGTTCTGGGCTCAAGCTCACACTGAAGCTGGGTCATGGGGAGCTGCTCCTCACCCAGCACCCTCACGTCCTTCTCCTCAGGGCTGCTCCATCCAGTCTCCCCCAGCCTTGGGATTGCCCCTTCCCTGGTGCAGGACTTGCTCCAAACTCTGCTTGGTTCTTGCCCCTGCACTGCAGCAGTGGGGTTGCTGCCTATGCCCATCAGCACACACCATCGGCCAGAAGCTGATGCTGTCTCCCTGTTGTCATTTAGGGCATTACCACTCTGTGACCTCTCTGTGCTTGGCCGGTTTGGGACTGGTGGAGCAGATCCTGGTGCTATTCCAGGAGAGTCCTGTGCTGATGCCGAGCTTTCATCCCCTTACAGAAAAACCCCAAGGGTGAGCAGGAAGGATGAGCAAATGGGCTCCCAAGCTGCTTTGATGCTCACAAGGCAATTCTTTCAAGCTGAGACCTTCCTTCATCCAGAGGAAGGTTTTCTTCCACAGTGCCTGGCAAAGCAGGATGGTGAGTCAGCAGGCTGGAGGCAGTGCTCTGCATCAATCTCTGGGGATAGGGATGAATCCCTGCCTCCCTTCCTGCAGGCAATGGGTCTTGGGAAGGCCTCTCTCAAAGCTGGCTGCTCTTGCAGTGGCCACACCGTGCTGGTTTGGACAGGTTGAGTCACTCATGTCATGAGGTGTGGGGACTCAGAGTCCCCATGGCCAGGGCTGTGAGCCCAGAGACTGCCTGGGGCTGCAGCAGGCTGCTGGTTTCCAAGCAGTGTGCCCTGTCTCTGTTCACCCTGGCCTGGCACTGCTCAGTGGAGCCGTAAAGCAGCAAGAGCATTTCAGTGCTCAGAGCCAGGGCCAGCGCACCAGGCACCGCCCGTGCTGGAGCATCTCCATGGGGACAGCAGCATCCTGGCCTCTTCTGCTTCACAAACCTGCTGCCTCAGCCCGTGAACTTGCTTCCTTTGCCAGAGCACAGGTCCAGCTGCTGTGTCAGCAAACCCAGCCCCAGCCACCTTCACTGCCCACATCCCATTGTACAGGTGAATGGAGCTACCCCGCTTCTGCAGCTTCGGGGGCTTTTATTTAGAGACAGAAATGTGCTCTAGTCATGGGTTGACACCCAGAATCCCAGTCTGGTTTGGGTTGGAAGGGACCTTAAATCCCAGCCAGCTCCAACCCCTGCCACAGGCAGGGACCCCTTCCACTGGAGCAGCTTGCTCCAAGCCCCTGTGTCCAACCTGGCCTTGAGCACTGCCAGGGATGGGGCAGCCACAGCTTCTCTGGGCACCCTGTGCCAGCGCCTCAGCACCCTCACAGGGAAGAGCTTCTGTTTTAGATCTTGGCCCCAAATGCCAAGACCTGAGTAGGACCTGTTCATCTGAACAGTCACACCTAGGCTGACACTTAGGCCAAACCCCTGGGTTCTGGTGCCTATGGAGAAAGCTCTGGATGCAATAAAAGTTTCCCTTTTAGAGCTCCTGGTCTGCGCACCCATCGCTTTCCTCCTTGCAACTCCAGTTACACGAGTCAGCTGAGCTGATCCAGGCTTGTAGCGGCACTGATGCTGTGAACCCTTAGAAAAGTAACTGCTGGAAAAGCAGATTTAGTGTCTATTGAAAGCCGTTAGTGACCACTCTGTCCTGGGCTGGGCTTGGAGGAGCTGTCACCTTCCAGGATTTGCAGAGTCCATAGGAAGCATCCTCCCCAGTGCAGGCATCAGTGTAAGACACATGATTTCAAAGGGACAGGAATCAGGCTCCCAGGGCAATTGGAATGGCCAGGTATTACTTCTGTGTGTGCTGGAGCATGGCCCATACCAGCACAGGGAGGAGAGGTCCATGCAGGGCCCTCCTCTGCTCCTCAGGGTGGTTCCTGCAGTGCTGGAACCTTGGGGTAGCTGCTGACAGACCACCATGGGCTAAGAAGGTAGCAGGTGTATGGCAATTAATGTTCTGGGCACCAGCACCCTGCAGACTGAAGCAGATAAGAGACGTGATGAGTTTGGTGTGTGTTTGAAGGGGCAGGAGACCCAATCCAGCACTATCTTGGCAGGGAAAATCTGGCTGGAGCTGTCTTGTACCACGTTGTGCGCTGCCTCGTGCTGGAAGCACAGCCACGTTTGCTTTAAGCAGCCCACATGTTCACACCATTGCCCAGTGTGACTGAGAGTGAGCCCTTCCCTCCGAGCATCCTCACGTATCCCACGCAGATTCATCCTTTGCAATAAATATTCTTCTTAGGAGAATCTGGGACATGAATCCTCAGCCTGGGGAAGGCCAGGGAAGACTTTGGGCTGTACCAACACATCTCCATTACCTGTGCCTGTTCCAGCGCCTGCCTTAGCTTCCAAGAGGGTTGAAAGTCATGGCTGAAACTCCTGCAAGCAGCCTGCACAGGGTGGTCCTGCAGGACTTGGCTGAGCCCTTGTATGAGACCAAACACTCAAAAAGCAGCCATTCATTTCCTGGGCTCCTGCAGCTCACCCAAGACCCACATTGGAAGATTGGTTCTGCAAACTGTGCTGTACCCAAACGTCTGAGAGCACAGGAAAGCCTGGCATTGCAATACCCCTGTGTGGAGCATAGGAAGGGAGATCTGCCCCTCTGCTGTGCTCTAGGGAGACCCCCCTGCAGACCTGCATCCAGCTCTGGGGAACAGCACAAGAGGGATGAGGAGATGGGTATGATTCTGGTTCTATGACTCTATGAAAGGCACTGCCTGCAGGAGGGTGTGAGCCCAAGCAGCAGGTCCAGGCACAGGTCTAGCAGCAGCTCCATGCCAGCCTTCTCCTTGGATGTGGCCAGCACGGCATGAACATAGCCATACTTGCAGCAATCTGTTGGTGTCGGCTGCCAGAGGACTGCAGGACCTGCTGGCTCTTTCTGTGTGCTGGCACTGGCTGCTCACAGAGCAGACACACACAGCAGAGCAGGGAAGCAGCAGAGCCGGTGTCTGGCAGAAGGGCAGGGCTTGGTTCAGAGCATCACTGAGCATGGCTGCTCTGGCTGGTGGGAATGCCTCCGCTGGGATAACCATGTGGTGTGTACACAGTCCTGCTGCTGCCTGTCAGTCGCTCCAGCCAGGGAAAAGAGCCCTGGGATTTGCCCTGACTGGAGGAGTACCAGTGTGTAGGAGTATTTCCATCTCCTTTTCCTGCCCAGGTGCTTGGGGTATCCACCCAACCACTTAAAGGTTTGGTTTAAAGCCCCAGGGCCCTAAGGGGATAGGGTGGCAGGAGAGCAGCACTTGCTGAACAGCAGAGCGTCTGCCTGTGGCACAGGGCTGGAGCTGGATGAGCTTTACAGTCCCTTCCAACACAAACCCCTCTATGATTCTATGATATCCCCCAGTCTGTGTGGATGTGGCACTGCCTGTTCCTGACAATCCAAAGAGGACCAGGTCTTCCTGGAAGCAGAAAGGGCAGCACACAGCAGGGATTCCTTGTGACAACATCAGTGGAGATGAACCAAAGTGATCTGAGCCAAAACAGCCAATGGCAAATGGTAGCCAAGAGACTACAAACCAGCACGAGCATGGGAGCACCGTGCTCCAGCCCTGCCCTGCTGCAGGATGGGCATCACGGAGCCAATGTGACCAGAGCATGGAACACTTGGCTCTGCCAGCAGGAGCCAGGACACTGTGAACCAAGCTCAGTTCTGCCCAAGGAAACACTGATTTACACTGAAGGGAAACAAATTAGTACTGTAGTGATAGCACAAGGGGTAATGGGTTCAAACTGAAACAGGGGAAGTTTAGATTGGATCTAAGGAGGAAATTCTTTCCTGTGAGGGTGCTGAGGCACTGGAATGGGCTGCCCAGGGAGGTTGTGAATGCTCCATCCCTGGCAGTGTTCAAGGCCAGGCTGGGCGAGGCCTTGGGTGCCATGGTTTAGTGTGAGGTGTCCCTGCCCATGGCAGGGGGTTGGAACTGGATGATCTTAAGGTCCTTTCCAACCCAAACTGTTCTATGGTTCTATGAAATTGTACTGAAGGTAACTTTGCTAAGAGAGGGCCCTGTGAAATGAGCCACACGCACTTTGGTGTAGAACAAATCCATCATGAAATGCCTTGGTCACATCTGCCAGCTCATCATGTTAAAGCCTTGGTGTGCCTCCTTAGAATTCACTAAGGATATGCTTGGCTTTGCACTCCTAAAGGGAGCCTTGCTGTTGACTTGGGTGCGAGAGGGAGAAGTGCAGACTGGGGGGCTCTGCACACACGCAGCAAGTGAAGTGCTCACTTCTGACTCAGACTTCTCACAAGACAGGAGAGCTGCAGAGGCCCTCTGCTTTCTGTCTGTGAAAGAAATGCAAGTGAGCAGGAGGGGTGGGAGAAGGAATGAGCTCTACAAAACCAAGGAAGAGATGCTTCAAGTAAAAGTGGATCAAGGCTCAAATACAAAGGTTTCTTCCCTTCTCTCTTTCACAGGTCAAGCAGGAGAGGCGAGATATCTGCAGCAGGAATTCATGTCTCCTCCAAGCTCTGTTCCACAGCCCCATGGCAGCCTTCCTCCCGTGCAGGTGAAAGGCAGGAGGTGCAGAGGAGGCCTGGGAGCAGTGCTTGCTGACCTTTGCCATGTGTGAATTGCTAAGCCTCTCACAAGCAGAGGTTTCCAGCCCTGCCTGAGGAGCTCAAGCCCTGACCCAGCAGGCTTCCTGCTCCGGGATGCTTTTCATGGACTGGGGAGCAGCTGGTGGATCCCTGAAGTTTCCCAGTGTCAGCAGCAGCAAACTGCTGTCTCAGATGACAGAGGGGCTTTTGCAGCACAGCAGCTCCACAGTCATAGAATCACAGAGCGGTTTGGCCTGCAAAGGACCTTAAAGCTCCTCCAGTTCCAACCCCTGCCATAGGCAGGGACACCTTCCATTAGACCAGGTTGCTCCAAGCCCTGTCCAACCTGGCCTCATTAACCTGCCTCACCCCTCAGCCACCTCCACATCACCCCCACAGCATCTCTGTGCCATCCACCTGCCCATAGATTTCCCTTCCCAGTCCCCCTCTCCCCTTTCTCTGCTCACCAGCCCTTTTCCTTTTTCCACATGTACCCATTGCTGTCTGTTGGGTTTTGACACTCCTGACCCTACACCTCCTCTGTTTGCTATTTTCCTCTTTGCTTCCACTTTCTTTGGTCACCTCACCGCCCTTCTCACTCACCCTCCCTCACTTCCTTTCACATCAGAGGGACACCAGGGACCAGCTGGACCCAATTGTTGCTGGCAGGTCTCAGATGCAGCTTGTTATGGCAAAGAGCCAGCTCCCAATCTGATGAAGAGCAGAATGAAGCCAACATGAGGTACCAACCAACTGCTGCAGCCCTGTGTAATAACAGCCCCAAGAGGGACGTGAAGCACTGCTTCACATCGAGCTGGGAGCATGATCTCCGCCTTAGACCCTGCTTAAGGATAATTAAAACCCCATTAATTCATGTGTTGAATTCTTTGCAGGGCCCAAAGGAAACTGCCAAGCTGTGGGAGTGAGGAAGTGTGATCACCCCCGCTTTGCAGACAAGGCACATGAGGCTGAGCCAAGCTCAAGGCTGTAAGATGTGGCTGTCTGTCAGAGCAGTGGGATGTTTGCAGTCCAGCCCATCCCACCATCCCTTCCTCTCCCAGGGATTTATAATTATCATCACTGTCACAAGTAGTATCATTTAGCATCGAAAGGAAAGGAAATAGCACCCAGGTCCTGTCAGCACGTTAATGCCAGCCAAGCTCTTCAGTAGATACCAGGTTTATGTCTTTCCCGTTGGGCCACATCATCCAGACTCCTCACACTGTACCTGACCCTCCCAGGCAAGCAGTGTTTCTGTGCAGGGTTCAGACAGAGGCTGGTCCCCACAGCCTCCAGCCTGCACTTGGAGCGTCACCCACCCTGGCATTAGGAAAAGCTTTCTGTTCTTTCAACTGTCTCAGGCATTTAAGTCTTTAAGGCAGGAAGGGCTTATTCTAAGCAGCTAGGGGATTACTGGGAGTTATAGGATACTTGCTGATCTAATACTTTTCCTTTTTGCTTCAGCTTTTATGTAGCATGAAGAGAAGCTGCGTGGAGACCTCAGAGCAGCCTTCCTATATCTGAAGGGGGCCTCCAAGGATGCTGGAGAAGGCCTTTTCCAGCATCAGCTCAGTTCTGGGCCCCTCACTGCAAGAGAGACCTTGAGGTGCTGGAGTGGGGCCAGAGAAGGGCACCGGAGCTGGTGCAGGACCTGGAACCCAAGTGTGATGGGGAAGGGCTGAGGGACCTGGGGGGTTCAGACGGAGAAGAGAAGGCTCAGGGGGGACCTGATGGCTGCCTCCAACTGCCTGACAGGAGGATGGAGCCAGGAGGGGCTGGGCTCTACTCCCAAGGAACAAGGGATGGGACAAGAGGAACCGGCCTCAAGCTGCACCAGGGCAGGGTTAGATGGAGCTGAGGAACAATTCCTGCCCCAGAGGGTGCTCAGGCATTGGAACAGGCTGCCCAGGGCAGGGCAGCAGGCACCGGCCCTGCAAGTGCTCACACCCCGTGGAGACGAGGCCTCAGTCCCATGGGTCAGTGGTGGCCTTGGCAGTCCCATGGGGCAGTGGTGGCCTCGGCAGTGCTGGGGTAGGGGTTGGACTGGATGAGCTTGAAGGGCTTTCCCAACCTGGGTGATTCCTGAGTCAATGATTCCATGCCCCGCGGTGCCCTGCGCAGCTCCAGCCCCCCGGGCCGGGCCGAGCAGAGGACGAGGGCTCGGCCTCGGTCCTGGTGCTCCCCCCTCTCCGCTCTCCGCGGGGCTGCCGGCAGCGCCCCCGCACCCGCCCCGCGGCCATTGGCCACCCGCGCCGGGCCCGCCTCCGCCTCCGCGGCCGCGCAAGCGCCGCCACCGCCGCCGCCGGCTCGGGAGCGTTCAGCACCGCGGGTGCGGACAGCGCCCCGCGGCCATGGAGGCCGCGCCGGGCTCCCCGCGCCGGGAGCAGCGGCCCGGGGGAACGCGCCGCGGCCGCCGGCCCGACTCGCCCAGGTACGAGAGCGGCGCGGACGGGGCACCGGGGCCGGGGGCACCGGGGCCGGGGGTTCCCTCCCTCGCAGGCAGCGCCGACGTACCCGGAGGGGCGGGCGGGCGGGAGGGCGAGGGTCCGGGCTGTGCCGGGTGCGGCGGAGCCGGTGCCCCGGCGGGTGGCAGCTCCGCCAGGGGTGCGGAGTCCTCCCACCGAGGGCGCGGCAAAGCCCCGAGCCGCTGCCGAGCCGCCTCCCCTTGCAGAGGTGCGTTACCGGGGCTGGGCTCGGTGCCCCCTGGCCGGCTTTCATCGGGGAGGCCCCCGGTGCCGCAAGGGGTGGGCTGCAGCTGGTGGTGAAGCCCCGGGTCCCCCCTGCGCTAGGCTAAGAGCAAGCGCGGTTTTCACTCCAAACATGTCTGTAAAGCCCTGCAGCCCCCACCGCCTCCCCCCTGTGCCATATGTTCCCTTACCTGGTGTCTCAAGCCAGGCTGGTGGCACAATCATTGTCATTGTCTGGAAACGTCAACAAGCCCATAATCATGGGCAAGGAGCCATCCCCGAATTTGCAAGCCCATTGCATTCGTTAGACCAGAGGAAACAGATCTGAGCTCCTCGGATTCTGTTTGACCAGAGCCTCCCCGAGGCCAACAGAACACAAATGCCTTCTGAAAGGCAGAGTTTCAGTGCAGCCTGGTGCAGGACATCGGTGCTGAGACATCTCCACCTGCCTGGGGAGCCAACAGGGCCATCCCTTCCCTTCACACAGCTCTGAAGAGCTCAGCCAGAGGCTGGTGCGTCTTGGTGCCGGCTGAGAGACTTCAGCACAATCCAGTGCTGGTTTCGATACTGGGCATTCCACAGGGTCGGGGCTATGTCGAGGCAACATCAGCTTTGTTCGCTGGGGTGGGCCCTGCTCAGTCAAACAGGTCTTTTGACATGGATGCTCCAGCCTGTAAGAGTTAAAGAGATGAGTTAAGCCACCTGAAACGGGGGTATTTTGAATTTCACCCATGCTCAAGAACTCTGATTTCTGGCAATAAAGCCCAGTAAAGCTGTCACTCCTGGGCTTGCCTATACCCAAATGCTCCTTTACTGAAGGCTCTTCATATGGCTGCCAAAGGGCTCTGCAGTCCCATCGCCTGCCCCCAGCCAGTGCTCTTCATCACCAAAGCTCAATCCATCATCAGAATAATACAGAGGTTTGAGAACACCCTTCCTGCAGGCCTGGGATGGGAGGTGGTGTTTCCCTTTTCATTACATTTCTTTATTCTTCAGAACAAGGCTTATCAACCATGGCTCTCCCAGTGCATCTTACACTGCCTGTGCAGGCAGCAAATACACCCAGAGCTGTCCTGATGCTGAAGGCTGGGCAGGGATCTTGGGTCCCTTGGAGCTGGGTGCTGGGTGAGGAGCAGCTCCCCATGACCCAGCTTCAGTGAGTGCTTGAGCCCAGAACCCCCCCGTGTGCTGGGTGCACCCCCAGAGTGTGAGCAGCAGCTCCAGGAGGGGATCCTGCCCCTCTGCTGAGTGAAGGGGCACCCTTCCCTGCAGTCCTGAGCCAGCTCTGGGCAGCAGCACAAGGGGGATGTGGAGCTGGTGGAGCGAGGACAGAGGAGGCCATGGAGCCACTGCAAGGGCTGGAGCAGCTCTGCTCTGGAGCCAGGCTGAGAGATCTGGGCTGGGGCAGCCTGGAGAAGAGAAGGCTCCTGAAGGGGAGACCTGAGAGCAGCTCCAGTGCCTAAAGGGGCTGCAGGGAACCTGGAGAGGGGCTTGGGACAAGGGCCTGTAGGGACAGGCCAAGGGGAATGGCTTGAACCTGCCCGAGGGGAGACTGAGCTGAGCTCTTAGGCAGAAGCTCTTCCCTGTGAGGGTGCTGAGGCGCTGGCACAGGGTGCCCAGAGAAGCTGTGGCTGCCCCATCCCTGGCAGTGCTCAAGGCCAGGTTGGACACAGGGGCTTGGAGCAAGCTGCTCCAGTGGAAGGGGTTGGGGTTGGAGCTGGAGGAGCTTTAAGATCCCTTCCAACCCAAACCACTTTGGGATTCTGTGATCCCGTCACACATACCTGTGCCTGCAGCAGCAACAGCTGCTGGGGAAGGGTAAAGCTGCTCAGAGCAGTCAATGGGAAGGGTTGTAAAACTAAACTCCTCTTGGCAGACTACGTGGGAAGCAGTTTTGCAGTCTCATTAATTTTTCATGCTGATTTAACGTACTCAAGAGCCTCATTAACAAAAGGATTTTAAGTCTGCTTAAGGATACACAACCAAAAAAGCCAAACAGACTGGAACCACACAGAAATGTTTCAGTGCACCACGGCTTGCCATAGCCCGGGGAGGAGGTGATGTGCCTGTCTCTCTCCATCAGCTGGACAGGGAGAGAGATACCGAGGTGAGGGAGAGGCACCGCAAACCCATCCCTCATCTCTGGACAGGGGCAGTCATCTCCCTAAAGAGCAGAAGCAAAGCAGCTCTTTTCCTCCAGAGCTCCACTGCTGCTTTGCTGTGGTGTGTTCCAAGAGAAAACCTCTATTTAAATCCCATTTAACCCCCCCCCCCCCCCCATTCTTAAAGTCATTTAGAGCTTTCAAAGAACAAGTCCTTAATCTAAGTGGAAGCTGCGCTATAGAACCAGAGAATCCCAGATTGGTTTGGATTGGAACGGACCTTAAAGCTCATCCAGTTCCATCCCCTGCCACGGGCAGGGACACCTTCCATTAGAGCAGCAAGCCCCATCCACACGGTTTTAATTCAGAGAGAATTTACATTTCTTCTTTTGGGAAGCCTGTAGAGCTGATACACAAGCAAAACCTTGCCGAAGAATGTAAAAGGGAAAGAAAATAAAACTACCTTCTTCTGTTATGAATTAGGTGTTGCAGCATTAGATTGAGCAAAGCTTCCTGGGGATGGGTTGTAGTCAAATACAAAGTCTTGCCCCTTCTACTGCTTGTTTTTCTACCGCTGAGATTCTCTGTCAACAGGAGGGGCTGTGGTTGTGGTTTGACTCAGGCATCAGAGTCCATTCACTCGGGAGGTGTTTCCCATCTTTCATATGCAAAGTGCTGCTTTCCTGAGCCTCTCCTTAGTATGCAAAGGGTGAGAGAACCTTTCTATTACAGAAAGAGAAGTGCTTACAGAAGTGGTTTTGGGGGTGACGGTGGAATTAGGCAGAGCAAGAAAAGAACCATCCTTTCAAAACACTGTGTATTTTGGGCTGTTTCTCTCAGAGACACACACGTTCTCCTGCTGTGTGGCTCAGAGGGAAGCAAGACCTGAGATGTGCCAAAGAAATGGAATGGCTGAATTAAAAATGACCAAATGTCATCATTCCCTGCCCTGCCAAGCTCCCTCCATCATTCCCTGCCCTGCCAAGCTCCCTCCATCACTCCCTGTCCTGCTGAGCTCCCTCCATCATTCCCTATCCTTCTGAGCTCCCTCCATCATTCCCTGTCCTGCCAAGCTCCTTCCATCATTCCCTGTCCTGCCAAGCTCCGTCCATCATTCCCTGTCCTGCCAAGCTCCCTCCATCATTCCCTATCCTTCTGAGCTCCCTCCATCATTCCCTGTCCTGCGAGCTCCCTCCATCATTCCCTGTCCTGCCAAGCTCCCTCCATCATTCCCTGTCCTGCCAAGCTCCCTCCATCATTCCCTGCCTGCCAAGCTGCCTCCATCATTCCCTATCCTTCTGAGCTCCCTCCGTCATTCCCTGTCCTGCGAGCTCCCTCCATCATTCCCTGTCCTGCCAAGCTCCTTCCATCATTCCCTGTCCTGCTGAGCTCCCTCCATAATTCCCTGTCCTGCCAAACTCCCTCCATCATTCCCTGTCCTGCGAAATCCCTCCATTATTCCCTGTCCTGCCAAGCTCCCTCCATCATTCCCTGTCCTTCTGAGCTCCCTCCATCATTCCCTATCCTTCTGAGCTCCCTCCATCATTCCCTGTCCTGCCAAGCTCCCTCCATCATTCCCTGTCCTGCCAAGCTCCCTCCATCATTCCCTATCCTTCTGAGCTCCCTCCATCATTCCCTGTCCTGCGAGCTCCCTCCATCATTCCCTGTCCTGCCAAGCTCCCTCCATCATTCCCTGTCCTGCCAAGCTCCTTCCATCATTCCCTGTCCTGCCAAGCTCCCTCCATCATTCCCTGTCCTTCTGAGCTCCCTCCATCATTCCCTGTCCTGCCAAGCTCCCTCCATCATTCCCTGTCCTGCCAAGCTCCCTCCATCATTCCCTATCCTTCTGAGCTCCCTCCATCATTCCCTGTCCTGCCAAGCTCCCTCCATCATTCCCTGTCCTGCCAAGCTCCCTCCATCATTCCCTATCCTTCTGAGCTCCCTCCATCATTCCCTGTCCTGCGAGCTCCCTCCATCATTCCCTGTCCTGCCAAGCTCCCTCCATCATTCCCTGTCCTGCCAAGCTCCTTCCATTATTCCCTGTCCTGCCAAGCTCCCTCCATCATTCCCTGTCCTGCCAAGCTCCTTCCATCATTCCCTGTCCTGCCGAGCTCCTTCCATTATTCCCTGTCCTGCCAAGCTCCTTCCATCATTCCCTGTCCTGCCAAGCTCCTTCCATTATTCCCTGTCCTGCCAAGCTCCTTCCATCATTCCCTGTCCTGCCAAGCTCCCTCCATCATTCCCTGCCCTGCCAAGCTCCTTCCATCATTCCCTGTCCTGCCAAGCTCCTTCCATTATTCCCTGTCCTGCCAAGCTCCCTCCATGTGGTGGCTGAGTCAAACCATCCCAGGGGAGCGAGCTGGGGCAGGCAGGAGCTCGGCACCTTGCCAACAGCCCTCTTGCTGGGGTGGGATGCTGAGGCAGGTAAAGCCATGTCTTGCTGAGGGGAGCAGTGTCCAAGCTTCCCAGTGGGATGCTGGTCTCTGCAGGGAGGGACACAGCCCATGGCTGAGGGTGCACTCTCTGCATTCAGCCCTTGGTGGCTCCCACTGCTCTGCATCCCAGCAGAGGTGGGATGGCAGAAAGGTGTCTCCTTGGGAATCTTGGCCCCTTTTCTGGTGGGAAGAAGCTTCTGGCCTTTTGCTGGTGCCCCACCTGAGATAGGCTGCCCATGCCCCGGTACTCGTGTCACGGCTGCACTTCAGTGGCTCAGGCAGTGTCATAAACTGGATTCTGGTGCTGTCCAGACATCTCAAGGGAAAAGATGGGGAAGCAAATCAGGAAAATCTGAGGAAAAGCCTGAGAAACACAACTCATTGCTGTGGGTAGCAGGAGCAGTTAACTCCAGCCTACCCCTTGCCTGCACCTCCCTATTCTCTCTTTGCCCAGCATCTCTTTGGTTGCATCCAGCTGAGCCTGAGGAATGAACTGGGGGGTGCCTGGCTGCCTCCATGAGCTTTTCTGTGGCTGAGACACCATTTCTGCCCACTTAACCCCCAAGATGCAAAACATCTGACATGGCCCAAACTGGGGCTGAACTTAGGTTTAATTGGGAATGTTAAAAGAACCCGTTTCTCTTCCCTGCTGTTAGTCTCAGCTAGTGTCAGTGCATCAAGCAGAGTCCAGTGTGGTGCTGTGCCCACCCGCTGGCCTGCCTGACAGTGAGCAGACAGCAGGAACTCCCCCAAACAATTTTCCAGCACAGTTGAGGGTCCTGTGGGCCCAGAACTGTAACAGCAACACGGCTGCAGGCAAAGAACCAGCCCACAGCGCTGGTGCAGAGCTCAGCACATCAAATGTTAAGCCCAGAAGCACTGTGGCTAATTGGGAACATAGCAAGTGAAGCCTTGCATCCTGCAGCACTGCCAGCAGTGATTACCCAAAGCCATCATTATCTGTGAGCTCCAGGTTTCCCTGGAGATTCTGGATAACCGAGGTCACATCGTCATGGAGCTGGAGAGAGATGAGCATAAGGCAGCTCCTATCCAGAGGGTGATTGACAGAGCTGTAACTGTTTGGTCTGGAAAGGAGATAATGAAGAGTCACAAGTGAAGGATTTGAAGTACCAAAGTTATCCTAAAATATGAAGTCACTGCAGGGGATTAAGAGACTGCATGGGAGGAAAGAGCAGAACTTGATGGTATTATGCAGAAAAGATGGTAAACAAGAAGAGTGGGCTTCATGGGAAGCATTAGAATCAAATACATTAGCATAAGTGCATAAAGACTGGAGGCAATGTGTGATATCCAGGAGTCTGGACCTGCTTCTCCCACCAGGTTTGGTAGCCGAGGGGCCTTTGCTGGAGGAATTTGTCACTTTGTGCTTCCTGCATCTCCCTGACCATCCTCAAAGCCCGTTTTGTGTTCCGTGCAGCATTACACTTTCCCCATCAGATGAGGCAGACCCAGCAGGACAGCCACCAGACTAACCCAGTTTGGAAGCCTCTGCTCCCACCTCCCTTGTGGGTCCAGCTGTTGAAATGAAAAGGAATGCTGGGTTTGCTTTGAAACAAAAAAGAACACAAATACTGTGCAGGTCTGGGAATACCAACAGCACAAATTGCCGGTGCAGCAGTGACATGGGAATTACGTATTATAGGAACCAACACCTGCCTAAAATGCACACAAATTAGGGAAGGATCAACAGGAATAAGGTAGAGGGAAAATAGGAACTCAGAGGCATCAAAAAGGGAGTGAGAAAAGGTCTAGACCTTGCCAAAGCACAACACTGCCACAAGCCCAGCTTGCTGGAGCCAGGACTACTAGTGCAGAGCCACAAACCGCAGGTAAGATGCACAGGCATGCCAGCCATTGGGAAGAGTGGGAGGAATTACACTTGAGGCTTGAGCATGGATTGAGGGACTCTCCAGGTCAGCTCCCCCAAACTAGCTCTGCCCTATGGCTCCCCAGAGCCAAGGGGATGTGCTCACGTGCAGCCTCCTTTGGTTTCCATTTCCCGGGATCTCTATAATCACTCTGGTGATGCCTTAGGACCCTGCCATTATCATCAGCCAGTGCCCCTCCACAGGAAAACATATTGGAGAATTATTTGAGGGGTTATTACCCAATTTTCCAAACTTTTGGAATAACATGCACAAGGATGTGTGTTGGAATCCCTGAGTGAATCATGGCTGGCTTTATAAACCCAGCTCAGCCCTGAGGCTGGCTCTTGCTACAGCAAGTACTGAGCGAGCTTTCCCACCCTGTGGTAGTCTCCTATGCGTAGGACACTTCCCTGCACAGCCTCCCTCCTGCTCTGCTGTTTCACCATGCCCTATTTTCCCTCACAGAGAAAAGCCAAATGCAGGACCTTGCCAGACCTGCCTCGCCATGCCAGAGATCGGGAACACCGAGCCCAGCTACAGCGGCACTTCCTGGGAAAGAATCTGCCCGGTTCATCACTGCCCTGTTCCTGCATCCCCCAGGCTGGGAGGAGATCATCTGCCCTCCTCCAGCCACACGCTGGGACCAGTCTCCACCCAGTCCAACGGCCAAGTGCCATCAAGCTCCCTGGACTCACAGCAGCATCACCTCTATTACCCCTGCAGCCAGCAGGAGCCTGGAGGCAGCTATGGCCTGCCCCCACTGCCTGGGCATGGTGAGAGGCCCATGCTGTGTTCCCACCTTTCCAGTGGTGATCCCGAGCCAGCTTCCCACCATGAGGCCTCGGAAACCCCCTGGAAACAGTGGTCCCCTGGGGAGCGACGGCCGGTGCAGCATCACGTTGTAACAGTCAGGTAAGAGGCATGTGGAGAGCAGCTCAGGGGCCTTCATAAAGCATCTCCTGAGCTTTGTGGTGGGAAGTGGGAGGATGGGAAGGAACTGGGTGGAGATGTACGAAACACAGGAATGCTCTTCAGCTTGGGGGATCTGCTGCCCTCACACCAGGGAGAGGCAGGACTGGCTTCTCAAGGGGACTCACTGGATAAAGCCAAGGTCCCTCTGTTCCTCCTAGATCATGCCTCTAAAATGATGCCCAAAGCCAAGGTCCCTCTGTTGCTCCTACATCATGCCTCTAAAATGATGCCCAAAGCCAAGGTCCCTCTGTTGCTCCTAGATCATGCCTCTAAAATGATGCCCATCTTCTTGGATCTGTTTTCGCCTTCTGCACTGTGACACATCCAGCTGCTAATCCTGTATCTTAACAGAGTTTCTCAGCAATAAGAGCAGTTAATCTCTCTCCCTGTCCCCACTGAAGCTGCTGCTTGTGCTGGAAGGGAGAGAGGCAGCAGAGGGTGAGCACTGGCTTCAGCCAAGCAGTGGGGACTACAGCAGCAGGGAAGATGGTTTAGGTTTCCAGGTTGGGCAGCACAAGGTTGTAAACTCTGTTGTCCATGAGGGTATCAGGCAAACTCCATCCGTGTGTGGAGCACTCCAGAGACTTGCTTGGCTGGTGGATGTTTCTTGGGCAGCACACACAGGATGGGTTTTCCCAGCAGCCTGAGTGAGCAGCTCTGCTCCATCCAGCCAGCACCACCCTCCTCTCTGTGCGTGCCTGCTGGAGTCCACTGCTGGCACTAAAGACCATAATCTCTTTGCTACCACAGCAGAAGCCACTGAGGTCTAATATAAGATGGCACCAGAATCCTTCCTTGCTTATGTACAGCACGGCAGGGTTAGGGACAAAAGCCCCTTCTGGTCTCTTTTTGAGGGATGTGGACCTGCTTGAGTGAGACCAGAGGAGGCCATGGAGATGCTGTGAGGGCTGGAGCCAGGCTGAGAGAGCTGGGCTGGGGCAGCCTAGAGAAGAGAAGGCTCCTGAAGAGGAGACCTTAGAGCAGCTCCAGTGCCTAAAGGGGCTGCAGGAAACCTGGAGAGGGGCTTGGGACAAGGGCCTGTAGGGACAGGCCAAGGGGAATGGCTTGAACCTGCCCGAGGGGAGACTGAGCTGAGCTCTTAGGCAGAAGCTCTTCCCTGTGAGGGTGCTGAGGCGCTGGCACAGGGTGCCCAGAGAAGCTGTGGCTGCCCCATCCCTGGCAGTGCTCAAGGCCAGGTTGGACACAGGGGCTTGGAGCAAGCTGCTCCAGTGGAAGGGGTCCCTGCCCGTGGCAGGGGGTTGGAACTGGAGGAGCTTTAAAGTCCCTTCCAACCCAAACCATTCCATGATTCTATGATTTTCTAGACATTAAGAGAGGATTTAATTTGCTTGTGTTTGAAGCATAGAGCAATTGCAATCAATCAGAAGAGTGGAGCTTGGATCCTTTTTAGCTCCTACACCACCAACAGGACTGTCAGATGCATTCTCTATAACAGGTTATTGGAGTAGGACAGGCAGCTGGATTGTGAATCCCTGGCAGAACGTGCAGCACTGGCAGACAGAAATGTGATAACATGATAGCACTAGAATGGGGCTTTTAATCCAAGCAAATCTGCTTGAGGAGCTATTGTGAGGGAATTAGCACAGGATAGGCACTGTGCTGCCAGAAAGAGACCTCTCTGTCATGATCTGGTGAGGATTTGTCTTTGCTCCTCTCTCCCAGATCTACAAAGCACTAGTGCAGTGAGGGACACATAATGTGTTACATGTGCCCCTGACTGACTCTTCCATGGGGAACTCTGCTCCAATGCTTTTTCCTTTCTTCCATCCACAACAACCTGCCAGGAAGGATGAGCTGCCACAATTCACAAGCTGGCTGCTGGGATGCAGCAGAGCATCTGCCCCATGCAGATACTGGCACGCAACAGGAACTTCTCCCAGTTTAAGCCAAGAACACAGAGGAAGGGTGAAGGGAGGAGGAGGAGCACTTGCTTAGCTCAGCTTGGCAAGGCTGTGGAGAGGAGGAAGCCAGGGTTGGGAGCAATTCACTGGAAGCTGCATTGCAAGGCAAGGCCATGCCAGGCTGGGGCAGATTTCAAGGGGGCATTTTAGTGTAACCAGAGAGAGGTCCTTCAGATGTGGTGAAGGACCACTGAGGTGTGGCCTTGCTGTTCAGTGTAAAGCTTGTGCAGCAAGGGACCCATTAACAAACATAACCTTGGATCCCTGGGGAAGGCTCATTTTGTTCCTCGGAGCCCTACAGGTAGGAATGACATGCTCCTCTGTGAAGGAAGCGCTGGTGAAATGCTTTGGCCTTCTGCTCCTCCAGGTTGGACACATGCTGTCTTTGGAAGGGACACGGAAACAATGGGACCCTCTTTCATGGAAAGCCCTTGCTGAGTGGAACAGGAAATAAAAGCTATCTATAGGCATTGCTAGCCCAGCTCATGAAATTCAATGAAGAGGTTTGCTTTTGTCAAGAAAGGATTGAAAAATTCAGAAGGAAAGCACTTAAACAAGAGAGGTTTTCATGGATAAGAGCTGCAGTGTGTTTTCTATGGGATTGCATTGCTCGTGTCTGTTACTTCCTATGGGGTTTTCTTAGAGGGGCAAAATGGAGGAGTGACTCCGTGTCTTCCCATCCCGTTTAGTTCAAACGCCAATGGGAGAGGAAAAGACCCTGTTACTCATTAAACTGCTCCATGTAGTGCCAGTCCTGTGGCAGCAATGGCTCAGCTTGGTGCTGTGCAGCCCCTGGCAGGGTTTCCTTGCAGAAAAGCAATAAATGAGCACATCTCTTTTCCTTCTGTCTGCAGACACGACAAAGCTTTCAGGATGCCAAAAAGGTACGTTTGCTCTCAAAAGCTTCCTGTCCTTCTCCCCTATTACCATTGCTCCCCTACCCTGCTATTAGGAGATGCAGAGGGTTATTGCTGGTGACATCCCAGCAGGCCCTGCTTCAGAGGCAAGGTCAGTGCTTCCCACTCAGGGCTTCCCATCCACCTGGAAAATCCCAGTTTGCATGTGGGATCAGTTTAACCTGCCTTAATGTATAGCAACAGTGTCGTGGTAGCTGTTCTTGGGCAGCGCCTGACTCTAGTCCACACAATAGCTTTATATACATATAATATTCCCATATGCATGTGTGTGTATATACATATATAGAATTAATCCAGCCTGACCCACCAGATGAGCAACCAGGACATAAAATTCCCATCCACAAAATAAGTTCCCCTATTTCAAAAGAGGATTTTAATGCATTTGCCCAAATTAATTTGTTTGCTTTCAACTGAGTTTTATAGGCCATATTTTCTGAAGGGTTTGGGTATCTTCTCTCAGCAGATACTGTAGTTCATTCTTCTTTTTCCTCTTTCTTTTTCTTCCTGGCAATTGGACATGGAATCACCCAAACCGGCCTCCAGAAATTAGCTATTCTAATATATGAAAGGGCAATTTTTGTTCATTTTCATAGCAAAGACTTTATCTCTGAAAACAAACTCAATAAGGCAATCTTACATTGAAAAGAATACCTGACCAAAAGTGATGTGGAAAGCTCTTTGAAGGGTTGTGATGATTTCTAGTGATGAGGAAGAGTGCATGATTTGACTCACTGAAGTTAGGAGCCAAAGAACAGGCAAGCAGGAACATCACACCTGAGGCAGATGCTCATAAATATTTCACTGCCCCATGAAGCTCAGATATTTGTCAACTATTTTGAACAAAGACTTTGCTGTATTTCAGAAGTAGATCAGAACACAGATGAGCTACCTGCAACCTGCCAAAGCAGAGCAGGAACCGTTCTGGTATCTTGTATCTCAACAGATATTTCTGAGGAAGACAAAAATCTCCCTGCAGTAAAACCTGCACTGGTAAAACATTGTAGGATAGGAACTTTGATAGATCATCTTATAGGAGAGACAGTTTGTCCCAGGAGAAAAACAGGACTTGGATGGAAACTTTTAAACTGGCTCTTAAGAAGTAACTGGTAAAAATACTTTCAGACAGAGTAAGGTGCTTCTCTGGAAGGGGTTTGTTTGTATGGAAATGGCATTATAAGTGTGTGCTGAGAGATATTCCAGGCAGAGCCAGGCCATGGGCTTGTGTGTGCTCTCCATACCCTGAAGGGTACCTGCTCTGCCACGTGTGCAGAAGCTCTTCTAGGTTCAGGGACTGGTTTTGAGGCTGAGATCAGGGGTCAGGATTCACTCACCAGGGTGCAGAAAGTGCCTGCCTGCTCTGTGACTGCTGTTGGCAATCCTCCCATCAGTTACACATCACCTCAGCAGCTTCCATCCTTTATTGCCATGCAGATGTCCACACAATTCCCTATGAAGTGAGGGAATTTAGCCCACTGACAATGGACTTGAGTTAGTTTTCTTTAAGGAACACTTCAGATTAGCACAAAGATTCCCCAGGGTCCACAGGTTGTGAATGTGCTGGCCAGTGTGTCAGCTACAAGCTTACACTGCAGAGCTAGGGGAAAAAAACGAAGAAGCTCTTTTTAAATGCAATCTGTTAAGTTAAATATGCAAAGCTTCATTTTGCCCTAGGATGCAAGAGTCTGGGTTTTATTATTTCTGATTGAAAAGGCAGGGAAATGTAGGGAGGCAAAATGTAATTCCCCAAGTTAATTACAATTGCCTGCACACATGCAGCTGGAGGTGTAACATGTTCATGAGTCACTGCACAAGAGCCTCTGAGCTTTGCGGTGGTCAAACCCAGAAAGCCCAAATTCTTTGACTTCCTTTTACTCACTGGTTGCCCACCAGCAGGTTTGTGCTGACAGCAGAACCACATTAACAGCTGTGTTTTCCCTTCTCCCGCTGGTTCCAGTTACTCCCAGGTGATGGCAGAGTGGCCGGTGGCTGTGCTGGTGCTGTGCTCAGTGGTGGCTGTGGTCTGCACGGTCACTGCTCTGCTGGTTGGGAATCTGCCTGACTTTTCAGAACCCTTACTGGTAAGTGCCTACAGATCATACATCAACATGAACATAAGGAAAATCCATGACCAAACTGATACATTCTTTCTGCCATGTAAAATGAGCCTTTAATTTCCTTTCCACACAAACCAGGATACTCCTCTTGCTCCCCTTCCACTGCTGGAAGGCTGGGGCTGCCCAAAAGGACTAGCTGGGCTGGTGGAGATGGGATGGAGGATCTGGCTTTGGCTCCTACAGCCTTTATGTGAGGCTCTTGAAATGGAGGGACTACCTCATTTGAGCACTGCTGCACAGGACCTTAGTTTCTGTGCAGGATTTCACATTTTCTAAAGTCATCCCTGTCTCTCATTAATGAAGAATCTGGGAAAAGTAAGAATAGACTAGAGTTTGTCCAGGAAGAGGAAAATTACTCCCATTTCTGTGAATGACTATTTTACTTGCAGAGAAGAAGAGTCTTAATGTTCTTGGGGAGAGAGAACTGTAACCATCCTTCCCTAGACAGGAAAGGGGATTTTTTTGTCCTGTCAGCTCTGGGAATGCAGTATTTCCAGAGGAAATTCAATTTGTGCCTCTCTCCAAGATGCAGTAATAATCTCATCCAGTTTCTGTGTCGAGGAGGAGGATTAAGGAAAGCTGAGCTAAACTAAAACGCTGATGACAAAACCCCTTTGCTTGGCTGCAGGGTTTCAAGCCACGGGATACTGACATTGGCAGAAAGCTCATTGTGTGGAGGAACATTGAGAGCCACACAGGCTACAAGAAGACCTTGTCCCTTTCTCCATATGCCAAAAAGAAAAGGTATGTGAGGTGGTTTGGAGAGATTGAGAAAGATGCTGGCTGTAATGATACTGATTCAATGTTGCAAGATACCTATGTGAGTTACAACATACATGCCTTTTAAAAGCAAGCAAGGCAGAGTTTCAAGTCTCTTTGCCTGCAGCAGACTTCCTATTCTGGAAAGCTGGAATTAGGCTCTGAGCTTTTCCTACCTTTAGTGCACTGATTAAGAGACTGCAGAGGCAACTGAGCACATCTGCACAAGGGGATGTGGTTTCCCACTCGGTCTCATGATACTAAAAATCTCCCACTCAAGCAATGCTCTTTGAGGGCTGTGAGGACCCTTAATGCTGCAGCAGTGTTGTGTGGCACCAGAGCCTTGTCAGTGAGTATAACCCAGAGCCAGACAATCCCTACTTACAACAATGATCTGATCTCTTGCTAGCTATGATGACATTGGCATTAGCAGAGGACAGAAAGCTGCTCAGGGAGAACAAGAAGTGAGGACACGGAGAATGGTGGAACAAATCTATGGAGCAGATGGTTTCTTTTGTGGTCCCCCAGGTGAGTGAAGTCTTACTGAGTATCACACCCCCAGAACTCGACAGCACCCAGAACTGTCAGAGTGGTTTAGGACACAAGGAAACGTTCTGAATATGCTCTAAGAAAGCAGCGTGTCCCAGCCCACCCTGTAAGAGCTGTGTCACCTTCCAGGTAGAACACACATAGATAGAAATAAACCTTATCTACACACATAGAAATACACCTTATATATCTACATAGAAATATACCTTAACAGCACCAATAAAAGGACTAATGTTTCCATCATATACCCATATCAAAACTGAATACTCTAAAAAAAAGGCACATGCCCACTCCCTCTCTGTTCACATTCCCTCACTGTTCTTTCTTTTCTTCTTAAGAAACATAAATGGCAGTAAAACCTGGGCAGAAAAGCAAAAAACTCCAGTACTCCCCAAATTTGTCCCAAAATGTGTGCTAGGAAGTAGAAAAAAGAGGAACAGCATGCAGATACTTTTACTCTCTTCCCTGCCTCTACTCCCCCTCTGAAACCAAACCCGAAACCTGCAGGTCCTTGGGAGATGCTGGCTGAACCCAAGCTCCTCACTTGGAGCAGGGATGCAGAACCAGACACCAGTCATCACTAGAAGCATGCTGACAGCACGGAGAGTGTGTTTGAAAACACCCAGTGCTGCTCTCCTGCTGCTGACAGATGGGAGAGGAGCAGAGGTCAGGTCACATCAGGCAGATGCTACCACTCACTACAAGTCTTTGTGACCTGGTTCCCATCAGGGATCCTCCACAGCAGTTATACAGACAGTGATATAGATGTATTTTTTTCCCTATGAACAGTCTACACAAGCAGCTTGGCTGATTCATCATTATCTAATCCTTTTTATATATATTTTTATTTTCTTTCTTTCAGAAAAGAGCTATTCCCAGCTGGTATTTATGTCCACAACTGCTGGGAGCTTATGGAACTTGCAAGCTATTCAGTCCATGTGCCAAATTGAACAAGACAAGGTTAGTAATGTCAGGAGGAACATAGATACATGCTGTCTCTTTTCCAATTGCTGTGATCTTTAATCTCTAGCTGAAAGGGAGCCAGACAAAAATAACAAAAGCTGCAGAGCAGGTTTCAGCCTAGAAGACTCCAAAGCATTGCACCTACTTAGCAATACACCTTCCAACCCAAAACATGCTGTGATTCTATGAGTCTATGATTCCACCTGCCACTAAAGTCCAGCTGCAAAGTAGCAGTTGCCATTAAACAGGAATAACCAGACACTGCACAAGCACTTGGTCCAGAAGCCAAAAGTGTCTGCCAGAAGCCACTGAGAATTTGGGGCAGCAGAACCTAATTACTAAAATGGAGCTATAATTTTGGAGGCTGTGACAGCAAGTTTTGTGAGTGGGAAGTTTAACTGGATTAGCTGTGTTTGCCATAGGATCCAAAGTTCCGCATTAGAGGTTACAGACTATAAATCATAGACTCACAGGGTGGTTTGGGTTGGAAGGGGCCTTAAAGCTCCTCCAGCTCCAGCCCCTGACAAGGGCAGGGACCCCTTCCACTGGAGCAGCTTGCTCCAAGCCCCTGTGTCCAATCTGGCCTTGAGCACTGCCAGGGATGGGGCAGCCACAGCTTCTCTGGGCACCCTGTGCCAGTGCCTCAGCACCCTCATAGGGAAGAGCTTCTGCCTAAGAGCTCAGCTCAGTCTCCCCTCAGGCAGGTTCAAGCCATTCCCCGTGGCCTGTCCCTACAGGCCCTTGTCCCAAGCCCCTCTCCAGAGGCATGACTGCCACACCTGGAGGGGAGGGCTGTGCAAGGAACAAGGAACACTGTGGCCCTGCATGCAGATGGGGCCTGACGTGACACTTCCCCCCCATCTGTTTTTCAGATACGCTCCCATGTTCACTTTAGAGACCTCTGCCAACGTACTGAAGCCAACGAATGCTGCCCAAGCTGGTCCCTGGGGAACTACATTGCTGTCCTGTACAACAGGTCTTCATGTCTGGAGATAACCCAAGGAGACATCTCCCATACCCTGGCCCTCCTTCGTGCCTGTGCTCCAGACTACCACAGAGGTATCCTCACTCCATCCTGCATAGGTCCTGAGCCTGTGAGACAGAAACACTCCCAGTGTGCCCAAGTCCCAGAAAAATGCACCCGTTTCAATGCCATCTACCAGCTTCTTCACTTTTTGGTTGACAGGGACTTTCTCAGTCCCCAGACAATGGAGTACCAAGTGCCATCTCTCAAATACAGCCTGCTGTTTCTGCCTACAAGGAAAGGTGCATCTATGATGGGGATCTACTTAGACAATCTTGAATCCTGGGATCTGTTTGATAACTATACATCGATCACTGGAATGGACCTGGGCCTTAAACAGAAACTATTCCAGCACTATCTTTTACTGGATACTAAGTATCCAGTCCTGGCAATAGTAGCTATTTTTCTAAGCATTTATTTTTATTTACGCTCAGTCTTTATTACCTTGATGGTCCTGCTCGCTGTTGTCAGCTCCTTAATGATCTCCTACTTCTTGTACAAGGTGGCCTTCAGATTCACCTATTTCCCTTTTGTAAACCTGACAGCAGTCATCATTCTCAGCAGCATTTGTGCCAACCACACCTTTGTCTTCTTCGACCTCTGGAACCTCAGCAAGAACCAGAACCCTTCTGCGGGCCTTTCTCAGTGGGTGAGTCAAACCATGCACCATTTTGCATATCTCATGCTGGCATCTTGCTTCACAACGGGCGCTGCCTTCTATGCCAGCTACATTAGCAACATAACCGCCATCCGCTGCTTCGCCATCTACATGGGCACCGCCGTGCTGGTGAACCTGGTGTTCGTGGTGACCTGGCTCCCTTCTTCAGCTGTGTTGTATGAGCGCTACATAGCAACCACCTGCATTTACAAGCCAGAAGACTACTGGAACAACAGCGGCCATAAGAGAGTCACTCTCTCCCTCCATTACGTTCTCAGGGGTCTCCAGAACACGCTGTCAGAAACCTCCAAGCTGCTCTTTGAGAAGCTTCTGCCTTGTGGGGTCATCAAGTTTCGGTACATCTGGATCTGCTGGTTTGCTGCCCTGGCAATAGGAGGTGCCTACATCTCCTGTTCCAATCCCAAACTCAAGCTTCCGACTCTGGAGACATCATCTCTCCAGGTGTTTAGACTGAGCCACCCCTTCGAGAGGTACGACTCTGAGTACTGCCACCAGTTCATGTTTGAGAGGCTGGAGCATGGAGAAGGGCAGCGCATGCCTGTCACCATAGTCTGGGGTGTTCTGCCTGTGGATAATGGGGACCATTTCAACCCTAAAAGCAATGGCACCCTGGTGACAGATGTCACCTTCACAATCCAAAACCCTGATGCCCAGAAGTGGCTCCTTGAATTCTGCCAAAAAGTGAAGAACAAAACTTTCTATTACCCTGATGCAGAGCAGAAATCTACTGTGTGCTTCATGGAGGAGTTTCTCAGGTGGATGAACAGTCGCCAGTGCTCCCAGCGAGACCACAGCTTTAACCTGTGCTGTAACCAGTTCTCTTTCCCTTATGGAAGCGAAGTTTTCCTGCACTGCATCAAAATGATGCTCCTGGAACAGGGCAGAGAAGGGGCAGAAACGTATGATCTGGGCCTCAGGTTTGATGGGGAGGGAAATCTTGCTGCCTTAGTACTGCAGTTTCAAACTATTTATCACTATAGCTTCAACTACAGCAAAGCCAAACAGTTCTATGAGGAGATCGACCTCTGGCTAACAGAGGAAATGAAAACTGCCCCCGTGGGGCTCCAGAATGGGTGGTTTACCAGTAAACTGGAGCTATACAACCTCCAGCACAGTCTCAGCACAGAAACGATGGTGGTCATGGGGCTCTCCATAGCCATTTCCTTCGTGGTGCTGCTGCTCACTACCTGGAATGTTCTCCTCAGTGTTTTCTCTGTTACTGCCATTGCGGGCACTGTCCTGGTAACCATTGGCCTTTTGGTCCTCTTGGAGTGGCAGCTCAATGCAGTGGAGTCTCTCTTCATTTCAGCTGCAGTAGGTCTCTCTGTGGACTTTACAGTCAACTACTGTATCTCCTACCATCTGTGCCCCCATTCGGACCGCCTGAGCCGTGTGGCCTTTTCCCTGAAGCAGATGAGCTGTGCCACAGCCATGGCAGCTTCTGCTCTCTTCTCTGCAGGGGTCATTATGCTGCCTGCTACAGTCCTGGCATACAGGAAGCTGGGTATATTCATCATGATGATCAAGTGCATCAGCTGTGGCTTTGCCAGTTTCTTCTTCCAGTCTCTGTGCTGCTTCTTTGGCCCAGAGAAGAACTGTGGGCAGATCCTTTGGCCTTGTGCCCACACCATGAAAGACTATTCTGATGACTCGGGGCTGAACGGGAGCTTTGCTTGTGGGGGGAGCGAGAAGCAAAACCGGTTGCGGAAGGTGCAGGAATCCAACACTGCAAACGAGCAATACGAGCTCCAGCCCTTGTCCAGGAAACTCAGCGACAGTTTTGACAACAGCACTTCCACAAGCAAGCTGTCCAACCGGCCCTCAGTGCTCTCAGAAGACACGCAGGTAGAAGACAACAGATGCCCCCGAACAGGAATGCACCCCTCCCTTGAGAGAGACAGACGGAACCTGCAGGACACCCTTGGAGAGCAGCAGGTTGGCCTGTGTCAGTGTCCTGCCTTGCAAACTTCCTCTCCTTACAAGCACAGCACTTCGGAAGCAGAAATTGAGAGGGAGAGGCTCTGCCGAGATTGTCGATGTCGAAAGTATGGCCTGAAAGCTTGGGATGGGGCTGGGCTGGACCACGTCCAGCCAGCTGCCATGAAAGAAGAAGGGCAGCTCAATAAATCACAGTGCTGTAGTGACACTGCCCAGCAGCAGCCAAATTATACCTCAGACAACAGCCATCTCCCTGCTGCTGACATCTACAAAAATCACAGATGCCTTTGTTCTCTTGGCAGCTCTTTCGACATGCTCAACATCTCCAGTGAGACGTCGATCAGTGATTTTGAGCAAGGCCTAAAGCTTGCTGAATCAGCCAGTTCTTGTCCTGATGTCTTAGAGCTGTCTGATTCGTACAGTCAAGCAGAGAGGGGTTACTTGAACGGGAAGAGAGATACCCTGCGGCTGGACCTGAGGGAGACTGTCTTTGATATCTCTCCAGCAGCATCGCAGCAGAACAGCTCTTCGTGGAAGAATCGATTTGGCTTAGGGAGTGAGAGTCCAGTTGTGCTACCAAACAGCCAGCCAGACATGCCTGACGTTTGGATCAAACGATCAAGTGCACAAAGCTCTGGTTACAACAGCTGAAACCTTGCAGAAAACAGAAGTGTACTCTGGGGAAAGAGGAAGTCGAAATCTTCCTGGAACTGTAAATATCAGTTTTTTCCTCCCACCTCTCCTGGAGCTGAGGCTATTTCTAAGTATTTCAGCTGTGCAATTACCTGTGTTTCCACAGAACCAGCAAATCTGATATTAGAGAGGATGTGAGATCAGTCTTGATGGAGTCCAAGCCCTTTGACCTTCCAGTGTCTGGTGCCATATTCACAGCTGTACTGCAAATGTTATTGAGTAAACCTGTGTTGTCATTCCTTACAAGGTGATTAGATTTTGTTTTCTTGTCAAGGTCACATAGGTGAGAAATAATGAATCTCCCCAGATATTTAATGTCAGAGAAAGAGAGCTTATGGGGGGGGAAAAGGGAAGAAAACCTGCAGCTATTGCAAACCTGGATATCAAGTGAAGAGGGTGTTGTTAATGAAGTTGTTTTCTAGTGAATCAGAAACTACTTTATGTGACGTGCAGGTTCACAGATCTCATCAGACAGTCCAGATGTTCTAAACCAACGTCTGAGTTGGCACAGTCTCTTCCTGACTGAGGGGGCTGCAGAACCCAGCCCTAACCTGTTCCCAGTAACACTGTCAGTCTGATTTATCAGCAGCAATTCCGGTACTGCCAAAGATGTTCAGTGTGAGCTTGCCCCTTTGAGAAGTGTCCTCGTGCCCTCGGTGGCTCGGGTGCTTCCTGTGTTGTCTTCACAGGCTGTTTCCACTTGAGGCATTCCCCACAGATGTGTAGCTCTCAATAAAGTTTATCTGGTGAAGCTTTACTTTTACTTTTCCTTCTTCTTTTATGAGAAACGAGCAGGGAAACAAACACTTCCTTGCCTTGCTCTATTGAACCACGGAAAACATTCTCTAGACAAGCTGATGTAAAATAAAGGCGTATGGCAAACTTTCCTAAACCTGAGTGATGCTTCATTTGCACCAACATCTTTCAATATATGTTCCAGTACAACCACCAACAGGAAAGCACAGATCTTAACAAGATTTGCTCCCTCTGACACCCACAGGTAGTTTTCAGTGCTCTGTGGGAGACAGCCACAGCTGCCTGATGTGCTTTGGGAATACACTTTCTTACAGCGAATAACTGTGTTTGAGGTACACGATGTGTTCTGTCTCACATTTCCATGGTGCAGCCTTACACTGGGTGTCCTGGTGCTCCCATACTGGGTGTTCTGGTGGGTGTTTGGCAGCCGGAGCTGCCCTCACGCCCTGAGCCACCCCTGCCGAACCCCGCTCCACACCAGAGCTGTTGCTATTTGCGGGGTTTCTCACCCGTTTTGAGCACTCTGCTGTAAACCACTACAAAAATCCCCAATAAAGCCCATAAACGTTTTAGACAGACCCCTCTTTTCCCCTTACAGCATGTGTGAGGGGTCATGTAACCGCCTCAGACACAAGCCGCACTCCTCACACCCTGAGGGCACAGGCGGGGAGGGCTCCACAGCCCAAAGTGTCCCCCAGGGGCCACAGAGCCCCTTGAGGGCTGCCCGAAGCCACAGTGCAAAGCAGCGGGAGGCCATCCCCGCCAGCAGCCGGCTCCCCTGAGGGCACATGTGAAGGGAAACAGCTTCATCCCGCCCAGGGATCCCGCCATGCCCGCGGCGCCTGCCCTGAGGTGACAGGCGATGAACCGCGCTCACCCCCACCGCACCGCGCCTGCGCGCACTGCCCGCTGTGCGCGGGCGGGGGGGGCGTAGGGAGGGGCGTTGGGTGGCTCTGCGCATGCGCAGCACCGCGGCCGTTTACGGCGGGCTCATTCAAACGGCGGCGGACGGCGGACGGCGGAGCGTGGCCGCCATGAGCGCGGAGCCCTCCCGCATCCCCGTGTACAGCGCGCTGCACCGCGCAGCCCCGCACGCAGGTGCGTACCCGCTCCGGGGGCACGGAGCGCCCTGCCCTGTTCGCCCCGGGCCGCTGGTGTCCGGTCAGGCCCACGCGGGAATGGGTGGAGGGGGGAGCGGTGCCGGTTGTGGAGCTCCGGTACTGCCTTGGCCTGGTGGCTGCGGTGAGGGCTGGTTGCAGGCTTTATTCAGGTGCCTTAAGGCTTCGGTTAATGCTTTTCTTGCTAAACGAGCACCTCCGATGTTGCTGCATCACAGCTCAGCCCCTTGAGCAAGCTCCAGAGCTGGGCCTAAGGAGTATGTGTCCCCACAGGGGATAAAGATGCGCCTTTGATACTGGTTACAGCGATTTAGAAACGTGAGGCACTCAGGTTTAATGTTAAAAACGCGGGGCTAGTCTGTGTTGGTGGAAACACCTCTGTTCCTGTAGTGTAACTTGTGTGCTTCAGAGGTCAGGACCCGTGATCCTTGGGGCCCTTCCAACCGGGTGTTCTGTGGTGCTATACGTGTGCTTATGGATAGGGCATTTGAATATACTTAACTGTGGGAGAGAAGCTTCCTATCCCTGCTATATGGACAAAGCTCAATACTCGATCAGGTGTGGTTTAAAACCAAACAAACTTCATATATAGAAAGCTTGTTCTCAGTAGTGTTATTTTAGGGGTATTATCTACTCCTAGTGAATTGAAATATAAAGCTCTCTTAACTGAGCTTCAAGTGGGTTATGGGTATTTTGCTTCCACTACTGAAAAACTTTGTTTAGAGCCCTTTGGCATGATGTCTGCTTGATGCTGACACTTCCTTTATTAACAGAGAATGACAGGATGGTTTGTATTGGAAGGGAGCTTAAAGCTCCTCCAGCTCCAACCCCTGCCACAGGCAGGGACCCCTTCCACTGGAGCAGCTTGCTCCAAGCCCCTGTGTCCAACCTGGCCTTGAGCACTACCAGGGATGGGGCAGCCACAGCTTCTCTGGGCACCCTGTGCCAGCGCCTCAGCACCCTCACAGGGAAGAGCTTCTGCCTAAGAGCTCAGCTCAGTCTCCCCTCGGGCAGGTTCAAGCCATTCCCCTTGGCCTGTCCCTACAGGCTGTTGTCCCAAGCCCCTCTCCAGGTTTCTTATAGCCCTTCCTTGGCTTAGCTGTAACAGTTATTTTTCTCCTTCATAGAAACTGGTGCAGTGCTGTGTTTTTTTGTTTAGTCTGAGAACAACACTGATAACACCGATGCTTTTAGTTGTTGCAAGTAATGTTTACTCTAATCAAGGACTTTTCAATCTCAAGCTTTGCAGTGAGGAGGACATAGGAAGCTGGGAGGAAGCAGAGACAAGATACCTGACCCAAACTAGCCAAAGGGGTATTCCATACCACAGCACATCATGCCCAGTATAGAAACAGGGGGGAGTTACCCATAAGGTCATACTGCCACGTTGGTCAGGCTGGGTATCAGTTGGCAGGTGGTGAGCAACTGTGTTGTGCACCACTTTTGTTCATTGTTTTCTTTTCCTTTCCCCCCTTTTAGTTTTATGTTTTCTTCCCTTGTTATTTCCCTTATAGTTATTATTGGTGGTTGCAGCAGTGGTTTGTGTTATACCTTAGTTACCGGGCTGTTCTTAATCTCAGTCTGTGGGATTTACATTCTTTTGATTCTTCTTCCCATCCCTGCATGGTTCTGATTTACAGGCTCGGCTTAAAACATGACAGGAACCTTTAGGCACTGGAGCTGCTTTCAGGTCTCTCCTTCAGGAGCCTCCTCTTCTCCAGGCTGCCCCAGCCCAGCTCTCTCAGCCTGGCTCCAGAGCAGAGCTGCTCCAGCCCAAGAAGCATCTCCATTGCCTCCTCTGGACTCGCTCAAACAGAGCCTGGATTATCACTTTCAAACTTTCCCTCACTATTGCTAGCCTGGTAACTGGGTTTTAACACTACTGTCTCACTTATCTGTGGCTTGTTCTGGACCCTTAATCCCATGTAACCTTTGAAGACTGCCCTTAGTTGTCACTACCTTAAAATATCCATTCTAGGCAGACGTAATTGTGATTCACCTCAGATTGAAGGTTTAAGAGATCCAGTAACTCTGTGTATTCTGGTGCCCTGTTTTCAGCCCTTGTTTGCAGGCCGTGGTGTTCTCACTGTTATCTTTTTCTTGCAGAAATGCAAATGGGGTTTTTTTCAAAGAAACAATGCGTCAGCAAAAGAACAGACCTGGAGTTCAACAAAGGTCCTGATTTTAACTTCAGCTCCAACATCCCAGCAGATGGTGTCTTCAAAGCGACAAGCCAAGGGTAAATAGAAGTAAAATACTGATGGATTTAGTACTTGGCAAATGTCCTAAAGCTGGCTGAGCATTTTGCAGAGCTTCTCAAACTAACAGACTTGGTAACGTGCAAGGATGCGGTGGCCTTCTGGTAACTGTATTTTACTCATCTTTTAAGGTTGCCTAAATCTGCCAAGAAAGGGGAGCCGCTTTTGAAGAAGCCAGCTACAAGAGGGTATGTTTCCTGTTAGTCTCCTCATGCAGTAATGCTCCCTTTTGGTCAGAAACAAGAGCAAATGCTTCAGCAAAGGGCATTTTTGTGGAAGTAGAGAGGAGGTGCGTACTACTGATAATTTTGCCCCTCAGTCTTTGATGTTTGACTCTACAGACCTCTCAACAGATACAAACTAGAAGCAGAGTTGAAGACCAAGAATCAGGTATTGGAAACAGCCAAGCAACAGCTACACTCCAAATTAACAGAAGCACAGGTAAGGAAAGGGGAAAATAAATCATTGAGGAAGTCTTACATTCTGATACCTATAGGGTCAGATCAAAGGGTTGTCTTGCTCCTTTTCCTCTCTCTATCAGAAGTCAGCAGAGTTTGGCTGGGTTTTCTCCTCTGACACCCATGGTTTCTGCTAGAACTTCTAGATCAGAATTGCTGCAGATGTGTTTGGATGGAGAGGGCATCCACATCAGTGATAAATAGTCATCAGAGCTCTAATTCCATTTTAAACTCATTGTGGGAGAGTATTTTAAGTTCACAACTATACACTTGATTCAAGTTTTATTAAAACAGCCTTGATATTGCCAGATGCTTCTTAGTTACACCAAGAGAAACCGCAAATAATCACTTGCCACTGATAGTCTGAGGTCTATTAGTTCTCTTTCTTATGTAGCTCCTAACATATGGTAGATAAACTATTCCATTTTCTTGTTCCTTTTGCCCCATGTCTCTCAGCTTCGTTAACCCATCACACAATATAGTGTGAGAGTGCATATGGTACTGAAGATGTGTGTTCAGGGATGGGTATGGTCTTGTTTTGGTACAGAAGAACATTCTACTTGGATTTTGGTCACTGCTGGGCACTAAGTTTTACAGACAGTGTTCTTATTCTCTTCTGAGTATGTAACACAGAGCTCAGTTTATATGAGCTTATGTTTCCTCACTTGCTATCGTGTCTATTGGTGCCTGACCTTTCATTGCATTTCTCCTGCAAGTTTTGTCATGTCTGCTCAGCACTAGTGAGGCCAAACCTGGACTGTTGTGTCTGGTTCTGGGCTCCTGGTGCTGTGGAGGGGGTCCAGCAAAGGGCCACTTTGATGATCAACGAACTGGAGGAAAGGCTGAAAGATCTGGGACTCTTCAGTGGCCTTTCTTGAATAGAGTTGAGATTGAGAATTAATGCCTCATTCTCTACCTCTTGCAGATTACTCTAGGACACTTAGCACAACTTCTGCCATGTGCAAGATGCCCAGCTGGTAACTTTCAGCCGTAAAAGCTCACTTTATTTCCTAGTTCTCAACCCGTTACTAATCCAGGAGATGATCATTCCTCTTATCTCACAGCTTGATTTCTTTAAGAGCCTTTGAGACCTCCTATGAAATGTTCCAAAAGCTTCTGACGCCATCAGCTGGATCAGCCTAATCCATGTGCTTATTGATTCTCCTGGAGAATTGCATTCCACTTGTGAGGTTGATCAGCTTAATCTGATTGCCTGGTAATACCTGAATTGTGTAAGGGCTAATGCTAGGGCTTAAAGAGTCTAAGAGGCCCTTTTCTTCCCAATGTTCATGTGCTCTTCAGTGCACCAAATGCCTGAATTATTTATAGATATGAGAGGGAGCATGAGAGCAGCTATGCCAGCGTTGCCTAAAAGGAATTTGTCTCTAGGATCCAATTTTTCCATTAATTATGATGACATGCGGACATGACAAATGTATTAATCCTGTCAAGAAGCAGGGGTAAGGATCTGCAAGAGACTAATATGCTGTGGTGCTTGGGACAAAGGGCAAGATCTGAGTCATGGTGGGAGTGGTATTGCCACTGGTGTCACACTCAGTGTTACTGACTAATGAGGAGACAATCTCCTTGGAAACATGATTCACTTACAACCTGTGTTAATGACAGCGCATCATAAAGGGCCTAAAGGATGAGAAGGAAGGCCTGGTACAAGAAGTTGAGAAGTTCAAGAAACTTCAGGAGACTTGCATGGTGATTTTGGAAAGCAGAAACATTGATCCTGGTAAGGACCATGTGTCTCACATGCCATTCTGGTACTCGTGCTTTGAAACACCTTTGGTTTTCCCCCTGTTGTGACTCTTCATGAGACATTTGGACCCTGCATCCTCATTAAGGGAATACCGTTGTAACTCCAGGGGACTTTTTTGGTTTTGCCCCCTGGCTTTAGAGAAAAAGCTGCTTCCTGGAGTAGACCATGTCCTGGATAAACTTGGAAAATAACTTAATCTTTTTTGCTGTAGAAAGCTCACTTTGCAAAGCTGTTAGTTCTTGCAGGCAAAGTTGCCTGTGTGTTAGAGGTTCACTAATGCATCTCATACCTTAGTTACAGGCAGCACCATTTTGGAGGAGGAAGAAAAGACTCGGGAATGCCAGAGGCAGACAGCGGTAAGAAACTTCTGAAGTAGCACTAGGAGTTAAATGGGCTTTGAGGGATCCATGTGCTGCTGCCCTTGTAGGAGCAGCTGCTGAGAGCTCTGTTTATTTGCATTGTATTAAATTATTTTCCTTTCTGCTCTTCAGCTGTTAACAGAGAAGCTCATAGAAGATTTGAGGCGATTTAATCAAATGGCTGCAAAAGAAAATGAGAAACTTCAGGTAAGATGGTGACTTTGACTTGATCAGGTAACAAGCACCTGGTGCTGAGTGAAATCCTGGAGGTGTTTTGCTCCTGATCCCATTCTAGTATCCAAATAACCAAGGCTGAAAGCCTGCAGTATTCAGCTTCTGGTGTAAATACATATTGAGAAGCTGTAGGTATTACTGCCCTTCCAAATAGAGAGTTTAAAGCTGAGTTTATGGTGGTGGGGCAATGTTAATTCTCATCCAAGTCACTTCAGGTTGAATAATCTATGATTGAACTTGGAACAAGTTAGAAGGTGAATGTATTACTAAAGCCTGAGAGCTTTCAAGTTAGACCCTGTCTGCTCTGAAGTGATGGATATCAGCACTGGAAAGGAGCTCGCTCTGCTTAGGCCAGCTCCTCTCAAGAGGGAGTTTCTTGAGGCTGTTTCAGGTGCTTGTAAGCACCCAGCAGAGCACTGGTCCCCTCAAGTCTAATTGTTACATGGGAATTCAGATTTGATCTAACTTGGAACCTGTTGCATACCAAAGACCTCAGGCTCCCTGGGAAATAAGAGGAATGTGAGCACACACAGCTTCAGTAGTATTGTCTATATACAGGACAAAATAGGCATTAAATTGCAGTTCTACAATCCTAGTAAGACTTTGAAGATCTAACCAGTGAAATCACTATTATACAAGACTGACAGAACTTCAATTAGAGATAAATTGCCACTTTCCTCAAGGAACTGAGGTAAAAGACCTGCCAGTCAAGGTGGATTAATCCCAGTTTAGCTGGGGCTAAGACCCCGCTGAGGAGTTAAAATTCTTTAGCTGGAGCTGTTTTACAACGTGGCTTTGCTGTTCAGTGCTTTGTTCATAAAACAGTGTACACTGACTTCTCTACAGACCGCAACAGTGAGGTGGAAAGCAGTGGAAGAAGAGAGGCAGTGCTCCCTGCAGCAGCATTCATCCTTCCAAGCATCCATGGAGTGTTCAGTGGTACTTGACAAGCTGGAGCTGCTCCTGGCTATGTGAGGAGTGAGGATGGACTATACTGTCCGGTTTTGCTGGTTTACTCCTAGTTCAGTGGGCTCTCCTTGTCAGCCCTCACTCTGACGTGGTGGTGAGAACTGATGCACCATCCCTGTTCCGGTGCCCCTCACGGTGTTCTCCACTGCTCCCCTCGCTGTTGAACGGCTCCTCCGTCCCGGGCTCCCGGCGTGTTGTGTCTATGTGTGTTTTTAATCCATTAAATACCGGCACGTTGCTGTCTGGCGCCTTTCCTCCCCGAGGCAGCTCTGCCCGCGGGGCGCCACCGGAGCGCAGGGGCGGTCGCTCCCCTCCTCCGGGGCTGGCCCGCGCTTGCGCGCCGGGGTCGGCCGGGGGGTGGCCATGGCGGCGGCGGTGCTCGGGCGGGCGGTGTCAGGTGCGGGGCTCCGGCAGAGGCTGCGGCTTTTGCGGCGGGGCTGCGCAGGGCTGGCGGTGGACGACACGGTGAACGGGCTGAGCGCCGAGCAGCGCCAGGTACGGGCCGCCGCCGCGGGTAACGGGGGCAAGCGCGCCATCCTGCGGGGGTGTGTCGGGGCTGGCGGGCGGTGATTGGCTGCGGCTGTGGGCAGCCCGCCTATCCGCGGGCGCGCAGAGGGGGCGCTGCGACGGTCAGGGCGCGCCTCGGCCACGTGTCAGCAGGGAGCCGGGGACAGAGGGAGCTGGGACCCGCTGGAAGGCAGAGCCGGGTGTCTCCGGCCTTTCCTCGTCTGAGAACGCAACTCTTCACGGTGAAATGCCACATAACGAAGCACCAGGGAAGTCCACTGCGTTCACGATGGGCCTGTTTGATCAGAAGTCATAGGGTCCGAGTGGTTTGGCGTGGAAGGGACCTTGAAGATCGTCTAGTTCCAATCCCCTGCCATGGGCAAGGGCACTTTCCACTACACCAGTCCCTTGTAGAAATATGATCAGCTATGAATATATTTGGTAATATAAGCAACCAGAAATACAGTCATCAAAGAAGAAAAATTAATTTGGCCTCATCAAATCCTCTCAGAAGAAGTGTTGCAGCTTGTCTAGCTTGTTCTCTTGACCAATAGACCTAAAGATTTAGGGTGATAGTTCACAGCTTTACTGTTCTCTTCTGTGTTCAGTAGCCACCTGGAGCTAGCTATTACACCACTTACTCCCTGCTGTCCATGGCATGGTGTGAAAGGCAGTGTCTTTCAAAGGACTGATCCAGACAGGCTCCCATGAAACTGTTTCTCTGGAGCTGTAGCCTTATTTTCCAGATAATTATAGCAGTGCAAGCATGGGGATGTACAAAATAAATGTAACCATTCTTACTTCTTTCATACTACAGATTTCGTCTTTGCCAGGTTTATCATCATGGTTTATAGCCTCAAATTAAGTTGATGTTTCTTTGTGGTCCTATATTCAGCATGTGTAAAAGGAGGAAAATATTCTTGTAGCTCATACCTGTCTGGTGGAAAAGCTAAAAAAGGATCAGAAATAGACCTTCAGTAATGTCAAACTGTGAATTAATGGTTAAAATCTGAATTGGCTGTTTTAAAATGGCTTAGAGTATCAGTGATGCCTGTGTCTGGCCATCAATCTTTAATTGATAAAGATATTTTAATTATGGCTTTTAAGCTTTATTCTCAAGTTTACTGCTATTAGATTTGTCATAATGGAAACAGATTTAATGTGGTTTGGTTTTGTTTAAAGCTTTTAAGTCTGTCAATGAGGGCAAAACTCATTCTTTGGTACCAGAACCCAAGGCCAGGGTAACCATAGAAATGAAGATATCCTGTTCATTGTGAAAAAGGGGATGCTTTGATTGTGGGGTTGGGAAGGGCAGAGAAGCTTGTGCATGTTTTGGATTGTTGCTTCTGCCCCTTCTACAGGTTCTGGTTAAGCAGCAGAGGGTTTCAGTCTCTAAAACTGTTCCTTCACCAGCATTAATCTGTGGGAATAAGGAACCAAAAGGGAAAAGGGGATTACTAAGCTCTACTTATAAAGCTCTAGGCAGAGTTTTTAAATCTTCATATGAAAACCACTTCAGCTATTGTGTGTAATTTCTTAGGATGTCTGCAGAATACACGTATGTAAGTGTTTAGACTTCAGAACTTAGAAAAAGATGTTAACATTTGGCATGCCTATTAGAGGCATCTGCTTATAATTAAATGAAACTATAAGCAGCTACTGGGTGCAGTTAATGCATTATAAACTCTGCTCATCAGCTTTCAAAGTCTCCTGCCCAAAAACATTCCCTAAAACTCTCATGTGGGCATTAGTTCAGTAGCATTTGCTCATGCTGGGGTAAGATTGTTAAGGTTAAATGCTGGGAATAACTTAAGTGCAGGAACTTAGTGCAGTACATCAGTATCTTCTCCTTAAAACACTAAAGGGCCTTTCAAATGGTCTAGAAACCTGCAGCACTGATTTCCTTATGGGCTCGTGCTTCTGGGTTTGGGATCCTGGACTTCCCTGGCGGGGAATGTTAGCAGTAACCTAGGGAAGAAGATGGCAATATATGGATGAGATATGACGTATGTGTTTCTCCTCATCTCTTTTCCCAGCTTAGACAGACCATGACAAAGTTCTGTCAAGAGCATTTGGCTCCCAAGGCCCAACAGATTGACCAGGAAAACGAATTCAAAGACATGCGGGCAAGTATTTCATGTGTGCATCTCCTACAGCTGGTAGTGAAAGGCTGTCTGTGCTTTGATCTGTACAGTGATCCAGACGCAGCATCCCAGCCACACCACAGGAACATGTGCAGGAACTTTTCAACTTTGGAAGTCATAGAAAACCCAGGTTTTGATTTCCTCTTTTGTTAACAACCTTCAGCAACCTGGGGCAGAACCCAGCCAGGGTGTGATTAAAAGGGATTGGTAATGGTCTTGTCTGGATTCTCATCATGGTATTCCTGCTTGGCTCTGCTCAGGCTCCCTCTCTGATGCATACTTTGTGTTCTCCTAGCCAGGAGCCTTTCTTGGCTGTCAGAGTTTCCTCTCAAATTCATGGTGAAAATCTTGTGTGCAAATGGTGAAATGCAGAGTTTGAGTCGAGCTGAACCTTGCCTTCCTGATAAACCCACCAGAGGCTGTGCCACGGGCTGCTTTGATTGATGAAAATGAGACATCTAACTATTGGGTTTCATAAGCTCCACAAGACTTGAAAAGCTCAGAACATCTGCTCGGATTTCCCAGGGCTCTGATGTTGACATTTTCAGGGCTGGATGTGCAGCTTTGAAGTGAAGTGTATAAATTTAGCCTGGTGCACCAGATGTCATCTGCAGCTATTAAATAATGCTTTTTGAAGTCTCTAGGGACTATTCACTGATAATTATCTTATTGCTGGACACCGGGCCCATCTGACAAGCATTTACTTGTGTGTCTATCGCATAGTGGAGGAGAGGCAGAGAGAGGTGGCCCCTCCAGCATGTGGTCCTCCCTGGTGACACCTTTTGCTACTGCATTACATCTTCCTTCCTACTCCGTGATGCCGTGTGCCAGGCGCAGCTGATGTGTGTGTCTCCCATCAGCTCTGTACCTCCATTGTGTGGGTGTCACCTGAGTGGTGGCATTGCCACTGATAAATCTGGGTAGTGGATAAATAGAGGAGTTGGCAGGCAAGGAGGACAGCTTGTCCTCTAGCAGTGAACTTTGTAGCATGTATGTTCAACCATGCAAAACTCAGTAGTGCTGTTCAATCCCTGTGTGTGTCCTGAGAACCTACGGGTCCTTGAGTGGCCCTTGTGGATTGATCTCCTTTAGCTTCACAAATCCAAGGTTCTCTGTTATGGTCACCTTTAGTGACTTCTCTAGTACCATCTCCAAGGAGGGAACCACCTCTATCTGCCCTGGCTGCAGCATTCCCCTTTTTAATCTCTCCTAAGAAGTCTTTCTGGGCTTTAGTTACCAGTTTCTGCTTTACTAGAAGAGTTTTAAAGTGCCAGCAAATAGCAACTCATACACACACACACACACACACACACATATATATATATATATATATGTGTGATTGCAGTCACTGTAATACATGTATATATCTCCAGGGTTTCATCCACGGATAGCTTCAGCTAACTGCTATTTGCAGCAACAGCAGGCTGATAGGCCTACGCAGTGCTGCTTAAACAGTGACAAGGATGTGTGGGGTAAAAGACAAGCATAAATTTAAGTCATAACATCCTAAAGAACCCTTAGCAAGAGATAGTCGATGAAAGCCAACGTGCTGGTTTTAAATTAATGGGAGGTTTTGAGTCATCAAAGTTCTCCTTAACCAGGGCAACCAGTTACATCTCAGGCCCTGTCCTTCCACAGTTAAGTTTAGGCTTGTGAATTTTCACTGAATTCAGCAGGCTCCTCTCCTGTGGAGTGTAACTGATGTCCTGACCTTTGCCTGGGCTCCTAGTCCTAAGTATGGAGGTGCTGATGCAGGAGGAATTGGGTATCAAAGCACTTATCTCTGAGATATCACAAGGATAAGATAAACTGGTGAGTCCAGTGAGTTACCTGGGACAGCTTCCTATGCCAGTGCCCTGAGCCTGCACTGATTGCTTGTTCTGTGTTTGTAGGAGTTTTGGAAGAAGCTCGGGGCACTGGGAGTTCTGGGGATCACGGCTCCTGGTAAGTCTGTTCTCACATTACTTCAAAACCAAGCAGATTGCTGTGGACTCACCCTTTCCAGTTCATAGCAACGTGTCTGTGATGGGATGTCCAGTTCATAGAATCATGGAATCACAGAATAGTTAGGGTTGGAAAGGACCTTAAGATCATCCAGTTCCAACCCCCTGCTATGAGCAGGGACACCTCACACTAAACCATGGCACCCAAGGCTCTGTCCAACCTGGCCTTGAACACTGCCAGGGATGGAGCTTTCACAACCTCCCTGGGCACCCATTCCAGTGCCTCAGCACCCTCACAGGAAAGAATTTCCTCCTTAGATCCAATCTTCATCCAGAAGCTCCCAGCTTTTTAAAAACTTTCCCACAACTTCTGTTATTCTTCACTGCCTCAGAGTCCTTGTTCCTGGATGAGTACAAAATGCCTCTTACCGTTGTAAAAGCACTCTTCAGGAGTGGTTTCTCCAGCTATAAGCCACTCAAATGCGTTTGCACCTCTCTACTATGAAGCATTTACTCAAGTTTTGAAGAACAAGAGCTAGAGATAAAGGTATCCTAGAGCAAGCATCCATCTCTAATGGGAGAAGTTAAAGGGTCTAAAACAACCCCCTGGAAAGCTGTGATAACTAATGGCGAGCCTACCACATCCAACCAGTCAGAAAGAATCAGGGTAAATCTTATTCAGCCTCACCCAGGTTAGCTGAAAAGTGTTTTGATTCATGTTAGAGCTGACGGAGGCTGCTGTGGTCATGCTGAATGCACTAACACAGTGTAATGAGGAGAAGCCCTTAGTGCAGAAAAGCGGGCAATGGGGCCTTTATTTCCCCATCGTAAAGTCTCTGCTTCTAGATGTGTGTGTGCAAAGGCTTGTGCAGCGGCAGGCTGAATAGCAATGCCTCCGAATAATGCCTCTGCCTTTCTTTCAGTGCCACTGAGTCTGCTTGAAAGAGTCTGGATTTCTGTTTGCCCAATTTACTGCTGCTCCTGTTTTTTCTCACTCTTACCTTCTTTCTTCTTTGATGTTGTGCCTGAGGCTCATGGCAGTTTCCCACACTATAAATAAGCTATCCCCTCCCGAGTCCTGTCCTGTTTGATTTCCTCCAAGATTTACCCCGCAAACCCTCCTATGCCCAGCAGTTTTGCCCTGGTTTTTGATTGTGGAGTTGTGTGCGCTTGCTTTATTGGCATTGGTTTTGTTGTAGGAGGTGGAGACTGGGATTTAGGATGTGAAGATAATGGGAAATCTTATGCAGGCATATGCTCAGTTAAATGGCTTGTTTGGGCACCAGTGGCTCGGGTCTGTTAAAGGAGCATTTTAAACAGCAGTGCTTTCTGTTTTCTTCTTAACACTAATAAAACTGTTGGTTTGTCATTTTACAGTTGTTTTATTAGGAGCTGTGTTAGGAAATGCGAATACTGAAGCTACCATGCAAAGATAATATAGGCATGTCATATAAAGTAGTTGTGAAAGAGCGGCATCGTTCTAAATCACACTGTGGTTTGTATTACACAAGAAGCTGTCTGGCAGGATTATTTTCTTGTACCTCTTGCAGTACAACATGATCCTAGGTCAGTATTGCTTATGGCAGGCAGTTACCTTTCCTATCTCGAGGCAATAGCACTAAGCTCATCATTCTGTAGGACTGGATTGAAAACTCTTGGTTTGGCATATGTAAGAAATTGTTAAACCTGTCAGTTAGGGCCTGGATAGTAAAAGCCTGAACTCTGATGTGTGATGGAGAGGTAATGTCAAAGGATAAAGAGCCCTGCAGATAAAGGCAGGAGTCAGAATGAGTGACATGGGAGGAAAGGTTGTGCTGATTTGATGCATTAGGGGCAGTAGCCCTCCCTGAGCCTGGTTACACACTCAGCTCTCTGATCACTCTAGACTTACAAACGTATTTGCTCTCACCATTGTTGCTGCTCACTCACAGCATTCACATTGATGACAAGTAAGTGCTCCCAGATGGACTCCCTGACTCCTTTGCGGTGTTTCTGTCCTCCTGGTTTAGTTCTCCTCTTAGCACTGCAACCGCTTGCTTCTTGCCTGTAGAACAAAGCTTTTACAGTAGGATATGCCTGTGTTTGTGTGTGTATCTCTGTATATACATGTATATATTTATGTAGGCTGTCAGCTGCTCAAAGCCATTCTTAAAACTGAAACAGGGGAAGTTTAGGTTGGATCTAAAGAGGAAGTTCTTTCCTGTGAGGGTGCTGAGGCACTGGAATGGGTTGCCCAGGGAGGTTGTGAATGCTCCATCCCTGGCAGTGTTCAAGGCCAGGTTGGAGGAGGCCTTGGGTGATATGGTTTAGAGCGAGGTGTCCCTGCCCATGGCAGGGGGTTGGAACTGGATGATCTTAAGGTCCTTTCCAACCCTGACTATTCTATGATTCTGCATTTCTCAGCCTCCTCTTTTTCTCCCTGCCTTCCCTCTCTCCCTGTTCTATTGTGTGCCTTAAATCTTCACCCCCAGTTTAAGCACTTGCCATGCCTAGCTAGATCCCAGCTACAATGCTGCTGCTGCTCTGTCTCACTTCGTCTTCTCTTGAAATGCACATCCTTGCTAGGGGTGAACTGCAGCAGTTACACTTATGGATCATTCTCCTTCTGAATCAGCCACCCATCAAAGAGCTGGTCTTCTGCACATTTAGGGGCTTAGAAAAGTCCCTGGTGCCCCACTTACTGAGCAGTTTGAGGGGTCCTTGTTATGACAGACATGCATGGACCTTTACAGATTTTGCTTGTGTTTTTTAGTCCTCTCACCTAATACAATTTGCCACTTGGTGATTTGATCTTGATGGTAATATGAAGGTTGCAAGAAGGACTCATTATTGTGCAAGTGTTGGCAGCATGTTTTAGGTGTATCCTACTGCACGTTTTGTGCAGAAAATGATGATGTACAAGTAAGTTACTGATTATACTGAAGAAATAACACCACTGTGCCTTCAAGATAAGGAAACTGAATCAGGGAAGATGGGGAAAGCCAGAGGTGCTCAGCTCAGAGACAGTGTCAGTCAAAGCCAAGAGCTCTCTTGTGTCTTGGATCTCATTCAGGACTGATCCCAACCTTGGGATCTTGTGCACATGTGACATACACCACAGTGCTTAACGTGAGGTTTCTCTCCTCTTTTCAGTGGAGTATGGTGGATCTGCTTTGGGGTACCTGGACCACGTGCTGGTGATGGAGGAGATCTCTCGTGCATCAGCGGCTGTTGGGCTCAGTTACGGTGCCCACTCAAACCTCTGCATCAACCAGCTCGTGCGGAACGGCAATGAGGCCCAGAAGGAGAAGTACTTGCCCAAGGTGTGTGGCTGGAAGGGGGGGAGGCTGGGAAGCATTTGGGTTTGGGCTTCATGCAAAGATGGGCCTCACTAACTGATTTCTGTCACCCACCCTTAGGGAATACACTACTTGCCAATTTTGCCCTTCGTTTTTGTCCTATTAATCCACATTATAGAATCATAGAATGGTTTGGGTTGGAAAGGACCTTAAGATCATCCAATTCCAACCCCCTGCCATGGGCAGGAGCACCTCACACCAAACCATGGCACCCAAGGCTCTGTCCAACCTGGCCTTGAACACTGCCAGGGATGGAGCATTCACAACCTCTCTGGGCACCCATTCCAGTGCCTCACCACCCTCACAGGAAAGAATTTCCTCCTTAGATCCAATCTAAACTTCCCCTGTTTCAGTTTGAACCCATTACCCCTTGTCCTGTCACTGCAGTCCCTAATGAAGAGTCCCTCCCCAGCATCCCTATAGGCCCCCTTCAGACACTGGAAGCTGCTCTGAGGTCTCCACGCAGCTTCTCTTCTCCAGGCTGAACAGCCCCAACTTTCTCAGCCTATCTCCATACAGGAGCTGCTCCAGCCCCTGAGCATCCTCGTGGCCTCCTCTGGACTTGTTCCAACAGTTCCATGTCCCTTTTATGTTGAGGACACCAGAACTGCACACAATGCTCCAGGGGAGGTCTCACGAGAGCAGAGCAGAGGGGCAGGATCAGCTCCTTGGACCTGCTGGTCACGCTCCTTTGGATGCAGCCCAGGATACGGTTGGTTTCTGGGCTCAAGCGCACACTGAAGCCGGCTCATGTTCATTTTCTCATGGACCAGCACCCCCAAGTCCTTCTCCTTGGGCTGCTCTGAATCTCTTCATCTGCCCAGCCTGTAGCTGGGCCTGGGATTGTTCCGACCCAGGTGTAGGACCTTGCACTTGGCATGGTTAAACTCCATAAGGTTGGCATGAGCCTATTCTGTGCTGAGGTCCATGTTGGCATCTCCCAGTCTGTGCTGAGGTCCATGTCTGTGGGCAGCATAGTCCAGCTCTCTGGAGCTGTGTTACTAAATGAGGCTTTGAGGTGACACTGGGTGATATTCTTCCAGATTCCAAAGCATTTTCAGAGTTCTGAATGAAAGTCACTGCTTTCCCATTGCCCAAATGCCTGGTTTGCCTGTGCTCCTTAACTGCACGTGGAACTTCATTTGGGCCAGTGATGTTTGTGACGTGTTAAACAGATTTCAGTTTTCAAATGCATGGAAACACTTAGCCAGTACATTGAATCCCAGCTACTGGAATTATCAGCACCAGAAACTTGATTTATACCACATGCAAAGTACAGTGGCACTTCCTCAAAGCAGCCTGTTCCTATGTAACCTTGAGGTGTCCTCATTGCTGCTCTGGTGGATGTTAATGCCCTCATTCCCTGCCTTTCAATGGGGTTTGTGGTCACCTTGGTTCTTGTCATGGTTCATGACAGACCACTGGTTTTGAGCAGATCATGGAGACTTCTGTAGGAGAGCACTGATGGATTGAGTTGGTTGAATGCGTATCTTGAGCATTGAGTCTGCTTTTAAAAAGCTAAGAGATCAAAAGGAGGAGAGGCTGGGTTAAAGTGCACAGGGAGGAAAAAAGAAGTAAGGAGGAAAGGGCAGGATGAAAGAACAGTGAAGAGAAAGCAACAGCTTGGTACGAGTAGGCACAGAAGGAAGGTGTCCAGACGCTATTGCAGCGTGAGTGTGGGAGGACTGGGCAGTGAGAACATTGCTAAGAACTTTGCAATCTCTCTTCATCCCCCTCCTTTTGTGTTTAACAGCTCTTGTTGGTGTAAAAGGGCAGTCATCAGATGCAGCACAAGGAGCTTGTGAAAGGCATATGGCTGCCTGCATGGTTCCCTGGCACCTTCCTGGAGGTGGTGTTGTGTAAGCAGGGCTCTGCTCGTCTCGCTCATCCTTCTCATCCCACTGGGCTCTGGATCTGTTCCCTCAGCACAGGGAGCTCTCTGCCTGGATCTGTCAGGACCAGCAGCTCTCACGTGTGGTTTTCACACAGAACAGCTACTGTGGAGATTCAGTGCAGTCAAAAACCACCCCAAACCAGGCTAAAGAGGGAACAGAAACACTGCTGCTTTCTCTCGTTCTTATATTTGTCTTTTTTCTTCCAGCTAATCAGTGGGGAGCACATTGGAGCCTTAGCAATGAGTGAACCCAATGCTGGATCTGATGTTGTGTCCATGAAGCTGAAGGCAGATAAGAAAGGTAAAGCCTGTCGAGTGCTGCCTGGACAGATAGCTGGTGTCAGTAATGGCCTCTGTAAACTCAGATTAACCTCCCCAGCATCACTGGGTTACAATGCTTAGCACTGGGTATAGCAGGTGGTGTGTGCAGGCTTCTGCTGCCTCCCAACAGGTTCAGTGTGGGATAGAGGCAGGGAGTGAAGGCACGAAGTGGATGGTTGAAGGACTTGTGGTTGTGGCAGTTGGTGGTGTGATGGAACCGGTGGTAGGTGCCTTGGTTTGTCAGGCATTTGTTAAACCAGGAACTAAAGAAATGAGTTTTCTTCAACCTGGGAAGGGTTTGTACATGGTGTTTGTGGGGCCTTAAAGAGCATCCTTGGAGCCTGCTTTGAAATAAGTGGAGGGAGGAGATAGGTGTTGCTCTTCCCTGAGCTAACAGGTTACTGCTCTTTGCTCCTAGGGGACTACTTTGTTTTGAATGGGAACAAGTTTTGGATCACCAATGGGCCAGATGCAGATGTTCTCATCGTTTATGCTAAAACTGATGTTAATGCTGTTCCGGCCTCCCGAGGTATAACAGCGTTCATTGTGGAGAGGGTAGGTCTGATAATGCTCACAAGCTTCTTGCAGTGTGCTTTGTGAACTTAACTCCTTCACCCTAACTGGCTCCTGTAGAAGCCACTTGGATTTCTTTCTATAGCTGGATTGCATAGACCCATATCCAAGCATGTAACCACTCTTTAGGGTCAGAAATGTAGAGAGAATGGACAAGATCCTAATATAAAAGGGTTTGCTTGTTGCCAAAAATTGTCAGAGCTATTCAGTCCTTGTCAGTATTGTCCTCCTATGCCTTTATCTAACTCAGTGTGTTTGGGGTTTAGGTTTGGTTTGGGGTATTTTTAAGCAAAGACATTAAAACAGCTTTATTCATTTCTTTCCCCCCATTTCCTTGCACTGCCCCCTTGGAAGCCAAAGCAGAGCCCATCAAAGGGAGCAGAAACAGGCTGTTCAGTAGAGAGCCCTTGGAAAACAGGGATCTATTGGGTTTTTTTCTTCCCTTCTAATTATTTGAGGCTATGCTACACACAGCTCTCACCACAGGGAAGATAGGAAGCTGTAATAAAGTAAATGGCACTTGAAATATAAAATCTCAGCGATCAGTGAACCATCTGATGGACTTAACGTGACTTAGAGATTGGAATGGCTGAGTTAGTGGCAAAATAGCCTTTACTCCAGGAGAGTCAGAGTTGGCTGCTGTGCACATAATTCATTTGTTTAATACTTATGCCCATTAGCAAATGGGTGCACTCAGCTCATATGTGCCCCCACGTGCACGTGCTTCTCTGCTCATCTGCTTCCTTTGCGCTTTGCTTCGACTCCTTGCTGGTGCCCTACACATGTCCCTGTAGTCAGGGCACTTTCACAGCTCTCTAGTGATTTTTATGGGGTCTCTCGGAACTCAGATCTCAAATGTGGTTTTACTGCTTGACTTGGCAGGGAATGCCAGGTTTCAGGACAGCCCAGAAGCTCGACAAGCTGGGGATGAGAGGCTCTAATACCTGTGAGCTCATCTTTGAAGACTGCAAGATCCCAGGTGAGCTGGGCTCCACTCAGGGCAGTAGGAGTGTGCTGGTTTCCTGTCTTCATCAGATAAACAGGAGCACTAATTGCAGGCCTGTTTGGGCTGTGACCTGGAGGGCTCTGCAGATGTTATCTGCTGGTTGGCAGCATTGCAGGAGAGCTGGTGAAACTGCACAAGTGCAGTCAATGAGCACATCCCGTGCTGGGTCACTCCTCATCCACCTGGCTCTCACCCACTGCTTCTGCAAAGCCTTGCTGAGCCTTCAGAGAAACTTGTTTCCATTAGAGCTCCTCATCTCCTGTCTAGGAGAGAGCTCATTTGCCTTGACATTCTCTCCCCAAATCACTGGAGATTATCCAACAGACTTTTGGGTTGCCTGCAACAACGGAGTCCTTGATGGGGTCAGTGCCGTTAGTTATTACAGCAGGAGCCACTGTAATGGCCATTTCTGTTACTCCAGTGGCTATTTTGTAGATAGAAGAATGACCTTCTCCATAGGGCAGGTGGAGGAGGCACCTTATCAGAGCTCAGGAAAATCCTAATGGCTTATCTGCAAAGCAAGTGACTCTCCAGCTCCCCGGGCACCAAAGGCTGCTCTGCAGGAAGTGGAAGAGTTTCAGCTGCAATCTGACATTCCTGACTTCACTGGGTCCCTCTGCTCTGAGATCAGTCTTCACATCATCTCCTGGGCAGTCACCATCCAGAGCAGCAGGTTCTCATAGTAACGGGATTTCCATTTCCTGATAACTCAGAGCAGCACATCACTGCACTGTTGGCTTTGCACTCCGGCTCTTAATGCTGCTTCTGATCTCCTGCCTTGGAAGCTGAGCCCGTTTGATGCCATCTCCTATGTCTGCAGGATGTTTCTTTCAGATCAAGGTGCCTCTAGTGCTGCAGTTCCATCTACTTCCACATGGGTTTTGCTGCCATCCTGTCCTGGGTTCAGCAGTTGCAGTCACTTTTCTCCTTCTTAGCAGCTGGTGCGGTGCTGTGGTTTTGACTTCCAGCCTGGGAGCAGCGCTGATAACACCGATGGTTTTAGTTGCTGCTCAGTAAAGTTTACTCTTACCAAGGACTTTGTGAGCCTCATGCTCTGCCAGGGAGGAGGGGAAGCCAGGAGGATGCAGAGACAGGACACCTGACCCAAACCGACCCAAGAGGTATTCCATACCACAGCACGTCATGGCCACTCTATAAACTGAGGGCAGTTACCCAGAAGGGTTAGATCACTGCTCGGTCAGGCTGGGTATCGGTCAGTGGGTGGTGAACGGTTGTATTCTCTTCCCTTGTTATTTCCCTTATCATTATCGGTGATAGCAGTGGTTTGTGTTATACCTTAGGTACTGGGCTGCTCTTATCTCAACCCATGGGGGTTACATGCTTTCCATTCTCCTCCCCATCCCTCCAGGAGCAGGGAGTGGAAGGGGAGGGAGTGAGTGAGCAGCTGCGTGGTTCTGGATTGCCGGCTGGCTTTAAACCACGACACAGCCACACTGCAGTGAGTGACTGGTGGCTTTCCCATCGGTGGTATTGCCCATGGTGTAGTCAGTTGTGTTGCACTGGTAAAGGTTCAGAGCCCCAGCAGTTCTATTTACTCACATTTTCTTGCTGTGATGCACAACCGGCAGCTCTGTCCCTCCTGTGCAGTCACCAGCTTGTCCTTCAGCTCACCATGTACCTACCCATCCCTTCTCCCTGGGATGCAGCAGAGTGTTCAGGCTCTTCAGAGCTTTAGCTGTGAGCTGTCATTACTCACCAACAGCTTTGTCACTTTATGATTACTGATGCTGGCGTTTATGTTCTGTTCCTCAAAGTAATGTTTGCTATTAGTGTTTTTCTTTCTTGTCTGGGGGCTTTGGAGCTTCATTCTTCTTCTTCCTACCTCCAGCACCATGATGCTGGCCCTGCAGAGGCTGCACTTCTCCATATGCTACATCAACGTGCTCTTCAACAAGCAGGAGATAATGTGGTCTGTGAGCTTCTGCCACTGAAAACCACATTATTTCTTTCAGGAGGCAGCCTGCATGTGTCCGTGTCCTGTCTCATTTTCACTTTGCATATCGCACCTCTCAGATCTCTCGTGATCAAAGCCTGAAGCGTGTGTCAGCTCTCCTGTGTGGCGTGATCAGTGCATAATCTGTCCATCTACAAAGCACAGTTGTGAGGCCTTAAGTTCTTCCCTGATTGGAAGAGTACAGCCTTGCTGAGATGAGCTCTCTGTTCCTGCTTCTCTCTGTATACTTGCTAACAGCAGCGTGTGCTTCAGCTCGTCCCAAAGTGAAGCAGTTTCTCAGCCCGTTATCTAATGTGGCCATTCTCAGGTCCCATTTTCACAGGAATAAGGCTTGTCTTTTAAACCCACTTATAACAACTGCAGTGTTCTGCTCACAGGAGGGGGGATAATGACTGTGCTCTCCCCTCTCAGACTCATACACATCGCTCTGATGTGGTAAGAGGTGAGCTTTGCCTGTGAAGCTTCAGTTCCTGTGCTGGGAATGCTGAGAGGTGACCCAGGCACATCAGAGCAGGATTTGCATTCATTTCAGAGCCACGCTCAGTAGTCATCAGCTGGCAACGCTGTCAGTTTGGGTTAGATACAAACCAATGGGATGGTGAAGGGGGTCCCAGGCTGTTAAGTCTCCTGTTCTTGTTGGCACCAATGCTGAGCTCTCCTCTGGAGAGCATCTCACTGTAGAAAACAGGCAAGAGAACAGCAGTGATTGCAGATGTGCTTCATAACCCTTTGCTGCCTTTTCCCTTCGGGCCTTGGTTGGATTGGGAAGACTTTGCAGTGGTAGGGAGTATACAGCCAGCTCAGTATCCATCCATCCTCAGCGTGTTTCCAGCCAAAAGGGAAGGTGAATCAGACTGAAGCTTGAATCTTCTTCCCGGTGACCACAGGCCTCCGACAACAGCAGAGCTTAGTTTTGCACATGAGTAAATCCCTTTCCTCTGCCAATTGCAGCTGAAAATGTCCTGGGAGCACTGAGCAAAGGAGTCTACGTTCTGATGAGCGGATTGGACCTGGAGAGGCTCGTGCTGTCCGGGGGGCCTCTGGGGTAAGGCTCTGTCATCTCTTGCAAGGCCGGATCCTTCAGTCACCCAGTGCAGGGTGTGAAGCTGGGGATGCAGCTCCCGGTAGGGTGCATCTTGGGGGGAGAGCTGGGGCACGGGGCAGCTTGTGAGGGGAGGGGAGAGGAGAGGAGAGGCTGGGAGGAGGTGGCTGGGTCAGGCAGGAGCAGGGAGATGCTGTGGCTGCTGAGTGCTCCAGCAGGGAGCTCAGCTCCGTGCTTGCTCTGGGTGGGCTCCACCTTCCCTGTTGCTTCCCCATGCAGCCTGGAAGCAGGGCTGTGGAGCACCCACTGAGGGGCAGGGGATGGAAGCAGCAAAGCCAGAAAGGCAGCTTAGAATCATAGAATAGAATCATAGAACAGTCAGGGTTGGAAAGGACCTTAAGATCATCAAGTTCCAACCCCCCTGCCATGGGCAGGGACACCTCACACTAAACCATATTACCCAAGGCCTCGTCCAACCTGGCCTTGAACACTGCCAGGGATGGAGCATTCACAACCTCCCTGGGCACCCATTCCAGTGCCTCAGCACCCTCACAGGAAAGAATTTCCTCCTTATATCCAATCTAAACTTCCCCTGTTTCAGTTTGAACCCATTACCCCTTGTGCTATCACTGCAGTCGCTAATGAAGAGTCCACTGCTTGCAGGCCTCTGCCTCGCAGTGCAGCACAAGGGGCTTTGGAATAGACTGGGCTTGATGTAAACCTTTCCGGAGGTGGTGGATCTGCCTTGGTCCCCAGCTGCTGGGGTGTGTGTGTGTCCCAGTGTGTTACCCAGGGGATAACCAGCTCATCTGTGCTACTGACTCCTTCAAAGCCAAAGCACTCTCCAGGTTGTCACATACCCCCGGCCTGGGTAAAGGCTTTGCTCTTCATTTACCCACTCCTTAAGCTTTTATTTTGACCCTACAGTCCTTTCATTTCCCCCCCTTTTGAGGGCTCTTTTGGGGCTCTGTCCTAATCCTCATGTGGAAAGACCATCTCCCACAAAGCAGAAGGAGGATTTTGTACCCTTCTTCTTCTTGCCCATGGCTAGCACTTGAGTTGGTGGCCTCTGCAGATGCAAAGCAGCACAGGGCTACAGCTGTGACAAAGCTCTGCACCTCAGTGCCCTGCATGAAGAAGGTAAGACCTTACCACAAGATGTCCCAAATGAGCAGCCTGTAGAGCACTAGGGGATAAAACAGGACCTTTGCATTTCACTCTTTGTGGAGCTCTAGGAAGGCAGCAGCATCTCAGTTTAGGGATGAGAAGCTTTTCGCCTTAGATGGTGCTTCCAAGGTTTAATTGTTATTAAGTAATAGTTGTGTTGTTTTCCTTTTCCTGTGCTTTTAGGCTCATGCAGGCTGTCCTTGACCACGCAATCCCATACCTGCATGTAAGGGAAGCCTTTGGGCAGAAAATTGGCCACTTCCAGGTGAGGCAGAAAGGGAATTGGATGGTTTTGTTGCCTTGCTCTTCTCTTTTACAATGAGAGCTCTGTCATGGGAGGCTTTGTATGGAGTTTGTGCTGGGGATGCGCTATGTGGTGAGAAGGTGAAAGCATCTCTGGGGTGGGTGAGGGACTGGGGCTGACACTGGGAGCTTGAGGATTGGCACAGCCTCCAGCTCCATCGTATGCCTGCTGAACCCGGGCCCTCTGAGCTCTCTGGTGTCTCTGGACAGAAAGGGGTGAGCCCCAGATGATGCCGAGGTCAATCTTGCCCTCGCTCCTGTTAGCATCCCTCTTGTCTCCCTCACTGCAGCTCATGCAGGGCAAGATGGCTGATATGTACACGCGCCTGATGGCCTGTCGGCAGTACGTCTACAACGTGGCCAAAGCCTGTGACCAGGGCCACTTCAACGCCAAGGTGAGCTCACCTCTGCCTGGGGCAGCCCCTTTCCCTTTAGTGCCACACCATGGGCAGGGTGGAAGCTCTGTGCTGGGGTTAAAATCACTCGCTTGCAGCAAAAAGTGCCTTTTTTTCACCCCAAAGGGAAAGAAAACCTTGTTCTACAGATTTAGCAGCTTCAGGAGGTGTTTATTGGAAGCCCAGTCACGGTATCAGGGCTGTTACAAGAGGCTGTAGCAGTCATGCCGAGGTGGTGTCATCTCCCCAACCAGCACTGTCACCGCATCTCTCAAAGGAGAGGACTGAGTGTTTAACAGAGCACAGAGCCCTGCATCCCAAGTCAGTTCACATCAGCCTCCTGTGGGTCTGATGTGGGAGCCCACAACATGCACTCCATTTATTTATTTGTTTCACTTCTTGTGTCTTCATGTGGCCTTTCCAGACCCGCCACGAGTGTTCTGGAGTGACAGAATGACCCCTGCAGCTTCTTGTTGCTGGGGAATGAATCCTGAACCTTTGTGATCCAGGGGTTGAACACAGGCTCCTTAGCAGATGCCTGTAGAGTAATGGCAAGGTCAGAGCAACGTTTAGATGGGACACAGGCAGGGTGCTGAGGCGCTGGCACAGGGTGCCCAGAGAAGCTGTGGCTGCCCCATCCCTGGCAGTGCTCAAGGCCAGGTTGGACACAGGGGCTTGGAGCAAGCTGCTCCAGTGGAAGGGGTTGGGCTTGGAGCTGGAGGAGCTTTAGGGTCTCTTCCACCGAAACCATTCTGTATGTCCATGAGGTGACAGCTTTCCTGCCTCTCATCACTGTGGTTCTCCTTTAGGACTGTGCTGGGGTGATCCTGTACTCGGCAGAGTGCGCTACGCAGGTGGCTCTGGATGGGATTCAGTGCCTGGGTAAGTCCCTGGCAGTGACTGCTTCTCTGAGTGATTGCTGGACAGAGCCAGGAGCAGTTCTGTGTCCTGTCCCACCTTCATCCCCTCAAAGCAGAGAGGAGAAGTGACTTCTGGCTTCTTTCTGCCTGCAGGTGGGAACGGTTACATCAATGACTATCCCATGGGGCGCTTCCTGCGGGACGCCAAGCTCTATGAGATAGGGGCAGGCACCAGTGAAGTGCGCAGGCTCATCATTGGCAGGGCTTTTAATGCCACTTTCAAGTAGCATCCACCAGTGGAGGCACAGCACCCTGACCACCACGAGGCCTTTGATTAGAGAGGCTGCAGCGCACAACTCTTCTTCCTCCTGCTTGTGATCCTGGGGTGGCCACTTGTGGACTCTCTTCTGCCTCATCTGCAGACAGATGCTGCTGGACTGGACTCTGACAAGTGAGTCAGATGGAAGGAAAAGTGTTTTTCCTCCTCTTGCAATCATCCTGACTCATCCTGGTCGTAAGCCATCCTATTCCTCAGCATCTCCAGGCTGAGCTTCATCCAGGAGACACGCCACAACCCAAGCAGGCTGGTGAGCACCGTGCCTGAAAGCAGAGGCACAGGAAGTCAACCCAAACCCCCCAGATGGACAATGAGGGGGTGATTTTGTTCTTGAAAACAACCAGTGCCATTTAATAGCAAGTGCTCAGCTGACTGCCACTGGGAGGTGAAATTGCCCATCGTGACCTTCCAAAGGGATTAATAACTTCTATTCTGGGAGCTTGACGGCAAGCACATCACGGGGGTGGCTGTCACGAACACTCACTCATCGATGCACAAGCAGTGGTTTAGGTGGTGAGCCCTAAAACCTTGTTAAAACACCACATCTGTTTCTTTCCTGCTGCCTTTCCTATCCCTCTGCCACAGCCACACAGCCCCGAGCTGCTGTGATTGACTGCCGCCCGCTGGGTTATTCAGCCAGAGGTGTCAGCATCCATCATTGTGGGAACGGTTAAACCTCAGACCCGCATTGTGACACCCGTGAATGGGGCAGGCAGGAGGAGGCTGACTTTTGGGGTTGGGGTTATTTGGTATTTTCCTTTCTGGTCGTTGTTCTTTTGGTACCAGCAGTGCTCACGCTCCAGCTGGGGTTGGCTGGAGTCGGGGCGAGCGCGGCCGGGGTTCAGGGTGTTCTCAGTGTGTGGTAGGAGCAGCAAATTGCAGTGGAGCTGGCTTGGGTAAAGCAAATGGCACAGCAGCGTGCTGGTGAATCACAGCAGGATGCTGGAAATATGGCACAACAATTAATTAAACACTTGCCACGTAGGCAACTTCCCAACAGCTTCAACAAACCCGAGCTTAAAGCTTTGTGTGGTTTTGGGCTGTAGGGGGGATCTCTCTGTACCAGGTGACAGCAGAGTGATGGAGGGGTTTGGCGTGCTGCAGATGGAAGGGAAATTCCTTTCCCAGGTCACCAGGTAGGTGACCAAGTGGTTATGGATGGTCCAGAGCTTCACCGGGAGCTGCTGAAGCCAGTGGTGGCATCGCCTTAATCTTGAAGCTTCACGTGGGCTGAGGCACGGTGCTGGCTCCCACCCTGGCAGTGTCCCTGGTTGGATTTCCAGCTGTAACCCCAGGCTGGAGGCAGCAGAGAGCGGGCAGAAGTGAGCTCATTGAGCTGCACCTGAGGATGCTGTGGAAACGAGCCTGGAAGCACAGGTGGGGTGCACCTCACATGAGTGCATTACTGGACACTGAGTTGATGGGCTCAGACACGTCTGCTTTATCACTGAATGATGCAGGTGTCATCTCCTCTATGTGCAGGTCACAAAGGCGCTGTGGTGGCTGTGCCCCAGGCCCATGTCCTGTGAGAGGCAGCATCTCCAGCCCCAGAAGCTCCTGTTTGACCTGTGGGTTCTTCAGCTCTTTAGTACAGGGGTGAACCCCTGCGCCTTTCCTTGAAGGCTCTCAAGGAAGGAGCTGGATCCCTGTGTCATGGTCTCTGGCCAGAGGAGCTTCCCTGGCAGTGCCAGAGCCACACCAGGATGTTGTGAGATCCAGGTTATCATAGAATCATAGAATGGGTTGGGTTGGAAAGGACCTTAAGATCATCCAGTTCCAACCCCCTGCCATGGGCAGGGACACCTCACACTAAACCATGGCACCCAACGCTCTGCCCAGCCTGGGCTTGAACATCACCAGGGATGGAGCATTCACAACCTCCCTGGACAACCCATTCCAGTGCCTCAGCACCCTCACAGGAAAGAGTTTCCTCCTTAGATCCAATCTAAACTTCCCCTGTTTCAGTTTGAACCCATTACCCCTTGTCCGGTTGTTAAAACCAGGCTTCCTAAGGTGTCCTCAAAGAGGGGAGAGCTCTGATTTCAATGCACCTGATACGTAGCACCTTCACTTCCCAGGTTGATCTGCACCTTGGAGCTAAAGGTGCAATGCCTCAGTGCCTAATTCATGACAGGACAGGGCTGAGGGAGAGGTTCATAAGTGTTAAGCAGGTTCATCTCAGCACTGCACTGCACAGGCTCCTTCCCCTTGCACCAAGAGGGCTTCACTGTGGAATCAAAGGAAGGACTGGGAGGGCTTTGCAGGGGAAAAGGGTTCAATCCTTCCAGGACACTGGTAAAAGCAGCTTCTGCTGGGGGGGCTGCGCTCCTGGGGGTGCTTCCCAGTGGTCCTTGCCTGGTCCCCAGTGCAGCACATCCCGGCCGGCGCAGCAATGCAAACAGCGCTGCTTCCCTTCCTGTCCCTCCCTCCCTCCCACCAACCCCAGCTTTCCCCTGACTCGTTCTTATCAGGGAGCCTATTTCCAGTGCTACACGAGGCTGTGCCCCTGGGGAGCAGCAGAGCTAACAGGGACAGCGGGGCCTTGTGCCCCTGGGCATGAGCTTAACAGCATCTGCTGTGGGGCTGTGATAGAAACTGGCCTGGGCTGATAAGGCCTGGGCTGGTGGTGGGGCAGGGTGAGATGTGCTGCAGCATTCCTGCTTTTCCAGATGCTTGCCCTGTTTGCAGGCTGGGGACTCGGCACAGAAAGGGAGGGAACAGTTGGGAAGGTAAATGTAGGGTTTATTTTAGCAGGGGGTGTGGAATGGGGGGATTTTGGATGAAGCAGGTGCATGAAGCAGCATCTCATAACTTACTGGGGATCCACAGATCCCAAGATCCCAGCCTGGTTTGGGTTGAAGGGACCTGAAAGCTCCTCCAGCTCCAACCCCTGCCAGGGCAGGGACCCCTTCCACTGGAGCAGCTTGCTCCAAGCCCCTGTGTCCAACCTGGCCTTGAGCACTGCCAGGGATGGGGCAGCCACAGCTTCTCTGGGCACCCTGTGCCAGCGCCTCAGCACCCTCACAGGGAAGAGCTTCTGCCTAAGAGCTCAGCTCAGTCTCCCCTCGGGCAGGTTCAAGCCATTCCCCTTGGCCTGGCCCTACAGGCCCTTGTCCCAAGCCCCTCTCCAGGTTTCCTGCAGCCCCTTTAGGCACTGGAGCTGCCTGACCTGCCCCGTTGGTAGCCACCACCTGAGCTTGGAGCTGCTCCCAGCACCAGTTCCTGTGTTCAAAGCCTCCATCCTGCAGCCTCTGGGGGGTTTCCCAGGTTTAGGGTTTCATTGAGCTCTTGGGGGCAGCTCCATGCCGGGTTCCATATGGAGGCTCCTGGAGCACCCAGCTCTCACTGTGAGTGATCAGAGCTGCTCTGTGCCTTGGTCCCTCGGCTTGAGTACCTATGGAAGAGCATCCCGAGCGTGCTGTGCTGATGGCAGCAGAGCTCTGGCTCCGTTTGCTCTCTTGCAGGTGAATGTTGCAGCTGAAGGCGTTCTGCTGAGGAGCAGGGGATGTGCTGGTCTCAGCTGGCTGCAGAGGGGTACGGGTGAGGCCGCAGCAGCTCTGAGCACTGGCAGGTCCCCTGCTGGCCTTGGATGCTGCAGCTCTGCTGTCTTCAAGCTGTGATGAGCACAGCACTTACCCCGGGAAGCTTGTTCCCGTCTGCAGGGGATGCCCCTTTGCTCTGTGCCCCCTCTGGGGCTGCAGCCTGTGGGAAAGCGGGGCCCCGGCAGGACAGGTACTGCAGCCTGTTTGATGCAGGCGCTCCTGTGGAGGGAAGGGGGAGGTGGAGCAGGGAAGCCGGGCTCTCCCATCACTGCTGCCCTGCCCCGTGCTCTTCCAAACTATGTCCAAAACTGGGGTTCACACAGAGGCTTGGGGGGGGGGGGGGGGTGATGCCACAGCGTGAACGTGAGGTTTGCTTCATAAACTCACCGAGCACCTTTGGGTTAATGTCTGTCTGCAAGGGAAGGACTGCTGCAGAGGGTTTGGGTGCAGTGGGGCCGGCTCTGCCCCGTGCTGAGCGCTCTTTGCCCAGGGAGGTATGGCCACGGTGTGGGGCTGAGCTGCGGTTAAAGCAAATCTCCTTTAACCTGGCAAGGTCAAACCGCGCTGGGATGGTCAGGATGCAGGAGAGGACCCCGTGTTTGGGCAGCATCCCCGGCAGGGACGTGCTGGTCCCCAGTTCACAGCAGGGACCTGTGTGCGGTGTTTCCCTCCCCAGATTGTCTCCCAGTTCCCTCAGGTGCCTGCTCCAGCCTGCTGGGGTGCTGTAGGGTGACCTGCTTGCTTGCAGCAGCCCCTTGGATGCCCCTGTGCCCCCTGCTCCATCCCATGCGTGCCCTGGAGAAGGCAGGAGCCATCACGCCACTTCAGTGGCAGCAGGGACCGGGTGTGCATGTGCATGGCAGAGGATGCGGTTTCTTACCCGTGGGGCTGCTCTGTGAGGGGAAGGGAGGCTTTGATAACCCGTGGGGAGGAGGATGTTTCCCTCCTGCATCGGGCTTTGCTGAGTCATTTCGGTACAGGGTGACACATAACACAAGTGCCTTGAGTCCCATTTTCACCATGCAGAGATGTGCTGAGGCTGAGCCCCGTGAGCATCCTGCAGCTCACTGCTCCATCCCTGTTCCGGAGCATCCCTCCTGCTCCTGCCTGCCGCTTGCAGCACAGAGCAACGCGGTATTCGAAACCTCTGCTTGCTCGGGCTCTCGCTTGCCTTACACCCTTCCCAAGGCAGAGAAACCGAATCAGATGAACCATTCCCTCCTCCTGGCAGAGCTCCCTGTGGCTCAGCACGGGTGATGGAGCAGAGCCCCGCTGCTCTGTCCCCCCCGTGTCTCCCCCATGTGCCTGAGCCGCTTTCTCTGCAGGGTGAGCTCCGGTGCATCCCCGTGCTCCTGCTGCCAGGATGCAGGGGGCGAGGGCAGGATCGCTCCATCCCCACCGCGCTCGGGAAGGCTGCGGGCAGCTGCCGAGGAGGGAGCGGATCCTCCCCTTGCAGCGCGGCTCCCGCTCGGCCCCGGCCCGGCCCGGCCCGGCCCGGCCATTGGGGAGAGATTTGTATTCACTCTATAAAAGAATTCACAACTGTGAAGGGGAGACAAAAACATTCTTGCGCCGAGGGGACAATATTGAGCCAGGGGGGCCGGGGGGAGCGGGGATCGCGCCCGCACCGCCTGCACCTGCTGTTGGCTGAAAGGCTGATGCTGAGCAACCAGCAGCTGATGCTGAGGCCCCGTTGTCAGCTTGAATGGGCGGAATAAAGCCCCCGAGCGGCGCTCGCCAAAGGGGATGGCAGGCGGCCCAGCGCGGCCGGCGGGGGCCGAGGAGCCGGGGCCGCGGCACGTGGAGCGCCCGGAGCAGCGGCTCCAGCGCAGGGGTCACCGGTTCGAAGGGGTCCGGGAGAACCGGGAGCCCCTGAGCAGCTCAGCCCCCGCTGAGCCACGGCTGCTCCAGGCCCGGGGAGCGGGGCGGCGGTGATGCCCCCGCAGAGCCTTTGCGGCAGGGCTGCTGCAGGACATGCGGCCCTTCGCCACCAGCATCACCCAGGGAGGATCCTGCTGCTCCTGGGCACCCTCGCTGTTAGGGACGGACCTGGGTGGTACTTGCATCCCTCAGCGTCATCACCCAGAGGTGCCTTGGGGCAAGCCTGGATCCCTGTGGGCTCTATGATGAGCACCGAGGCACCCCACTCACACAGACCCCGTTGGAGCATCGCTGTTGTCCAAGCTTGAAGCAGGGCAGAGAGGGAAGATGGGGTTTCAGTGGCCCTGCCCAAGCCCCATCCTGTGCGGGCACATCCAGTGTTGGAGCTGGGGCAATTCCAGCCCTCAGGAGCGCCCCTGCAGCGGCTCCCTTCAGGGCAGGGTCTCCCTGCAGCTGCTGAAGGACCGAGCATCACTGCTGCGCTCCGGGGGTCTGCAGGGACACGGGGCTTGTGCTGCATCGAGCTCCCCATGAGCCACCCCCCCGGGGCCGGCTCTGCGGGCACTGGGTAACACAGCCCCTGCCCTCCCCATCCCTCGCTGCCGAGCACGGAGCTTCCCCGGAGCCAGAGCAAGCCTGGAGGAGCTCCAGGCCCCAGGACAGGGAAAAGCAGCAGCAGCCTCCTGGTGAGTCCAGCTCAGGGAGGAGAGCCCCGTGGTTGCTCTCAGCCCAGCGGGGTCCCTGGTGTTGCTTTAGCCTTCAGGAGCTCACACCAGCAAGAGAAGAGGTCGCTGTGCCCAGGGGCTGGCCTGCAACCGGGAACCTGCTTGGGAGACCCCTGGGGCAAATTCCTTTGTAGGAAGTGCAGCCCCTGGGGTTGGATCCAGAGACAGGGCACAGGGCAGTGTGATGGGCTCTATCAGATGAGCTCCGTCAGATGGGCTCCATCAGATGAGCTCCATCAGATGGGCTCCATCAGATGGGCTCCATCAGATGGGCTCCATCAGCCGGGCTCCATCAGATGGGCTCTATCGGATGAGCTCCATCAGATGGGCTCCATCAGCTGGGCTCTATCAGATGAGCTCCATCAGATGAGCTCCAATCAGATGGGCTCTATCAGATGGGCTCCATCAGCCAGGCTCCATCAGCCGGGCTCCATCAGATGGGCTCTATCGGATGAGCTCCATCAGATGAGCTCCAATCAGATGGGCTCTATCAGATGGGCTCCATCAGATGAGCTCCATAAGATGGGCTCCATCAGCCGGGCTCCATCAGATGAGCTCCATAAGATGGGCTCCATCAGCCGGGCTCCATAAGATGGGCTCCATCAGCCGGGCTCTATCAGATGAGCTCCATCAGCTGGGCTCCATCAGCCGGGCTCCATCAGATGGGCTCCATCAGCCGGGCTCCATCAGCTGGGCTCCATCAGCTGGGCTCCATCAGATGGGCTCTATCGGATGAGCTCCATCAGATGAGCTCCAATCAGATGGGCTCTATCAGATGGGCTCCATCAGATGAGCTCCATAAGATGGGCTCCATCAGCCGGGCTCCATCAGATGAGCTCCATAAGATGGGCTCCATCAGCCGGGCTCCATAAGATGGGCTCCATCAGCCGGGCTCTATCAGATGAGCTCCATCAGCTGGGCTCCATCAGCCGGGCTCCATCAGATGGGCTCCATCAGCCGGGCGCCATCAGATGGGCTCCATCAGATGAGCTCCATAAGATGGGCTCCATCAGCCGGGCTCCATCAGATGAGCTCCATAAGATGGTCAGGGCTCCATAAGATGGGCTCCATCAGCCGGGCTCTATCAGATGAGCTCCATCAGCTGGGCTCCATCAGCCGGGCTCCATCAGATGGGCTCCATCAGCCGGGCGCCATCAGATGGGCTCCATCAGATGAGCTCCATCAGCCGGGCTCCATCAGATGGGCTCCATCAGATGGGTTCCATCAGATGAGCTCCATCAGCCGGGCGCCATCAGATGGGCTCCATCAGATGAGCTCCATCAGCCGGGCTCCATCAGATGAGCTCCATCAGATGGGCTCCATCAGATGAGCTCCATCAGCCGGGCGCCATCAGATGGGCTCCATCAGATGGGTTCCATCAGCCAGGCTCCATCAGATGGGCTCCATCAGATGAGCTCCATCAGCCGGGCGCCATCAGATGGGCTCCATCAGATGGGCTCCATCAGCCAGGCTCCATCAGATGGGCTCCATCAGATGGGTTCCATCAGCCAGGCTCCATCAGATGGGCTCCATCAGATGGGTTCCATCAGATGGGTTCTCTCAGCTGGGCTCCCTCACCCCTGCCTTGTGGGCAGCTCGGGGGTGTCCTCAGCTCTGGGGCCTGTTTGCAACAAGCAGAGAGTAGAGAAGCCCGGAGGCTGCTCTGCTCTCTGTGACTGCCCACAGCAGTCATCTGCATACGGATGTGAGACCTCCCCTGGAGCATTGTGTGCAGTTCTGGTGTCCTCAGCATAAAAAGGACATGGAACTGTTGGAACAAGTCCAGAGGAGGCCACGAGGATGCTCAGGGGCTGGAGCAGCTCCTGTATGGAGATAGGCTGAGAAAGTTGGGGCTGTTCAGCCTGGAGAAGAGAAGCTGCGTGGAGACCTCAGAGCAGCTTCCAGTGTCTGAAGGGGGCCTATAGGGATGCTGGGGAGGGACTCTTCATTAGGGACTGCAGTGACAGGACAAGGGGTAATGGGTTCAAACTGAAACAGGGGAAGTTTAGATTGGATCTAAGGAGGAAATTCTTTCCTGTGAGGGTGCTGAGGCACTGGAATGGGTGCCCAGGGAGGTTGTGAATGCTCCATCCCTGGCGGTGTTCAAGGCCAGGTTGGACAGAGCCTTGGGTGCCATGGTTTAGTGTGAGGTGTCCCTGCCCATGGCAGGGGGTTGGAACTGGATGATCTTAAGCTCCTTTCCAACCCAAACTATTCTATGGTTCTATGTGCTGGGATTCCCCCATCAGCTTTGGATGCTCCTAACAGTGCCCAGAGAGGTTCATTGGGATGGGAGGTGCTGGCAGATAGGTGCAAAGGGGAGGAGGGGATTCTGCAGCTCTGCAGATGGGGAGGGGGCTTCCGCTCCACCCGCGGCCCTGCTGCTGCCGGTGCAGCTTCGAACAGACACCAGCGCTGGGAGCCCCGGGGCTGGGGCAGGGCCGCAGCTCCCGAGCCCTGCAGGGGACCTGAAAGTGCCCTTGATGACTCAGCCCAGGCGCGGGGCTTCCCCTCCCTCACTGCAGCTCCTGCCCCTCGCTGCGCTCCCTGCCAGGCCCACGAGGGCCGCAAAGGGAAAGCAAAGCTGCAGGAGCCATGAGAGGCTGAACCGGGGCCTGCGCCATGGGGCCATCGCCAGCATCACCCGCCTGGGTGCAGGAAGAGGTGGCTCAGGCTTGAGCTGCCTCTGCCCCGAGCCCTGTTTTGGTTGTCCTGGCATCAGGGTAAGGTCAGGGTGATGCAGGCAATGCTCATGTGGGTGGGTGATTGAGGAAGAGAAGGCTCCTGAAGGGGAGACCTGAGAGCAGCTCCAGTGCCTAAAGGGGCTGCAGGAAACCTGGAGAGGGGCTTGGGACAAGGGCCTGTAGGGCCAGGCCAAGGGGAATGGCTTGAACCTGCCCGAGGGGAGACTGAGCTGAGCTCTTAGGCAGAAGCTCTTCCCTGTGAGGGTGCTGAGGCGCTGGCACAGGGTGCCCAGAGAAGCTGTGGCTGCCCCATCCCTGGCAGTGCTCAAGGCCAGGTTGGACACAGGGGCTTGGAGCAAGCTGCTCCAGTGGAAGGGGTCCCTGCCTGTGGCAGGGGTTGGAGCTGGATGGGATTTAAGGTCCCTTCATCCCAAACCCTTCCATGATTCTCTGATCTGGACCAATCCCGGACCCAAGGGAGCTGCTTGCTGGAGGGAGGCTGAGCTCAGCCCCTGAGCCAAGGGCCCCTCCTGGCTTTGCGTGTACAAACCAGTATGGAGCCCAGGCACTGGTGTGCGGCTCATCCAGGTGCTTTCCAAGCCTGAGCACAGGGAAATCCCACTGGGGCATCACCTGTGGCCCAGGGAGCTCTGGACCCTATTTATAGCCTGATTTTCCAAAGCAGTGACCCAGGCAGCGTCCCTGATCCCTGTCCTCACGCACATCCATCACTGGGAACAGGACACCGGGACAGATGGAGCTTTGCCCTTGCCCTTGTGCAGCCCCCCCATTCCCGCAGCCTTCCCCCCAGCAGGACGTTTGGGATCTGTCTTTCCACTTTTATTAGGGAGAGGTTTGGGAGGCCTCACCGTGAATGGGGAGCCTGGTCCCAGATACAGGCTGTGATGGGCACTTTATTGCCGGGATCTATGGGGCTCCCTCCTGCTCCCCAGGCTGGCTCCATCTCTGTTCCCACCCAGCTCCCACATCCCTGCCGAGGCGCCGTGCTCATTCCTCCATAGGGATTCCCTGCCCATGGGAGCCGCCGGTATCCCCTGGGGATGCTGGCACTGTTGCATCCCCGGAGGAGGCGGCTGCAGCCGCAGCTCACAGAGGCTCCCACCCTCCTTTACGCTGACTCAGCACAATTTGGTAACCCAGCTTTTGCCACCAGCAGAGGCGTCCCTGCAGCTTCCCACCCGCTGCTTTTGCTGTCAGAAACCCCCTTCATGGCCACGCATCTCTTGTCCTCACTACAGCATCACTCAGGACCTGGGCAGGATCCAGCCCCTTTTTGCCCTGTGCCCTTCATACACCAACCCCCTGTTGCCCTGATGCTGCCGCTGGCATCGCATTGGGGTCCCCCCAGCTCTGCCCCATCCTGGGCCAGATGGGACCTCCTGAGCCATCCTCAGGGGCAGGAGCCCTTTGCCTCCTGCTTTCGGCTTTACTTTGGTTGCTCCCAAGGGCTGGGTGCGTGGAGGGGGCTCTGCTGCAGCACTCAGCCCCTCGGCAGCAGGGGATGGGGCTCGGGGCAGGGCTGCAGAACGAGCTGGTTCCCGTGAAGAGCAAACAACGCCACAAATCCAGGCAAATCCCACCCCTGGGCTGTGATCTGAGGGGCACCGAGCCCCACATGGGGGGGACAGGACAGGACGAGCCCCAGCACCCGGCACTGCAGCATCCTCAGGGATAGGGGGCTCGCAGAGCAAGCGCTGGGATTGAGGGAAGCGTTAACTCCATGGCAGCCATGGGGCTGCCAAGTGAATGTATTGAACCCTGCCCCATCAGCAGGGACTGAGCCGCACTGAGAGGTTCAGAGTCCTGCCCAGGGCTGTTTGGAGCAGAGCAGAGCCAAACCCCCCCTGTGGGCTTCTCCATCACGGTCATTTTGACCCATCCCTGGGGTTGGAACCACAGCTCGGTGCTGCTGGCTCTGGATGTGTCCAGGCGCTGGCTCCGCTCGGGCCTTTCCCTATGGAGTGAAGGAGCTCTTTAACGCTCCTTCTCCTCTGCAGGTGCCCACAGACCGGCTGCAGCCAATCCCCCCCAGCGCTGCAGCGCAGGACCCAGCCGGGTCCGTCTCTGGAAGCGCCTCCCCATGGAGCCTTTCCCCTGTCCCTGGACCGTTCCCGTTGCTTCCTCTCTGCAGCTCCCCCTTTCCCCGAGATCCCTTCCCAGCCTCCGGCTCCCAACGCCCGCTGCAAGGTCAGTCCTGGACCGAGACTGGAACCAGCGCCTTTCCTGCTCCCTGCCTGGGGATGGGGAGGGATGAGGAGGCAGAAAGCACAGGAAGCCTGCGCAGGGATCACGCAGCCAAGTCACTGCTGGCGCTGGACCAGTGGCTTCCATCGCTGCATCCCTTCTGCCTGTGCCCAGTCCCAGGTGACCACAACGGACAAAGGCACTGAAATCAATCCCGTCTCCATCCGGAGCCTCCCGGCCTCTCCTTCCCCTGCGCTGCAGCCCCGAGCCCCATCATTTGTTCATCCTGGGGTGCGCTTAAGCACCTGCCCCGGTGCGGTTTGAGCCGGGCACAGCCTCGGCTTTAACACTTGATGGAGCACGGGGCAGGCGGCACAGTGAGAGGTGAAGGGTGATGATCACAGCAAAGCCGTGCTCCCCCCAGCTCCCAGCTCAGGGATTTAGTGCCCATGGGCTCTGCACATCCCTTGTGCTTCCCTGTTTTCCCTTTCTGACTGGACTGGGGGGATGTTACATCCTCGCTGCGCTCGGGTGGGTGCTGAAGGAAGAGGAGAGAAGAGCATCTGGTGCCCGCTGGTCCTCGGGGGTTGGTGCTTCACTATTGCTGCAGCAGAAGTCTCCTGGCAAGGGATTGGCTCCAGTGGGCGATGTGCATGTGAAGAAGACACCTTCTTCCTTCTGCCCACCCAAACGGGGCTGGCAGGAGCCTCATCCCACCACGAGGATGGGGGGGAGGAAACCGCACCAGAGCCATCGCACATCGGCGTCTCCAGCCCTGGATGCAGGGGGTGCTGCTGGAGCGATGCTGGGTGCAACCTCCCCTGTGCACCTCCTCCAGCCCCGCGTCGCCCCTTTCCCAACGAGTGCTTCCACCCCACCATAAAACGACACAAACTGGAAGAGGAGCCCAGGGGAAGGCAGCGCTGTGGGGAAGGGTCTGCAGAAGGGCAGGGTCCTGAGCATCCCTCTAGGGATGCAGTGGGAAGAGGAGGTGTTTTCTCCCTGCTCCCTCTCCTACCCCAGCTTTTCCATCCTCAGTTTGAGCAAACCAGATCCCATCACCTTCTCCCCAGGCTGCTGATGGAAATAGTAATGGAAGTAGTGGGACCTTTTCCATTTTCATTCCCAGGTGCCTTAAAGTTGCTGGGTTATTTCCTGGGGCAACGAGGGATGCTCATGGGTTCATAACATCTTATCCCAGCAGGGTCTGCCTGGCTTTCCCTCCCCAGGACAGACCTGCCAGCAGAGGCTGTGGAGATGCTCTGTGCTGGGGCTGGTATTGCCAAAAGTTAAGGGGGTCTGACCCGGTCCATAGCTTATGGCTTTATTTTAACTCACCATAAAACCAGAGCTCTGTTCCCCCCCGTTCCTGCCCACAGCACAGAGCTGCGGCCCCCCTGGAACCACATCCATTCCTCACAGCGCTCCCTGTGTTTATAGCTAATGGAGAGAGCTTTGGAAAGAAAATATTTGCTTTGGCAATTCCCCTTTCCTCTCTTAACCCCGCTTCCCACGGCCAGGATGGAGGAGAGAGGGAGGGGAGGGGAGGTTAGAGGGGATTTGGAGCTCCGCACACCTTGCTTCTGGTGCTGTTGATGCTGAAGAGCTTCAGGATCCAGGGATTCCTGACCCATCGGGCATGCCAACCCGCGGCGGTGACGGGAAGGAGGGCAGATCCGCTCCTATTCCTCCTCCCAAATGTCAAGAGGAAGACCAAGGGGATTAAAGCGCTCAGCTGTGCTTTGATGCCTGGAAAGCTGCTGGAGTACCGGGAGGGGGGGATTTAAACCTCTTTAAGCCCCTGGAAGAGAACAAGATGATAAGAAGCAGGCAGCGAGTGCCTGCCAAGAGGAGATCCCATCAAACCGCTCAGATTTCCCTCTTTGACAAGGATGCTGCTGAGAGGGTGAGGAAGAAGCCCCAAAGGGGACACGTTCTGGCTCTCGGGAAGGAAGTGGGGTGCTCTGGGCCAGAGCTGGTCCCCAGCACGCAGCACAGCTGAGAGCATCTCTCCCAGCGCTGGGATCCTCTCCCGGCCAACAGGGAGAGGGGATCCCTATGGAAAAGGGGGGATTTTACAGGCGCATCTCCCAGGATACAGAACCCCGGGGCTGTGTTTCCAGGCTCAGACAGGAGCTCGCAGCCCGGACACGGACCTGATTTCCTTTGCTTGTAGCTTGGTTTTAACCAGTTTCATCTCCCCAGGCCTGACCAAACCCAACAGCTCCACATCCCCCTTGTGCTGCTGCCCCAGAGCGGGATCAGGGTGCAGGGGGGTCTCACAGAGCGCATCAGAGGGGCAGGATCCCCTCCCTCACGCTCTGGGGGTGCACCCAGCGCACGGGGGGTTCTGGTACCCTGGGATGGGAGCAGTGGGCAGGCTGCAGATGGGGCAACCCCAGAGAACTGCAGGTACTGGAGGACCCCAATGGACAAATCTCAGCATCTTCGGGTCCCTCCAGCTGAGCCGGGCTGGCTCGGGGCTGTGGTTCAAGGCAGATGTGATGCCCTCACTGTGATGGAGAGGGGTGTAACTTCCCTGGCTGGCAGTGTTCAACCCAGGGCAGCCTTCCCTTTGGGGAGCATCTTCTCCCACCTGTGCGGGCAGGAGCGGCTCCACTGATCGGGGCCGTGGCATCATTCCCATAGCAACAGCCTGGGAGGCTGCAGCGGGAGCATCCTGAGTCTGTTGCCGGTTCTGGCACGAGGAGAAGCCAGGCTTTATGGGATTAGGCAGATCCCAGCTCAAACATCCAGGGAACACTGCTGGGAATAATGAGCAGTAATAGCAAAATAAATGGCTTTTGCTGCAAGGCTCTGTCCAAACAAGAAGATTGCTCCAGCTCGGTCAGGCCTGACTTGGTTTCACGCTGTGGGAGAGCCCTCTGAGGGGGGGTTGAGCTCTGTGTCCACCCATCCCAGCCTCTGCTTGACTTCCTGACCACTCCAGTCAAGCCAATTGACCCAACTGTTGGGGCTGCTCAGCCTGGAGAAGAGGCTGCGTGGAGACCTCAGAGCAGCTTCCAGTATCTGAACGGGGCCTATAGGGATGCTGGGGAGGGACTCTTCATTAGGGACTGCAGTGACAGGACAAGGGGTAATGGGTTCAAACTGGAACAGGGGAAGTTTAGATTGGATCTAAGGAAGAAGTTCTTTCCTGTGAGGGTGCTGAGGCACTGGAATGGGTTGCCCAGGGAGGTTGTGAATGCTCCATCCCTGGCAGTGTTCAAGGCCAGGTTGGACGAGGCCTTGGATGCCATGGTTTAGTGTGAGGTGTCCCTGCCCATGGCAGGAGGGTTGGAACTGGATGATCTGAAGGTCCTTTCCAACCCTGACTGTTCTATGATTCTATGATTCTAACTCACACCTCGAGCGCTCCCATGCAAGGACCACTTTACCCCAATTCAAGGTGGGTCTTCTCCAACGTGATCACCCCATAGAGGAGCAGCACAGGGGCTCCACCAGCCCTTCCCCGTGGACAAAGCCTGCCAGCCCGTGTGCTGGGATGGGGTGGTCCCTGTGACCAGGCAGCTAAAGCACAGCAATGAGCTGGTGATGCAGGAGGTGGTGAAAGCATGGAGGAGGTGGTGATGGATGGAGACTCAGACCAGAGAAACAGAAGTGACCCCCTCATTCCTCAGGTGTGGATGCAGGGCTGGGACAGAAGCAAGGGACAGAAGCTGGGATTTCATTGATACTTCTGAGGAATAAGTAAGTTATCAGATTCGAGGCCAAGAGCAATCATTAACATGCAGGGTCTGATGAGTCACCGTTCCCCACAGGCTCTGGCACTAAGCCCATGTCGATGGCTGAGGTCACACCTTATCTTGGGGTCAAGGCCTCTCACCCTGGGGAATGAGCCCCTCTTTAGCTGAATGTTGTTGGTCATTGATCACCCTGGTGGCTCAGAGCTTGTGGTCACTGCCCAAGGCCCACTCAGCTCCATTTGCCAGCCAGAGTTCAGCAGAAAACTGCCTCAATGCATTCAGGTTCCCTTTTCTCTGGGTACATCCCTGCCTCCAAAAGGCAGAAATCTTCCCACTGGGGGAATGCTTTCACCTGGTGGAGTACAAGTCCTCATGTGAGTATCTCATGAGGATGCTGGGGTTGATAACCACTTCTGCAAGGGCTGCAGCAGCCAGGACGCTGGTTTGAGCCTCTGACCAAACCCACCATGGGGCAGTGCCTGCAGAAGGACTCACAGCCTTCTCTGCAGTAGCACCCCATCATCCCTCATCCCCGTCATCCTGCATCCCCATCGTCCCTCATCACCATCATTTTGCATCCCCATCATCCCGCATCCCCATCATCCCACACCACATCATCCCACATCCCCATCATCCTGCATCCGCATCGTCGCTCATCGCCATCCTTTTGCATCCCCATCATCCCGCATCCCCATCATCCCGCATCCCCATCATCCCACACCGCATCATCCCACATGCTACCTTAAGCTGTGCAAACCTGCTCAGCTCCTCCCTCTCGCTTCTTCCCTGACTGAATCCCAGCACAAACCAGCCCCATTCCTCCCCAGCTTTCCATTATCCCCCCAAACCCCCTTTTTGCCCAGCTGTGCCATGGGAGCCCCTCCAGCAGCCTCCCAGCAGCTCCTCCACCATTGCTGAAGTCACTGCTGTGCTTTCCCAGGCTATTTGCAGGGAGATGAGTTCTTCCCATGGCTCCTTCACAGTCCAGTGTTTCCCAAGGAACAGGGGGCTGGTGCATGAGCAGCAATCCCGGTTCCACTGCTTGCAGCGCACTGAGCCTGAGGAGCTGTTTGGTGCCATTTGCTGCTCAGAGCATCACAGGGACAAACCAGGGCTGGGAGAAGAGGAAGAGAAGGCAGAAGTGACCAGAGCCATGGTGGGGAGCTCCTCATGGGCCTGAGGCTGATGGGGAGATGGGAGCTGGTTTGAGGGCTCCCTGAGGCAGAAGCTCCTTCCCAAGCAGTAAAGCTGCTATGGGTTTTCTTCTCCCATTGGATCAAACCCGACCCCGAAGCTGAGGTGTGTCCCAAAGCCTGGGAGGAAATGGTGGATTCCCTCTTTATCTCTTTCCTTTTTCTCTCTCATTATAATGCAGAAACAAGGAGGAAAGATAGGGGAAGGGAACATAAAGAGGAGCCCAGTGCTTTTCCAAATGACACCTGCTGAGCGCTCAGTGCTCATCCCTGCTGGAATGCATCAGGTTTGAACCAAGAGAAAGGACAGAAATGGGAACTGAACTGGAAAACCAGTGCCTAAGGGGCTGCAGGGAACCTGGAGAGGGGCTTGGGACAAGGGCCTGTAGGGCCAGGCCAAGGGGAATGGCTTGAACCTGCCCGAGGGGAGACTGAGCTGAGCTCTTAGGCAGAAGCTCTTCCCTGTGAGGGTGCTGAGGCGCTGGCACAGGGTGCCCAGAGAAGCTGTGGCTGCCCCATCCCTGGCAGTGCTCAAGGCCAGGTTGGACACAGGGGCTTGGAGCAAGCTGCTCCAGTGGAAGGGGTCCCTGCCCTGGCAGGGGTTGGAGCTGGAGGAGCTTTAAGGTCCCTTCAACCCAACCCAGGCTGGGGTTCTCTGATAAACACCGCTTCAGTCACACACACTCCAGGTTTAATCTGTCCATTCTTCATGCATGGTTTATTTTCATTTTACGGTGTGGTTTTTATCCTCAAGAATGTAAGTGTGATTGATAGAGCACAGGCTGCTGCTCTGAACTGCCCGGGGAGTGGCAGGAGGATGCTCTCAGGGCATCTCCGTGGCCTGCTCTGGTCTTGCTCGAGCAGCTCCACATCCCTCTTGCGCTGGGGCCTTTGGAAACGTGGTAAATCTCTTCACCACGTGCATGCAGAGCCACCGTTTCTGTTTCCCTGGTGAACGAGGAGTGATGAAGAAAGAGAGAGAGAGAAAGATAGATAGAAGACAGAGAGAGAGAGAGAGAGAGATAGAAAGATAGATAGAAGACAGGAAGGAAGGAAGGAAGGAAGGAAGGAAAGAAAGAAGGTAGGAAAGAAAGAAGGTAGGAAAGAAAGAAGATAGATAGATGATAGATAGATAGATAGATAGATAGATAGATAGATAGATAGATGATAGAAAGATAGATGATAGATAGATAGATAGATAGATGATAGATGATATGGATGGATGGATGGATATAGATAGATGATAGATAGATAGATAGATAGATAGATAGATAGATAGATAGATAGATAGATGATAGATGATATGGATGGATGGATGGATATAGATAGATGATAGATAGATAGATAGATAGATAGATAGATAGATGATAGATTCCATTAATACTACATATCCACAATTTCAGGTGTGTGTACGTGTATACAACTGTAAATAAACCAAACCCCAGCCCAGGGGGTGAATTCAAGCTGCCCAGCAAAGGCTCCCGTGCCCTGGCTCCCTGCTCTCCTCCACCCAAACCCTTTCCTTACCACCTCCCCTTGCAGTGGGGGCATCGCGGCTGCACCGAGCAGGGCTGTGCCCCATACACATGCACACCGGGGGGCGTGGAGAGGTCCTCGGGGACCGATGGGGCAGCAGGGGACAGGGGAAGGATGCTCGGGGGCACAATGATCGAGGCGGGGCTCTTCAGGCTTGGATGCTCTGGGGGACGGGGATGCTTGGAAGTTGTTAAGTCCGGGTCGGATGCTCTGGGGGACAGCGGGATGATGCTTGGGGGTTCAGATGCTCTGGGGGTCTGGGGAATGATGCTCAGGGGTCGGATGCTTGGGAGGTTGGACGCTCGGGTGGCCGGGGGGATGATGCTGGGAGGGTCGGATGTTGGGAGGTCGGATGCTCGGGGCGGGGATGCTTGGATGGACGGGGGGATTATGCTGGGAGGGTCGGATGTTGGGGGGTCGGGTGCTTGGGGGGGGGATGCTTGGGGGGGGATGCTTGGAGGGACGGGGGGATGATGCTCGGGGGGATCGGATGCTCGGGGGTTCAGGGTTCGGATGCTCGGGGGGATCGGATGCTTGGGGAGTCCGGGTTTGGATGCTCGGGGGGATCGGATGCTCGGGGGTTCAGGGTTCGGATGCTCGGGGGTTCAGGGTTCGGATGCTCGGGGAGTCGGAGCTCGGATGCTCGGGGGGATCGGATGCTCGGGGGCGGCCGGGGCGCCGGGTCCCGGTGCAGCCGCCGGGGAGGGCCCGGCCCGGGGGAGGTGTCGGGGCCCAGGGCGGGGAGAGCGGGGACAAAGAGGGGAAGGGGCGGAACCGGATCCGGGGGGGGGCGAGCGGCGGCCCGGGAGCGGGGCGGGAGCGGAGCGGGGCGGCGGCGGCTGCGCAGCCTCCCGGGGCGGGGGCGGGGGGGGGGGTTCCGGACACCCCAAATCCCGGGCAAGGGAAGTTCCTTCTCAGGAATCCGCCGCTTGGGTTCGAGGGGAGCCCCTGGGTCCATCCTCGGGCCGGGGCTTAAACAGCAGCCGCCGGTAAACACCCCCCGGCCTGGGTCCGGGAGCGGGGACCGGCCACATCCAACGGGTCTCCATCTGTGTGCGCATCGGCACCAGCAGCTGCGTGTGCCCGGCTCTGGAGGCGGCTTGGGGGGGGGGGTGGGGGGTCCCATCCCACGGTCCCTCGGGTTCTCCTGACACAGCTCATTGAAGCCAGTGTTCACCTGCATCCAGCCACCCATGCACTGGGGTTTGGATGGAGAGGGTCACCCACCACAGGTTTGTTTAGACCCCTGCAGCACCCGTCAAGTCTCCAAATCCCAAAGGTCTGGCTCAGAGCTGTGATCATTTGCTGTTGTAGTCATTCTCCTATGTGAAAATGAAAAGTCACTGCTGGCTGCTTCGTTCTCCTCGTCCCCACACTCCCAGTGATGCTCAGCACTGCAAGGTCCACCCAGAGTCCCACTCGGAGGTGATGTTTTAAGCCCTGAGGGTTGTTCCTGTTCCTTACATTCAGCTCGAGGATGCAGCAACACTTCCCTGGGCTCTTTGTAGAGAACAAGCCCCAAAAGCCTCATTGAGGCAATAACAGCTCCTTAGTGAGGGAATGTCGGGCTGGTACGAGGAGCAGCAGGAGCTTCATTCCCAGCTCAGCCCCTTACCCTCCTCCTCCTCTGCCCCCAGGCTCCCTCTCACCTACCCGAAGGTCGGTCCTGGCCAAGGCAGCAGCATCAGCACCGCCAAGCATCAAGGCAGCAGCATCAGTACCTGGCCAAGGCAGCAGCATCAGCACCGCCAAGCATCAAGGCAGCAGCATCAGTACCTGGCCAAGGCAGCAGCATCAGCACCTGGCCAAGGCAGCAGCATCAGTACCTGGCCAAGGCAGCAGCATCAGTACCTGGCCAAGGCAGCAGCATCAGCACCTGGCCAAGGCAGCAGCATCAGTACCTGGCCAAGGCAGCAGCATCAGTACCTGGCCATGGCAGCAGCATCAGTACCTGGCCAAGGCAGCAGCATCAGCACTGCCAAGCATCAAGGCAGCAGCATCAGTACCTGGCCAAGGCAGCAGCATCAGTACCTGGCCATGGCAGCAGCATCAGTACCTGGCCAAGGCAGCAGCATCAGCCTGGGGAGCCAGCGCTGCTGCAGGCAGGGTGCACAGGAGCCGCTGCAGGTTCCAGGGGCTGCCACCCCGAACCCTCCCTGCTTTTCCCCAGACCATCACAGAGGGACATCACAGACCTCAGGTCACCCAGTCCAGCCCCTGCTGAGGCAGGGCACCCAAAGCAGGGCACCCAGAGCAGGGCACCCAGGGACGTGTCCATGGTGGGTTTGGGATGGCTCCAGAGAGGGAGACTCCACAACCCCCCCCGCCCCGGGCAGCCTCAGTGGAAAGAATCGATTCCTCATGTGGAGGTGAAACTTGTCATGGTTTAGTTTATGGCCATGGCTCCTCACCCGGTCTGAGAAGAGTCTGGCACCATCCTGCTGGCACCCACCTCTGGGCTGACTGATGAACCCCTCTCAGGCTGCTCTTCCCCAGACCAGCCAGGCCCAGCTCCTGCAATCTCTCCTCATCAGGGGGATGCTCCAGCACCCTCAGCATCCCTGTGGCCTCCCCTGGACCCTCTCCTTGTCTTTCCTGTGCTGATGAGCCCAGCACTGGACACAGTGCCCAGATGTGGTCCCACCAGGGTCGAGCAGAGGGGGAGCATCACCCCTTTGACTGCTGCCACACTGCTCCCCATGCCCCCAGGATGCTCTTGTCCTTCCCTGCCACCAAAGCAGCTGTGGAGGAGCAGACGCGGTCCCCTCTGCCATGGGCAGGGACCTGAGGAATGTCCCTGTCACATCCGTGTGCTGGCAGGAGCTCCCGTCCACCTCAGGGACACGGAGAGAAGGGGCTGAAGTTTCTCCTGGAGCTGCAGCTGTTTCCTATGGAAACACGGATTGGCCGGGCTGGTGCCTCCGGGATTTCTCCCTGGGTTTCCTGTATTAGCTCTGTGCGAGGAAAAAAGCCCCTGTTTGAAGCCATAAACACAGCGATGGGTTTGTTCCCACTGCCTGATCCAAGGGAATGTTCTGCCCCGAGCCCAGCATCCGAGCGGGGGGCGAGTGGTGCTGCAGCCCCATCCCGCAGCAGCGCCGGCCACAGCTGGTCCTACAATCACTGCTTGCTTTCCCATTGTGTCTTCCTGGGACATGTGTTTTGTGTTCCCATTTCTCCAGCCCCCCCGGTTTTGTGAATCACACTTCATAAAGCAATGGCTACCTAGGGAACGTGAGGCAGAACATTGGATTCTTCCCCTGCAGAGGAGTTTTTCACTAGCGCTGCCATGACCCAGCTCATAAAGCAGCATCTGTGGCTTTAATCCGTATTTTGCAGTGTAGTCAAGCACACACCTACGTCCACCTCTGTCCATGATAACGCGTGGGTATGGCTTTAACTCTTCCTGCTGTGATGTTCTGCTTGCCTTTAATCCAGGTCTCATTTCCTGGTCCGCACCAAGCTAGTCTCCAGGATAACTCGTTGTCCCTCCATTTTTAGTCTCCATCAACAGATTTGGCTACTGGTGCTTATGTATTCCTCACTTGGAAGTGTTGAGATGAAAGGTTAAAGAAGCAGCATAACAGCAATCCCCTTCCTTCTGCAGTGCACATGGGCTGAGCTTCGCTGGCACCGCTGCTGGTGGACGATAGGAGCTGACAGAGGCAGCATCAACTATGACTGAAATCAGACGTAAATGAAAGCCTCCTAGCAGTAACCAAGCTGAAAACTGCAGATGATTCCCTGAGACGCACGCACAGCGCTTTTCCTTTGCCATTTTCCATGCAGGTAATGAGATGGGGATGAAACCTCCGGGCTTGGCAGACCCCCCTCGTCCATCCCAAATCCCTCCCGGCTTCTTTCGATGGAAAAAGGGAATATTTCACTTAACTAAGAATGAGCAAAAGCTGATGTTTAAGCAGAAACCTCAAAGGAAGCTGCCTGTGTAACCACAGCTGGGAAGCTGCGTCCCTAAATACTGACAGCCAATTTGCTCTTTTGGTGTAATATAATTCCAAGTCAGTCAATAGAGCTCCGCCAGGGATTCATTTGGCCTTTCGTATTTACTGGAGCAGGGAAGAAAAGGAGGGACCACTAAAACCCATCTCTCGTGCCACCGGAGCCAGTGCAGCACAAGCACTTCATGTGCTGAGACATGGGGTGGGAGGGGATAACTCAGCTGATTGGGATTTGGGGATGTTTCCTTGGTGCCAGCCCTGTTCAGGAGATGCTTGGAGAAGGTGGGAACACGGGGATGCAGCTGATGGGCTGGGGTAAAGAAGGGACATGGAGCTGCTGGAGCGAGGCCATGGGGATGCTGTGAGGGCTGGAGCAGCTCTGCTCTGGAGCCAGGCTGAGAGAGCTGGGCTGGGGCAGCCTGGAGAAGAGAAGGCTCCTGAAGGGGAGACCTGAGAGCAGCTCCAGTGCCTAAAGGGGCTGCAGGGAACCTGGAGAGGGGCCTGGGACAAGGGCCTGTAGGGACAGGGCAAGGGGAATGGCTTGAACCTGCCCGAGGGGAGACTGAGCTGAGCTCTTAGGCAGAAGCTCTTCCCTGTGAGGGTGCTGAGGCGCTGGCACAGGGTGCCCAGAGAAGCTGTGGCTGCCCCATCCCTGGCAGTGCTCAAGGCCAGGTTGGACACAGGGGCTTGGAGCAAGCTGCTCCTGTGGAAGGGGTTGGGGTTGGAGCTGGAGGAGCCTTAAGGTCCCTTCCAACCCAAACCAGGCTGGGTTCTGTGACTCCTCACCCAGCCCTGGGACCCTCAGCAGACGGGATGGGTTTAATCCCACATGGGGGCTGTTTGGAAAGGTGGGAGCTGGGGATCCTCCCCCTTGCAGATGCACCGTGCCCTTCCCTTAAGCCAAGTCTTTCCCGAGGCCTGACCAAGGAACCGCTCGGTGCAGCTCCTCCAGGCTGCTGCTCTCTCTCAGTGCATGAGCTTGCTCGCATTGAGCCTGTCGCTAAAGCTCCCGTGCTCTTTGCAGGCTGCCTATGGGGTGGGAGCCTTCCATGGGTGCTGGGGTGGTCTGCAGGGACTGCCGGTGCGGGAGGCTCTCAGGGCTGCGTTACCTCTTGTGCTACAAGGGGGTGCGGGCACCCTGCGGGCACAGACCCTGCAGCCCCCACTCCCTTTCTGTCCTCACAGCGTTCTGGGGCGGGGAAGGGGGGGGATTCCTTCCTCTTCTTCGACTTTTCTGTGATGTTTTAAGCTCGCCCCCGCTGTTCCTGCAGGCGGGAGGAGCTCTGGGTGTTGCTCGGGGGGTGCGCAGTGCAAACACCCCTTATCCCAGCCGGGGCCGCTGACCTGCAGTGAGCAGGGGGTGCTGGGGAGCTTCCCTTTCCCTCCCATGGGACAAACGGAGCTCTTACTCCCGAACCCAAGAGCCAAGAAAAGCAGAGATCCTCTTCCCTGGCATCCCTGTGCTCAGTGGTGACATCCTTCTATCTCAGTGGTGACATCCTTCTATCTCAGTGGTGACATCCTTCTATCTCAGTGGTGAAATTCCCTTTTCCCTCCCCAGCTCAGCCGTTTGTGTCTCCCACCCCAATACCTGTGGAGATGAGGGGTGCAATGGGACAGAACTGGGCCCTGAATCTCTGCTGCTGCCTGGCCGGCACTGGAGCTGCTCCAGCTCCTCCTATGGCTTTGGGGCTTTACAACCTCTTGTGCCAAGCGGGACAACCTCAGCAAGTCACTGCTGTAGCCCAGAGATGCGATGGGGAGCGGTGGCTGCTCAGGCAGCAGAACTGCCCTGGGTGCTGTTCCCCTCCCCGAATCCGGGCCAGGAGTCAGGGTGGGAAGATGCTGTTTTGGGGCTTCGGTGGTTTGGGCTTCCTGGTGAATGAGGAAGGAAAAGCCAGCCCCGTGTCTGGTCTGCCTCTGCGCTGACAGGGTGAAGAAGAGCAGACACCAGCCACGCTGCGCTGTCATCAGCAGTCAGCATTGGATGTTTCCCCTCATCCCTGCAGAAAGGGGCGAGGAAAGACGCCACCTCAGAAGAAATGAGTTTCTATAAAGGAGAGGGAGCTTTTTGCACTCTAAAGCGTTGTGCTCTTCACTCTTGTGCAGCTCGAGAGCACACAGTGCCCATCCTCAACCTGCCCGTGCTCCAGTGCTCTCCTGTTGCAAACGGCCGGAATAGGGAAAGTGGCCTCACCTCCAGCTCCACCTCTACAGGCAGCTGTTAAATGTCTGACACTTGTTGCTCACCTTTGCCACCAGTTTGTCCCACATGCTGTAAATCTGTAGGTTCATTGCTGGTGTTGCAGCACGGCTTTGGCTGAGCCTAATGCGGATCAGACACAGCAGCAGGAGCAGGCTGGGGTCTACTAAGGAGCTGCTGTGTGGTTGGAACTGGATGATCTGAAGGTCCTTTCCAACCCAAAGCACTCTGTGAGTCTATAAAATGTGGGGCTCATTCGTGTGCTCTGTTTCTTCCTGAAGGGCAAGGGCTCATGTGTGTGTGTGAGGGAGGTGTTTGACACCGACCCTGTCAGCCCACACAACGAGCTGCTGAGCAGGGAGGGCGTTACAAACCACTCCAGCAGCCAGTGGCCGGGATCGAGGTCCCCAAGCCCCTCAACCCAACATCCCAGCTACTTTCCCCTCTCATGTTCTGCTGTGTCCACAGCGTGTTTGGGAACTGCTCATTTGATCATGATCTGGGGCTGGTCTCACACACACCCCCTTGCCTGAGGGGTTTCCCACTTGAATGCTGCCTGATCCGCCGGGAAAGCGCATTGATCAGCCCCATACAAACACAGGTTATCTTCCAAGCACACTAAACCAGGGGCTCTGTGATGATGGGGAGGTGCAGAAGCCTTGTGGGCTTCCAGGGTTGTGGCTGTTCAGGTTATTCACTTTAGCTCTGTCCCTTTTGCTGCATCCCCAGTGACCAGTGCTTGTTCCAGGCTTACTTGGATGTCATGCTCAGATGCAGCACTCGCTGCTGGGGACTCCTGGGCCAAGCTCTGACCCTCTTGCTGAGCCTCCTCATTGCCTAGGTCACTCCAGAAACACGGTGGGAGCACAGTTTATCCCCCAGCTCACGCTCGGTGACCTACATCAGGTGAAAAGCACCAATCCCTTTCCTACATGCGCTTCCCTACCGGCAGTCAGCACTGCCAAGCCCGTGTTGTCCATGGGGTCACTCAGTCACCGTGTCCGAGCTGCTGCTGGCAAATATTGGGGCTGGCAAATATTGGTGGAGAGCGGCTCTCCTCCTGTCCGCTGAGGAAGGAGGAGAAACTTCAGCTTCAAGCGTCAGATACAAAGGAAACCACGCACTTTTGGAGCTGGTGCCTCCGAGTAACCGAGTTTCCCCTTGATCTTCCCCTGCATAGCATCGGGGTCCTGCAAAGATCACAGCAGGGGCTGATCTTGCTCCTGCTTGTGGGACCCTTGTGGACCACAAGTGCAAGGCAGTATTTGAGGTGGGTTCCTGCAGTTTCGCTGTATTTCAAGCAGACCCTCGGGACCTGGGGGAGTTTAACGCCTTGTGTGTGCAGTTTTCTCTCCTGGTGTACTTTGGGTTGCTTGTCCCACGTGCTGGTGTCCCGCTTCCAGCAGTTTCCTAGGTCTAAGAGACATAGGACAGCAAAAAATGCCTGTTCCCAAGCTAAGGGAGGAACTTCAGCAGCAGGGGACTGCGGTCCTGCCAAAGCTACCCCATCACTGGTCAAATAAAGGCCAGGGCTTGTTGCAGCTCTCTCCTTCGGGTGTTTAAACTCAGTTTTCAGGGGAATATGGAGAGTTGCGGGCACTGTCCTGGCTGGGATGAAGAAATCACTGCTGTGCCTCAGGCCTGTTGGTGGAGCCCATGAAGACCACGTCTGGTGGGGACACAACGTGTTGCAGTAGGGACGGGCTGCACGGGGACACTCTGGGGCACGGGGTTACCCCCCATTGACCTTTTCCCCCGCTGGCATCGCACCGATGGGGGTTCCGGGGCTGCTCGGAGGGAAGCACCCACACAGGGGGCGGCCTGACCTTCACCTACGCCGGTGCCTGTGCAACGATGGCCCCGGAGCCCCCGTGTCCTCCCTCCCTCCCTCCCTCCTCCCCGGCAGCTCCCGCACCGAGCCCGGGGCTGCACCGCCCCAGAGCCCCCGGGCACAAGGACGTGGGGACGCGGCTCCGGGGCCCGCTGGTGGCCGGGCAGGGGGCGGCCGGTGCCGGCTCCGGGGTGCGAAAGCGGCTCGGGGGCCGCTGGGGAACCGCCGGGGCGGCGCTGCCAGGCGGGAGCGGGGCGCGCCTCCCGCTGCGCGCCCGCGGAGGAACCCGCGCGGGTCGGGGGCTTCGGCGGCGCCCCCGGGGGAGCGGGAGGGGCCCCCCTGGCCCGGCCGCGGTACCGGGGGCGGGGGGGGAACCGGGGCGGGGGGGGCGGCACCGGGAGGTGGGGGGGCAGCGGGGCGGTGGGGGGTGAGGGGCGGGGCCAGCCGCGGTGATTGGCCGGTGGCTGCGAGCAGGAGCGCTCGCGATTGGCCGTGGCGGCGGAGCGAGCGGCGGAGCGGCGGGCGGCGATTGGCTTCGGACGAGGAAGTAGGAAGGAGGCCGGAGGGGCGAGCGGCTTGCGGGGAGTTCGCGGCGGCGGTGGCGAGCGGCGCCTCCCCCCCGTCCCCTCCGGCTGCTCCCCGCGGCCCCGGCGCCCGCCCGCTCCCCCCCCTCCGCCGCCCCGGCCTCTGCGCGCCGCCCGCCCGGGCCGCGCCGGATCGCGACGCCCTGCGGCGAGGGCGGGCGGCGGCGGCGGCGCCTCATCCCCATCCCGCAGCCGGAGAGGCGGAGGAGGAGGCGGCGCTGACGCAGCAGCGTGGAGCCCGGGACTCGGGCGCCCCGGCAGCGCTCCCGTCGCTGGATCTCTCCCCAGCCGGGGCCTGCGGCAGCCCCGCGGCGCGGGAGCGAGCCCCGGTGAGTCCCCACGCGGCCGCGCAGACCGGCCCTGAGGAGCCCGCGGCGCCGCCTCGGACCCTGCGCCCGCGGTGGCTCCGGCGGCCGGGAGCAGGTGCGGCTCCGGCGGGGGGGGAGGGCGCGGGGACCCCGGGAACTTTTCGCCCGCGGTGAAGGCTCCGGAGCCCCGGGGAGGGCTCCCGGCGGCGGCGCCCCAGGGGAAGCGGCCTCGGCGGCAGGTGGGGCCGGGCCGGGCCGGGCCGCCCCTCAGGTGCGGGTGGCGGTTGGGCGCGCGCGGCGGCCGTTAACTTGCCGGGTCCCGGCGGCGGGAGGCCGAGCCCGGCCCGGGCCCACCCGAGCCCCGTCCCTCGGCCCCGTTGCCGCGGGTCCTCCCGCGGGGCTCGCCCCGGCGGCTCGGCAGGACAAAGGCGGTGGGGCGGGGGCCGGGCCTCCGGGCCGGGGAAGTTGCGGGGGGCCGGTGCGGGCACGGGCTCTGTGTGCTGGGGGGGGTGTGTGTGTGTGCTCTCGCCCCGGGGGGCCGCGCAGCGGGAACGGGAAGGGTTTGTCTCGGCGTCGGAGGCGATCCCCGTGGGCTGGCGGGGCCGCTCTCCCCGCTCGCTCCCTGCCGGGGCGGCGGCCGGCGGCGGAACCGGCTCTGCCCAGCGAGAAGTTTGCCCGGGGCGGGCGGTGCGAGGAGGGTTGCGGAGGGGGGGACGGGAACGGGACCCTCGCTTGGGCGGCCGTTAACGGAGCGGGGGAGTCGTGCGATGTCCCGTGAGGGGTCGCGATGCGCAGGGCGCGCAGGTGGCATCGAGCGGGGCACGGCGGAGGAGTTGGGAGCTCCGTGGTGTTGTGCCCTCCCCGGGCCGCGCTTGCCGTGTGTCCCCCTGGCTCTGGACATCCCGCTTTTCCTGTCCGGAGCTCCGGTGGCCCAGAGCTTGCTTCCTCCTCTCCTTTTGTGTAGCCGTGGCTCCTAATGGAGGCAGCTCCGCTGGCTCCCTCTTTTCCAGCTGCTTCTCCAAGGCGCAGGAGCCAGCACATGTGACTGGGCAGATCTCAGCAGACTGGCGAGTGCTCCCTGGGCTACTGCTGCCAGCAGCCACCGGCACGGGGATGCTCCCACCGGGCACGGGGACTCACAGGGACCCCCTCGCTTCCAAAAGAGCAGGCACCATAACTTGAATGACAGCGTTTGGGATCGGTTCTGTTTGCCTCCTCTTTTATTTCTTACCTCCCTCCCCCTTCCCTTCCTTCCCTCTTTCTCTTTCCACGAGTGCTTATCTGAAAGAGGTTCTGGTTTTGTTGTAAAGAAGACAGCTGCCCCTGGTGCTCGCTTTCCATCTGAAGTCCTCATTGCCAGCACCTCGAAGCAAAAGGCTTTTTGCTCGCCTGGTTAATTGATCTGTCCATCAGTTTGCCACAATTAGGGAGCTTTTGCTCCAGCCTGATGGGCTCGGGATGATCTTTGGTGCTGCGGTTGCAGGGTTGTGTTCTAGGGGCTTGTTTTAAGGGTTTTAGCCCTTACAGTTGTGAGAGGGAGCGTGACACGAGCCGGGTGAAAGACTGATGCGTTTGAAATCTTAATGTGATTTAAATACCAGCACGCTACTGATGGCTTTAACAGAAATACTCTGCTAACATATTCATCCTGAGCCATCCTTCACGTTTGTCATGTCCTGGCTACCGGAGTCCTTCTCCAGCTTCAGCTGGAACTGCCTAAATATTTGCTCGCGACAGGAAGCTGTGTGTTAGTCTGATTTAACAGGACATTTTGGATGGAAGCATTGATTTCTGTTTGTTTTCCCACTGAATTCAGTGCAGTGTTTTAAACAGAGCAGCGGCGTAGACTTTCCAGCTGCTCTGCTCGGGCAGAGCTGTGTTGCTGCCATGTGAAGTGGAGCATCACTTTCAGCTGTAAATCCACCAGAGAACACCAAACCTGCGGGTGGAAGTCATTCCTCCCTCTTTGTGAGGGGTGCCTCCTTTCGGCATGCTCTGTTTGCTGTGGTTTGGCAGTGACGGTTGCACAGAGCAATATAATGCCACTTAGAAATGTGGCATTTGGGGGGAAACCGGTCACAGCCTCGCTCCTGTGGCAGGAATGTTGTTATTTCCAAAGCCACTGAGGTTTTCCCATCCAACTCCACCGGTTAGTCTGATGTTGGTGCTCTGTCCTTCTTGCCAGCCGTCTGCATCACCTTTCTGCCCAACAGCCTTATTTAGTTGGGGTTATTTGCCCTCTCTGGGCAGAATCTAAGCTGATTCTGTTAGCTATGAGGGTGTGAAGTGCTGCTGCACAGCCGGTGGGGCACATGTGCTGATGCAGTCTGTGGGTATCTGATTTAGATAGCACTTGGTGATGATTTGGGGGGAAATACTCCCTTCAGCAAATGCGATTCCAATAGTACTGCAGTGCTGAAAACAACCCTTGGGAGCAAATCCATCCAAAGCAAACAGCTGAAAAATAATGAGGCATCATAGGCAAAGGCACACTCGCTGTTTGGATGAGGAGAGAATGAATGATTGTATGTGGTGGGGCTAAAATCCAGAGGTGTGCTCCGATGGGCAAATAGTGCATCCAGAAGCCTTTTCTGCCTTATCTACTACTCGATTAACCTTGGTGATACACCCCATGGCAGTAACAAAAGGAACAACCCCTGCTTCGTGCCCAGCCACCCGAACTAATCAAGTCCCAGGTATCATATTGTTCATAATATATGAAACAGCCATGAAGTACAGAAAAAACCCACCCCAAATAAACCCTCCAAAGCAGTTGTAACACTAAAAATAGCTTTGGACACGGGCTGGTGCTCTGGTGCTCTGTGCCATCGGCTCTCGGGGCCAGCACAGCGTGTGTGTGACACCAGGGACACCTGATGGTCCCTGCCCTCTGGTCTCCTGCTTCCCCTCACAGCCTGGCTGAGCTGCTGGGCAGCTTCGTGGCTGTGGGTTTGTGTCTGCTGGTATTTCCTCAGAGTGGAAGGCTGGGGAGTGCTTGGAGCTTGTGGATGCAAACTCTGTTTAAAGGGGAAGAAAGAAAAGAGGGAGGCTTTGCGAGCAGGACCTGGGGGAACTGTGCTCCTTGCTTCAGCATCATGGCCCTGAGGCTTGGGGGAAGGAGAGGCTTCTGCAGAAATGCTCCTTGCTGTCCAGCACAGCCATCTCCTTCTTGTTTGGACCAAAGGCAGGGGTTTAGTGGCAGAAAATCCCAGGGTCATAGAGTGGGTTGGAAGGGACCTTGAAGCTCATCCAGTTCCATCCCCTGCCACGGTCAGGGACACCTTCCACTGGAGCAGGTTGCTCCAAGCCCCATCCAGCCTGGCCTTGAGCACTGATGGGGACAGGGTAGATTAAAGCTCATGGCCAGGTTGCTGCTCTGAGTGAATGAGTTGGCTGTTACAAGGTTATTACAGTATAAGCTTTCACACTTGCAACCCCCGCACCAGCAACCAGTATTCTTTAAATAGGGAAAATGCACTTAAATGTAATACTGCTAGTTTGATTTCTTAAGACAGAAAGAAATGTGATTGTGTGGGACAATGCAATAGGCCTTTATCCACTTAGTGTCCAGGGTTGATATTCCAGCATGAAGCTTTATTATAGAAATGTAGACTAAAGTGGAGTCACAGTGATGTTTCACCTGAGAGTATAAAACATCTTCTCATAGAAGAACAGCACAGTGGAAATCTTTATCTTGCTGTAAAGAGAAAGGAGGGACTGATGTTATCACTGAAAAGCTAAACCAAAGGATGTCGTTAAGGAGAATAAGTCTAAATGTGGTTTAAAATTCATCATTTTGCCTGTTTGCTGTCCCCTGTCAATATTTGTGCCATTGGAATTTAATTCATCTGCTATGTGTTATTTCTTCTCTGGCAATGGGGGTGAAAACCCACGTGAAATAGAGCATGGAGAGCTGGTGCGATGTGAAGTGCAGCCAGCTGGGTGAAGAGAGCAGCCGGAACCTGTCATACAGATCTCTGAGCTGTCAATATTCCAGTAATATCATTTACAAAGAGTATTTCCAGTTAAATGGTGCTGGAAGCCCCTCAGGTGGGTTCGGCAGTGCTGGGCTCTGCTGCCGGCCATGGGCAGCTGAAAATGAGGATAACTTGGCTGGAGAAGGGAGTGTATTTCCCACATTCCCCTAATCACACAATCCCAGACTAGTTCATGTTGGAAGGGACCTTAAAGCTCCTCCAGCTCCAACCCCAACCCCTTCCACTGGAGCAGCTTGCTCCAAGCCCCTGTGTCCAACCTGGCCTTGAGCACTGCCAGGGATGGGGCAGCCACAGCTTCTCTGGGCACCCTGTGCCAGCGCCTCAGCACCCTCACAGGGAAGAGCTTCTGCCTCAGAGCTCAGCTCAGTCTCCCCTCGGGCAGGTTCAAGCCATTCCCCTTGGCCTGTCCCTACAGGCCCTTGTCCCAAGCCCCTCTCCAGGTTTCCTGCAGCCCCTTTAGGCACTGGAGCTGCTCTCTGGTCTCCCCTTCAGGAGCCTTCTCTTCTCCAGGCTGCCCCAGCCCAGCTCTCTCAGCCTGGCTCCATGGCAGAGCTGCTCCAGCCCTCGCAGCAGCTCCGTGGCCTCCTTTGGCTTTGCTCCATCAGCTCCAGGTCCCTCTGTTGCTGTTGCCCCAGAGCTGTCTCAGCACTGCAGGGGGGGTCTAACCCTAACCTCGACCTGCTGCTGCTCACGTTCCTTATCACTGATACACACTGAATTCCATGGAGTCTTCCGGCCAGGGGCTGTGGGCATTAACTTGATGTGAGTCAAAACTGGGATGAGGGACACTTGTGATTCTTGCCTCAGTTCACTCAGGTGTGACCCTGCTCTCTACTGACGCAGCTGTAAACGTCCTCACGGTGATGGGCCACCAAACCTGTCTTTCCTCAGCCAGCTAGAAGCCTTGGGAAGGCACGGTTTAACACTCCATAAGCCCTGTGGCACGGAGCATTCCCCCTTGGTGTCCGAGCTGTGCCGGTGGCAGTGGAGTCTAGCAAATAAACACCTATTAAGCTGGGGAAGGAATGTGTGTCAGCTCCCGGAGAGCACAGCGTGCTCAGGGCTTTACGTCCTCACTTTTCACACGTGGCAGGGCTGGGAATGCTGCTTTTATCACCTTTCCTTACCCTTCTGACTTAGGTTGTAGGTGCATCTTCAGTGAAGATGCTCAGTCGAGTTCTTGCTGAGGGCTGCCTTCAGTCTCCTTCCTTTGCTGTTTCCATGTCCCAGTGCATTTAGAGACGGTCAGTCCAGGCTTTTGAGGGGTGTTTGCTGCAACACGTGCAGCCACGCACCAGGATGGAGAAGTCTGGTGGCAGCAGCAGAGTGGCACATTGAGTCTCACATCAGTGCTGGGGACCAGCTCGGTGCAGGGAGGCTTTGGGATGCCCGTGTTGTGGCTCTAACCTGCTGCTCACCTGTGTGTCAGGGATGAAAGCGCTTCCAGGAGCTGCCCATGGAGCAGGAGGGCTCCTGGGTGGCTAAGCAGAGTGGTTCGGGCATGGTGTCAATCGTGTCGTGGTCAGGAATAAGATGATGCTTCAGTTTAGGGCTGTCAGCTGCTGTGTTCCTTGTGTCCCACTTCTCTCAAACAAAGGTGTGACTAAACACCATGATTTTTATATCTCCCCCCTCCCCTCCCTTTGTAAGCCACATCCCAGGAGTGCTTGTGGCACCCATTGTTCTTCAGGCAGGTTTCTGAAGGGCTTTCTCATGCTTTGAAACCACGCAGCTTGCCCAGCTCAGCAGGCTTGGTTATTTGTATTTAAATAGAAGATCCTGGCTTTTAGCGACTGCATCTCTATCAATATTTCAACTTATTTACGATGCTCTTAGAAATAAAAAGGAGGCATTTTCTGGCATCGATTTGAATAAAAACGCTTTGCTGGCAGCTTAGGCTCCCCCCCCCAGCATCTGAATTATCATCCTTTAACTAAAACCCCAGTGCAGGGGAAGCATCGCGATCCGCGGGCATCGCTGCTTCCTACGTACACGGTGCATGGCTCTATTGTTCCTGGCCGTGGCCTGTGTAAAGCACGGGAATAGCGAGCTTTCCCCTGCCTCCCCGCAGCACCGCGGTGTCCGCTGCCGCTTGTCTTCACTGGGGCTTGGAGCGCGGAGGACCTGGGCTGAAGGCTTGAATTGGCAGCGGGGGGAGCGTGGTCCCGTTGCCTTTGGCAGGCGGGGAGGGACGAGGCTGTGCTGCGGGCGAGCGGCTGCGGCGGCCCCGCGTTACCGGAGCGCCGGCGGATGCTGCCCGAGGCGGGCAGCGCCGTCCTCCGCGCCGGGGAAGTTCCATCAAGTCCGGAGGCTGTGGATGGAGGCGGCTCAGTGCTGCGGGAGGCGCGGTGGCCTTGCGGGTTTAGCGCTGGGAATCCCATCGGGAGGATGGAGAAGGGCATCGAGGCATCTCCCTCCGTGGGAGGAAGGATGGAGAGGCAGCGGGGGAATGCAGGCGGTGGAGGGCTAAGCGGCAGTAATCACATCGTGATAAACGGGAGATCTGGGAGGAGGAGGAGGAGGAGAGCAGAGGCTTGGGAAGGAAATGAGCGGGCAGCAGGAGGTTTGGGCTTGGTTTAATTTCAAAAGCAGCAACTACGAGCCAGATGCAAGAGGGGTTTGGTTTGGGTTCTTTGTTTAGTTTAGGCAAAGTCAGCTCAAGGAAGCCAGGTTGGAGGTGGTTCAGAGTAAGGAGATGCAGCAGAACTGCCCAAGGTGAGCAGGGCAGGGAAGGAAGAGGCTGTGGCAGCTGTGATCATGTAGATGGTGGAGAGAGAGAAGGAATTCTCCTGAAAGCCCTGGCTGAGCTGCAGGTGATGGGGCAGGTAGGAAAAACCTGGCAGCTCAGACAGGTGATTCCCAGCCTGGGGATTCCTTAGATTGCAGCAAACTGCACAAGCCATGGAAGTGAACCAGGCATTCTGGGGCTTTGTGCCATAGACAGTCACTTTATAAGCCCAGCTCTTGCACATCCCTGATTACGTGGAAGTGGCACATGAAAACCCCAGCGTGTTCTGGGTAGTGCGTGGTGAGGCAGAGTGTGGGAGCGCTGTCTGCCCCCCTTTTCCCTCCTGAGAGCCCTCTCGTCTTGGCTCTCCCTTTCTTAGATGCTGGATTCCATGAACGATCTCTAGGAACACAGTGATTTGGGTTTTCTGCTGCGTCCCGGTTGCAAAGAGGCGACTCCTTTCAAATCCCATTAGAGCAGTGTGACTGGGAAAGCCTTCCGTAAAAAGCCATTTTCCTTTCTTGCCGTTTCCCTTTCTTCCCATGCAGCGGAAGAAGAGCCAGGGAATAATTCCCACTTCAGCATAAATTACCAGCTTGGCTGAAATCACAGTCCTGACACCGCTGGGGCTCCGGAGGTGTGATTAAAACCTTCCCCTCTCCGTGCTGGGAAGAAGGAGCTGTGGGTCAGCATCGATCCTTCGGAATAACTTCAGGCTGGTGCTGGAGTCTGTGATGCGGAGAGCGTGATAACAGTGCGGAGAGGACATTGGTACCTGCAGAAGGCTCTTGCCTGCACTCAGAATGTGTGATTTCCATCATTCCTCCTGCCTGAAACCACTAATGAGCTTAAGAACTCCTCTGTTTTCTTAACAAAGATGCAGTCCTTCCCTCCAGACAAAAATGCTGTCGCGTGCTGGGCCCGATGCTTTCACTCAAACACAATGGTAATCGCTGACCTTGCCTGCGATGCCACCTCAAAGCTCATTACTAAATAATGAGGCGATCCTTAACCTTTCCCCAAAGTTTGGGGGTTTGGGGACCTTGGGGATGGTAGGGTTTGTATTGATAAGTGACGCCTCCCAAGCCTCGGCCTTGAATTCCAGGCACTGGGCTGTTCCAAACTCCATCTGTCCACTCGCTGAATGTCAATCCAATTTAAGCTTACATATGTTTCCAAGGAAACCATCAGAGGCGATGGTGAGGAATGGACCAGGGAGGGCAGGGATGCCAGCCCCACAGCAGCTTCCTGCTTCCCGGTACTTTGCCATGATTAAACCCTTCTTGGCTGGAATAGCCCCGTACAGAGCCATGGTTGGAGTGCTTGGAGCTCATGGAGTTCCTCTTGGAAGGGTCTGTTGTGTGTAAATGAAACCTGGGCAATTTAAAAACACAAGAAGAAGGGGAAAAGTGGTTCCAGGTGCTGCCCTCGAGGTCCCATTCCACATCTTGGGAGCTTTACGCTTTCCCATATAGATCCTGGGTTTGTATTAGAGCTTTACTCTTTCCCATATAGATCCTGGGTTTGTATTAGAGCTTTACACTTTCCCATATAGATCCTGGGTTTGTATTAGAGCTTTACTCTTTCCCATATAGATCTTGGGTTTGTATTAGAGCTTTACTCTTTCCCATATAGATCCTGGGTTTGTATTAGAGCTTTACTCTTTCCCATATAGATCCTGGGTTTGTATTAGAGCTTTACACTTTCCCATATAGATCCTGGGTTTGTATTAGAGCTTTACACTTTCCCATATAGATCCTGGGTTTGTATTAGAGCTTTACTCTTTCCCATATAGATCCTGGGTTTGTATTAGAGCTTTACTCTTTCCCATATAGATCCTGGGTTTGTATTAGAGCTTTACTCTTTCCCATATAGATCCTGGGTTTGTATTAGAGCTTTACTCTTTCCCATATAGATCCTGGGTTTGTATTAGAGCTTTACTCTTTCCCATATAGATCCTGGGTTTGTGTAGTGTGATCCTCATTTTCTTTCCTTTCTAGCAGGCTGCAAAACTCATGCAGTGTATAGAAACCTGCCCAGCCCCTCAGCTGAACAAAGCAAGCTGTGAATGCTGTCTCCCTGGTTAGGAGTCTTTATTTGGGGGGGGAACTCAATATACATATACAAATTGGAAGCCTTTAGGTAAACGGAGGATCAGTGTCATGGTCACATTCAAAAGGCAAGAAAGCCTCTTGCTGCTGCGCCCTGGTGTGTGCCTGCGCTGTTCCGGAGGGCAGCAGTAGGGATATGCATTGCCTGAGGGGCAGGGAAGCAGGGGAATATTCAGCTATGGGCTTCTGATGGCTCAGACCAGTGAAGGTGCTGCCGTGCCCCGAGGGCTCAGCTTTTATCCGAGGGGTGAGAGTTTCCTGGCACTTACCAGGCTCAGCCTTTTAGAGATGTGAAAGGAAGCCTGTAAGGTTAAAGGGAGCAGATCCCACCGCAGCAGAGAACGGACACAACTCATGGCGTGTCCACAGGGCTCTGGGAAGCATCCCTCAGCTCTGCATGGCAAAGCTCTCAACAGGGGGGGAAGCAGCGGGTCTGGAGTCTGAGAGGCAGAGTTTGTGCTTGGTTTGTGTTTAGAAGAAATGGGGGTGTTCTTTTCCCCATTTAGCTGACTTCATCTTTAACTGAGAGGTTAGTTACAGGAGGAGGAGAAGGCAGGCTTGTCACTCTGCCTCCCTTCCCAAGGAGCAGTGTATTCCTGCCTCTTAATGCAGCTGTTAAATAGGACATCTATCTCAGTTATTGAAATGGGTTGTGATGCTCTCACTCTGGAGCTCTAAACCAGGACATTAGCTGTCTTTTTAGTTTAAAGAATGCTGCTGGCACGTTTGGGCTTCACAGGCTTTACAGTGACAAACAGCTGAAGGAGGAGCTGAGATTCTGCTATCTGGGGATAACCTGCATGGGCCTGTTGTATCCCTGTGCCTTGTACCTGTGAGGTGAGGCAGGAACTCCTCGGCTCAGGGCTCTTTGCAGCCGTTGTCCAGCATCAGATCCTCTTTGGATCCAGTCTCCTGGGATATGGACTGCCAGCAGCGAGGCGGGTATCCAGGTGCTGGGAGTTGGCCTTGGGGCTGAGGCTCGTGGTTGTGGCAGTTGGTGGAGGGGGCCTTGCAGCACATAGCTCCTTATCAGCTGTTTACCCTCCACATGCGGGCACAGCATGGGAAAGCAGAGCTTGCTGAGGCAGCCTGGTGTCTTCAGCAGCTCCTCCCTGCTCTTCTGCTGTTGGACCAGTACCTGTGAGCATCTCCTACTGCCACTTGGGCTCTGGTTCATCTGGGTACCTGCGAGCATCTCCTACTGCCACTTGGGCTCTGGTTCATCTGGGTACCTGCGAGCATCTCCTACTGCCACTTGGGCTCCGGTTCATCTGGGTACCTGCGAGCATCTCCTACTGCCACTTGGCTCTGGTTCTGTACTGCGAGCATCTCCTACTGCCACTTGGGCTCTGGTTCATCTGGGTACCTGCGAGCATCTCCTACTGCCACTTGGGCTCCGGTTCCTCTGGGTACCTGCGAGCATCTCCTACTGCCACTTGGGCTCCGGTTCCTCTGGGTACCTGCGAGCATCTCCTACTGCCACTTGGGCTCTGGTTCCTCTGGGTACCTGCGAGCATCTCCTACTGCCACTTGGGCTCTGGTTCCTCTGGGTACCTGCGAGCATCTCCTACTGCCACTTGGGCTCCGGTTCATCTGGGTACCTGCGAGCATCTCCTACTGCCACCTGGACTCTGGTTCATCTGGGTACCTGCAAGCATCTCCTACTGCCACTTGGGCTCCGGTTCATCTGGGTACCTGCGAGCATCTCCTACTGCCACTTGGGCTCTGGTTCATCTGGGTACCTGCGAGCATCTCCTACTGCCACTTGGGCTCTGGTTCATCTGGGTACCTGCGAGCATCTCCTACTGCCACTTGGGCTCTGGTTCATCTGGGTACCTGCGAGCATCTCCTACTGCCACTTGGGCTCTGGTTCCTCTGGGTACCTGCGAGCATCTCCTACTGCCACTTGGGCTCTGGTTCGTCTGGGTACCTGCGAGCATCTCCTACTGCCACTTGGGCTCTGGTTCCTCTGGGTACCTGCGAGCATCTCCTACTGCCACTTGGGCTCTGGTTCCTCTGGGTACCTGCAAGCATCTCCTACTGCCACTTGGGCTCTGGTTCGTCTGGGTACCTGCGAGCATCTCCTACTGCCACTTGGGCTCTGGTTCATCTGGGTACCTGCGAGCATCTCCTACTGCCACTTGGGCTCTGGTTCCTCTGGGTACCTGCGAGCATCTCCTACTGCCACTTGGGCTCTGGTTCATCTGGGTACCTGCGAGCATCTCCTACTGCCACTTGGGCTCTGGTTCCTCTGGGTACCTGCGAGCATCTCCTACTGCCACTTGGGCTCTGGTTCATCTGGGTACCTGCGAGCATCTCCTACTGCCACTTGGGCTCTGGTTCATCTGGGTACCTGCGAGCATCTCCTACTGCCACTTGGGCTCTGGTTCTCTGGGTATGGAGCATCTCCTCTGCCACTTGGGCTCTGGTTCATCTGGTCTGTACTTGGGCTCTGGTTCATCTGGGTACCTGCGAGCATCTCCTACTGCCACTTGAGCTCTGGTTCCTCTGGGTACCTGCGAGCATCTCCTACTGCCACTTGGGCTCTGGTTCATCTGGGTACCTGCGAGCATCTCCTACTGCCACTTGAGCTCTGGTTCATCTGGGTACCTGCGAGCATCTCCTACTGCCCCTTGGGCTCTGGTTCATCTGGGTACCTGCGAGCATCTCCTACTGCCCCTTGGGCTCTGGTTCATGTGGCAGCTCCTACAGCTGCAGGCATCCCTCCATGGCCTCGCTGGTCAGATGACCACAGACTAGCTTTGACTTTGCCTGCCTGTCCCCCAGCCTGCTGCATCTGTAGCTCTGAACTGTTTGCATCTTTACCCTGGTACTCTTGCGCTGGTGACTTGGATGTGTGAGGGTGTCTTTCGCTTCCCCATCCATCTGCTCCATGTGGGGAGCATCTCAATGATCTCAAATCCTGTAGCTGTCAGTCAAGGGGTAACAGTGATGACCTTCTTGTTTCTCCACTCGTCAGTGCTAAGAGGTCCTCAAAAGTTTTGCTCTTTATTCCCCATTACGAATACATTCTCCTTGAAGCCAGAATTGGAGGGAGCACCAAGCTGGAGGAGGTTGGTGTTCTCAAACCACCAGAGGAAGGGGTGAAGAGCAGCTTGCTGAGCACTTGTAGCATTCTTGTACCCAGTACTCAGCACACTCAGATGAGGCTGCCCCATCCCTGGCAGTGCTCAAGGCCAGGTTGGACACAGGGGCTTGGAGCAAGCTGCTCCAGTGGAAGGGGTCCCTGCCATGGCAGGGGTTGGAACTGGGTGAACTATGAGGTCCTTTCCAACCCAAACCACTCTCTGATTCTTTGATTGATTCATGCCTACCTGTGGATAGAAAAGGAGCTTGAAACAGTTATAGCCACCCCGCTATGGGGCAGGGGGTGAACTGAACCAAAACGTTGCTGGCAGGCGTTCTTCTGACTGTTTCTTCTAATCTCAGCTTCTTCAGGCTTTCTCCTGCCTTTTCTCACCCAGCAGGAGGGAAAGCTGTCATAAAAGGCTTTTAAGTCTCCCTAAGTGCAGTTTAAATCCTTTCCTTCTCCTCTCATTCCCTGGAAGAAGCCCTATCACCTTCTTCTTCCATGGTAGGAGCTTTTCTCTCCAACCTGCTTTCCACCCTCATGGCCTCAGCCCCTGCGCCCTCTCCTCGCTGGTCACCTCCAAGTCCTTCTCCCTTGCTGCTCATCCTGCATTCAGCACAGTATGGAAAGCCATGGGCCAGCTGGGGCTGGCTCGGGGCTGGACTCCTTCATGTGTCTGACACGCAGCTCTCCTGGGCGTCTGCCCCACCACACTGTTGGTTTTCATATGCCAGTGGGCTCCTGTTGACTCCTCCAGCTCCTGCTCCTTGCTGGACCTCGGCTGCCTTCTGGAACGTGCCACCTTGCTGCCTGCTGCCCCCTTGGTGATTCTCCTGCTGGTTCCTGCCTGCCTGGTGTTCAGGTTGGGTGTTTGTCCCTGATGGGGGGCTCTGAGTTATGTTCTTTAGCTGTTTCTCTGGTCCATCAAGACAGTGTGTGGACCCATAGCTTGCCTTCTGGCCTGCTGTCTCCCCCAGGTGTTACCAGCAAGTGAGCCTGGGACTTACTAAGAAAATACTACATGACTTGCTAATAAACTATTGCGTAATGTCAGGCCTGCCCCCAGGGAGCCTCCTGGGTCTGTTGTTGGGTTTTGTCATGGGATCACTGGATTGGAGGAAAAGCCACGTTTGAGTCACCTTACGATGGCTTTCCTGAAGCCATGTATGTGGAAGATGTCCCTGCCCTTGGCAGGGGATTGGAACAAGATGATAGTTAAGGTCCCTTCCAACCCAGCCCAGGCTGGGATTCTGTATATCCCTCACTGCCTCCCGGGAAACAGCCAGGAATAACTGAGGAGCAAACCCCAGCACTTTACTCCTTGTTCTCAATGGGTCTTGGTTTTTAAGTCAACTTTTCCTCCCGTAGCTGTGCCAGATGCCACAGAACGTAAGCGGTGCTGGGGGGTGATGCAGTTTAAGTGGTTCCCCTCGTTGAAAACGCCTCGCTTGGAGAGCTGAGTGTGTTTAATGGCTCCCTTTCTGAGCGGCCAAAGAGCGTCACGCCTCTGTAGGCAGATAATGCAAGTTAATGAGTGGATATAAACCAGAGCGCTCCCAGCGCGGGCCTGCGAGTGCTGTCCAGTCCACGTCAATCGGATACATGGTGCCGTGACGGACCGAGCCTGGGGCACAGGCAGATGTGTGTGTCTGAATGTTCCCCTAGTGAGATGGGGAAAGGATGAAGGAGCTGGGGCAGCTTCTAATGGGACTTAAATGGGCTCTTGTGGAAGCGGCGTTCCGGTGATTGGGCTTCTCGGTTTTGAGAGTGGCTGAATTGCTCGTGTTGGGCTTGTGGTTTCTGTTGGTTTAATACCACTGAACAGTTCTTGTATGGAGATAGGCTGAGAAAGCTGGGGCTGTTCAGCCTGGAGAAGAGAAACTGCGTGGAGACCTCAGAGCAGCTTCCAGTGTCTGAAGGGGGGCTATAGGGATGCTGGGGAGGGACTCTTCATTAGGGACTGTAGTGGTAGGAAAAGGGGTAATGGGTTCAAACTGAAAGAGGGGAAGTTTAGATTGGATCTAAGGAGGAAATTCTTTCCTGTGAGGGTGGTGAGGCACTGGAATGGGTTCCCCAGGGAGGTTGTGGATGCTCCATCCCTGGCAGTGTTCAAGGCCAGGTTGGACAGAGCCTTGGGTGCCATGGTTTAGTGTGAGGTGTCCCTGCCCATGGCAGGGGTTGGAACTGGATGATCTTAAGGTCCTTTCCAACCCAAACTATTCTATGATTCTGTGATATATAACAACATCCACCTGTCCTGCTAGAGTTTGCTGCCGACCACATCATGCTGGCTGCTGGGCACCAGAAATGCTCTTCTGGCTCTGCTTGGGACCTCTGGCAGTGCAGGCCTTGAGTCCCTCTGCTTTCCAGGGCTAAAATGATCCAAAGGAAGTTTGTGCAGGGGTTCCTCTGCCCTGGCCAGAAGTGGTGTGGCAGCAGCCATGGTGTTGGACGTGGTGAATGCCCCATGTGCAGTGCTTGGGTTCCTCCAGCCCAGTTCCTGGACCCCCAGTAACTGTGGGAAGAGGCAGTGCTGGGCACTTCAGACCTTCAAGTGCTCATTGCTCACTAGTGCTTAGTAATGAGAAGTGTAATTGCCAAGCAATTAACTGTAAGCACTTCACGGCTGGTGGAGGTTCAGGCTGCTCTGGCAGAGACATCAGGAGCTTCAGGTGTCAGAGTAAACTCTCATCCATTTACCTGCACGTGTGTGGCTTCCCACCTGCTCCCCATTGACTCGTGAGACCCCACTTGCAGCCCTGGGTGCAGGTCTGGTGTCCTCAGCATCAGGAGGGCATGGAGCTGTTGGAGCAAGTCCAGAGGAGGCCACGAGGATGAGCAGGAGCTGGAGCAGCTCCTGTATGGAGATAGGCTGAGAACACTGGGGCTGGAAAAGAGAAGCTGTGTGGAGACCTCAGAGGGGGCTACGAGGATGCTGGAGAGGGGCTCTTCATCAGGGATTGTACCGACAGGACAGGGGGTGATGGGTTCAGACTGAAACAGGGCAAGTTCAGGCTGGGGATAAGGCAGAAGCTCTTCCCTGTGAGGGTGCTGAGGTGCTGGCACAGGGTGCCCAGAGAAGCTGTGGCTGCCCCATCCCTGGCAGTGCTCAAGGCCAGGTTGGACACAGGGGCTTGGAGCAAGCTGCTCCAGTGGAAGGGGTCCCTGCCCGTGGCAGGGGTTGGAGCTGGAGGAGCTTCAAGGTCCTTTGCAGCATAAACCAGTCTGAGATTCTGTGGTTCCCAGGTCTGTAACTGCCTCCCACCTCTCTACCCGCTGCCTTGCCAGAGGTGTTTTCCTGCTTGCTAATTCCCATAGCAGAGAATCTGTTCATAAACTGCTCTTCAAAAACCAAAGCAGCAGCAAAACCCCCTTGTGTGAATGGAGCTGTACAGGTGAGCACGTTGGCAGCACCTGCAGCATGAGGAACCCTGTTCTCCTCCGAGCAGTGAGGTGTTGCAGCACCATCCAGTTGTGCTCATGGCTTTTTTGGCTGGCCTAACTCTTTAAACCAGGTGGGCTGTGAAATGTTGAGGAACTCTTCCATTCCCCTTACATTCCTTTGTAAAGGCTGTGCTCCTGCATGAAAAAGGAGGAGGAAAGGCTTTGCAGTGAGCTTCGTCAGGCTTGGCAGCTTTATCTTGGTCATAGCCCTGACTATTCCATGATTCTGTGATAACTGCTGCTAGAAGCTGAGTGGATATGGAGCTGTATGTGTGCCGTTGGTTGATGCTGTGTTTTGTGAAGGGAAAATAGCAGTTGTGTGTGTCTGAAAGTACTTTGTGTAGTTACACTCAGGTGGGCAGGCTTCCTCAGGAAAATAGATGAGTTTTAGGTACTGGGACCGTAACGGGTGCTCTGTGCAGCCCTGAGGACAAGGACTTGAGGAAGCTCCCCATGACCCGGCTTCAGTGAGTGCTTGAGCCCAGAACCCCCCTGTGTGCTGGGTGCACCCCCAGAGCTCAGGGAGGGGATCCTGCCCCTCTGCTGCACTCAGGAGAGACCCCCCCTGCATCCTGCATCCAGCTCTGGGGAACAGCACCAGAGGGACCTGGAGCTGTTGGAGCGAGGCCAGAGGAGGCCATGGGGATGCTGCAAGGGCTGGAGCAGCTCTGCTCTGGAGCCAGGCTGAGAGAGCTGGGCTGGGGCAGCCTGGAGAAGAGAAGGCTCCTGAAGGGGAGACCTGAGAGCAGCTCCAGTGCCTAAAGGGGCTGCAGGGAACCTGGAGAGGGGCTTGGGACAAGGGCCTGTAGGGACAGGCCAAGGGGAATGGCTTGAACCTGCCCGAGGGGAGACTGAGCTGAGCTCTTAGGCAGAAGCTCTTCCCTGTGAGGGTGCTGAGGTGCTGTCTGTGACTGAAACCTGTGATTTTTAGGTACTGTAACTTTACTCTTCCCTGCTTGAAAGAGCTTTTTAAACCCACAGAAGTTCTGCCCAATTTGATGAGAGTACATTAAACTTCAGGCACATAGAATCATAGAATAGATAGGGTTGGAAAGGACCTTAAGATCATCCAGTTCCAACCCCCTGCCATGGGCAGGGACACCTCACACTAAACCATGGCACCCAAGGCTCTGTCCAACCTGGCCTTGAACACTGCCAGGGATGGAGCATTCACAAGCTCCCTGGGCAACCCATTCCAGTGCCTCAGCACCCTCACAGGAAAGAACTTCTTCCTTAGATCCAATCTAAACTTCCCCTGTTTCAGTTTGAACCCGTTACCCCTTGTCCTGTCACTGCAGTCCCTAATGAAGAGTCCCTCCCCAGCATCCCTATAGGCCTCCTTCAGACACTGGAAGCTGCTCTGAGGTCTCCATAAGTTCAAATGCAGCAGAGTTTAGCTCCTCTCACTGCTCAGCGCGGTGCTGTGGTTTATAAGCCATACAGGGAAGGAGAGTGTTTGCTTATGGGGATTCCTGTGGGAATGCAGGATCTTTGTAAAGGCTTTCTTTGGCTTGATTTCTGGATTGGGATTAAAGCTCTCAGATGGAAAACTCAGCAGCAGTCGTCTTCTGTCACCGGTGTCCTCAGCTGGGGAAGCTGGAGGATGCGGTACTTCAAGTGATGGTGGGAAAGTGAGAATGAAGAAGTAGGAAGTCTGTTTTCTCTTGAAACATCTGTTGCAATTTGAATACAAAGAGGAATCAAAAGCTCTGATGGAGGAAACTTGAAATCCCACAAAGGTGTTGTGCTTTATGGACAACTTGCTTTGTATAGCCCAAGCTGCGGTGGAAGTAATGCAATACTACTTTCAAACAGAGGAGCAATAGGTATTTCCAAGTGAAAGATGATACTGTCCTTAAGTGCTTATTCTGGAACTGGAAATACATCCAGATTACAGTGTGAGCCTGAAGAGGTGGTTCTGGTCAATGTGTTTCAGCTGGGGATGAGTCAGAACACAGGAATCCTCAAAGGTACCACAAGAACTTGTTACTGAGCATAGCCCTTTGTGCCTGCTGTGTTCAGGGCTTCTGTGGATTCAAGCTTAGGTTACACACGTGAGTGCCTGCTGGATTGTCAAGTCCAGTCTCCTCTCTGGAAGTGTTCATCTCATCCATCCCTGGCAGTGCTCAAGGCCAGGTTGGACACAGGGGCTTGGAGCAAGCTGCTCCAGTGGAAGGGGTCCCTGCCTGTGGCAGGGGTTGGAGCTGGAGGAGCTTTAAGGTCCCTTCCAACCCAAACCATTCCATGACTTTTATTCTGCACTCCTCGGAGATAACCGATAGAGTCAGTACCTGGAGCTGCAGTGCCAAGGGTTTGGACACTGAGGTGGAGCACTGTGTTATTAGTTTTGAGGGATGCTCTGAGCTGAGGAAAACAGGATGAAGGTTATTTAAGGGATGGGGGGGGAGTTGTTGAAGTTGCATTTGGGGTCAGATTTTAGGACGGTTGGTTCACTGTTGTACCCAAGGAATGCCTTCCCCTTCCCTGAATTCCCTGCATTGTCTTTTTTAATCCCCTAACACAACTTCTGAGCCTGTTGAGCAGTAACATCTTGTTTGGACCTCAAAGGCGCTGTCCTCGCAGCTTTGAGTCAAAAGAGTGGAGAGGGAATGGAGACCTTTGCGGAGAGGGATGAACCAGAGAGAGGAGCAGGGAATTCCAGACCCAGAGCTGGGATGGCAACGACAGCTCCGAGATGGAGGGGAGCTGTCAGGGCTCCACCTGCCCTGGAGATTCCCAAAGGCAGCGTGGTTCGCAGATGCATGTGTGATACATGAAATCCCGGCGCATCCTGAGTTACTGAAGCAGAGCAGCTTGGAGGAGGTTCCTGAAGCGGTGGTGGAAGTGTGTGATTATAGTAGATGGAAGAGCTTTAATAGTCACTACCAAAAAAATCTTACACCTTGCTCCTCCAAATAAAGCCTTGGAATTAATGTGTTCTTGCATTTAGTCTGCGGGAGCAGGAACGGTGCCAGAGCTGGGAGCAGAGTGACGCTGATTGATGCTTTACCAGACTCAGCCTGCTGCTGGCAGGGAATGGAGGCTGCGTCTTGCATAGATGGGAAATGAGAGGAGCGGGGCTTGGCGGCCGGGTGTGTGTTTCTGAAGCTTGATTAAGTTGATTGGCAAAGCTTTGTGCTCCTAAAAACACAACTGTCAAAGCTGCCCTGAAACACCATTGACTTGGGGCTTGAGACTGCTCGCAGACAGCTCGCAGGGCGGTGCTGGCGGAGCTGTCACGGAGGCAGCTTTCTGCTGAGCCTATTTAAAGCTCTAATAGGCACCTCTTTGGAAGCGCCTGGTTCTCAGTGTATCTCCTCCTCGGTGTGTAGTACAAGTTGCTGCTGCTGTTCTGTGGGGCATCTGTGAAGAGGTGCGGATGGGCCGGTCCTGGCACCTCCCGTCCTCCTCTTGCCTCATCCCCGTACTCTGCCTCTCTTTGTTAATAGGAAGCCTTAATGACTGCTTCAGTGGGGAGTGATGCAGCAAAGGCCGAAGTGGCTCATGCATAAGTGCTCTCACTCAAAGTTGTCAGCCTCAAGGCAGGTTGAACCTGATTTTCCCCCCACCTCCACCTACTCATCTCCTTCTCTTGCAAATGCCAGGGCTTTCCTCTGCTGTACGTGGGCTTTGATTGCAGCAGCGCGGCTGGGTCCGGTTGGCTGTGGTTTTCCTTCCCCCTGCATTGTTCTGAGAGGTGAGGAGCTGCTGGTGGGCTTTGCTCTGTGGGAATAATGACAGTGTTTGTGCTGGCAAAGCGGTGAGTCCTGTTTGAGGAGGGGCTGGCTCTCTGCGGGCAGCTTGCTGGCTCGTGTCTTTAATGGCATGGTTGCACGTTACATGTCCCTGGAGCCCCGGAGCCACTTGATGCACAGACAGTTCAGAGAGGAGCATCCACAGCTGGGGGCTGCTGGCCTCACGTTTGGAGTGGCCACAGGGTCCTGTGCTGCAGCTGAGAGGCTCTCATAGGAAGCACCAGTGATGAATGCAGGGTTGAAACGCTGTGTGGGAATTGCTGTACTCTGTCACTCTTAAGACATCTGTTCTTAATAGATAGGACAAGGGGAATGGCTTGAACCTGCCCGAGGGGAGGCTGAGCTGAGGTCTTAGGCAGAAGCTGTTCCCTGTGAGGGTGCTGAGGCGCTGGCACAGGGTGCCCAGAGAAGCTGTGGCTGCCCCATCCCTGGCAGTGCTCAAGGCCAGGTTGGACACAGGGGCTTGGAGCAAGCTGCTCCAGTGGAAGGGGTTGGGGCTGGAGGAGCTCTCAGGTCCTTTCCAACCCAAACCAGGCTGGGATTCTGGGATTGCTTCCAATTTTGCCTGTGTTTGGGATGGGTTTGGAGTTTCGGGAGGCGAGGGTGCCCTTGCTCGTGGGTAATCCTGGCTTTTGCACCCCTTTGCCAGCGCTCGATCATGAACCTGTGCCAGTGCCCCTTGGCTCTGCCTCCCTGGACCAATATCCCGGTGCTGTTTGCAGGCTGTGAACCAGCACCTGAGCCTTCCCCAGACAAGCACTGCTTTGTGCTGGGGTCACGAGCAGAAGGCTCGTGGCAGCTCCGAGGGGTGCAAATCCTCAGTTCTTATGGCCATGGGAAGTGTTTTTCCCAAGTGCCGGCTGTCGCTGTGCCAATGGGTGTTCAGGGAGGGCTTTGCACTCTGAAACCCGGGCTTTAATGCAGGTGAGGGAAGAGGCTGCGCCTGCAAAGCTTCATCTGGTTTGGGGCCTGACGTTTGACTTGTGGGGAGGAAGATGTGACCTCAGCATTTATTCTTACTGAGCATCCAGCCAAAGTGGGAGCCTTTCAGTGCAAGCAGTAACACGGTTTCTTAGCATCAGGGATGGGGGAAGGAAAGCTGGTGCCTTTCCAAACAGGAACATGCATTAGTCCCCAGACAATACATCTTGCATTGGTTTTGAGGAGACATCTTCCTGCTCTCCCCCAGGCTTGTACATGTTTCTTTTGCACTGGTGTTGAAAGGCTGGCTTCTCCCACCGAGATAGGAGCTGCGTTTGGTACTTTGCTCCTAGGGGAAAACCTTTCTCAGCAAGCGGAGTTAACCAGAGAGCCATAGGATCATTTAGGCTGGAAAGGACCTTTCAGATCATCGAGTCTGACCATGAATCCAGCCCTGCCAAGTCCTTAACAGAACAGTTCCTGATCCAGTCTCTTCTCCAAAAGGGGTTAGGCTGAGCCTAAACCTCCCGTGGCCGTGGGCAGAGGTGTGAGCCTCTGCTCTGCCAGGAGATGCAGGCATTGTGGATCCTTTCCGGGATCCTTTGTGGGTCCATTGTGGATCCTTCCCGATCCTTTCCGGGCTCTCCACGTGGCTTTGGAATTCCACTTTGTGTATTCGAGGCTTTAAAAGGGCCGCTTCCCACCGGGGCTGGCAGGATGTGTGGCTGGGCTGGTTGGGTGTCAGTGCTGCCTGGAGAGAGGGAGGTCAGGGCCTGGTGTTCGGGAAGCATCTCCTGCCTGGGGATGCCTGTGCCTGCTCCGGCTGCTGGACAGGCTCCTGTTTGTTGGGCTCTCACGTGCTCCCGTGGGGCAGCAGGGGTTGCTTTTCCCCTTTATTTTTCCCCTTTTCCCCCCTTCCTTGTGACCTTGCTGCTTGTTGGAGCTGTGCAGAGTGTGAGAGCAGCGGAGAAACTGGGTTCTGGCGTCCCTGCAGAGCACTGGAGAGCACTGGAGAGCACTGGGGAGCGCTGGAGAGCACTATCACCAGGCAAGCTCCAAAGCCAGATAATGGCCCTCGCACAGGCCCTCCCAGGAAATCAGCTGGGCTCTTACCAGCTCTAACTGGTGCTCATGGAAGTGGTCACCCCTGCAAGCAGGGACTGCACCCCGCGTGCCTCCTCCTCACTCACCACTGCTTTCAGACAGGTACAGAGCTTCGGGCTCGTAATTGCAGTCGTTTGAGCACTGTAATTTATCAGGGCCACACATGTTCTGCAACACTCCCAGCTATGTGGCTGGAGCAGTGCCTTTCGCAACGCAGCCGTAATTGCTGCTGTTGGAGCAGGGAGTGGAGCACAGTGTTGGCCCATCAGCTTCCAGGCATCCCGACTGGTGAGAGCTGCCCCAGATCCATCCCTCTTTGCAAGCCAGGGGCGCGGGACTCGCATGGGGTTCAGGAGGTGCTGGCCAAGGGTTCCGGCTGTGCTGGTGAGAGAGAAACAAGCTTTTCCTGCAGCCTGATGAGCTGTGTGCACACAGTTTTCTCTGGAGCATGCGGATGATGGAGCTCTCGATGGGCCTCCGGAGGAAAATCAGGGCTGGACGCTGGGAAGACAGATTGCAGCCTGCAGCAATTACAGCTTCGCTGGGTGTCTGAGAGCGAAGCGATGCTTCCGCTGCTGGGACTCGCGCAGCCTGTGGGTAATCCAGCCCGGGATACCTGATGCTTCCATGATTTATCCGGATTTCCGAGAGCTCCTTCGTGCACCACGTTCCCCACAGCCCCGAGAACGAGTGAACTGTGAGAGCAGCAGGGAAAAGGAGCCAAGGCTCCAGACACTTCCACTTACAGGGCTGTTGTCATAGCCTAAGCTGCGCCAGTTGAAACGGATGCAACTCGTTCAAGTAACAGGGGCTCAGAGGCAACCGAGCGATGCTGTGCATGGGGAGGGTTCGTGCTGTCCCAACTCTGTGTATTCCTGAAGTGCCAGATGGATTAGGAGCTTTAAAAGCTTTACGTTTCTGTGCTTTTTGGCATCGTCTCCTTGGAACGAGTGCGTCTCCGTAGTGAAGCTTTGGAAAGGAAAAGGTGCTTGAACAGGGAGTCCCAGACTAGTTGCTTCTCATTTCACTTGCAGTCGAGTGACAGAGGGGGAGAGACAGATGCTGCAGCTGCGTGATTACAGCAAATGCAGCTGTTAACACACTTGCCTATCTTCCTCCTAATGAGGCGTCAGCTCTCTCCTGGTTCTGCTGTTTGGGTACTGGCTTTATCCTAGCAGCAAATTGGCCCAGTGTTGGCGGTTGATTTTTCCTTGTTCTGATCCAGTTTGGGTTCAGTTGTCAAGATGATTTTACACAGGGAGTCCCGTTTGAGGGAGGATGCAGCACTTCCAGCTAGCTTTGAAGTGCTTGGTAGGCTCCGGGTGCAGCTGCTTGGACTGAGCTGCTCTGAACTCGTTTCATTTCCGATGGAGCTGGAGCTAAGTCTCATCACTGCTAATCCAGTTCCCCAGCTGCAAGCAGCAAATGGGGAGTTCTGACTTGAGGCTCTTCCAGTTCTTCGTGGTTTCTTGGAGGTTTCTGGGCACAGTTGGTTTGTCTTCCTCTGCTTTGTGAAGCCATCCAAAGGTGGCAGGAGGATGAAGAGCCTGACACTCTCCCTTCCCAGCTGAAAGGAGTACAGTGCTGACTGTAAGTAATCTTGCTTGGCTCTGGAGGCACGATACTCTTGACTGTCAGAGGGTTCTGTCTGAGCAGCAGTCAAAAGCTTCACTTCTGTGTTGTGCTGGGGAAGAAAAGGGATTGCTAGATCGTGGGTAAGGCAGTAGTATTCACTGCTCTGGGCTTTTTGTCAAGGAGGGGATGAGCAGGAACATCCCTGTCCTGGGTTCAGCAGTAGCAGTCACCTTTCTCCTTAGTGGCTGGTGCAGTGCTGTGGTTTTGACTTCCAGCCTGGGAGCAGCGCTGATAACACCGATGGTTTTAGTTGCTGCTCAGTGATGTTTACTCTGACCAAGGACTTTGTGAGCCTCATGCTCTGCCAGGGAGGAGGGGAAGCTGGGAGGAAGCAGAGACAGGACACTTGACCCAAACTGACCCAAGAGGTATTCCATAGCACAGCACGTCACTGCCACTCTATAAACTGGGGGCAGTTACCCAGAAGGGTTAGATCACTGCTCGGTCAGGCTGGGTATCAGTCAGTGGGTGGTGAACGGTTGTATTCTCTTCCCTTGTTATTTCCCTTATTGTTATTGGTGGTAGCAGTGGTTTGTGTTATACCTTAGGTACTGGGCTGCTCTTATCTCAACCCATGGGGGTTACATGCTTTCCATTCTCCTCCCCATCCCTCTGGGAGCAGGGGAGGATGAATCAGGGCAAATGAGCGAGTGGCTGCGTGGTTCTGAGTTACTGGCTGGGCTTAAACCACGACAATCCCCATACAAGGCATTCCATGCAGAGCAGACAATTCTGTGGGCATGGGGATGCTTCTTGGTGGTCCAGTGTGCTAAAGATGACTTGTTCAATAGAGTGAGACAGTAAGACTGTTTGGTGCCTGTTGCTGGATGCCTGCTTGCCATGAGAATGAATGTGTGATGTTTTTCTTCATGCCTGTCACAGTACCTCTCCTCAACTGGCAGCGGCATCACTATAGCAGACCTGCAGCAGGCCCTCTTTGATGCAAGGCTTGGGGTGGCAAATCATGGAGAATGGAAAACTGCATGGAGTATTTGTCCCTATCAAACTTTAGACTGGAGATTGGGAACAATTCCTGCCCCAGTGGGTGCTCAGGCATTGGAACAGGCTGCCCAGGGCAGGGCTGCAGGCACCGGCCCTGAAAGTGCTCACACCCTGTGGAGACGAGGCCTCAGTGCCCTGGGTCAGTGGTGGCCTTGTCAGTGCTGGGCAATGGTTGGACTGGATGAGCTTGAAGCTCTTTTCCAACCTGCTTGGTTCTGATTCTTCAGGCTGAGGGTGACTTCTGTGGAGAGGTGAGAGAGCTTCTCCAAAGGAGGTGTCAAAGAACAGATCTAAACCATTGAAACACTGCATCAGGAGGACATGGAGCAGCTCTTGGTACCTCCTTTCCCTCCCTCTTGCTCACAATTTAAGGTCCCTTCCAACCCAAACCATTCCATGGTTCTATAATAAATTCACATTATACAGGGCTCGGGAGTAATGAGGCTGAACCTGGTTGTTCCCACCTCCGTTAGGTTCATATGTCAGAAGGACCTGGGAGGATAAACAATGAACCACTGTGGGTCATGGCAGTTATTTTATCATGGTGATATCATGAGGAAGTTCCCTGTGTAGAAAATGCCCCCTTTTAACCACATTTTGTAACTGATCCACTCAAAACTGGGTTATTTATGCTGATAACGTACCGATAGTGTTGAGCCAGTGCAGAGCAAATGGGACTTAGGCATGGGTTTGAAGAGAACCAGAATTCACCTGCCTTTGGGTTTGTAGTGGGATCTGGAGGAACAACCTTCTCCTGGTCTCCAGACTGAGTAGGTTGGGAGAACCATGGCAGGGGGTTGGAACTGGATGATCTTAAGGTCCTTTCCAACCCTGACTATTCTGTAATTCTATGAAACTTGGCTCATGGTTTTGCTTGGTTAGCCAAGGAATTCCTTGTGGAGACTTTGGAGAGAGTAAATGTCACCTTCTGCCATTGCTGAAGTCCCTTTGGTTGTGTTTCTGTGGCTTGGTCCCTGTTTCTGCTGTAAAGCTGCATTTTGGAGGGTTCCCGTAGGAAGAGAGGCTGAGAAAGTTGGGGCTGTTCAGCCTGGAGAAGAGAAGCTGCGTGGAGACCTCAGAGCAGCTTCCAGCATCTGAAGGGGGCTATAGGGATGCTGGGGATGGACTCTTCATTAGGGACTGCAGTGACAGGACAAGGGGTAATGGGTTAAAACTGAAACAGGGGAAGTTTAGATTGGATCTAAGGAAGAAGTTCTTTCCTGTGAGGGTGCTGAGGCACTGGAATGGGTTCCCCAGGGAGGTTGTGAATGCTCCATCCCTGGCAGTGTTCAAGGCCAGGTTGGACAGAGCCTTGGGTGCCATGGTTTAGTGTGAGGTGTCCCTGCCCATGGCAGGGGGTTGGAACTGATCTTAAGGTCCTTTCCAACCCAAACCGTTCTATGGTTCTGTGTGGAAGTGTTGCTGGATGGTGCTGCTGGTTTCCTTGCTGGCACTTACGGGACTCACTTGGCTGTAAATGCCCAGCTGTGTGCAGTTCCCCTATTTTGTCTGTCCATGGATTCCTAGATGCTTCCTTCTTCATCTGCAGGTCGGTGCTTCCGAGTATTCGAGCAGCTGACCTGTGGGAGGGAGAACTTGGAGACCAGATGCTGGGATTTATGTAGATATAATCTCCTTTTATTAAAACATAATAGAACAAAGCTGCCTGTGATTGTTTGATTACTGCTTGTGCCGGAGAATCTCTTGTGCAAAGGGCTTATGTGAGTGAGACACTTAAAACGGATTGAGCTGAGTCCTGGTGCTCTTCCCACTGTAATGCGGCTTTGACTCAGTATCTCTGTTGTCATCTCTGCGTGTCCAACTCGAGTGTTTCCCTTGACATTCCTGGTCTCAGCCTGTCAGTGCTGAAGGCTGGGTTTAGAGGATTAGCTGGAAATGTGTCACAGCACGGCAAGATGCTGCTGTTTGCTCCACACTGGAAGGTGGGTCTTGTGTCCAGGCTTCGGGGAGAAGGAGATGGATTTCCTGCTCTTGGAGGATGGATACTCTCATTCATCCGAACACTAACGGGTTATGAAAGTCCAGCAAGTGAAGGAGACACGGAGAGCACCAGCAAGGTCTGACTGCTGCTTGTGGAGGCTTGAGGAGAAAGAGGTGGCTGATGCTGTGAGCCTGCTGCTTCCCTGTGAGGGTGCTGAGGCACTGGCACAGGGTGCCCAGAGAAGCTGTGGCTGCCCCATCCCTGGCAGTGCTCAAGGCCAGGTTGGACACAGGGGCTTGGAGCAAGCTGCTCCAGTGGAAGGGGTCCCTGCCCTGGCAGGGGTTGGAGCTGGAGGAGCTTTAAGGTCTCTTCCATCCCAAATCACTCTGTGGTTCTGTGCTGGTTTCTAAGGCAAGCCATGGGTGTGTATCTGGGGTTCCCACCTCTCCGCTGAGCACCTCTGCCAGAGGCTCAGTTTCTCTGCAGGGACAACAGAAAATAGGATGAGAGCTGCAAGGAAACCACAGGCCCATAGAGTGTGGGAAGTTCCCCTTCCCAGGGCACGGTTATGTCGGGTTCGTGGTCTGCCACTGCCGAAGCCTGCTCTGCCCCATGTGTTACTGAAATGAGAGCCCTCTTGCAAGCCCAGAGGTGCTGTGTGCTCCCTCGGGCCCCTTGTGCAGGCAGAACTCCAGCTCTGGAGGTCACAGTCTGCCTGCCTCAGGAAGCATCCCCCTCACTCCCAGAACCTCTTTCTCTTATCCAGAGAACATGGGTATACAGAAGTGTTTGCTCCTCACAGAGCACTCCTGTTTGGGCACAGCCGTGGGGTGTACCCTGGCTGGGATAGGGTGTGAGGAGTCAGCTATCCCAAAACACATTGGGAAGAGCCTGACATGTAGAAAAGCAATGGGCAAACCACAGTGGTTTTCAATTCCTGAGTTTCTTTTAGTTAATGCATATGTAAGCAAGTCAATTAAAACACATTGGGCTTATTTCAAATAGATAATGTAATTATCAGCTTGATTAAGCCATATCAAATGAGCAGTTGTAATTCAGTAGCTTGGTTCTAATCACTGCAACAGCAGTAGTAGCTTTAATTAAAAGCCTCCAAGTGTCAGATCAGTGTCAGTGGTGTCGATTGAGGGCTGGTCCAGCCGAATACCTGGTTGCAGGGCAGATGAAACCACTCCTACATAGATGGTAATACAAGGCTCAACTCCTTGGTACCCATAAAGGGAATCTGAGGTTTCCTAAATACCATTAAACACAAGGAATTGTCCTTTTCTGCTGTTCCCAGTGCTCAGATACAGACTTAATTGAATCTGTTCCTGTATCACTCAGAAAGGCTGGGATGGACTCACTGCGTGACTGGAGCGCACAGCCTCTGCTCCTGGTGCTGTGGGTGAAGGCAGCCAGCTCTTGTCTCCGTTTGTGCTGGGTTTGATGCCTCCTCCTCACCCTCCATAGCATCACAGAGTTCAAAGGGACCTTCAGCACTCATCTGGTCCGGCCCCCTGCCACGAGCAGGGACACCTTGGACCAGACCCACGTCCAGCCTGGCCTGGAATGTCTGCAGGGGTGGTGCATCCGCCACCGCCCTGCATAACGTGCTCTGCCTCTTGCAATGAGGGGTTTGGAGTGAGCCGGGCTGCTGCCGAGGCTGCAGTGCCTTGAGCCTTGCAGGACAGGTTCCCTCCTGCAGTAAATGAGTGCAGGACCGTGTCTGCAACGTTCTCCACGGCCGGGAAAGCCCAGATGTGCTGAAGCCATCCCATGCGTGGCAGCTCCAGGAGGTGCTGCTGTGCTCAGCCCTGCCCGCAGTGCGGCGGGTGCAGATCCGTGTCTCTATAGCTCAGTAATTTGTTGGGGTTGAGCACGGCATCTCCATGGAAAGTGAGGAATGACAGAGCTGAGGCATCCCTTTTCCTCCCATGGAGATCTTTTTGGGGCCTTCCTGCTGAACGTGGTGATTTAGTGGTTTGACATCCACAACCTCGGTAAACTGCAACTGTGGGGAAGGACAGGAGCAGCGGGAAGCCAGGTTCTAGCCTGCAGAGAGGGGTTTAGTTTATTCATGTTGGCAGATCTCAGCTTCACAGACCACGTTTGCTTCTGCTGCGAGTAGGTGGACTCGTTGTTTTCCTTCTGATTGTTTCGGAAATGACAAGGAACCGAGGGCCTGTATCGACATGCAGGCAAATACCTGGGGTTTGCTTCTGGACCAGCGCTGGGATGAGCTTTAGCCGCTTTGATGAGGATTTGTAATGCGTTCGGAGCATCCTCAGTGTGAGCGGGATGTGGGCTGGGGCTGCTGAAGCAGCTTTCTGGCCATCCCCTGCTTTCTGCACCTGCTCTGGTGTTTGCTGTCCCCGCCTTGCTTTTAATTACTGTCGTGTTCTATGGCTTAATATGAAACCCTGTCTAATTGTATCCTGTCTCTTAATAGGCTTAACTGGCCGTCACCCAAAAAGACTCTTCCGTGTGCAGAACCAAGCTCCCCAAATCTGTCCTAATTGTCCGTCGGTGCTTTGTGAGGTGCTGGGTCCCTCGCAGTGACGTTAACAGAGGTTTCCTTCTGTTCCTTGCAGGATTGGGCGGTGATCCTATGACGCATGCCCGGAAGAAACAACTTTTCCTTCTGAAGCATCCAGCTGGTTCTGCTGCCCGAGCTTCCTCACCCGCAGGCAGCAGGAGGATGGACAGGAGCGGCGCCGAGTGCGGAGAGCAGCGGGATGGAGCCGCCTGCGAGGCTCCCGACTGTCCCAGCGGCTTTGTGGGGCCAAGCAGGAGCAAGACCCTGCACGAGGTGCGGAAGACGTACCCGCTGCGCCGGCGCCTGCTGCCCTCCGTCAACAAGAAGACCTGCAAGGTGCTGCTCACCCGGCTGGAGGACGTGGCCGGATCCCTGTCCAAACAGCCCCAGAGCTGTAAAGCCAAGGCTCTGCCCAGCTGGATGGGTCTGGGACCTGCTCTGTTCTCAGAACAAGCTCAGCCGGGGGGAGCAGGGAAGAGTGATCCATCTGGGGAAGCGTGCGCAGTAACTGCCCCGGGGACGGAGCAGGAGCTGGAGCCTGCTCCGACCGAGCCCCGCAAGCGGCGGCTGGCCTCGCTGAACGCAGAGGCTGTGAACAACCTGCTCTTTGAGCGCGAGGACGGCCTCTTGTCCGGCAGGCGGTGCCGCAGGGACGCCGTGAAAAGCGGTGGGGACTGTGCCGGGAAGAGCCTGCAGTGCAAAGCTGGGGACAGCTGGGCCGCGCTGGAGAAGCCAGCTGTGAGAGCAGGTAAAGGCAAACAGCGGCACGAGCCCGGCCAGAAATGCAGTAGCTGTGACCAGGCGCTGGATGAGGTCTTTGACGATGCGACGAAGAGGGAGGACGGTGCCATCTCCCATCATCCCACCCCAAAGAGACTGGCCAGCCTCAATGCCGTGGCCTTCCTGAAGCTGACCCATGAGAAAGACCAACCCCTAAAGCCGAGGAGTAAATCGGATGGAGAGGGCAAGTCCGAGAACCACTGTTCCAAATCCACGCTCAAATGGGCTAAAGCCAGCCGGAAGAATTGTGTCAGATCCAAGAAGGAACCGGCAAGCTTAAAACTGGAAGGTCAGCACGGCTGGCCAGGACATGCTCTGGGAAAAGGGGAGCAGCGGGACTCCTCACGGCTCTATGGGAGAGCAGAACCTGTCCCGTACGAGTCCCTGTCCAGCTCCTATGCTAGCACTGAGGGTTTCTACCACAGACTGCCTTTGCTTATGGGTGGACAAGCTTCCATGAAGCCGGAGTATGGCAGACCTGGAGAGAAATCCCCGACCCCCAAACAGGAATTCCATCAGCCTTCCTTCCCCGTGCAGCAGTTCCCTCCTTTGCCAGTGCCCGGAAACCACACGGATTGCGGCTGTCTCTATGAATCCTCGGAGCTGACTCCCCTGAATGGGTTTTATGTTTATTGTGGCCAAAGTGGGTACAGTGGCTACTCCCACTGCTCCGCTTACCCCAAGGAGGAGCTTTCGCAGTCTGCCACCTGCGAGGGGCTCTTGGTATCCCCCAGCTCCCTGCCGTCAGGTGCTCCCTTCCAGCCGCTGCACTGGTGCAGCTCCCCGTACTGCTGCGGGGAGGGCCCGGCGCTGAGCACCTACAGCCTGTGCGGGGTGGTGCACGTGCCCGAGGGCAGGATCAGCAGCGTGCACGCCGGACGGAGCAGCTACCCCTTCAAAATGCCTTTCGCAGCAGGTAAGGTGCGGATGCGGGCGCGTCTCGGCTGGGGCTGCTGCTGGAGGAAGGGATCTCGTTGCCAGGAGGCAGGCTCCTTCTGCGCGTGGTGCTGCCTGGCTTGGCTTGGTTTGGCAGGCTCGGAAAGGATCCGGGTTTCACCTCCGCTTCCATGGTTCTGAGCCCTCGGGGGGGTTCCCACTGAAAGGTCTTGGTGCAGAAAGCCCAGAATCAGGGAGAGGGTTGGGGCAGCGAGGAGGTGACTCATGACTTGTCATGCTGGAGCTTCGCTTTGATCCGGGGGAAGCGAGGGGGGTTTAGTTCCTGCACGCTCTGCGAGGCTTCTGTGCCGCTTCTTCGGGCTGAGTTACTCCTCCGCTCCCAAAAGCTTGCTCCTGGGACTGGAGCATCCTCATGGAGCGGTGTGAGGAAGCAGAGGGGGCCTGTCCTCAGGTTCTCACTGGTGTGAGCTCTAGGGGGGAGGCAGCCTTTTACATTTTACAGGTCTGGGCTGGGCAGCAGTTCAGTTTGAGTCTGCTCTTTAGACAGATGCTCGCTTGTATCTCACTGCAGTGGTGGAAGTGCCAGGTACCCTGTTAGCTGCTGAGGAGTGGGCCCGTCTTTGCTCTTAATGTCTGAAAATGAGGCTCTGAAATGAGAGAAGGCGAGGGCGAGGGAGGTGGGGAGTTGTTTGTGTGGCTCCCTTCTGGCCCCTGCCTGTGTTCCAGGCCTTGCCTGCAGTGCTTTATCCTCAGCTCTGCCTCTGCCATTGGAAACCCCCTTTTGATTGTTGGGGTGGTGCTCATCAGGCACCAGCACTTAGTGCAGCAGCCACTGCGTGGTCCCTAGAGGAGGCTGCTGCTTCACCCACTGGGCGCATGGCCACGAGCCTGCCCCTTAACCCCGTGTTCGAGTCAAGCAGGGCATCACTTACCCACTTGGACCAGGCCTGCAGGTGGGAGGCTGAAGCCTGGGTCCGGTGCTGGGTTTGAGCCGGGCTTTGTCACCTGTAGGAAGCTGCTGAAACCCAGGAGTGTTTGGCTGCAGGAGAACTTCCTGTCCCTAAAGACGCCGCTGTCCCCTGTGGCTGCAGGTCCCATTCAGGTGCAATGCTCTCCAGACAAGCTCAGCAGCAGCCTCACAGCTCCCCAGGTACTGCCCCAGGTCACATCAGACTGCCTGGCTCCTGCACTTGGATGTGCTGGGGCCTCCGACCTGGTGCAGCCCGGAGGATGCAAACACCGTGGTCTTCAGCTCCCAGGGCATGTATTTACTGCCCGTGTGTGAGCCCGCTGCCAGCACCTTCCCTGGTGTGACCTCCTCCTGCCAGCAGCACTAAGAACCGAGTGTAACAGCCGAGTAACTCAGACTTTGTTCTGTGGCTTGAAGCGGGCAGGGAGGATTCCTGGACTATAAACAGGACTTAAGCTTAGGAGCTCATTTTCCTGTATGTGTGCACCTCGGACACCTCGTCCTTCCCTGGGTGGGTGATTGCAGGGAATTAAAGGAGGACTTTGGCTGCAAGCAGCAGGCTCCCATCTGAGAGTGCTGGTCCGAGGGGATCCAGCTGCATGTGCCTTGTGCCTTGTGTCCTATCTGCCTGTCTTGGTGTGTTCAAGATGTTCACTGACAGGCTGAGAACATTGGGGCTGTTCAGACTGGAGAGGCTGCGTGGAGACCTCAGAGCAGCTTCCAGTGTCTGAAGGGGGCTACAGGGATGCTGGGGAGGGACTCTTCATTAGGGACTGGAGCAATGGGACAAGGGGTGATGGGTTCAGACTAAAACAGGGGAGGTTCAGGTTGGGGATAAAGCAGAAGCTCTTTCCTGTGAGGCTGCTGAGGCGCTGGCACAGGGTGCCCAGAGAAGCTGTGGCTGCCCCATCCCTGGCAGTGCTCAAGGCCAGGTTGGACACAGGGGCTTGGAGCAAGCTGCTCCAGGGGAAGGGGTCCCTGCCCATGGCAGGGGTTGGAGCTGGAGGAGCTTTCAGGTCCCTTCCAGCACAAACCAGGCTGGGGTTCAGTGAGGTTCACATGGAAGCATCGCTGTCTGGTGCAGATGGAGGTTTTGCAGTGAGCAGTTTGAAAGCAGAGTGGTGGGATGAGATGGGGCAGGCTGGGGAGATGCTGCCTTCCTACTGATGCAAGGGCTGGGAGCGTGTGCAGCCAAGGAGCAGCCTCGGGCTCCGTGCTGCTGCCCTCAGCTGCTGTAGGTGCCTTTGTGGAGCTTTGCCCTGCTTCAGCTCAGGCTTGCAAAGTGCTTTTGTAAGCAGGATCCTGCAAGGTGATTCACTGCTCGGGGAGGCCAGGCGGGACCCGAGCTCCCGGCCTCATTTCTCTGCTCACTGCTGGGGCTCAGCAGGGTCTGGGATGGTCTGTACCTGTCCTCACGCTTGTGGTCCAGCAGTGCCCGTGTTGCAGCCCTCTTAGGGAGGGTCAGGTGGGAGCCTGGAGGCAGTGATTCCATTGGGGAGGCAGCTGGAGCCTGGTGAGCTCGGCTGGGTTCTCACCTTTCGGTGTTCAGCAGCCCCATGGCAGCCCCATTCAGCACGCTCGGGTCTGGAGGCATCTCCTGGGGGTTACCTGGAGCCGCCCTCTTGGTCCCCCCAAAGGGATTTCAGGGTTAGGATCCAGGGGTGTTTTATACTGGCCTGGGAGCTTCCCCCCTGCTGGCAGGAGGTAACTGAGATCCTCCTTGCTCTGTGCTGCACACCCTGGCCCGCGTTGAGGGCTGGGTGTGAGGTGTTCTTGTGCTCCTGAGAGGTGGAGCCAGGCGATGGACCAGCCTGCTGTGTGAATGAGCCTGCTGCAGGGACCTGGTTCTGCTGCAGGCAGCAGCGTGATTCATCCTTCCAGAGGTTGGTTCCACCTTGATTCGTGTTTGTGGAGCTCATCTGGGGAATCTGCGTTTTCCCTGCCTGGAATTTGGCTTTCTGAAGGAAGCCGGCTTCTTCCTCCAGTGTGGTTTAATCCTTGCCTCGCTTTGAGGAGCCTTTGAGTCCTTTTATACATACTGAGATGCCAGAAGTGCTCTGGACACCAGCCAGGCCGGTGTGTGTTAGTGGCTGCTGTGCTGTGGGCCGTTTCAGATGGGCTCGCTGCGGTGTCATCACTGGCACTGGAGCAGCACAGAGCTGCTTAGAAATGCCTCAGCTTTTAGAGTCCAGTGACAGTGCAAAGGGAAGTTACAATGGGAAGAGGCTTCGCTGCTATAATGCAATAAAGGGGATGATGCTGTGAGGGCTGGAGCAGCTCTGCTCTGGAGCCAGGCTGGGAGAGCTGGGCTGGGGCAGCCTGGAGAAGAGAAGGCTCCTGAAGGGGAGACCTGAGAGCAGCTCCAGTGCCTAAAGGGGCTGCAGGAAACCTGGAGAGGGGCTTGGGACAAGGGCCTGTAGGGACAGGCCAAGGGGAATGGCTTGAACCTGCCTGAGGGGAGACTGAGCTGAGCTCTTAGGCAGAAGCTCTTCCCTGTGAGGGTGCTGAGGCGCTGGCACAGGGTGCCCAGAGAAGCTGTGGCTGCCCCATCCCTGGCAGTGCTCAAGGCCAGGTTGGACACAGGGGCTTGGAGCAAGCTGCTCCAGTGGAAGGGGTTGGGGTTGGAGCTGGAGGAGCTTTAAGCTCCCTTCCAACCCAAAGCAGGCTGGGTTCTGTGATTCCATGGATTCCAGGTGGAAGCGGTGGCAGCTGGGGCCCCCTTGTGCAGTTTGCTGTATTCCAGCTGGGATCCGTCTGAAATGTCTCTCTCCTCCCCTCCTGTCAGAAGGCTGCAAGTCTCTGGACCAGCTGAACCTCACAATCCCCGTGGCCGGGCACCCCGCGTCGCCTGCCCACCCGCTCTCAGGATGTCCTGTACCCAGCGTGCCGCCGGCTGCGGAGCCCGTCCCTCATCTGCAGACCCCCAACTCCGACCCTCAGACCATGGCCCGGGAATGTCCCCAGAGCTCCAAGCCCCCCAGCGGCTCCAAGTCCGGCCTCCGCAATACCCCGGGCTGCCTCCACGCCTCGGACAGCAAAGCAGCCGGGGGCCATTCCCACCCCAAGCAGCAGCGCATCAGCAGGAGGAGGGCGACCAACGGCTGGATCCCCGTGGGCGCAGCCTGTGAGAAGGCTGTCTATGTGGTGGTAGGTGCTGGGGGTGCTGGACCCCTTTGGGCCTGCGGGAAACCTGGAGAGGGGCTTGGGACAAGGGCCTGTAGGGACAGGCCAAGGGGAATGGCTTGAACCTGCACGAGGGGAGACTGAGCTGAGCTGTTAGGTAGAAGCTCTTCCCTTAAGTCCAGTGCAAGGTGTCCCTGCCAGTGGCAGGGTTGGAATTGCATGGTCTTAAAGTCCTTTCTAACCTAAACTGTTCTAAGGTTCTATATGAAGTGGAAAAGGATCTGGAAATAATGGTAGAAAGTCACTGAGCCCAGCAAATGCTACAGATAAAAACTGGAGGCTGATGTAACGTGCATGAGATGCACACAGGCTGTGAGTGGGGGGAACCCCACATGAACCATTTTCTGCTCATGGTGCCTGCATCTGGGCTCAAAGGAGTTGTTTCCATTGGTTCTGGGGCTCATCAGGATCAGTGTCTGCACCTGGGAAACACAGATGGCACAGGTTACCTTGTTGGTACCTGTGTATTATAATGACCAACAGCGCTGTGTAACCTTGTTACTGCCACTTGGGTTCAAACTTAAACAGGGGGCACTTAGGTTAGGTTCAAGGAAGGAATCCTTCCCTGTGAGGGTGCTGAGGCGCTGGCACAGGGTGCCCAGAGAAGCTGTGGCTGCCCCATCCCTGGCAGTGCTCAAGGCCAGGTTGGACACAGGGGCTTGGAGCAAGCTGCTCCAGTGGAAGGGGTCCCTGCCCATGGCAGGGGTTGGAGCTGGAGCAGTTTATGGTCCCTTCAACCCAAACCATTCCATGGTCTTCATGATGACTTGAGAGTGTTTTGGGCTTTGCTTCAGGCTGGAGGTGCTCACTCTGTGCCATCTGGAGCCTCTTGGAGGCAAATGGTGAGTCAAAGCAGCAGCAGTGCCTTTTGGCTGGTCTGCAAGGCCAAGCTGCTGCTGGCCTTGTTTGCTTTCATGCCCTGGTTTTACCTTGCACGATGGGGCAGGCGGCTGGGGAGGGGAGGGGAAGCTGCTGCTCCTGTGCTAGCATCAGCTCACAAGCCATGGTGATGAGTGCTGCTTGGCTTTGGTGCCTGCAGGGGTGGCACCTGAGCATCCATCCTGCAGAGGCCTCGTCCTCCGCTGCCATCCCCTGGCATCAGGGCAGCCCCTGTGGGAGGATGAGGGCTGGTTCAGCTGTGCTGTAAGGAGCAGTTGTGTCAAGGCAGCTCTTGTAAGGTGGTGTTCTTGCTGATGGTGTCTGCAGCCCAGCAGGGCTCCCCAGAGAGCACAGGGGCAGTGCCCTGCTTCCCAGATGGACCTTTTCTAGCAACCAGCATCCCCTTTCTTACGTGATGGCATGGCCAGTCACTCCTTCAAGGACTCCTTGTCTGTCCTTGGCTCCTGCAGGATGGGAGATTTCCTGCTAGGGAATTGAATTAACTACAGCAAAGTCCACTTTGATTGAGGAAGAACTTAATGTCCATCGTGTTATTAAAGCATCAGAGCTGTGGCCTGCAGACCTGGAGCCCCGTGCTCTCTGGGGAGGTAGGACAAGGCGCAGACCATGCAGTAAGGTCCAGGCAGATGTGTCTGTGCTGCTGCTGGGTGCACTGGGGTAAGCTGGAGCTGCAGAGAGCATCATCCAGGACAGGTTCTGTAGCTCCAGCTCTTCAGGCTGCATACGAGCACCATGGGCTGTGCAGGAATGAAGCTTGCAGAAGCCGCAGACCGGCCTCTTGCATCCATCACTCAGACTCTGACACTTGGAAAGGAGCAGCGCACCCTTGATCTCCTTAAGTCCTGGCACTTGAGGCTTCCAATGTTGCCTGGGTGCTGTGGCAGGAGGCTAAACCCGTCCTGCGCAGCCATTCCCAAAGGGGTTTTAGAAGAGAAGGAACATAAATGCCTCTAGTTTATTGTCCAAAAAGCGATCGTTCTGTGATGTTAGAGGGCATGAAGGAGGTGTTGGGAATCTTGTTAAGGAAAGCTTTATGCCATGGCCTCCCTGCCCTGGTTATGTGAAATACCTAATGTTTTATTACAACACTGGTGTCACGTAAATGCATATTATTCAAAGTGTATCTTGTTTTCTGTAGCAATGAGTGTGACAGAAACGCCTGAGAAATGAGGGTGGTAATTCCATGAATCCCTGCTCTGGGAGATGTGCTGTCCTCTGGGGAGCTGCTCCTCACTGCCAGCACCGGGCAGGAGAAAGAGGGGTGTGCTGCTCCATTTGAAACCAGTGTGACCTGTGAGCACCTGGGTGCTGCTCCCTAGGGAACTTGCTTTACCTGTGTGTGCCCTGCCCATGGAAGAAGTGACTCCTTTGACCTGGCAAGGGGAGATGGGTTCAGGCTGAAAGAGGGGAAGTTCAGGTTGGAGGTAAGGCAGAAGCTCTTCCCTGTGAGGGTGCTGAGGCGCTGGCACAGGGTGCCCAGAGAAGCTGTGGCTGCCCCATCCCTGGCAGTGCTCAAGGCCAGGTTGGACACAGGGGCTTGGAGCAAGCTGCTCTGGTGGAAGGGGTTGGGGTTGGGGCTGGAGGAGCTTTAAGGCCCCTTCCAACCCAACCCATTCCATGACCTCTGTCGTTATAAACCAGCCAGGTGGCAGTAGAGATGCTGTGAGTGCTCTTAGGCTGTGTGACTCCTCCTGAGCACTCAGCTCTGAGCAGGCTCAGGCAGGTTTTGCCTTCACAGCAGGACCAGAGGGGTCTGTGGTGGGGTAGCAGACCCTGCACCAGCGCTGTGCCCCTGCACTCAGGTTGCTGTGTATGTGTCTGTGTTCCCATGGTGCAGAACGAACCGGAGCCGGCCGTTCGCAAGAGCTACCAGGCTGTGGAGAGGGACGGGGAGATCATCCGGGTGCGAGACACGGTCCTCTTGAAGTCCGGACCCCGGAAGAAATCCATGCCCTACGTGGCGAAGATATCGGCGCTGTGGGAGGACCCCAAGACAGGTACTGAGCCAGCAGAGTGCCTGCTGTGTGTGTGCTTGAGAGCCGGGGGGTGATGGATCTGGGGATGCTGCAGGTGTGTTCGGGGAGCTCTGCTGCTGCCAGCCCGGCTGATGAAGAGGCAGGGGTTAACCCCATGGCTTTCATTCGGGTCGTTCCTGGAGCTGAATGCTCTTTAATCACAAGCCTGGGACTGGCTATCACAATCTTCCTGGTGTGCGAGCACGGAAGAGCTGCCACGTGCCCATCTTAGCACCCATCTCCTGTATCATTTCACTGCAACTGATGTCTCGGGAGCTGCTGTTTACTCGGATGCTCTCCCCAACATCTGGGCTGGGAGCTGGTGTGGAGCACAGGCTTGTCTGCAGAAGCTTGTGATGGGACCCAGGCAGAGGTGGTGATTGGAGCAGTGTGGGTTTGATGCTCTGCTCCCGGGTCTGAGTAGTGATACTCGAGCCAAGGAAGCTGTACCAGAGGTTGCAATGCACAGGTCTGGCTTAAAAGCAGCAATGAAGCTACGTGTAGAAGTGATCAGCGTGTGGTGAGGCCCATCTTGGTCACATCGCCCTGCAGCAGCAATTCCAGCATTAACCTGGAGTTCATGCTGCAGGCACTGAGCGTTGGATGAGCACCTCTCCCAGCTTGTGTCCAAGTGGATGCTTCCTTCAGATGGGAAGGCTGGCCTTTTGTGTTCTGTTCTGGTTTTGTGCCTCCCTGCCCTCTCTGTGGCAATGTAGCACACATAGAAGGGGTGAGGAGAGTAGCAGCGTGACGGCTTCATACAGCCTCTTGCTGTAACAAAAGGACACCTCTAGTTCAGCATGAAATATTTATCACAGCACAGCTGCCTCTCCGTGAGAGCAATGGGAATGAAAGGGATGGAGCAGGAGGAGGAGGCTGGGTATTAGTGGGAAAACACCCCATGAAAGCTGAGGTTTGATGTGTTTGAATGCATCTTCTTGCAGGGGAGCTGATGATGAGCCTCCTGTGGTACTACAGACCAGAGCACACACAGGGGGGCCGCAACCCCAGTATGCACCAGGTGAGACGGGCGGACACGACACTGGGGGTGAGAGCATCCATTGCCTCTGCGCTGCTGTGGGGAGAGGGGATCAGCCCAGGTCTCCCAGTACCTCTGGCTGGGCTCAGCTCGGGGCTGAGCTGCTGGTTTGGGTGAATGGAGCTGCCCCTTGGCTGGGAGGCAGCTGCTGCCAGGTGCTCCTCACTGTGAGGGTGCTGATGTGCTTGTCCAGGGAAGCTGTGGCTGCCCCATCCCTGCAGTGTTCCAAGCCATGGAGCACCCATCTCTCATGCTGCCTTTATCATAAATCCTTTAATCTGCTGCATAAACTCCAGCAATGTGTTTGTGTTGTGCAGAAGTGGCTGTGTCATCCTCCCCTGTCCAGGTTTATGATGAGAATTCAAGAGTGACTCGGGGCTGTTGTGCCACTTTAATAGTTGGCTTCTTAAAAGTAAACCCATGTGAATCATTATGGCCTCACACCTTGCTCTGCTTTGCATGGGGTGACAGAACACGTTGGGATTAACTGGGAAGGGAGAAGTGACTGGTGCTGCTTATAACCCATCGCATGGTTGGTGCCTTCTTCCTTGTCTTGCTTTCTTAACTAAGGGGATGAGAGCTGGGAATGGCATCTGCCTGGATGCAGGGCACAGCTGGGTTTTGAAACCAGAACATGGGACCTGATAGTTCCCTGCTCCATCAGCGAAGCGTGACTGTATCCAGTTGCACTTCAGTGCAGGGAGCACTGGAAGCCTGGCCAGGAGGAGCTGAGCCAGGTTTGTGCACAGCTGCCTCATTACACAAGACTTCAACTGCGAGTGCAGGGTTTGGGCTGAGCACTGGGGATGGGCTTGTCAGAGATGACTCAGGTAGTGCTGATTGAAGGAGCACCCCAAGGTGCAGAGCAAGGTGTGGTGCTTCAGTTTCTCTGATGAACATCTCATAGAATCCCAAACTGGTTTGGGTTGAAGGGACCTGAAAGCTCCTCCAGCTCCAACCCCTTCCACTGGAGCAGCTTGCTCCAAGCCCCTGTGTCCAACCTGGCCTTGAGCACTGCCAGGGATGGGGCAGCCACAGCTTCTCTGGGCACCCTGTGCCAGCGCCTCAGCACCCTCACAGTGGAGATCTGCCTTAGATCCACCCTGCTGCTGGATGAAATTCTGGTGCACACTGTAAATAGACCCAGAGCACCTGGAAGGCATCTGGATTATGTGCAGTGCTGGCTCTAAGGAGCATCTGCTATGGGCATGCTTTGATGCATGGGCACCCCTTTAGGGTGCTGGGAGAAGGTGTGGGCTCCGGGGTGACCTCTTCCTTCCTTCCCTTGCAGAACGAGATCTTTGCATCCCGGCATCAGGACGAGAACAGTGTTGCCTGCATCGAGGAGAAATGCTACGTGCTGACCTTCGCAGAGTACTGCAGGTAGGTGGTGCTCTTCACTTGCTGCTAGAGAATCACAGAACAGTCAGGGTTGGAAAGCACCTTAACTACCTTCAGTTCCAGGCCTCCTGCCATGGGCAGGGACACCTCACACTAAACCATGGCACCCAAGGCTCTGTCCAACCTGGCCTTGAACACTGCCAGGGATGGAGCATTCACAACCTCCCTGGGCAACCCATTCCAGTGCCTCAGCACCCTCACAGGAAAGAACTTCTTCCTTAGATCCAATCTAAACTTCCCCTGTTTCAGTTTGAACCCATTACCCCTTGTCCTGTCACTACAGTCCCTAATGAAGAGTCCCTCCCCAGCATCCCTATAGGCCCCCTTCAGACACTGGAAGCCTTCTGGGATCTTCATCTGCCTCCAGCTCTTGTCAGTCTTTCCCTTCCCAGGCATCACCCAGCAGAACGGTCCCAGCCCTACAGGCTCTGGTCGAGCTGGAGCTGGATGAGGCACAGTCTGTGTGCGAGCTGTGTACTGCAGAGTGTGAGTGCTGCTTCCACTCTGGAGTCATTCTGAGCCTGGTTTGGGTAATGTCACTGAACCAACCACGCTGGAAAAGACCTTTAAGGTCACTGAGTCCAACCATTCCCCAGCACTGCCAGGGCCACCACTAACCCATGGCACTGAGGCCTCGTCTGCATGGGGTTTGAATGTATGCTTTAAGGAGCTCACAGCCATTTGTACTTGTATGACCCTGGGACATCAGTGGAGGACAGTGCAGGAAAATATAACTTGGAGGTAAAAGCTGAGCAAGGCAGGAAATCATCCTTACATATACCTGTGTATTCTGTAAACCTGTGTGAGCAGCAGCTCCAGGAGGGGATCCTGCCCCTCTGCTGTGCTCTGGGGAGACCCCCCTGCATCCTGCATCCAGCTCTGGGGCAGCAGCACAAGAGGGACGTGGAGCTGTTGGAGGGAGGCTAGAGGAGGCCATGGGGATGCTGTGAGGGCTGGAGCTGCTTTGCTCTGGAGCCAGGCTGAGAGAGCTGGGCTGGGGCAGCCTGGAGAAGAGAAGGCTCCTGAAGGGGAGACCTGAGAGCAGCTCCAGTGCCTAAAGGGGCTGCAGGAAACCTGGAGAGGGGCTTGGGACAAGGGCCTGTAGGGCCAGGCCAAGGGGAATGGCTTGAACCTGCCCGAGGGGAGACTGAGCTGAGCTCTTAGGCAGAAGCTCTTCCCTGTGAGGGTGCTGAGGCGCTGGCACAGGGTGCCCAGAGAAGCTGTGGCTGCCCCATCCCTGGCAGTGCTCAAGGCCAGGTTGGACACAGGGGCTTGGAGCAAGCTGCTCCAGTGGAAGGGGTTGGGGTTGGAGCTGGAGGAGCTTTCAGGTCCCTTCCAATCCAACCCATTCCACGGCTGCCAGCAGGTCGGTGCTAACCCTTTGCTGTAATTCCCTTGCAGATTTTGTGCCTTGGCAAAGCGTCGCATCGAAGGGATCCCGGGCAGGAAATCCATCATGGTCCCTCCCTCGGAGGAGTACTCCACGCCCCTGCACCGCAAGGTGCCTGAGGACACCGACCCCGAGCTGGTGTTCCTCTGCCGTCACGTCTACGACTTCAGACACGGGCGCATCCTCAAGAACCCGCAGTAGCGCGGTCCCCAGGGGGCACGGGCAGGAGGAGCGGCCCCGCAGCGCCGGCCCAGGCCGATGATCCGGGGTACCCCAGTGCTCTTGATGCCCTCCCTGGTGCTGCCTGCAGGCGAGAGCGCCCAGCGCTCGTTCCTGGGGCTGAGGCGCGCGTGCCGCAGTGGATCCCTGAGGAGGAAGGCAGCAGTTGAAAGCACAGCACTTCTTTAAAAGCATAAATGAATATATACCTATAAAATAAATATATGTATATAGATATAGGTACTTGCATATGTAAATCTATATCTATATATGTATCTAGAGATGCATATATTGGGAGGGGTTCGCAGGGAATGAAAGCCAGTAAACTGAATGCAGAGCCATCGCTGGTGGGAACGGTGGAGAGGCGCAGGAAGGATGCTGTGGTGCTCTGGACGAGTCAAGCTGTGACAGCCCTGGGGTTTTGGTGCCCTGATGTGAAGTGGGAGGACTGAGACCATGGTGGAGCACGGGAGAGTCCCCTTTGTCCCACTGTGAGGATTCCCAGTGGGTGAGAGCTGCTTCAGAATCCAGCCGATGCTTTGGGAGCTGCCTGGGTGCAGTGGCCTTGTGTTGTGCTTGAGCGGGTTTTGCTCCATCAGAGGAAGAGGGGACCCTGTTTTCCCCTCATCTTTCTCTTCCCTCATCTCCCTGTTCCGTGTTTCACCGCCTGGACTGGGGCCTGGCAGCCAGGCTTGGAGACCTGCTCCATGGCAGAGCAGAGGGAGCTGCAGGATCAGAGGCTTCACATCCCAGAGCAGCGCTATGGAGAGCTGAGCCCTGCTGTGTTGCCCAACCTCATCCCGGAGGATCTCCTGCCCCAGAAAGCCGGCTCTAGCTGGGAGCTCCAAGTGGGATCTGCTGGTGAGAGCCATGTTTTCCCTTCCAGCTGTTGCTCTTCCTCCAGTGGCCGCCGTGGTGGAAGTGGGTTTGCTCTCTCATCCCAGTTCGTTTCCCTGTAACATCATTTTCAGTCCCGGTTTAACCCCCCATGGTTCCAGTGTGCAGCAGCCGGAGGGGAAGCGATGACCCCTTCCTTGAGTGTTCTTGGCTCTTGCCAGCATTGCCCCCTCCCCTCGGGGTCGGTCCTGCCCTGCCTGTGCTGAGAAGCCAGCAGCAGCGCTGCCATGGAGCAGTCCCCTCCGAACCCATGCCGGTGCCCGAGCGAGCTCACCAAAGCGGCTCCCGGAAGGAACTGAGCATGGGTGAAGGTTGCATGGGCACATGCAGCCTCAGCCCCACACATCTTGCCTCTTGCCTTACGTGTACAGGTCCTACACAGACCTTGGTTTATCTTCACCCCAACTGCTGGAGTCGATGCTAAAGCAAACCAAAGGACAGTGTCACAGCCCGAGTCACTCGCACCAAGCTGGGCGGCCGCTTCTCGATTGCACTAATGTGAAGAAGGAGAATTGGCACCATCTCAGCCCATGTTCCTGCTGCCTGGAGTCACTCAGTGGAAGTAGGGATCTGCATCTTCCCAAGCCCATGTGAAGTGTTCAGACTGCTTTAATGCTGTCCTGCCCCTGCAAGCAGCACTGCCTGGGCTCCTCATGGGGCTCTGACCACTGCACCCCTCCTGACATGGAGAGAAAACCCCACAGCAAGTCCACGACATGGCAGTGGTGTAACCCAGGAGCTCTCCGGAGATCTGCTCTACATACCAAAGAGGGGAACGTGTCCAGGAGACGATGACTGGAGAGGAGGTGACAGCAGGCGAGCAGGGCAGGCGTCTCCCAGCCGTCGGTGCATGGTTCCCACTCAGTGTTGCAGAAGATGCTGGAAAAGCCCCATTGATCCTTGCCTTGCAAAGCCCAGCTCCAGGAGGTTTGCTCCTTGATGTGCAAGCAGGACTCGGCGGGTGAAGCCTCTTCTCTCATTTATACCTCAAGATACTGTTAGTGTCAAAGTGATTGCTCAGATTTCTCCTCAACAATTAACTTGGGCACTGGTGGTCTCTTGGAAGGAGGTGGCTGGGCTGTGGATGCGGTGCTGCTGTGCTGGGGTGGGAGGCAGGACCACTTCTCAAGTGGAAGCGCCACAGGGAAGCGAGGAGGTGGTGGAGAAAGCGGTCTCTGATGCTGCAGGGAGAGGGATGATGGAGGGAGGATGCTGGAGGAGCGGGGCTGCTCCTGCTCGTTTTGGATGAGGGGGTCATCAGGGGATGGAGCAGCTACACCCAGGGCCGTGGTGCACAGCGCTGCAGTGGAAGGTGATGGGAAGCCCTAAATGCACACACTTGGCTCCCAAGGGACTCCCTGAGGCAGGGAAGTGCCTGCGGCTGCTTTCCCTTAGGAAAAGTGCCCTAAGGGGCAGGATGCTCCAAAGCCCACCTGAGCGATGCTGCGCAGGCAGAGCAGGGCTGAAAGCAGCCCTGGAACCACAGAACCCCACTGCAGCTCCAATCCTGACCCTTATCCCCTGCTCCCACCTGAGTCCTGGCTCCTCTTGGGGTAGAAGAGAACTTGTACTTGCCCTGGGGCTGGAGGGCACAAATCCTGCCTCTCCTCCTGTTAGACCCTGCTTCGGGCCGACAGCGTTGGGCGAGGTTCACGTGGTTGCTGATGCTGTTGTGCAGACAGCATGTAAATGAATGGAAATGTCTTATCCCTAATGAAAAGATTTCCTGCTTTTTTAATCTATTAGATATGGAACTATTTTTTGAAGCTGAAGAGATGCAGGCGGTAGAATTTAAACGGAAGCCGTAATACACGTAAAATCTATTTTAGTTGAGAATTTTGTAACATGCACTTTTTTGTGTCTCTTCCCCGGCTCCCCAGATCTGTATTCCCGTGTTTACAGCTGGAATGAGGACATCCCCGAGCCCTCCTCCGCTCACAAAGAGATATTAGAAGTAATTCCTACAAAATAAATTTGAAGAGTGGTATTGATTTAGAGAGCGAGCCCGCGCTGTGCTGTGTCCCTGCCCCTGCACGTTCAGGTGCTGGGGAGGGGATGGGGTGGGAGCGCGTCCGGGTGCTCAGGGGATGCTGTGAGTGTGACCCAGGTGCAGCTCTTGGGTGTGCAGTGAAAATGGGGTGAGTGGAAGGAGGAGCAGCTCCCCATGACCCAGCTTCATGAGCCCAGAATGCCCCCCGTGTGCTGGGCTGCACCCCCAGAGCTGTGGCTGCCCCATCCCTGGCAGTGCTCAAGGCCAGGCTGGACACAGGGGCTTGGAGCAAGCTGCTCCAGTGGAAGGGGTTGGGGTTGGAGCTGGAGGAGCTTTAAGGTCCCCTTCAACCCAAACCAGTCTGGGTTCTGTAACTGAATGGGCAGGAAGTCATGTCTGTCCCAGTGCTGATTTAGCTCCTGGTTATAGAGGGGAGCGGGTGGGAAGTGGGCTGTGGGATGGATGGGAATGGGCTGGGCAGGGGAGCCTCACCCGTAGCACAGCTCAGCTGTGGTGCCAGCAGGGATGATGTTCCTGAGCCCATGGCCTTGGGGTTTCATTGGAGAACCACCTTGGCATTGTCCAGTTGGGTTTAATGTGACGGGGCTGCGCGGAGGCATCAGGAGTGTGCCAGTGGTGGAGCGAGCATGCACCCTGTGTGTCCCACGTGTCCCAAGCTCTGCTGTAAAGCCAGTGTCTTTAGGGTCAGTTAAACAGAGAAAGAGCTTTCCCGCCCCAGCTCTCCCGCATGGAAAGCTGTCATTGACGGATAATCTGCAGCAAGCTGGAAAGTTGGGATTAACGTCAGGCAAAATTGGATTTGGTGCTGAAATCTGGCACCCAAGGGGGCTCGGCTGCATCCGGCTCCCCTGTGTCTGCCTTCAACCAACTCCTGCTCTTGTGCAGCATCTCGTGGTGCCAGGGACCTTCTGCCAGCCCCTGGCCATGGGGCTGTCCTCGGGGTGACAGACACTGTGCTGGCCAAGGTGGGCTCACCCTGCTGGGAGCAGGGATGTGTTTGTCACTGGGATCCTGCACTGCTCTGCCCACCTGAGGCCCTGGGGGCTCCACGTCCCGTTTTGATGACCCAGCGGTGAGGAAGGTAACTGGCAGGGCCGAGCTGCTGCACTGCATCTCCCCTTGTCTCTGTGTGCAGTGTCTGCCGAGCTGCTGCACTGCATCTCCCCTTGTTTCTGTGTGCAGTGTCTGGAGGTGACAGAGAAAAGGGACTGCAGGGGGAAGGTGGCACTTGGGGTGCTGGGAAGGAGCAGCTGGGGCTGCAGGCACCTGGGATGGGGTTTGGGCCCCGGGACAAGCACAATGGATGGGTGGGGGATACTCAATAGCACATCCTGAGGTTTGGGGGTCAGTCCCTTGGGAAGCACGGGGTGGTTTGTCTGCATCACTTCCTGCAATGGGGGATGCTGCTGCAGCTCTTTGTGTTTGATGCTTCACTGTGGACTCTCCGTTGACCAGGGAAGGTGCCAGTGGGGGCCCGGGGGGTTTCCTCGCTCCCCACATCTCCCATCCAAGCAAACCCGAAGCATCCTTCGGGACCCGCTCCAGCTGCTCAAGTCTCTTCCCCCCCCGGAGCCAAAGCCGCGGCCTCCCGGTTACGTTCAAGCGCTGCTGACAGCCGAGGGCAGGGGTGCAGCGGGCAGGAGCGGGGCAGCGGGGCTGTCCCCTTAACGTGGCAGGGGCTCGGCCACCTCCCGGCACCGTCCCCGCACAGCGGCTGCTGATGGATGAGCCGAGCCGAGCCGAGCCGAGTGTGCAGCTCTATGAGCCATGTGCCATGGCCGGTGTCACCCAGGGGAAGGGATCGATGTTATCAGTGTCCCGGGGTGATCCCACCTTCACTGTGCCCTCCTCGTGCTGCCGGCACAGGGGAGCACTTGGTTCATGGAGCTGGGGCCTGGGGTAGGTAACAGCAAACGCTCTCCAATCCACACTGCTGCTGTCTCTGAGCACCCCGGCTGCGCTCCAGCAGCTGAAGAGGCAGCAGCTCCGCTCAGCACAGGCTCCATCTGATGGGGAAGCACCGCAGCCCCTTGGATACAGCCCTTCTGTATCACTCCCCCACTGGCTGGTCCCTTCGGAGCTGGGTAAAACCGAGGTTGAGCTTTTACTGCTCATCTCCATCCCTGGCAGTGTTCAAGGCCAGGTTGGACAGAGCCTTGGGTGCCATGGTTTAGTGTGAGGTGTCCCTGCCCATGACAGGGGGGTTGGAACTGGATGATCTTAAGGACCATTCCAACCCAAACCATTCTATGATTCCATGATCCCTGTCCCTGCGCTGCCAGGTCTGGAGGCCGAGCTGTCCCCTTCAGGGAGCAGCAGGAAGCTGCAGCTCACCCAGCACAGCGCCGTGCATCCAGGACCAGCAGGATGTGTGCTCCCAGAGGCTGCTTCCTGCAAGGAATCCATCCGAAAGGTAATTCCCATCCATCCCCAGGGAAGGAGCGGAGCTGGGTGCCTGCACAGCCCCTGCTGCACCCAACATTGAGCTCAATCAGCCCTTCCTACAGTAACTCCCTCCAGCACCATGAGGGTGTTTAAGTGCAGGGGTGAAGGCACCTTTCAAACCCCAGGTCAAGAGCTCCTTGCTTGAACCCTGTTGTGCCTGGGTCTGGGGATGGCCACCAGCAACGGGGGGCTCAAGAGCCAGCACAGGCAGTTGGTGGGGAAGCTGAGGAGATTTGTTGAGGAGAAGGAAAGGAAGGAGCCCAAAATCAGGGGAATGGAGGAGAAACGAGGTCACGCTGCTGGGCTGGCTGGGGAAAACACAGGATGCTGGAGAGGGGCTTGGGACAAGGGCCTGTAGGGCCAGGCCAAGGGGAATGGCTTGAACCTGCCCGAGGGGAGACTGAGCTGAGCTCTTAGGCAGAAGCTCTTCCCTGTGAGGGTGCTGAGGCGCTGGCACAGGGTGCCCAGAGAAGCTGTGGCTGCCCCATCCCTGGCAGTGCTCAAGGCCAGGTTGGACACAGGGGCTTGGAGCAAGCTGCTCCAGTGGAAGGGGTCCCTGCCCTGGCAGGGGTTGGAGCTGGAGGAGCTTTCAGGTTCCTTCCAACCCAAAGCAGGCTGGGATTTTATGCCCACTGTCCATACATAGGATGAGTGCAGGATTCCCTGTACAGGATGGGACCCACCAGCCTTCCAGAGGAGCTGCTGGCACAATGTGAAGCTGTGATGCTGTACCGGGTACCAGCCTTGGGGAAGGAATTAATGATGGGGATGCTGTGGTGATGATGACCTCCCCTGGAGCACTGTGTGCAGTTCTGGTGTCCTCAACATAAAAAGGACATGGATCTGTTGGAACAAGTCCAGAGGAGGCCACGAGGATGCTCAGGGGCTGGAGCAGCTCCTGTATGGAGATAGGCTGAGAAAGTTGGGGCTGTTCAGCCTGGAGAAGAGAAGCTGCGTGGAGACCTCAGAGCAGCTTCCAGTGTCTGAAGGGGGCCTATAGGGATGCTGGGGAGGGACTCTTCATTAGGGACTGCAGTGACAGGACAAGGGGTAATGGGTTCAAACTGAAACAGGGGAAGTTTAGATTGGATCTAAGGAGGAAATTCTTTCCTGTGAGGGTGCTGAGGCACTGGAATGGGTGCCCAGGGAGGTTGTGAATGCTCCATCCCTGGCAGTGTTCAAGGCCAGGTTGGACAGAGCCTTGGGTGCCATGGTTTAGTGTGAGGTGTCCCTGCCCATGGCAGGGGGTTGGAACTGGATGAGCTTAAGGTCCTTCCAACCCTGACTGTTCTATGGTTCTATGCTTGAGGAGGTCCCAGCTCCTATGACACCAAGGAACGGGAGTGGGAGCAAGGGGTGCGTGTGCCTCGTTGCTATAGAGATGAGATGCTTTCCATCAGAGCCTCCAGTGAGAGCAGTTAATCTGGTTTTAAAAGGAAAGGATATTTAACAAAGGAAACAATTTAACCTGGATTTATGCATATGGATGTGCTCAATGGAGGCACCATTTATCCTGTGGCTTCACATTGAATATTGGTATCTCTATAAATCTCTCCTGAGCGTTTGGCAAAACCAAGCTGGAGTTGGAGTGGGTCTGACCACTGTAATTTGTAAAGGCAATTCCATTGAACAGCGCTGGAATCTCCTGTGTCTTGATGAATATTCTTCTGCTCTCCCAGTGGCAGGAGTGTTGGAATTACCTGTACTGGAAAACAGAGCAGCTGCTCTAATGGAGAGGTGCTCCTGAGAGGATATGGAGCCAAAGCTCAGCAAAACCGGGTTGGGTTTCAGTGCCAGCCCGTGCCAATGTCCCTGCCAACCCCATCCTCAGTAGTGCAAGGTTTGGAGGAGGTTTGTGATGAAGCAAGAGATGAGCAACCTGCTCCAGGGGAATGGCTTGAACCTGCCCGAGGGGAGACTGAGCTGAGCTCTTAGGCAGAAGCTCTTCCCTGTGAGGGTGCTGAGGCGCTGGCACAGGGTGCCCAGAGAAGCTGTGGCTGCCCCATCCCTGGCAGTGCTCAAGGCCAGGTTGGACACAGGGGCTTGGAGCAAGCTGCTCCAGTGGAAGGGGTTGGGGTTGGAGCTGGAGGAGCTTTAAGGCCCCGTCCAACCCAAAGCACCCTGGGGTTCTGCACCGTTTGTACGCCTTGAGGGTTCCCATGGATGCAGCACGCTTGAAGCGCAGGCTGTGATTGACCCCCCCACAGCAGTGAGAGCCGGGTCTGGTTAATCCATTGCTGCAAACCCTGCCTGTTTTCCAGGCTCTCACAGCCAGGAAGGGTGCCCTGTGCAAAGTGCTGCTGCTGTGGAGCCACAAGCCATGTGCACTGTGTGCACTGTGGGCACTGCCTGAGGTACGGGAGGGATGGACTCTGAAATGGGGCAAAGGGGCCCTTCAACTTCACACTGAAACCTGCACATTTCAGACCGTGCTGAGGGGGTTTCCTGTGCCTTTAGACAAAGCTCCAGGGATAGCATCACCCAGCTCTGCCCAGAGCACCCCAGAACGAGCCCATGGATCAGTCACATGAAGCTCTAACAAGTCTCTTCCCTCCCTGCTCACAGGTTCTCACTGGGACCAGCGGGCTGCTGGCAGCTCCTGTCACTGCCGGGCTCTCTGCACCCCGAGCCCCTCCTGCAGAGCCAGAACACGCGGTGCTTACTCAGCCTGACCCAGAGACAAAGGTAAATGTGGGGTTGGCACCCTCAGAAGGGCTGTGGGTTAGACAAGTCCTCCTTGTGCACCTGTAGGAAAGGACCAGACTCTTGCATCGCTTGTGGGTTGCAGCATGAACCTGTAGGCGAACCCAGTAACGTGCGGCTGGGTTTCCTCTGAGACAGTTTAGTTTCTAAAGGAACCTTTCCAGCAGAAATGGGTCTGTCTGGGGAGACCTTTCCCATCAGGTTTCTTTTAACCACTTTGAGGAGCCAATTCCTCAACACCCAGAGTGAGCACCAGGCACGTTCTGTGTAACCACAGCTCGTTGCTGCGCTGACATGGGTTTGGCCTTGCAAAGGAGCTCAGCAGCCCCTGAACTGTGTCTCTGCTTGGTCGTGGTGTTCCTCGAAGGACTTTGCATCCCACTGTGTGCCTGTGCTGTTTGGACTGGGCCTTACAGTTCCTTTGTGTAGACATTGGATGAAAGGGGCAGCCCCCCAGTTCAGCAGTCTGGACTGCTGGAATTCAGAACCCCTCTGTTACCTGTAGGTCTGCAGCAGTTACATATGATATTAGGGGTAAACTGACATAAAAGGCTGAGAAAGTTGGGGCTGTTCAGCCTGGAGAACAGAAGCTGCGTGGAGACCTCAGAGCAGCTTCCAGTGTCTGAAGGGGGCCTATAGGGATGCTGGGGATGGACTCTTCATTAGGGACTGCAGTGACAGGACAAGGGGTAACGGGTTCAAACAGAAACAGGGGAAGTTTAGATTGGATCTAAGGAGGAAATTCTTTCCTGTGAGGGTGCTGAGGCACTGGAATGGGTTGCCCAGGGAGGTTGTGAATGCTCCATCCCTGGCAGTGTTCAAGGCCAGGTTGGACAGAGCCTTGGGTGCCATGGGTTAGTGTGAGGTGTCCCTGCCCATGGCAGGGGGTTGGAACTGGATGATCTTAAGGTCCTTTCCAACCCAAACTGTTCTATGATTCTCTAAAGAGGATGTGCAGTGCCAGGCTAATGTGCCTTCTAAGGAACACAAACTTCCCTTGGCTTCTTTGGCAGCAGTATCATAGAATCATAGAAGAGTTCGGGTTGGAAAGGACTTTAAGAGCATCAAGTTCCAAAGTCAGCTGGATAAATACCAGGAGCACACAGGCATTTACGGTATCAGAGCCATTTTGTCCAAGACAAGGAGGCCCAGTCCTCACCCTGGAGCCATGGATTATTGTATACATTGCAGAGCTTTGGTTTCCACTGGTGCTGAGATCAGGATCGGCTCCTTGGAGCTGCGAGCCGCAGTCGGAGCTCCCCTGGTGCTGCTGGTGGCAGGGCAGAATGCATCCCTGGTGCTGCTGGTGGCAGGGCAGAATGCATCCCTGGTGCTGCTGGTGGCAGGGCAGAATGCATCCCTGGTGCTGCAGGTGGCAGGGCAGAATGCATCCCTGGTGCTGCTGGTGGCAGGGCAGAATGCATCCCTGGTGCTGGTGGTGGCAGGGCAGAATGCATCCCTGGTGCTGCCGGTGGCAGGGCAGAATGCATCCCTGGTGCTGCCGGTGGCAGGGCAGAATGCATCCCTGGTGCTGCAGGTGGCAGGGCAGAATGCATCCCTGGTGCTGCTGGTGGCAGGGCAGAATGCATCCTCTGGAGCTGGCGCTGTCCTTACATCAGAATCAAGCTGTAAGTGCAAAGCAATGTAGCTGCAGGCTCTGCCCTGGCTGACAAGATGCTCCTGGCTCCTGATCAAAGGGAGCTAAGTGGGAGCTGCTCCTCTCTTGATGTTGAGGAAGCTTTTGACAGAGGGAGTCCCTGTGAGACGCACGAGCCCTGTGGCACGCTCTGAAGATCACTGCAAGGGGAGGGGAGTGCTGCGGGGGTGAGGGGGCTCTGTGGAAACGGCATCCTCATGGATGCTGCGCTGCCATGGGGGGCTCAAGCTGCCCATGGGGCTCTAAGGGGGAGCCCCCGGTTACAGCTCGTTGCTGGTTTGGCCAAAGGCTCGGATATTTTCCTGATATCCAGCATTAGGCTGGAGATTGGGAACAATTCCTGCCCCAGAGGGTGCTCAGGCATTGGAACAGGCTGCCCAGGGCAGGGCTGCAGGCACCGGCCCTGCAAGTGCTCACAAACCCTATAGATGAGGCCTCAGTGCCATGGGTTAGGGGTGGCCTGGCCAGTGCTGGGAATGGTTGGACTGGATGAGCTGGAAGGGCTTTCCCAGCCCGGTTGCTTCAAGCAGTTTACCTGGGCCCAGGGCTGAAGCTGAGCTGCAGGGAGCCGCAGAAGGGGGCTTGGGGGAGATGCCTGCAGCCTCTGGTAAGGTTTGTCCTTTGGCTCCCGGGTGGTGGCACAGCCTGACCCGCACTGCCAGCACCCATCACCAGGAACCACACCCCCTCCTCCTCCTCCGGGCTGTGAAACCTTACCCTAACCCTAACCCTAACCCTAACCCTAACTGAGCTCAGAGTGTGGAAACCAGGATGGATGTGAGGGCTGGAGCAGCTCTGCCATGGAGCCAGGCTGGGAGAGCTGGGCTGGGGCAGCCAGGAGAAGAGAAGGCTCCTGAAGGGGAGACCTGAGAGCAGCTCCAGTGCCTAAAGGGGCTGCAGGGAACCTGGAGAGGGGCTTGGGACAAGGGCCTGTAGGGCCAGGCCAAGGGGAATGGCTCGAACCTGCCCGAGGGGAGACTGAGCTGAGCTCTTAGGCAGAAGCTCTTCCCTGTGAGGGTGCTGAGGCGCTGGCACAGGGTGCCCAGAGAAGCTGTGGCTGCCCCATCCCTGGCAGTGCTCAAGGCCAGGTTGGACACAGGGGCTTGGAGCAAGCTGCTCCAGTGGAAGGGGTCCCTGCCCTGGCAGGGGTTGGAGCTGGAGGAGCTTTAAGCTCCCTTCAACCCAACCCAGGCTGGGCTCTGTGGTTCCATGAACTGAAGCCGTATCCCTGTGCACAGCCGCTGGAAGGCTCCACACGGGCTGGGAAGCGCTCACCCCGGGACAAACCCCACGGGGTTTAAAGCGCGTTTCGGGCGCTGGGGCCGCTCCTCTGCTCCCCGCTCCCTCCGGCTCCGCGGGGCAGGGGCGGTCACGGCCCCCCCGCTCCCGTTCCCGCTCCCGTCCCGCACCTCCTCAGGGCCGCTCCCCGGCCGCGGCGGCCGCCGCTCCCTCACCCCCCCCCCCCCCCGGCCCCTTGAGGGAGGGCAGCGGCGGGGCGGGGCCGCCGCAAAATGGCCGCCGCCTCCCCCGGCCCCTTCCCGCCCCCCGGGCGCGTCACTGCCGGCCGCTGCCCCGCCCGCGTCCCGGCCCCCCCGGCACCGGCCCCGGCCCCGGGCGAGGAGCCCCCGGTGCCCCCGGTGCGGTGCCCGCATGCGGCGCGGCGGCTGAGGCGGCCCCAGCCCGGCCATGCTCCCCCGGCCCCTCTGCCCCGCCGAGCTCCGCCGGGCGCCAGCCTCGGGCCGCAGCCGGGCCCGGGCGCGGGGCGGCGGCGGCGGCGGCCCCGTGCTGCTGCCCTCCATGCTGATGTTCGGTGTGATCCTGGCCTCCAGCGGGCTGCTGCTCATGATCGAGAGGGGCATCCTGGCCGACGTGAAGCCGCCGCCGCTGCACCCCGCTCCCGGGGAGCCGTCCCGGCGCGGCGGCGGCGCGGAGGCCGCCGGGGACCTGGAGTCCGAGGTGCTGCGGGACGTGCGGAACCGCACCATCGGCGCCGTGTGCGGGCAGCGGGCCATGCCCCGCAGCGTGTGGGAGCTGCCGGCCGGGCAGCGGCGCACGGTGCTGCGGCACCTCCTGGTCAGCGACAAGTACCGCTTCCTGTACTGCTACGTGCCCAAGGTGGCCTGCTCCAACTGGAAGCGCATCCTCAAGGTGCTGGACGGGGCGCTGGAGAGCGTGGATGCCAAGGTGAAGATGGACCACAAGAGCGACCTGGTCTTCCTCGGGGACATGAAGCCGGACGAGATCAGCTACCGCCTGAAGCACTACTACAAGTTCCTCTTCGTGCGGAACCCCATGGAGAGGCTGCTGTCGGCCTACAGGAACAAGTTTGGGGAGATCAAGGAGTACCAGCAGAAGTACGGGGTGGAGATCGTCCGCAGGTACCGCCGGAACGGGGGCAGCTCGGCCGGGGATGATGTGACCTTCTCCGAGTTCCTCCGGTACCTGCTGGACGAGGAGGTGGAGAGGATGAACGAGCACTGGATGCCCATCTACAACCTGTGCCAGCCCTGCGCCGTCAGGTACGACTTCATCGGCTCCTACGAGCGGCTCAGCGCCGATGCCAACTACGTCCTGGAGCGCGTGCGGTCGCCCTCCTTCATCCGCTTCCCCGAGCGGCAGCCCTGGTACAAGCCGGTCACGGCGGAAACGCTCCATTACTACCTGTGCAACACCCAGCGCCGCCTCATCAGGGAGCTCCTGCCCAAGTACATCCTGGACTTCTCCCTCTTTGCCTACCCCCTGCCCAACATCACCAGCGAGTTCTGCCGGCAGTGAGCTGCGGGGCTTGGCTGGTGCCGCCTGTGCTGTGAAACGCTCCTCTCTATGCATTCTGCCCTCGTTTTATACGTAACCAACCCTCTTTATATGACATTTTATATATTACCCCTGCTACCCGAATACTTTTGTATCGTTCCCATTTTAACGTGTACGCACGACTCGAGCACAGGGGCTTTTGTAGGGCTGTTTGGCTTTAGATTCTTTTTGTACAGCAGGACATGGAAGACATCTGTGAGGAAGCTGAGAAATAGATACCTTTTGAGTATTTTTTTACCCTTTTCTGGGTTTTGTACTGAATAATGTGCAGCTGAATTGCAGGTGTAATACAGCCCGTGTAGTACAGCCGGTGTAGTACAGCCAGTGTAATACACCAGTGTAATAGAGCTGGTGTAGTACAGCCGGAGTAATACAGCCAGTGTAGTGCAGCTGGAGTAATACAGTCGGTGTAATACAGCCGCTGTAATACACCAGTGTAGTACAGCCAGTGTAATACACCCGGTGTAATACAGCTGGTGCAGTACAGCCAGTGTAATACAGCCGGTTGCTGAGGATGGCACAGTGATTGATGCACTGAATATTAGTGCTGTTAAAACTGGTCCTGGATTAGGCAGAGGCAGTTTTGGGGGTATGAGTAGAAGAAAAGGCTTTCCTCAACTAAGGCCCTATTTATCCTTTAGTTTCTCAGCTGTAGATGGTGGTTAAATAGGGCTGGTCTTTTTTTCTGTGACAGTAGTACCTCTGGGGTTTATTATTAATTATTATTATTTACCATTGAAATAAAACTAGGGATAGGATTTTGTGCAATGTTTAGGACTTGGAAGTACCAGCTCCTTACCCAGCGTAACGTATCTGATGCAAGACCAAGCCATAACGATTCCCTTTTCTCTCTCTGAATTGAAGCAATACAGACGTGGGGTGAAATCACATCCCATCCTGGTTCCTGGGCCATGAAACAAGAACCCCATCCTGCAGGGCGCAGCTCATCCCATTGGCAGGCCTCTGTGCCTGCGTGGGTACAAATCACTGTGGAAAACCACATTCTCCATCCACATCTGAAACAACGGCGAGGCGAGGATTAGTCCTCCCTCCTTGTCTGGAGGTGCAAAGCCTTTTTGTAGCTATTTGTATTTAATTATGGCCGTTAAGGCTGGGGAGAAGGGGCAGAACGCTCTCCCTGGGAGGCTGTGTCCTCGTTTTTAATAAAGCTTTTGTACGAATTAGCCTGTTGCTTAGTGCTTTGCCTTGGGTGTTAAGTGTGTATTTGCATTCCTGGAGAGGCCGCCTGCTCCTCATGCTAAGCCAGAGCATGGAATATGATGAAAAGGCAGCTCCTGCCTTGATTAATTTGTGTTTGAAGTGCCAGAGCAGCAGTAACAAGTGGAGAAGGAGCCCCAGCCCGACAAGGAGACGATTACACGACGCGGTAATGGGATGAAAAGCAGCAGTCGGCAGCAAAAGAGGCTCTTAATTGCTGTGGAGGTGACACAAAGCGGTGGGGATGGATTAGGGATGCTGCGGGAGCTTCCTGGGATTAATCTGGCAAGAAAAGGGGAAGGGAACGGAGGTGTTTTCCGTAGGATTTAAGGGCATGGAGCTGCAGCCAAGTGACCGGAGGAGGGAGCCAAGCACAGCCCGGCTGGGTTTTACCTTTGGTAACGGGGCTGCGGCTGGGCACGAGGGCAGGGGCTGCTGAATTCATGGACTTCAGTCACCTCAGCAGCCATCAGAATGGGTTAGAAATGGGCTTTGCTCTCATGGTGCCCCCTCTGAAACCCACGGTGTCCGTCTCTGTGCAGTGATTGTGGGGACCGCATGGGAGCGTTCGGTGTCCGGTGCTGGAGGAGCTGGAGATGGGCCTTGTTCTCCAGCCAAAGGCACCAGAAACCAGTTGGAATCTGGTTGTATGGCATCAAACAGCTGCTGAGGGAGGAGCGGGCTGGGATGAGGTAAACCGGACCTTCAGGCCTCTCTAAGGAGGAAGAAGCTGGTTTGACTTTCCCACCTCCACCTGCTTCTGGGAACCCAGGGAGTGTTTTCTGCCTCTTTATTGATGGGGTTTTAATTAAATCTCCATTTCTCAGCAGGTTGGAAGGTCTGTGCCATGTGTGTGTTTGCTGCAGCTTCTGTTCTCCATTCAATGTCTCTTGATCCCTTCGTCCCCCTTATTGCACACAAAAGGTTTTTGGTTTTCTTTGCCTGCCTCTTACCCCTTTCCTGGGTATCTCTGATCACTTTGTTTCTCCTTAAATAAAAGCAAACGGCTCCCACTTCCTTGTGCCTTCCCAAAAGGAGGGGTTTCATGCAGGGAAACCCCACAAAACCTCATAGCTTGGGCTGCAGTTTGTCCCATACCGGGCAAAGATGGGATAGGGTGGAAAAGTCTCCCAAAGGCTGGAGTGGGGGCATCTTGTCCGGTACCTCTAAACCTTATTTCTCCTACTTGATCAAGGTTACGGACTAGGTTTGATTTTCTTACCTCCCTGCTGCAATGGGATGGCAAATACAAAAATCAGTGTGGTTTCCATTACTGGTGCTATGATTGATGATGGCCAATAATACAGATGCCTGGGAAGCTTTTGGCCCGGTAAGCAGGAGAAGTCGTGTCGCTCAGCAGCTCTGTGGTGTCCTTCTTTTCCCAGGTGTGTATCCGGTGTGGAATAAATCAGGAGTGGATTCCAGAGCTGACAGCAACCGCTGGAGGCAGGAGAGGCCGAGCGGGATGCAGCTCGCTCCGCAGGGACCTGGCCAGGTAATGTCTATGGAAGCAGGGAGGAGAGGGTTTCACAGCAGCTCAAGCACGAACAAGGAGGAAACCTCCAAGGTATGAACTGGTTTGGTTTGGTCAGTCTGATTTACACTGCTGCTTCCTGACTGCTCTGGTTCGGCAGCTCCTTTCCCACCTCTCCATCTCCACCCCTGCGGTCACCCAGTGGCATTAAAGGTGATCTCTTCTCTTTTGAATGACTGCATTTTGTTAGCCCTCAACATCACTGAATGCCCCAGGTGGGTAACAGGAGGGTTTAGCACTGGGGTTTTGTCACTGCATTGCCCTCCTTCTGCCAGAGCATCCGCAGGGATTGAAGGCAGCCTGGGTTATTCTGCTCTGGACCAGGTCTGTCCCAGGGAGGCCATGGGGAGGCACCGGTTACAACACCCTGATTCACCCGTGCTCTGTAAGCCCAGGGCTGCCTCTGCTGCAGCAGAGCTCAATGGGCTGCTGATGGACCTTAGCTTGCCAGGGAGCTTGTTTCAGACCCACAGTGATGGATTTGGTCCCACTTTAGCAATGCCCATCGGGAAAATTAAGGGATGTGTGCACAAAAGGGTGATGCCTGCCAAGCGTTGGAGGTGGCTCCTGGGGAGATTCCAGGGTGTGGAATTAGAGCTGGCTGGCTCAGGGAAAAGTACATGGGGGAGATTCTAGGGTTTGGAAATGGAAAAAAAACCCTTTATGTTGTGCTGTTGTGTCACATCTGGGCAAAAGGCTCTGGCGAAAAGCATCGTAAGAGTGTCCCAAGTGGTATTTTGCCCTCCAAGATGGTGCAAATGGTGTTTCCAGGGAAGTCCCATCTCATGCTTTTCATTTCCCTTCCTATCCAGGGAAATCCCATCTCAGGTTTAGGTGGGAGTCTCCAGCCTCAGTTCTATCCAACCTCCTTCTCCATGCCAGGGAGTTTTCCAGGTCTGGTTTGTTCTTCCCTATCAGATGGGGTGCTTTCCTTTTTGCCTGGGAAAGCACCTTTGGATTTTAAAACTTCCCAGCACCTTTCCCCTTTGCTGACCCAAACCATGTGTTTATAAACCCTGTTTGCTTTGAGCACAGCTTGATGTGATTTAGAGCCAAGAAGCTGGATGGATTCGCTTCAAACCTCTCTGAAGTGCTAATGGGAGCAGCGGAATGCTGGTGGTGCTGCAGGAGAGGCTCAAAGCTAAGCACTGGTGGGTTTATCCAGGAGCTGCAGAGCTCTTCCACAAGGACCAGCGTGGGACAAGCACCACTCAGTGGCTCTCAGGAGCTGGATCACTTTGGTGAGCAATAGTTGCGGATGGGAGCTTGGGCAGTGAAAGGGGAAAAAGGGGACCCTTGGGGCTTCAGTGCATCCTTCTGCGCTCCTGAAAGTGCTTGTTGGGGTATTTCCCCCTTATCCAATGGAGCTGGTGCAGGGCCTGGAGCCCAAGTGTGATGGGGAAGGGCTGAGGGACCTGGGGGGTTCAGTGTGGAGAAGAGAAGGCTCAGGGGGGACCTGATGGCTGCCTCCAACTGCCTGACAGGAGGATGGAGCCAGGAGGGGCTGGGCTCTGCTCCCAAGGAACAAGGGATGGGACAAGAGGAACCGGCCTCAAGCTGCACCAGGGCAGGGTTAGATGGAGCTGAGGAACAATTCCTGCCCCAGAGGGTGCTCAGGCATTGGAACAGGCTGCCCAGAGCAGGGCTGCAGGCACTGGCCCTGCAAGTGCTCACACCCCGTGCAGACGAGGCCTCAGTCCCATGGGTCAGTGGTGGCCTTGGCAGTGCTGGGGTAGGGGTTGGACTGGATGAGCTGGAAGGGTTTTCCCAGCCTTTTTGATTCTGATCCTATGGGGTTGGTGGGTTGGAGTTAAGCTCCCAGCAGCCAGCAGAATCCTGTTTATTGCTGTGTCTCCCCAGCCGGCTCCATGGACTCGCTCCAACAGCTCCACTTTTCTCCACACATTTCCCCCGCATATTCTCTTTTCCCTCCTCACCGCAGGTTTCCCCAACCCACTGCAGCTTTTCCCAGCTTTATGCCTCTTTCCCAGGCCGTTTCCCACGGATGCTGCACACCCCGTCCCTACAGCCCCCATCCCTACAACCCCTCCTTTCAGCTCGGCCCCTCCTGGCTGCAGCCCTGTTTAAAGCGAACACCATCCCCTCCCATCCCATCTCCCAGCATCCTTCTTCCCCAGCCTCGGCGCTCCAGCTGCTCCCTCCACGCACGCATCCCCAGCATCTCCCCACGGGCAGGGCTCGCTGGCAGGCAGCAGGCTGGAGGAGACGGATGGCTCGGAGCCCCTGAACCATTTCAGTGCCAGTAAATGCAGCCCACGTGTAAAGGGTGATGGAGACCCCAAGGCCGCGCTGGCTTCGGTGGGAGGAAGGAGCTGGAGGCCTGAAGCTCCCCCTGGCAAGCGTGGAAATGAACGTTCCTTGTTCCTGCAGGAGGAAGGAGCAGCAGGAAACCTGCCTGGATGCCTCCCGCAGTCACACTCAGGGTGAGCTCCCTGCCAGGGTAAGAAGTGCCTTTGGCTGGGTTTGGGGGTAAACCTTCAAATCTCATCATCCATTTTCCAGCTTAAGCTTCACCCAGGTCCTTGTTGCAGCCTGGTGTTACCATTGCAGTGCCCCTCATTGCTGTGGTTTGGGGGGATAAAGAGCTGGAAGGGTCTTAGTCCAAAACTTAGGACCTTCATCAGCGTCATGTATGTGCTGGCAGCAAACAGACCTCCCCTTCAGAGCCCTGATGAAACCTGCAGCAGCTCTTCATCCCCCACCGACACACTGATGTCTCCCTCGCCTTGTTCTCTTGTGCTGCTCTCTTAAATCCTCCTTTCTCAGGACCTTTAAGAGAGCACTGCCAGTGCTGGGCTCACTGGTGAGCTGACCCCACTGCCTGCCTCAGCAGTGCTGCTCTTGTGTCAATCGTACCCATCTTTTAGGTTACATTTGCCCTGTTTGGGGCTAGCTGCAAGCAAACAACCTCAGTTTGGGCAAGTTTGGCGACTGGCTGCTTTTTGGCCTTGTCTGTGTAACAGGATAGGACTATAAGTGTGGACTCTGTTGTGTGCCCGCATCACCATGTGCAAGACCAGCCTTGTGCACCCCATGGTGTCTACATCCTCGCTCTGGAGGGTGGTTTCATCAGACCTTCACACCCCAAAACCCACCAGGGCTGGGCTGTTCCCTATTTGAGGCATCTTCTCATGTGCTCGAGCCCACATGCCTCAGATTTTCATCGTTTCTCTGAAGTGCATCCCTCCAGCCCATTGATTCCTGATTTCAGGCACACCAGTGCTTAGGAGGGATATTTGCAGCTGGATTATGTGGGGTTTGATCATCAGCAGTGGGAATTTGCAGAGCTGCCCAATCTCATCCAGGTTTTAGCCTCGGATCCAGGGTCTGTGTGGCAGGAGGGCTCTGTGCCCCACATTTTGACCTGATCTTGTCTTTCCCTGATCCATCGCAGGTATCCAGATGCTCCAGTGTGAGACGGTGGAGGTTTTCCCAACCCGTGCACTGGGGTAAGGTGGGATGTTGGCTCCATTGCTGAGCAGAACATTCGCACTCATTGGAATCTCTGGGGCTTCCCAGGGCTCCTGGTCCCTGGGGGTGTTTGCAGGAGCAGGCTCTGCATCAGTGGGATGGGGATGGGGATGGTGCCACGTTTGCAGCAGCACAGCTCTCACCCATGTGAATACATCCCATGGGTGGGACCGAGCTCTGAACACACACAGTCTTTGTATTTCCTGGAACATCGGGATTTCTGTAAAGGTTTCCCTGTAAAGCAGCTTTGTGCTTCATGAGTTTAATTTCAGGTGGGTGTGTGATGATGCAGAGCTGTTTGTCATTAGCCACATCACCCTCGTCTCCTCCCTTAGGCTTTGACCTCCTTTATCACACAGCTTCAGTTTCCTTTTGTTCTGGCTCTGGAGCTCCCAGGAAGGTGCTGGCACCTTGCCGGCTGCAAAGCAGCCAGTGAGGAGGCACCAGCCACCAAATTCACCCTCGGACCCGTCTGTGTGCAGAAGGTGAGTGCTGCATTATACACGTGCTGAAAGCACCCCAAGAAACACACTGGCTTCTTACTGCTCCAGCATCATGTCCATGGAGTGGGGCTTAACAAGCAGTCTGCAGCAGGTTGGTGGGATAACGTGGTCCATGGAAGGGGTCCCTGCCGGTGGCAAAGGGTTGGAATTGGATGAGCTTTAAGGTCCCTTCAACCCAAACCACTCTGGGATCCTCTGAACCCCCGCTGATGCCCCCGACAGAGCCGCCTCGGGCCGGCGATCCGGCTTTTCCATGCGGGGTGCGATGGGTTCCTATGGCAACCGCGGCGCTTCCCGCTGCTTTTGCCTTTATGGCAATCCAAGAGCTGGGGCTCAGTTTGTGCAGCGGGTGCCCATCACCCACGGTGCTGCCTGCGGGTCCTCAGCGGGGTCACATCGAGCATCACCCCCTGCCTCATGGGTGCTGCTGTAGGAGCAACCCAAGTTCATCCTGGCCACAGGCAGCAAATCTCAGGGGGCTCAGGGCCTCGGCTCAGAGGCCTGGGACGGCTCTGGGGTATCCAGGGACAATGGGGTAAGAGGAAGGAGGCAGAGATGGGATAGAGCACCCTGAGGAGCTGGACTTGGGGGGCTGGGTGAGGAGCAGCTCCCAGGACCCAGCTTCAGGGAGTGCTTGAGCCCAGAACCCCCCCGTGTGCTGGGTGCACCCCCAGAGTGTGAGCAGCAGCTCCGGGAGGGGATCCTGCCCCTCTGCTGTGGGAAGGGGAGACCTGAGAGCAGCTCCAGTGCCTAAAGGGGCTGCAGGGAACCTGGAGAGGGGCTTGGGACAAGGGCCTGTAGGGACAGGCCAAGGGGAATGGCTTGAACCTGCCCGAGGGGAGACTGAGCTGAGCTCTTAGGCAGAAGCTCTTCCCTGTGAGGGTGCTGAGGCGCTGGCACAGGGTGCCCAGAGAAGCTGTGGCTGCCCCATCCCTGGCAGTGCTCAAGGCCAGGCTGGACACAGGGGCTTGGAGCAAGCTGCTCCAGTGGAAGGGGTCCCTGCCTGTGGCAGGGGTTGGAGCTGGAGGAGCTTTAAGGTCCCTTCAACCCAAACCAGGCTGGGATTCTATAACCCTTATCACCCCCACAGAGGTGGATATTAAAGCACAGAAAAGCGATGCTTTGCTTGTGGGATATTTTGCAGGGAGCCTCCCAGCCCTGCTCCATCCTTAGCTTGTGGGAGAGCCCTGGGCAGTGGTACCAGTCCAGGAGTGCTTTGGATGATGTGGCTGTAGGTACCAGACACCCTGCCTCTCCCCTCCAGCCTGGGGAGCACCATAGCATTAACATGGCAAATGCTGGGTTTCTCTCTGGAAGGACGTGGTGACCAGTCAGTGTAATGAAGGAGCTTCTCTGCATCTCTTACAGGAGCCCAATGCAGCATCAAGTAATGAATGAAAAGTAACCTGGGGTTTAAGAAATCACCATTAATTTCACTCCAAGGAATTAGGATGTGAGTATAGGGGGCCTATAGGGATGCTGGGGATGGACTCTTCATTAGGGACTGCAGTGACAGGACAAGGGGTAACGGGTTCAAACTGAAACAGGGGAAGTTTAGATTGGATCTAAGGAGGAAATTCTTTCCTGTGAGGGTGCTGAGGCACTGGAATGGGTGCCCAGGGAGGTTGTGAATGCTCCATCCCTGGCAGTGTTCAAGGCCAGGTTGGACAGAGCCTTGGGTGCCATGGGTTAGTGTGAGGTGTCCCTGCCCATGGCAGGGGGTTGGAACTGGACGGTGTTAAGGTCCTTTCCAACCCTGACTGTTCTGTGATTCCATGATTCTATGAAAATGGCCTTATAGCCAGCCGAGGAGGAGGAGGAGATACCAGGGGATGTGGAAGGGGATGGAAACAGGCACATCTGTGAATCGCCTTTGGTGCTTCCCTTAATTCAGCACTGCTGAAGGATGCTGCAGTTCATGGGGGGGTGAGCTGTGTGTGGAGACGCTTGGGTTGCCCGATCCAGGGCATCTCCCCACTGCCCATGTGGTGTGGAGGGCAGTGCTGTTGGAAAGGGCACTAATTCACCTTGCTCTGCTCTTTGTCCCCTCTTACCTCTCATCGTGTTTAAAGGGAGCCTGTTCCTGCTGTGGGGCTACCGCTGGCTCCGCTGTGTCCTTTGCCAGCGCTGGAGGAAGAGGATGGGGCTGAAGGGCTGTGGAGGTGAGCACGGGGCCTTGTGTAGCAGCAAGAAAAGCAATTGCAGCTTTAATGCAGCTGGGGAACGCTCTGCCTGAGCCAGCTTTTGGGCAGGGATTTGTTCCGCTCCTGAAGCCCCAGTTTGCCCCAGCACCAGGTTTGGTGCTGCAGGAAGCAGTGAGGAGCAGGGCCCGTGTGAGAGCTGCTGGGATGCTGCAGGAAAGACCCCAGGGGAACAGGAAAAGGGCATTTAATGACATGCCTGGGCTCCCCCTGGAGACAGGATCCTCTTTCGGGATAGCAGCTCCCTGGAGGAACCTGCGCTGTCAGGGGATGGGTGCTGAGGTGGAAGACACCAAGGGCTTGGCTGATGTGAGCGTTACAAAGGAGGTCTCTGCTCCACATCCCTTTGTCTGGAAGCACCAAGTCCGTCCTTAACGGCTGTCACTGGAGCATCCGGTGATGCTGTGCTGGCAGGTGGGTGCCGCGGGGTGCAGTGAGGCTGCCATCGTGTGCTGTGCAGTAACCTCGGTGGGCTGAGGTAAGTGTGAGGATTCCTGCTCTTGGGAAAGCCAGGCTGCTTTGGGTGGATGGGATGTGCTCTATGTGCCTGTACTCCTTAGCAAAGCCGTTCTCTGGCGTTATTCAGACCCCATCAGGAGGTTTAATTGCTATGAAGGCTTTTTTTAGGTATAAAAAGTGGCCACTGGTACAGAGGTGCCTCCTCTTAAAAGTTTCATAGAATCCCAGCCTGGTTTGGGTTAAAGGGAGCTTAAAGCTCCTCCAGCTCCAACCCCTGCCATGGGCAGGGACCCCTTCCACTGGAGCAGCTTGCTCCAAGCCCCTGTGTCCAACCTGGCCTTGAGCACTGCCAGGGATGGGGCAGCCACAGCTTCTCTGGGCACCCTGTGCCAGCGCCTCAGCACCCTCACAGGGAAGAGCTTCTGCCTAAGAGCTCAGCTCAGTCTCCCCTCGGGCAGGTTCAAGCCATTCCCCTTGGCCTGTCCCTACAGGCCCTTGTCCCAAGCCCCTCTCCAGGTTCCCTGCAGCCCCTTTAGGCACTGGAGCTGCTCTCAGGTCTCTCCTTCAGGAGCCTTCTCTTCCCCAGGCTGCCCCAGCCCAGCTCTCTCAGCCTGGCTCCAGAGCAGAGCTGCTCCATTGCAGCATCCCCATGGCCTCCTTTGGCCTCGCTCCAGCAGCTCCACATTCCCACTCATGCAGTGAGGAACATCCATACGATGCTAAACCCTTTGTGCCAGCAGCACCAGCACCGGTGCCCAGAGGGTTTTATGAACCTCCTGCACCAGCCCCATCCCAGAGCTCCAGCGAGGCTGCAGCAAGCCCCAGGCTGGGTGACTCAGCTGCCTTGGTTAATAGGTGACGGAATAAGGAGCCTGCAGTCCCTGTTTGTTTTGCACAAAGCAAACCCTCAGCCAGGACTGAAATAGCAGCACTTCATGAGAGCAGCTCCCAGTGCTGCTCCTCGGCCTGGCGTGCGCAGCTCCTGCAGCCAGGCCCCCGTGGCTGTGCTGGGAAGAGGCTCCCCATGGTTTGCAGTAGCACAAAAGGAGCAAGAAGTGGTGGTGGTACAGTGAAACCTCTGCCCCCTATGGAATGGGGAGGAAGGAATAAGCCTGGGAACTCCCACACTGAGGTTGCCCAGGTGGGAAACAGCCGTTCTCTTGCCTCTGTCAGATGGGCTTCAGAGTCAGGAACTGGGGCAAACCAGGACATCCCCTCATATTTGTTATTTCCCCTCTCTCTGGTGGGTGCTTTGGCCAAACTCTTCTTCCTCAGTGGCTCCATGCCGAGGCCCCTGCGCATCACCGCTCCCAGCTGCATCCCCATGGCTGCCCCCCTGCAGGAGGACCAACGGGGCACTGGGAGCTTCTCCAAAGCACCAATCCTCAACGCTCCCAATGCCTCACCAGGCACCCGCCTCCATCCACCCCCTGCAGCAGCCTCTCGGGTGAGCTCCTGCTCCCAGTGCTCCCCGCTGCCACCACGTCTCCCACCAGCCTTCACCCAGCCCCCTAAGTCACCACCCAGCCCCAGCCCCAACCCCTCCATCCCTCCCCTGGTGCCTGGAGCACCCAGGAAGACTCAGCTCTTGTTGCCCAGAAATAGGCATCTTCTAAAGCTGTTGGAATAGCTCAAGCTCTTCTCTCTGCCCCCCAGGGCCATGGGGGGTGGTCTCTCCACTACGAGGAGATGCCCCATTGCCTTCTTGCAGTCCTGGGGCCAGCCGTTTTGCACACCCCCTCCTGGTCCTTGGCGCTGGGCAGTGATGGGGTCGCATCTCCCCTCTCTCAGTGGATCTCCGTTAACTGATTCTGGAGGTGGTTTGGTTTTCTCTTCCTGAGCTCCTGGCAGTGTGAGATCCTTTCAGCCGAGCCCCAGTAGGGCTCTGTTCTCTGCGGCTCAGCCACTGGTGCATTATTAACCCAGTGAGGGATAAAGCACTTACTCTGTGTAGTTTCAGCGTGAAGCCTTTTTGTGTGTGAATGGTGCAAACCACGTGCAAACCCAGAGGAAGGAACTATTTCTTCCTACAAATTCCATTGAATCAGTCCCAGCCTCGTTTGGGTTGGAAGGGACCTGAGAGCTCCTCCAGCTCCAACCCCAACCCCTTCCACTGGAGCAGCTTGCTCCAAGCCCCTGTGTCCAACCTGGCCTTGAGCACTGCCAGGGATGGGGCAGCCACAGCTTCTCTGGGCACCCTGTGCCAGCGCCTCAGCACCCTCACAGGGAAGAGCTTCTGCCTTATCTCCAACCTGAACTTCCCTGTTTCAGTCTGAACCCGTCACCCCTTGTCCTATCGCTGCAGTCCCTGATGAGGAGCCCGTCTCCAGCATCCTTGTAGCCCCCTTCAGACACTGGAAGCTGCTCTGAGGTCTCCACGCAGCTTCTCTTCCCCAGTGTCCTCAGGCTGTCAGATGGGACCAGCTGGCTTCTTTAGGGGTGATCTCCAGCCCTTTTACCACCTGCATCTCCCCTCAGAAACTGGGGACTGTAAAGAGAATGGGGGGGAAGGAGAATTGGTTTTCATGGAATCATCATAGAACAGTTTGGGTTGGAAAGGACCTTAAGATCATCCAGTTCCAACCCCCTGCCATGGGCAGGGACACCTCACACTAAACCATGGCACCCAAGGCTCTGTCCAACCTGGCCTTGAACACTGCCAGGGATGGAGCATTCACAACCTCCCTGGGCACCCATTCCAGTGCCTCAGCACCCTCACAGGAAAGAACTTCTTCCTTAGATCCAATCTAAACTCCCCCTGTTTCAGTTTGAACCCGTTACCCCTTGTCCTGTCACTGCAGTCCCTGATGCTCATGAGGCCTTTAAATACCCCCTGTCACAGAAATCCACTGTAGCTGAGACACCTGCAGTGGAGAATTGGTCGGGCATCAGCAACGTGCAGAGACCCCAGGCCTGGAGGTCTTCATCAGTTGTCCCCAGTGAGGAACTGCTGCAGCAGGATGTGAGCTGCAGAGAGCTGCCCACAGAGCCCACAGCAGTTGAACAAACTCCTTCCGCTGCCTCGGTTTTGCCTCATTTAACCCCTCTTTAGCTCCTGGCAACAGGCTCTGGGCAGGTTTGCTGCTGGCAGCAAGAGCAGCTCCAGGCCTGGGTTATCACCTGCGCCCAGCTGAGAGGGTCTGCAAGGAGGGCGGGAGCGTAGGCTCAGTCCCCAGCACGGGTCCTTGTCCCAGAGGATGGTTCAGCAGAATCACCCCTTTTCTCCCCCCGCTCCGGGTACCGGGAGCTCCCCGCAGGCTCCCCAGGGAAGCGCTGCTGCAGAGCTCCCCGCAGGCTCCCCAGGGAAGCGCTGCTGCTGCTGCAGCCGCCGCCGTCCCAGCTGCTTTCATCCCCCGTTTATCCAATTTACTCCCATTACGGAGCCCGGCGGTGCCGCTCTCTCCGCATCCAGGTTCCCCGCAGCGGGGGCAGCCCCGCCGCTCCCCCCTGGCTCGCCCAGGATGCTCCCGGCGCCAGGCTCCCCGCTGCCCGCACGTGGGCAGGGCCCGGCGGGGGGAGGCGTCCCCCGGAGCTCGGTGATCACGGACCCGGGGGCACGGGAGGGGAAACCTCGGGATCCGCAGCTCAGCTCCGCAGCGTTCAGGGCTCGGCGGTTTCAATGGGCCCGCAGGCACCTGCGCTGGTACAGGGGGTGGGGTGGGATCAGTGGGATGGGGTGGGATGGGATGAAATGGGATGGGATGGTGGGACGGGGTGGGGGGGATGGGATGATGGGATGGGATGGGTGGTGAGATGGGATGGGATGGGATGGGATGATGGGATGGGATGGAATAGGATAGGATAGGTGGTGGGATGGGATGGGATGATGGGATGGGATAGGTGATGGGATGGGATGGGATAGGTGATGGGATGGGATGGGATAATGGGATGGGATAGGTGGTGGGATGGGATGGGATGATGGGATGGGATTGGGGGGATGGGATGGGATGATGGGATGGGGTGGAATGGGATGATGGGATGGGATGAGTTGGGATGATGGGATGGGATGGGATGAGATGGGATGATGGGATGGGGAGGGATGGGATAGGATGATGGGTTGGGATGGGATGGGGTAGGTGGTGGAATGGGATTAATGGGATGATGGGATGGGATGAGATGGGATGATGGGATGGAGAGGGATGGGATGGGATGATGGGATGGGGAGGGATGGGATGGGATGATGGAATGGGATGATGGGATGGGGTTGGATGGGATGGGATGGTGGGATGGGATGGGATGGAATAGGATAGGATAGGCGGTGGGATGGGATGGGATGATGGGATGGGATAGGTGATGGGATGAGATGGGATGGGATAGGTGATGGGATGAGATGGGATGGGATAGGTGGTGGGAGCTGTGTTTCAAAGCTTCATTGCATCAGTGCCGCTGAGCCAGAAGCAGGGGAGGAAAGGCCGAGAAGAGCTATTTAGGGCAATTGAAAGGGTTTTAATTACGGGTGAAGTAATAGAGCTTGTGATGGGAGGAAATGAAGAGAGAATCGACAGAGGAGAGCCGTATTTCCTCTGGTGCCAGCGGCTGAAGGAGGACTAATAGCCCAAGGCAAGTACTGAAAATGGGTCCTTTTAGCTCCATTAACACTAAGTGGAGGAAAATGATACTTCCTGCGAGGGAAGGGCCGGATCCTGCCCCTGTTCCTTCCATTCTCTCAGCTCAGGGATGCAAACCCCATCTGCTGCCTGCTCATAGCTCATAGAAACACAGTTGTTACAAAGCTGGGAACTCTGCCCCTTCAGTGGGTGTCTCCCACACAGCCTTGACTTGAGCAGGGGCTTCGCTGACTTCACAACTCCGGGGGTTTTGTGTGTTGGGGAAGTTAAGAAGAAAAGGGAAGGAACCCACCCAGAGGGGCCTCCCCTTTCCATTGTATTGGATCTGCCAGTGCCTAAAGGGGATACAGGGAACCTGGAGAGGGGCTTGGGACAAGGGCCTGTAGGGCCAGGCCAAGGGGAATGGCTTGAACCTGCCTGAGGGGAGACTGAGCTGAGCTCTTAGGCAGAAGCTCTTCCCTGTGAGGGTGCTGAGGCGCTGGCACAGGGTGCCCAGAGAAGCTGTGGCTGCCCCATCCCTGGCAGTGCTCAAGGCCAGGTTGGACACAGGGGCTTGGGTTGGGGCTGGGTGAGCTGAACCAGGCTGGGATTCTATGGTAGGAGCTGACCTTCATTCCTCTCTAGGCTTGCTCCCTCCTTCCATAGGAAATCTCACTTCCTCCCAGGGTTTTGCAGGGCTCTTCCCACCACATCCAGCCCGTGCATCATCATCATCATCATCATCATCTGCTGCTGCTGCTCTTGTCCCTTCTGCTGTTTCTTTTGGGTCGTGTTCAAGAACCATAGAATTGGAAGCGCTGGGCCCAGCTGCATCCCTGTGTCCTTCCAGCGGGATAACAAGAGCCGCAGGTAACCAGGGGCTGAGGCTGGCGGGGGTTCTGGGGCTGAGGTTTCACATTGCAAACACAACTTCTGCCTTTGTTTCCTCTGCGTCTTTAGCCAAAGGTCAAGGTTCTGGCTCAGCTCTTGTTTGCTGCGGGGCTCAGCTGGAGGAGAGCCCAGTGCAGCATCAAGGGCTGTGCAGCAGGGATGTTCTCCATCCCGGAGCAGGGGGGGAATGGTCCATACAAAGCCTGGAAAAGCTTCCTCCTGCCTCAGAGCAACAGCAGGAGCAGGGCAACGTCCACCTGGGGCTGGAGCCTCCTTCGTGCCAGGCTGAGGTTGGCTGGGAGGATCTGCTATGGGTTTGGGGTGCAGGGCCCAAACCTTGACCCCAGCTGCTTCGTTTGCTCATAGGGAAAGCAGGGAAACGGAATCCCTGGATCAGGGGGCACGGTGGGGCTCTGGGCAAGAGCTCGGCACTGGGAGAAGGGGGCAGCAGGCAGAGCCCAGGGGAGAAGATCCTCCCGCAGCGTTCCCATGGCTCTGAATGGGGTGGAAATGGGATTGCAGCCAGAGGGAAGCCTCCTGCCAGCACCCAGGGCAGCTCAGCCCAGTGCAGAGGGGTTTGGTGGGGAAAGGGGAGCCCTGTGCCCCCTGGGGACAGTCCCTGCCATGGGAAACTGCTCCCACTGAGGCCAAGTCTCTTGGGCATTGTTTGAGGTGACCCTGAGCTGCAGGAGAGCCCCCGGTGCTGTGTGTGTGAGGTGAGGGGGCTTTGGGTTCCCCCTGCGCAGGTCAAGGTGAGGATGCACTTGCTTGGGTGGGAGCAGAGGTCCCTGGCACCCATAGGTGACACAGAGGGGATCCAGAGTGCTCCATCCCAGCCCTGCTGCTCCGAAGGGAAGGGGCAGGAAAAGCTGAACCGGAGAGGAGGAAGCGGAACCCACCCTGGTCCCCTCTGCCAGGGGACATCCCCGGGCACCCAGGCCCCCTCAGCACCCAGCAGTGCCCCACAGCGCCTCGGGATGGAACCATCCGGGCTGTTCGAGCCCCACGTCAGCACCCAGCACCCTGGGGTGGGTACCACCCAGTCGGACCCGTGCACCCCGGCCCCTGCCGCAGCAGCGATGGCTCTGGTTCGTTCACAGGCGTTTCCCCCCCCACGTTTCGCAGGGTTCCGTGGGTCTGAGCCTGATGCAGGAGGAAGCTTTCAAACCTGCGGCAAACCCCACAGAACCCCTCAGTGGGGACCCGTGCACAGGAGCTCCAGGGCTCCGCTTAAACAGGAGCTGGAAAGCAGCGGCTGAAGGGGCACGGCCGGGGTCCCGTTGGTGCTGCTGCAGGGCATGGAGGGCACCGGGAAAAGCCGTTCCTCGGTGAAGGAAACCTGGTCCTGTTGAGCTCGGGTTTCGCTGTGGGCTCACAGGCACAGGAGCTGCGACGGCACCGCCCTGGCAGCGAATCCATCCCGGCCCTGCGCCCTCCTCCCCGAGGCAACGCTGCCCACGGGTGCGAACCAGAGCTGAAGGCACCGGGGCTTCACCTGGGACCCGCGGCTCCGGCAGAGGGGATCCTGTCCGCTTTGGAGCGCACGGATCCTGAGCAGCGCTCTGCTGGTTCCTGCCCCGTTCACCATCACCAGGGGCTTCCCCTCTGCTGCACAGCGCAGCTGGAGCTGGGTTGGGAGCACAGGACAAGAGGAACCGGCCTCAAGCTGCACCAGGGCAGGGTTAGATGGAGCTGAGGAACAATTCCTGCCCCAGAGGGTGCTCAGGCATTGGAACAGGCTGCCCAGGGCAGGGCTGCAGGCACCGGCCCTGCAAGTGCTCACAAACCCTATAGACGAGGCCTCAGTGCCATGGGTTAGGGGTGGCCTTGGCACTGCTGGACAATGGTTGGACTGGATGAGCTGGAAGGGGTTTCCCAACCTGGTTGGTTCTTGGGTTCTCTCCTGCTTGATTAAAAGGACTGAGCCACTAAATCACTTTTACCTGTCCTCTTTCCAAGCGAACTAAAGGTGGAAGAAGCATGAGCATGAGCAGGCAGCAAGCTGGCAGTGAGCAGCAGTGAGCAGGCAGCGAACAGCAGTGAGCAGCAGTGTGCAGGCAGTGAGCAGCAGTGTGCAGGCAGTGAGCAGGCAGTGAGCAGCAGTGTGCAGGCAGTGAGCAGCAGTGAGCAGCAGTGTGCAGGCAGTGAGCAGCAGTGTGCAGGCAGTGAGCAGGCAGTGAGCAGCAGTGTGCAGGCAGTGAGCAGCAGTGCACAGGCAGTGAGCAGCAGTGAACAGCAGTGAGCAGCAGTGTGCAGGCAGTGAGCAGCAGTGTGCAGGCAGTGAGCAGCAGTGTGCAGGCAGTGTGCAGGCAGTGAGCAGCAGTGTGCAGGCAGTGAGCAGGCAGTGAGCAGCAGTGTGCAGGCAGTGAGCAGCAGTGCACAGGCAGTGAGCAGCAGTGTACAGGCAGTGAGCAGCAGTGAACAGGCAGTGAGCAGCAGTGTGCAGGCAGTGAGCAGCAGTGTGCAGGCAGTGAGCAGCAGTGTGCAGGCAGTGTGCAGGCAGTGAGCAGCAGTGTGCAGACAGTGTGCAGGCAGTGAGCAGCAGTGTACAGGCAGTGAGCAGCAGGGTGCAGGCAGCCAGCAGCAGTGAGCAGCAGGGTGCAGGCAGTGAGCAGCAGTGAGCAGGCAGTGAGCAGCAGTGAGCTGGCAGTGAGCAGCAGGGTGCAGGCAGCCAGCAGCAGTGAGCAGCAGGGTGCAGGCAGTGAGCAGCAGTGTACAGGCAGTGAGCAGCAGTGAGCAGCAGTGAGCAGCAGTGAGCAGCAGTGTGCAGGCAGTGAGCAGCAGGGTGCAGGCAGTGAGCAGGCAGTGAGCAGGCAGTGAGCAGGCAGTGAGCAGGCAGTGAGCAGTGTACAGGCAGTGAGCAGCAGGGTGCAGGCAGTGAGCAGCAGTGAGCAGCAGGGTGCAGGCAGTGAGCAGTGTACAGGCAGTGAGCAGGCAGTGTGCAGCAGTGTACAGGCAGTGAGCAGTGAGCAGCAGGGTGCAGGCAGTGAGCAGCAGTGAGCAGGCAGTGAGCAGCAGGGTGCAGGCAGTGAGCAGCAGTGAGCAGCAGTGTACAGGCAGTGAGCAGTGAGCAGCAGGGTGCAGGCAGTGAGCAGCAGGGTGCAGGCAGATGCACACCTACAGCGTATCTGTGGCGAGAAGGCCAAGTCACTGAGCGGCTCTGAGCATCCCTCATTCCACAGCTCATGCCCAGCCTCTTCTCCCCAGCCAGAGCTGCCCAAGCCTCCTTTCTCCAGCCCTGACCCCAGGGGTCTGCCTCCAGCAGTGACGGTGGAACACGGCCAAGCCGGTGTCCTCCCGGGCTGTGATCAAGCATCGCTCCAGGGTAGCTCCTGTCTGTGGATTTGAAGCAATGCAGACGCAGCCGGAGCTTTTTAAGCCTTTATTAGAAGGAAGGACAAGCACTGAACCTCCTGTGTTACTGCTCCAGGTCAAGCAACGCAGCCCTCACCCCCAGCACAGCCCTGAGCAGCCAGCAGAGAGCTGCAAGCAGCAGCTCCCTGCTCCACAGGTACCTCCAAGGACACAAGCATCCGGTCCCTTTGCATTCAGGGGTCTCCATCTCTGCTGGTTGCACCACAGGAGGTAACAGAGCCCTGCCAGGACCACAGTAAGGGGCTCAGCAGGAAGGGGAGTGGGCAGCAGCTCCTGCCTGGGCATGAAGAGAGTGGATTAGGGATCCTGTTGGGGTCCAGCACTGGAGGATGCCGAGCTGATCCCTGAAAGCACAAGCGATGGCCAATGCCATGGGCAGTGTTCATGCAGCACCGAGGATGAGCTGCTGTGGGGCTTTAAGGTCCTGTCCCCAGGCAAGAGGAGCAGTGGGTGCTCATCCCCATAGAGCACAGCAGCAGATGGTGAAGCAAAGGGTGGTCAGAAGCGGTTGTGACCCTGCAGCTTGGTGCTGATGGTGGTGCTGGTGCCTGTGGGCTGTCCCGGGAAATCAAGACGTTAACATGGAGCTGGGCATCTGGGTGCATGGAGACGCTGCCTTCTTAGAGTGCAGCTTGCACAGACCCGGCTGATGGGGCACAGATGCACCAGGAACCTGGAGAAACCAACCAGCATCCAGCAAGCAAACCCACCCTTATGGGAGCTCTGGGTTAGAGCAGCCCGTCCCCAGCATCCCCTCCTGCACCCAGGGAGCTCAAGCATGGACGTCCTTAAACTACCCAGGGAGCAGAGACTGAGGCATCTTCCCCAGCAACCCCATCGCTTTCTGCTGCCCCATCCCTTTCAGTCCCACTCGGCTGTGGAGAGCAGTGACAACTGCACTTTGGAGCAGCTGGGGCCTGGTCACAGGGATCCCTTCAAGAGCTCAAGCGTGTTATGAAGCTGTCCCTGTGCTCCCGCACAGCTCCGGGTGGAGAACACGTTTCTGAGTGCCCATTGTCCCTGCACCACGGGCTGCAATTGCAAAGGAGAAATGCAGCAATTCAACGGCTACCGGGAGAGCCGGTGCTCTTCCAGAGGCAGAAAGTGCTGCCCGTTGCTTAGGAACAGCCTTTATCCCACAGGATGAAGAAGGTGTGTTTAGATGCACCCCAGGTGTGTTTGTCTTGCTCAGGCCTGACCCATCTCCAGATAAACCAATAGGGAAGTCTCTGTGCTGCAGGTACAGCACTGGCTGCGTGTGGTACCCAGCCAGCAGCTGGGATCCAGGGTGAGTGTCCCATCCCAGTCTGGAGCTGGGATCCAGGGTGAGTGCCCCAGCCAGGAGCTGGGATCCAGGGTGAGTGCCCCATCCCAGCCCGGAGCTGGGATCCAGGGTGAGTGCCCCATCCCAGCCAGGAGCTGGGATCCAGGGTGAGTGCCCCATCCCATCCCAGAGCTGGGATCCAGGGTGAGTGCCCCATCCCCAGCCAGGAGCTGGGATCCAGGGTGAGTGCCCCATCCCAGCCAGGAGCTGGGATCCAGGGTGAGTGCCCCATCCCAGCCAGGAGCTGGGATCCAGGGTGAGTGCCCCATCCCAGCCAGGAGCTGGGATCCAGGGTGAGTGCCCCATCCCAGCCAGGAGCTGGGATCCAGGGTGAGTGCCTCATCCCAGCCAGGAGCTGGGATCCAGGGTGAGTGCCCCATCCCAGCCAGGAGCTGGGATCCAGGGTGAGTGCCCCATCCCAGTCTGGAGCTGGGATCCAGGGTGAGTGCCCCATCCCAGTCTGGAGCTGGGATCCAGGCTGTGTGCCCCATCCCAGCCAGGGGTGAGATCCCAGGTGTGTGTCCTATCCCAAGCCAAGAGATGGGAAAAGGGCTGTAAAAGCCACATCGGAAACTTGCTCATCCCACTGTTCTGCTGCAGTGAACCAAGCAACTGTTGTTCCACTGACACTCGGGTCTTTCCTGCTGTGTGGGTCAGGGGCAAACCCCTCCTCCTGCCCCAGCATGTCTACATGGGCTGGCAGGTCCGTCCTGCTCCGAACTGCTCTGGAATTAGGCTGCCTTTGCCTGGTTGGGGTGCTTGTTGCTGCACCCGGTTGTGTTCCCAAAGACCAAACCATCCTTGAGCTGCTCCTAATTGCAGCTCCGCCACAAAGCCCATCGGTTCCTTGCCTTGTGGCAGGCACAAGAGACCTGGGAGCAGCAGCATGCCACCACAGCCAGCAACCTGCTCCAGTCTAAAGCACAGTGCACACAGGTCCAAGAGCAAACTGATCTCTCGAGGGCCTTCAGTTAAGACAGTCTGGTTTGCAAAGCGATCTTATCTGAGACCCCAGTAGGAGCATCTGCCAGTGTGGAGCAGGTATTGAAGCGGGAAGCCCTGCAGGACATCATGCTGGAGCCCTTCCTCTTGCGGTAGAAGCAGCTGCTGAGGTGGAACCAGAACTTGTCGTGGAGGGAGGCGTAGATGAAGGGGTTGTAGCAGGCAGAGCTCATGGCAATCAGGTGGCAGGAGACCTGGATGACGTTGACGTACCTCTTGTCCAGGATGGTGAACTCCTCGTCGATGTCTCTGATGAAGTTCACCACCTGGAGGGGCAGCCAGCAGCCAGCAAAGCACACCACGGAGATGGTGAGCACCCGAAAGGTCTTCTGCTTCGTTCTGGTCCATTTCTGTTGGCAGGGGAAGGCAGCGCCCGGGACCTTCCTCCTCCGCAGGTGGTAGGTGATGGCACAGAAGGAGACCGACACCGCCAGCAGCGGGAGCACGTAGGACAGGAGGAGCATCAGGCACGAGTACAGCAGCCGCGCTCTCTCTTGGTGCGTCCAGAACTCCTCACAGATGATCATGTCGTGGCCGATGGTGTTGAGATCCAGGTAGTGCGTGTGCAGCGAGGTGGGAACGGAGGCCACGATGGAGAGCAACCAAATGCAGGCCACAAGGCAGACGCAGGACCTGTGGCTGATCCTCCTGCGGATGGGGTACGCCACCACCACGTAGCGGTCGATGGCGATGGCCGTGAGGGACAGCACGGACACGAAGACGGTGGCAGCCTGCATCAGGGTGACGAAGTAGCACATGAACACCCCGAAGAGCCATCCCCGTGCCTCGAAGGCGTAGGAGGCGGTGAGGGGGACGCAGGCCAGGCACATGATGAAGTCGGCCACCGCCAGGTTCCCGATGAGGAAGTTGGTGGTGCAGTGCAGCTTCTTGGTGAGGGCGATGAGGAGGATGAGGAAGAGGTTCCCGGTGCACGCCACCGCCACCAGCGTGGCATAGAGCGGGATGAAGAGCGGCTTCAGCTCCAGGAGGAGGTCCAGGCCGGTGAAGAGAGGGGCTGAGCCGTTCTGCCAGGAGGCGTTGGGCAGGCGGCTGTGAGCCATGGGGGTCTCCTGCTGCCAGCACTGCTCCTCCACACCTAGAAACCAGGGATGGGAGCGTCAGCCCTCTCCGGGGAGGGTCCTGCTCTGCTTGGGCTTGTGGGCAGAAGAACCTGTCCCCAGGGCCCGTCCAGGTCCTTCTGCCCAGCCCTGTACTGATGCACCAGCGGACTTACAAGATGTGGGACCTTTTAAGAGCAACGCTGCCCGCGGCACTCAGCGGAGCTTCCGTACGGTAAGCCGGGAATGCAGTGGTTAACCAGCAGGGCACGGAGCTGCCGGCTTGGGGCAGCTGGATGGGGATGCTTGGGTCGGGTCGGGATGCCCCCGGGAAGAACCCCTGGAGCTGTGTTCGCCTGAAGCAGAACAAAGGGACTCCTGCAGCATCTTTTGCCTTCCATCTCCCCCCTCACCTCCTCCACGCCGACCTGCCGGCAGAAGGATGCTCTCCATCCCTGTCCCCCCCAGTTCATCCCACCCGCTCCCTCCATCCCCGTTCCCCCCGGTTCATCCCGTCCCACCGCTGTTGTACCTGTCACTTGTTCCCCGGCTGGGTTCGGGGTTCCCCGCGGGGCTCCCTGCAGCCCAGACCCGCTCCCGGCAGCGCAGGCGGCTGATGCCGAGTGTGTTCCGGCAGCAAGCGCAAGGAGATGGAGAATCACCCCAGGACCCCCCCAGCAGCACCTGACCCGGCCCCCTGCGGCGAGGCAAAGCAGCTCTAATTAATGACTCCGTGTCATTAGCGGGGAGGGGTTAGAGAGGAGGGCTGTGCGCTCACCCGCCCGCCCGGGCTCGGTGCCTCCGAGAGCCGGGGCTGTCACCGGCAGCCGCTGGGGTTTGGAGGTTCTTTGTTCCCCCGCTCCCGGCTCTGAGCTCCCCCCCTGCGGGCACCGGACGTTCCCCGCGCAGCGCTCGGTCCTGCAGGGCCGGCCCAGCCCCACGGGGCGCGGCGGAGGTGGGGACCGCAGGCTCGGAGAGAAGGGGGGCGCTGGGGGAACGGGGCGGGCGGGCGCAGGGACCGCGCGGAGCTACCGGGCACCCGCAGCGGCCGCCCCGCCGGGGGTCCCAGCAGGGAGGGGATGAGGGCAGCCATGGGGTGAGGGCAGCCGTGAGGGGTGCTGGTGGCCGAGCTGTGGGGCAAGGGCAGAGTGGCCCAGCCCTGGGTTTCGATGAACACCCAGCCATGGGGTAAGCGCCAGCCCTCGGGGGCCCGTGGTGTGGGGCACAGGCATGGGGTACAGCCTGTTCCCAAAGCCAAGGGGCTGGCAGGGGGGGGACCCGTCACCATGGGGAGGGGTGATAAATGTGTCATTTTGCATGAAAAACCATACACCCCCCCACGGCCGGGATTCCTGCCCCGCTTCCCACCCCGGGGAATTGAGCAGAATGGCCCCAAACACCAACGGGGCTGCAGGTTACTGAGCGTGAATCAGAAGACTCATTCCATGTGCAAGATCTTTTTGTCTTCTCGTTCCCAGCTCACTTAAATCAGGGGAACTCCAAACTCAGCATCACAGGCACTGTGGGAGTGAGAGCCATGGAAACTGTCAGGTCAGCCCTAGAAGTTCGGCAGTTACCTTTGGTGAGCAAAGGCTGCTCGTTTGTCTCATGCTGGTGGATGCGGGTTGGGGTTATTGAAGCTGCTGGGAGCTCACCCCTGCCAAAGCATCAGCAGGAAGAAAATCACCTTTGTCTCCATCTCACAGCCTGGCTGAGAGCTGCTCTGGGTTTTAAAGAGGAGAACAATCAGACAAGGGAAGCAGAAGGCTCTTAAAAGACCATTTGAGATGGGAGATAGACCTGAACATGACAGCAGAGTAATGAGTCGCTGCCACAGGGCACGTCCACCCCACATCCAGCTGCACCATGGCCAGGACAACCAGACAGCAGCACTGGGAGCATCTCCCTCTGCACGTGTTATCCTGGAAAAGCCTTTTCTGACCTATCTTTGCTGCTTCCAGCCTCTGTGGGTAAGTAACTGTTACCCCCAAAGCTCATCTTGCCCCACACAAGGGATGGGTTTGAAAGCTGTGACCCACCTGGTCCATGAGCTTGATGATTGGGATTTTACTGGAAGTCCCTGGATCGGGTGGAAACAGCCAGTGCCTGTTCTCCCTGTGCAGTGACAGGCCTGGCCCCCTGCCACACAGAGGGAAAAGGGCTGGTATCTCTGCTGTGCTTGTATGGCTCCTCCTGCTCAGAGGAGCAGGTATATGGGACAAACCAAGGTACATGGAGCAGATGAGCTTCTCTCCTGTCCCTTGCACAGTCAGGTAGGTGTAACCAGCAGCAAAGGCCCTGTGTGTGTCTATCAATGCAAGTTCAAAGCCCTCAGCTCTTTCTGTATCGTTGTAATTCTTTCCCAGACCCTTTCCTCGTACTTCTGAGCTATTTCTAAAGGGGAAATAGTGAGAGCTACTCTCTGAGGTCCCTTCTCTAGAGGAAATGTTGGGTTATAGGCCCAGAACTGTGTTTCAGTACAGGTGTTTTGAATACATTTCTCATCTCACTTTAATGGGAATAGGCAAAATAACACAAAGCATCTTCACAGTCACTGCTGATGACAAGAACTAAGGAACAGCCTAGGTGCAGACAGAGGCTGCACCCTCTTCTCCTTGTACCAGCCACTGCTGGTGGATGCTCCAAGGCATCTTTGTTCCAGGCTGACCTCAGAGGGGAGAGGTGCTCGCAGCACTGTATCTACAGGAAAGCTGCCTTAATTCTAGAGCTGAAGTAAAAGATGACGAAACCCACCCTCCGACAGGACACGAGACTTGCAAGTCTTGTGTCCCTGATGTTTGGGTGAGTCACCGTTCTCATGTGTTAAAGCCAAGTGTTTGTTCTGACAGAGGATGATGAGCACGACTCCTGCACAGCAGTCACGGGGCTGAAGAAGAACCAGCAGCGCAGCAGCTGCCAGTGAGCGAGGGAACATTGGATGGAGGCCGGAGCCGAGGCAGGGCTGCCAGGAAGCTGCTCTTAAACAGGTATTGTCACCAAGAAACGGCAGGAACATGGTGCGAATCCAACTGTGTGACACCAGAACTGCCCCTCCAACCGCCGAGGTAGGACCTCCGGCTGCAGAAGGGGTGTGCTGCTTCCCTCTACCGACCCTCGGTGTTAGTGCGGGACAGAAAGCCAGGGTTAGGGAAGAACGGGTCTCACACATGTACGTGATTAGAGAGTCTTGGATTAGCAGCGGACAGTGATACCCTGCGGGTTTAAACAGGATGAAACCCAATGAAATAGAAGAATATATTTAAAGACAGGTAATTCTACACAAGTCTGTGATGCAAACAAGGTATTGGCAGCTTCCCTGGTTATCACTTGTGGTTTCTTAATACTGAATCTCACCTGACCCTCTTTTGGAGAGGCTGAAAGAGGTAAAGAACAGGTACAAAACAATCAACAAGAGAAAAAACCCACCCCCCTTCCAATCTGTTCTGCAATACGGAGCTTGGCTGGTAAAAGGGGATGGGGTAGGTGGGGGTTTACATAGAGAGGAATGTTCAACGGGCACAACGTCGATGACACTTTCAATGCAACAATGTCGATGACACTTTCAATGCAACAATGTCGATGACACTTTCAATGCAACAATGTCGATGACAATTTCAGTGCAACAATGTCGATGACACTTTCAATGCAACAATGTCGATGACACTTTCAATGCAACAATGTCGATGACACTTTCAATGCAACAATGTCGATGACAATTTCAGTGCAACAATGTCGATGACACTTTCAATGCAACAATGTCGATAACACTTTCAATGCAACAATAGCTTTCTCTAGGGTTCCAAATTTGTGTAGGTGAAAAGTATCTTGTCTTCCTCCAGGCACAGCTCCAGGCCAATTGAGGCTTAAAGAGTGAAGATCTATGGGAAGCACCACAATGGACTTACAGGGAAGGAAACACAATGCCCAACTGAGTAATTTAAAAGGTACAAGACAAAACAGCTCAGTGGCTTGAGCTATTCTGTTCTGGACCATTATGTTTTCCTATACTTCTGAACAACTGCTTTGCTTTTGTTTAATATTATCTCCTGGTGAATCACAAACAATTCAGACTGGAATGATTCGACTGCTGCAAGCTGGGAGAAGATCAGAGTAAGAAAGAGTTCAGTTCTGTGTACACTGTGGCACAGGCCTCCCACTCCTGTCCATAACAAGGGGCGGTCACTACCTCTGCAGGTCCAGAGTTGGGGTTTGTGTGCTGGGGTTATTTAAATGACTGATAAATGGCACTTTTCCCCCTTCTCCTGTTACCACTACCACTGGGTACAACTTCACCGGGGCAGAGCAGGAGCTCTGTGTGTGGCTGGTGTGTATCTCACTGCTCTGCAGATGGAGGGTCCTCCTCACTCTCCTGCTTCTCCGGCTGCGGCTCTGGAGGGATGAGGTACTGCACCTCCTCCGTGTTGATCGCCACTTTATCAGGCTGCAGCCATCGCTTCAGATGTTCCAGTGTGCTGAGGGGAAGCAAAGGTGCAACGTGAGATGGGAGAGCAACAACACCCCCCAGGCATGTACAACAAGGTGTCGGGAACATCCTGTGCATTTCTTCTGTAGGTATACCTGTCACCACAGCTAAGGCCTGTTGTGACAGATCCATGTGCCAGAGGAGCAAGCAGAACCTTTCTTCCTACAAGGGCATTCTGCTGCAGTTGGGCTTTTTAAACTACAGTTAGAAATGTTTTAGACTGATTTTTCTTTATTAGAAGAATCCTCAGTGGGTACCTCAGCCTGCCCACTCCTGAAGTACCAGTCTGTAGGCAAGACTAGAGCTCGATTTCCAGCTTTCTGGCCTGGAAGTAAAAACCTTTTTTGGAAGTGTTAAAGCAAACTCCACAACTGCCTATTTGTGATGAAGATTAGGAAATGGACAGGGGGAGAACAAAACCAAAGCAGGAAGCACATATAAAAATGTGTGACCATTAGTAGCACTGCAAGATTAGAGAAGAAAGAGGCAGCATGTGTACATTGTAGACTGGTAACCAAATGATGGATTATAGAATCATAGAATAGTTCGGGTTGGAAAGGACCTTAAGATCATCCAGTTCCAACCCCACTGCCATGGGCAGGGACACCTCACACTAAACCATGGCACCCAAGGCTCTGTCCAACCTGGCCTTGAACACTGCCAGGGATGGAGCATTCACAACCTCCCTGGGCACCCATTCCAGTGCCTCAGCACCCTCACAGGAAAGAACTTCTTCCTTAGAGCCAATCTAAACTTCCCCTGTTTCAGTTTTAACCCATTACCCCTTGTCCTGTCACTGCAGTCCCCAGTGAAGAGTACCTCCCCAGCATCCCTATAGGCCCCCTTCAGATACTGGAAGGCTGCTATGGGGTCTCCACGCAGCCTTCTCTTCTCCAGGCTGAACAGCCCCAACTTTCTCAGCCTATCTCCATACAGGAGCTGCTCCAGCCCCTGAGCATCCTCGTGGCCTCCTCTGGACTTGTTCCAACAGTTCCATGTCCTTTTTATGTTGCGGACACCAGAACTGCACACAATGCTCCAGGGGAGGTCTCACAAGAGCAGAGCAGAGGGGCAGGATCACCTCCTTTGACCTGCTGGTCACGCTCCTTTGGATGCAGCCCAGATTATATTTTATATAATACATACCAGTATCTTTACTGTCTTACAGCCTATCACATAATAACTGGTCCAACCAGAACAGATCCACCCCATATTTGATTTAATGTGGCTATAACCCCAAAAGTTTAATGTTATCACTCTTAAATGTACATGTTTGTGTGTATCCTTGTCTTCTAGAAGTGTGATCCAAGCGCTGCCACAGCAAAATGAACTTGCTCTTGCTCTGTCACAAGACCAGGATTTCACCAGCTAATGAAGTTATCTGCGTGTTCAAAAGTGAAGGTCTGCTTATAATTATGTTAATGGGAGAGAATCAAACACTTTGGCATTGGGAGTGACCTCTATCTTCAGCGTCAAATGCTAGGGAAGAAAATCCTTTCACCAATAACATCCCCAGCCTTTAAAAACAGTAGAAAGCCTTTAAAAATAGTAGCAAGTCTACAAAAGCTTGGGTTTAAATATAAATGACGCTGAAGTTAACTGGTCAAAGAAAGAATCTAAAACCTCCTGAATTATTTTTCATACTTAGAACTCCCAAACAGCTTAAGTAGATTTTCTTCAAGAGAGGAAAACAATCCCTTTTCTAGTAGAAGCAATCATGACAAATGCCAGCTCAGAAAGGAGGAATATGGAGACTGTTAGAAGTGACTGGGAATGTGAGATTGCTCAAAGAGCGAGCTCTCATCTTAACTCAGGTGTCATCTGTAAAAGGGTAATGGGTGAGAGCAGAGGCACTGTAAGAGGGGCACAGAAAGGAGGGCTGCTGGAGAAATCTCATCTCAGGACTGGTACTAACCATGTAATGAACTTCACACCCGATTGGTGTCTGAACCAGTGCTTCACTGTGCCTTACAGAGGTGAAGAGAAGGGCCTGGGGCTCACTTTTAAAGGTAAACCTTATAGAAAGTGGTCTGAGATACATTGGTCATCTCCTCCTCTACTCCTTCCCTACCCTAAATGTGACAAGAGGAATGACCAAGTAGGTTACAGTTGTTTCTATGCTGGATCATCTCAGTCTGAGGGATGCAAAAACCAGTGAGCAGCACTGGAAGTTCCAACCCTGTATGCTCTGGGTGTTCCCCCCTAGGATGATGGAAAAGGCAACTATCAGACTGGCTCGGAAATCCCATACAGTGACATGTTCTTTTGTCATAAGTCCTGACTAAACCTTAGATTAGGTTTTAAGAACCCAAGCCTGCTGCCCACATGGTGAGTGGTTATCCCTTCCCAAGTCCTTGCTCATTACCTCTCATCAGAGTCGTGTCCCTCTACATAGAATTCCGACTCAAACTTCTCCTGCAGGAACCTGTCCCAGCATTCCTTCTTAGCCTGGGAGAGAGTGCGCAGCATGTCCTTAGAGGTCACCTCCTGAGACAAGCCTTTGATTCTCATCAGTCTTCGCTCTGTGAGGAAGCAAAGGAGGGGCCTTTGTTATCCTGGTTTGGTGAAAGGGAAGAAAAGAAGTATCTGGACTTCTGGATCAAAGAGTTAAACTAACTTTTCAAGCCCAAGCCCTATTTCAAGTCATTTTCCCTCCTGCATTTCAAGTCTGTGTGACTGTTTCTTGTGTGCATACAGGATGGTATTTTTAGGTGATGTTTCTAAAGGAAATAAACATTATGCAACCAATGAGCTCTGCCCATTTGCGAGCTTTAGTAACTTTCCCACTTACTGCTCAGTTTCTATGAAATCACACAGGGGCTACAGATCATAGAATCCCAGCCTGGTTTGAGCTCGAAGGGACCTTAAAGCACATCTAGTTCCAACCCCTACCATAGGCAGAGACACCTTCCACTAGAGCAGCTTGCTCCAAGCCCCCTCCAACCTGGCCTTGAGCACTGCCAGGGGTGGGGTGTCTCACAGGCATTAAGGTCCCACAGTTTCCACACAAATTGGCATGAAATCACACTAATTACACTGCGAATCCAAATAATGCCCAAACACAAGTTAAAAAATGCGTGTGCAGCAGTATTATTAGTGGGTATCTCACAGCAGAATGTGGTGTTGGGAGCTTCCCAGCCACAGGGGATGATGAAAAGTGCCTCCTGACCTGACACAGGGTAACCCAGCTACAATACACAAAGCCACAAGAAAGTAAATGTCATTAATTCCCCTGGTCACAAATTCTCATTATAATAGTTTCCTCTCTGAATCAGGTCAGGTATTGACTTGTAATCCCACTCCTTACTGAAAAGTGTAGCATCGTTAGTTGAACTGGGCTAGTTCACCTGTCCATGGCTCCCTGTTAAGCTCCCTGGAGTTGTCTTGTGGGACAGAAATGAGCTGTTACCGAAAGGCCCTGGCCCTGGCAGTTCAGATGTGAATTATCTGCCCAAGCACCCAGCCAGAGCTGTAGAGGAGCCAGCATTTCACAACCATTAACCCTGGGCAGGTACAAACACAGAACTGGGTTATTTCTACTGACTTAGCCAGAATATCCAAGAGGAACAAGAGCTAAACACTGCAGCACTCGCTGTGCTGGCATGTCTGCACCAGAATACCTGTATCATCCCTCACATCAAGTGTTTCTATCAGTTGTTACACTGCTCACAGTCAATCTATGGCTTTATAGATAAGCAGGAATTACAAGAAGCAATTGTGCAAAGATGGTCTGTGTGATCTGCCCTCTTAACAGCCAGCTCCCAGCAGGCATGGTTTGGGAAGGCAGTTTTCCCCCTTCTTGCCCACCCAGATGCTGCAACACATCTCACAGCTGTGAGACCTATCACCTCAGCCATTTAATAAGGCCATAGCTGTCACCGGGCACCCAAGCAAACAGAGAACTCAAAGCCTTACCAAAGACACTCACCTAGGGATGCCAGATACACCTCTGAATCCTGCAAGGGTGCCCAGGGCCTCGGGTTCGTTTGGGAAGAGCCATTGGATCCGCTGCCCTGGCTGCCTCCGTTGGGGTAGGAATCCATGAAGGAGTCTGTGAAAGCCTCGCTGGCATCCTTCGGCTCGGGATGGGGCAAGCATGAGCAGATCTCAGCCCAGAGGTCTTCACCCGACCTGGCGACCACGGAGTCAACGCTCTCGATCATCCTCATCGTGAAGGCCTGAGTCGAAGGGAATAAATCATGAACGCCCAGCAGCATCCCCTCACTTCAACCCCGCCTCCCTGTATCTACCCGCACCGCCCAAATCACACCACCAGACCCCTCGGGGACCTCCGATGCCACCGGGGACGCGGGGCCTCCCTCCACACAGCGGTGACAAGCTCCGGTGTGTTGCATTTAAGCCCGGGGCCTGAGGGACGCCGCAGGCCGCACCGCCGCCGCCACGGCACCCCGCTGCCGCCTCCCCCGGAGGCCCCTGCTCCCTGCGGACCGCTCGTGGGGCTGCCCCGGCCCCTCCTGCTGGGACACAGAGCGGACACGGAGGGGCCGCTCCCGCTATCGCCCCAGTCCCGGTCCCCGAACCCGCCTCGGTCGCTGTCACCCGCCCGCACCGCAACAGGGGTAAGCGGCAACGGCTTCGCACCGCGCGTTGATTGGCGTCCAGCTCTGGCCAATCGCCACGCTCCGCCGGCCCCAAGAGGCCGCCTATTCGCCAGCGAAGCAGCGAGGGGCGGGGGATTGGTGGGATGTGTGAGGGAGAGTGAAGCCGAGCGGCGCCATCTTGGTTAAGGGCGGAAGTGTTTCTGTATGGGGCGGGCGGGTTCAGCGGGGCCTGGCGCGGCTGCGTGGTGAGTACCGGGGCCGGTTCGTGGGGGGCGGCTGCGAGCGCGGGGTCTGGCGCGGAGGGGCCGGCCCTTGGTCTGTTCCGGACCCGCGGCCGTGCCTCTGGGAGCCGCCTTCCCGGTGCTGCCGAGCCGGGCAGAAGCCGGGGGTGGGAAGGGGTCTTGGGGCTCCGGCGCTCCTGTTGCGCTCCCGCCACCGGCATCTTAGTCCTCTCCGGCTCTGGCCACCCCGTCCCTGTACCCTCCTCCGGGCGCTCGCCCGTGTTACCGGGAGCCGGACCTGGGGGGCTTCGGCGTTGTGAATGTGGGGCCGGTTGCGCCTCACAGCCCTTGGCGGAGGCGGCGCAACCGGTTCTGGGGCTGACCCGCAGTAACGGGCCGGCTGTGGTGTGTCTCGGTCGGTGCACGGAGCTCCGGCTGCGCTGCGGTGCGGGGCGGTTCCGGTGCGTTGCAGCTCCCTGTCTCCTCAGGCCTCTCGGTCTCCGTGGGATGCGCTGCCGGCCGCCCCGCGCCGCGCTTGCGCTCATGGGGCTGCTCTTCGCCAGGACGATGGCCTGGACGTCCAGCGGGAAGACGCACCCCGAGCTCGTCAACAACCTCTACAGTGAGTAAGGAGCGGGGTCCCGCCGGCAGCGCGGCCGGTGGGGTCAGGCAGGGCTCCGGTGTGAGGGTGCGCGGTGCTCCGCAGGGTGCGCTGCACAGCCTGGAGTGTGGTGGGGTGTTGGGATCAGTGCCGGGATCAGTGCTTGCCCCGTCCGTTTGTGATGGGAAACGAGGTGTTGTGCCAGGAGTTTGCACCCGGGGGACCTGGGCAGGATGGAGAGGTGGGGCTGTGCAAACCTCCTGAAGTTCAAGCTCAAAGTCCTGCCCCTGGGTCAGGGCAATCCTGCAACAAACACAGGCTGGGGGAGATGGCATGGAGCAGCCTGAGGAAAAGGACTTGGGGTGCTGGGGGAGGAAAAGCTTTCTGTGACCCTGGCATTTCCCTGCTGCCTGAAGTGGCCATTTTCCCCCCGGGAGTCCCCTCGGGATGAGGTGTGCAGGGCTGGTGACGGTTTCCTCAGTCATGGCTCTTAACAGTAGTTTGCTCCTGGAAACCTGAACCAGGGTCTCCGCTTTCAGCAGTGCAGGTGGGAGTCTGTATGTGTCTGGTTACACTGCGCAGTCCCAGAGCCCAGGAGTGCTGGGGGTGTAAGTCACCGTACCGCTTTCCTTCTTCTCCCAGAAAAAGGGATAATTAAATCCCAGCGAGTCTTCGATGTGCTGCTGGCTACTGACAGAGGTCACTACATCAAGTATTACCCATACATGGATTCTCCTCAATCTATTGGTGAGTAACTTGGGGCAGAGTTACAGTGTGCGTCACCCTGGCTGTGCCTGGTCACCCCAAGTTCTGCATGGAGGTGACCTGGAGCACATGGGGGCGCAGTGCTGTGCAGCCATCTCATGCCCCTTAGTTTTTCCAGAGGAGGTTTAAAGTCGATGAAGTGCTTTCACACAGCAAAAGAGACGAGTAGTTTTCTATTGTCAAGGGAAAGGGGGGGGGGGGGAGAATAAAGGTGATTTGATTTAATTTAATCATAATTTCTTCATCACATACTTTTGTCACTGGTTTCCTTTCAGGATACAAGGCTACAATCAGTGCACCTCACATGGTAAGATGGAACTTTTCACTTCTAACCAAAATGGGGGAAATTGGTTGTTTGCCATTTCTCCTTTTATTTTTTCTTAAACACTCAAGTAGAAGCAGATCCCATGGATGTGGTTATCATGGTTGTTTCTTTAAGCACTGTACATGTGAAGCTTTTTCTTTCTTGAGTTTGCCCCATGCTCTTTAAATTGCTTTAACTATACATCTGATAGGAATTCAGTGCAACTGAGCCTAACCACTGATGGTGCCCATTTTTTGCACAAGGTCTCTTTTCCTGCTGCTTTTTCCCTCTTGCTTTCCTTCCGCATCTTATTCCTGGGCCTCTTCCTAAATGCTGATTTGCAAATGGATCTTTCCAATGAAACACTTGACGTTCACTCTGTCAGACACGATGCTGGGTGTGCTGTGTTTAAACTGGAGAAGAACAAGGGAAAGCTTTAGGGGATGAAACCCAAGTGGGCTGTCTCCTTCCTTCCCACACTTGTCATCCATGCAGCATGCCCATGCACTGGAGCTGCTGAAGGATCAGCTCGTGGAAGGCGCAAAAGCTCTGGATGTTGGGTCTGGAAGTGGATACCTCACAGCCTGCTTTGCCAGGATGGTAAGTTCCCTGGCTCGGTTTTTGGGATGGCAGCTTGGCATAGCTGGCCCATGCTTTCTGTGGGGAGAGGAGGAGGTGGGAGGAAGGGGTAGACTTAGAATCCCAGGCTGGATTGAAGCGACCTTAAAGCTCATCGAGTTCCAACCCCTGCCATGGGCAGGGACCCCTTCCACCAGAGCAGCTTGCTCCAAGCCCCTGTGTCCAACCTGGCCTTGAGCACTGCCAGGGATGGGGCAGCCACAGTTTCTCTGGGCACCCTGTGCCAGTGCCTCAGCACCCTCACAGGGAAGAACTTTCTCCTTGTAGCTAACCTGAACTTCCCCTGTTTCAATTTAAAGCCATTCCCCTTATCTTGTTACTACAGTCCCCAGACCAGCAGGTAGTAAAACTGAAGACTGTCATTTTTGTAATCTTAATGGATAGGGTATCTGTTGTGAGATGTTTTGTATGTTAACCCAGTTCAGATGGAGAGGGGGTGTTAATCTACTGAATAAATTCACTGCAGGTAGTGTTTAGTTCACTCTGAAGTAGTCACACTCTGCTTCTTTGTCTGCTAAGCCCCTCAAGTGACTTTCTGTGCAGTGTCAGAAAGCTGGAGGAGTACCTGTTCTCAGAAGGTTGGTTAATGAAGAACTGGCCCTGCCATGAAAGCTGCTACTCCTATGGAATAATCACTTGGAAGTCACTTCACTTGGAAGTGAAGGACTGCTAGATATCTCCATAGGGAGAGTCTGTGTATCGCTCAAATAGCTACTATAACTGGGATTATTCCACCTTAAAACCAAGGAGCAGAGTGTTTGAATCTCCTGTTCAGAAACTGCTCTCAAGCTTCCTCCTGGGATTTCTCCAACCCCCCTGTAACTTGCCCTGTAAAATACATCTCTGCCATACAGGAGGCATTAGGTTTTTGTCTGCTCTTCCTCTTCGCAGATAGGCCCAACAGGCAAAGCTGTGGGCATTGAGCACATTCAAGAGCTGGTACATGAATCCATCAGGAATGTCCAGGAGGATGATCCGACTTTGCTCAGCTCTGGCCGTGTAAAGCTTGTGGGTGAGCTCCCTGCTTCTCTCCCTGAGTGCACTCAGCCTGCCTGCAGAGTTTGTCCAGTTTGTGTTGTGCTCACCACGGTGTTGACAGAAAGTGCTGGCTAAGTAAGCACCGTGCCCTGTGGACCTGAACACTGTGGTGTAAATGAGTAGTATTCAATGTTACAGGTAGTCTTACCCCTTCATTCTAAGTGTGTGGTGACTGTCTTGATTTAGGAAGAGATGCTCTTCAGAAGAGAGTAGCTCTACCACGTCTGGGTTTTAGTCTATCTGAATGGGTCCCCGTGTTCTGTTGTGGGTTTTTCTGGGGTAACTTAAGTCAGCTTCTCCTGTATCTAGAATCTCAAGCTTGCACAAAGCCCCTGGGTTACTAAAAGACCCTCCTGGCTTTGACTGTCCCTTATTCGAGCATGGCTCACTTCTAGAAATCTCTTTCCTGTTTAAACCAACACTGTATTTTAAGCAGACAGGTCAGTGCTCTGATTTGGGAATTCAAATTGCCATCACAACCTCTTTATGACGTTTCCCTCATGAGATTTCAGCTGAAAGGACAGAGGAAGGATTACTTCTGCAAACGTCTTTCCTGCTTGCTTTTCCCTCCTGCAGTTGGCGATGGCAGGCAGGGATACCCCGAAGAAGCTCCTTATGATGCCATTCATGTTGGAGCAGCAGCTGCCACTGTACCAAAGGAGGTAGGATTGATGCTTGTGTTTCTTGCTGTGGGCTGCTTCCATCAGCATCAGCTGTGGAAAACAGAGTAATTGGGAACTACTGGATGTTTTTCTGTGCACTTGCTATGGAGCTGGCAGTATTGCACCTTTCAGGGTGCCCACCTCCACAGCGTGGCTGGTTCCTGTTGTGTGTGCCTGGCTTTGGCTCTGCTGATTGTGATTTCTCTGCTTGCAGTTGCTGAATGAGCTGAAGCCAGGCGGGCGGTTAATATTGCCCATTGGTCCCGAGGGGGCAAACCAAGTTCTGATGCAGTACGACAAGACCAGCGACGGGCAGATCATCGAAACGCAGTTGATGGGGGTGATCTACGTCCCTCTCACAGATAAGGAAAAGCAGTGGCCTCGGTAAAGATTTGCTCTCCTTTGAGGACCGTTTCTTCCCTCCTGTGAGCTTGCTCTCCTTGGCTGCTGGCTTTACTGACAGTCCTGGATCCCTAGCAGGTGCTGCTTGTAGAAAAGGAAAGGAAGAGGCTTGGTACAGCAGGAGAGTGGGGTGTATTTTCTGTTAGATGGGGCTTGCAGACTGCGGACTCGAGCTTCCCTTACTTCTGCTTTCTGGAGCCTCAACTCCACGTCCGTGTTGATCCTTAACCCAAGGCCACCATGAGTAACCGCTGGTTTTTCTTTGCCTCAGGGATGAATTCTGACAGCCGGATGGATATCTCTGACGTGACCTCAGAGCTCACGAGCGGCACCCGGGCCTGTGGGTGCTCGAGGTGGTTTTGCTTTCGGAACAAAGCGGGGTCAGTGGAGGTGCTTGTGGAGGCAGGTTCTCAGGGGCGGAGGGAAGGGGTTCTCCAGCGGCAGGACCAAGGGAGGCCCTCGGGGGCTGTCTGCTTCCAGCAGTGCATCGGATAACTCGGCTCTCCTCCCTGATAAGCTGTAAATAACATCTGCTCCCAGGGAATTCCGAATGCAGAAGAGAATACTTAAACCTGCACTAAAAACACTGTTTAATATTAGCTACTCTGCCTAATGCTTGAAGAAAACAAGGCATTATTACTGCTTCAGAGCAGCGACATACCCTGACTTGTCCGAGTTTAATGAGTTGTCAACGTTTAATCATGATTTGTCAAAGGTTAATTACAAGAGTGTGTTCTCACCCCTGTCCTGCCTAAAGCCATTTCAGCTGTGGTCACAACACTGGTGATTTGGGGTTAAGCAAAAGCCCGCTCTCCTGGTTTTTCCCTCTCCTCCCGCGGACCGGCGGCGGGGCTGCGATGTGCCCTGGGGCCGGTCCTGGGCCGCTCACCGAGGGCTCCAGGCGGGGCTGCCCCGGTGAACGAGCGCGGTCCCGCCCGGGCCCCGCCTGAGGTAACGGGAAAGGCGGGAAGGGATGAAGCGACCAAGGGCCACCGCAGCGGGGCGTGGCCTGGCGGCGATTGGCTGCGCTGCCAGGTGCGTCACGGCGTGCGCCGCGCGTCATGCGGCGTGCCCTCGTGGTGTGGGCAGCGCGGTTGGGGCCGGTGGCGCGGTGCGGAGCTGTTTCGCCGTTCCCTCCGCACGGCACCGGCATGGCGGAACCGGAACCGGGCCCCGGCCAGGAGCAGCAGCCGAGCCCCGCGGGCAAGGAGGAAGCGGCGCCGGCCCCTAAGAAGCGGCGGCTGGCGGCCGGGGAGCGGTACGTGCCGCCGCCGCGGAAGCTGAGCACGGGGGTGAGCTTCAGCGCCGCGCACTTCGCTGAGACCTCTTACTACTTCGAGGGGGGGCTGCGCAAGGTGCGGCCCTACTACTTCGACTTCTGCACCTACTGCAAGGGCCGCTGGGTGGGCCGCAGCCTCCTGCACGTCTTCAGCACCGAGTTCCGCGCTCAGCCCCTCGCCTACTACCGCGCCGCCGCCCGCGCCGGCCGCCTGCGCCTCAACGAGGAGCCCGTGCGGGACCTGGACGTTGTGCTCAAGGTGGGCACCCCCGTTTGGTGTTGGAGGTAACCCCCCCCCCCCGCCCTTGGGGCTGGGGCACCCCCCGGAGGCATCCCGGGGGTGAGCGTGGTCTGCCTGGCAATGAGCATCGCCCCAAGCAGAGCTGTGGAATAACCCCACGGTGGTGCTGAGTGCTAAGGTGTTTTGGGGGAATCGGGTCTCCCAGGGAATCCCTACCCCAGTGGGGTCATGAGCAAGCTGTCCAGTGGTGCCCCACGGCTCCCTGCTCAGACCCACAGGCACAGACCTAATGCTTAGGGTGGGTTATTGAACTCCGGTAGCGATGAGCACAATTGTGGTGCCAAGTTCTGTGGTTCAGGACAAAGGGGCTTTCGTTCTCCCCACCATAGCGAGCCCCTATTGCATGTGGCCAGCTGGAATGGCTGTACCAGCTGCATTGACACTAATTGCCCCTCTGTTCTACAGAATAACGACTTCCTCAGGAATACCGTCCATCGCCATGAGCCACCGGTCACTGCCCAGCCCATCCACATCCTGGCTGAGGACCAGGAGGTGGTGGTTGTGGACAAACCCTCCTCCCTGCCGGTACACCCCTGCGGCAGGTTCCGTCACAACACGGTCATCTTCATCCTGGGCAAGGAGCACGGGCTGCAGGAGTTGCACACCATCCACCGCCTGGACCGCATGACCTCGGGAGTGCTCATGTTTGCCAAGACTGTGGAGGTGTCCAAGAGGATTGATGAGCAGGTTCGGGAGAGGCAGGTGAGGACAAAAAGCTGTGGAAGATTTTGGGGTCTCCACACAGTATTTTCTCGAAAGAGGTTAGGTCCAAAGACATTTGGTCAAAACAAGCGCAAGTTCCCAGAAGAGCTTGTGGTCACGTTGCTGTTCTTATTGTGTTAAGCATGAGAAAAAGATGGAGCAAGAATCGATTTGAGTAGTATTAGGTTGAAAGGGATTTCCTTCCTGAGGGAATGTGCAGGGTCAGTACCCAAACAAATCCCCAGACTGACTGGGCTGGTGCAGAGCAGTTTGATTTGTAAGTGGGAGTGTGGCACTCACCCAACAGTTGTTCAATTTTAAATGTTTTGGAAGTTTTTCATTACTTTTCCAGTGGCTTCTGGCCCAAATAGAATTGTAACTGTACTGGCTCCCAGGATCTGCATCCAGGTTGTAAACTGATGGCCACAGGGAGATACTCTTGAATTTAATATGAGGAAAAACAGAATCAGGGAACGGGTTGTGTTGGAAGGGACCTTAAAGCTCCTCCAGCTCCAACCCCTGCCAGGGCAGGGACCCCTTCCACTGGAGCAGCTTGCTCCAAGCCCCTGTGTCCAACCTGCCCTTGAGCACTGCCAGGGATGGGGCAGCCACAGCTTCTCTGGGCACCCTGTGCCAGCGCCTCAGCACCCTCACAGGGAAGAGCTTCTGCCTAAGAGCTCAGCTCAGTCTCCCCTCGGGCAGGTTCAAGCCATTCCCCTTGGCCTGGCCCTACAGGCCCTTGTCCCAAGCCCCTCGCCAGGTTTCTTATAGCCCCTTTAGGCACCCGTGCTGCTCTAAAGTCTCCCCTTCACATAGCAGAAGGGGAGAATCCTTTCCCTGGACCTCCTACCCATGCTGTGGGGATGCAGCCCAGCACACAGGGGGGTCAGTAGACCAGGCCCTTGTGTTGTTTGTTTCCCAACTGGTTGTGGAAAGTGAGAGGGATTTTGGCTTTAAATAACTGATTTTTTTTTTTCCCTTTCCTGTTGAATTGTAATAAAATGTTGGCAATGTGCTGCCTACAAATGTGTTTCACTGAAGAGAAAGGGAGGAGCAGCTGGGGTGGGACTCGGGGGGCTTATTGGGGTAGAGGTGGTTCCTGTTCTGTGAGTTCCTCTGTGTCCCTGCAGCTCGAGAAGGAGTACGTTTGCCGTGTGGTGGGGGAGTTCCCAGAGCACGAAGTGGTCTGCGAGGAGCCCATCCTCGTGGTGTCTTACAAAGTGGGAGTGTGTCGTGTGGACCCCAAAGGGAAATTCTGCAAAACCATCTTCCAGAGGCTCAGCTACAATGGGAAGAGCAGCGTGGTCAAGTGTCTGCCCCACACTGGCCGCACGCACCAGATCCGGGTCCATCTGCAGTTCTTGGGGCACCCTATAGTCAATGACCCCATCTACAACATGGAAGCCTGGGGCCCTGACAGGGGCAAGGGCGGCAAGATAGATAAAACAGATGAAGAGCTCCTCAAAGCACTGGTAGAGGAGCATCGTTCCAAACAGAGCCTGGATATCTTGGGTATCATGGAGGAGGACTTGAACTCTGGTGCTGAAAGTAAAGACTGTGGTGATTCAAGTGACTGCACAAAGCCTGTGCAGGCTGATCCCAGCAGTGAGAATTCCTGCCCTGCTGAGGATGCTCAGGATGCCGGGAGGGATGCTCGGGATCCTGGGAGAAATGACACAGCAGGTTGTCCACTGAGCTCCGATGCCAACCTGGAAACACCTGAAAGTAAAGAACTGAATTCATGTGAAAATCAGGATGGGGAAGTGGGAGAAAAGGGTTCAGGAGAGAAGGACCCTTTGTGTGTGGAGTGTAAGATGATAAGGCGGGACCCATCTCCCAAGGAGCTGGTGATGTATCTACATGCCCTGCGCTACAAGGGTGTGGGGTTTGAGTACTGCTCCAGGATGCCCGAGTGGGCAGCGGAAGACTGGGAGGAATGAGTGAGGATGTGGGATCTCTATTGATGTTTCTAGCATGGAAAACATCTTGTAAAGACCTCAGATCTGCTTTCCCAGTGTTGGTTGAGGTGAACAAGCTGCTTGTGGCTTGAGGCAGGGTGGGAAGGGCTACTGGGGTGGAGAGCTGTCCTCATGCTGGAGAGGATGAGCAGAAGATGGAGCTACAACACACTTCTGGGTTTATGTTGCCTGTTGGTGAGCCAGCACTTCAGGGTAACACACACTGCTTGGCACAGGCAGCTTTGCCTTTCACCTCCACATAACCTGAGGCTGCTGCTGATCATCCACACGGATATTAGTGCATGCACTGAACATCAGCAGGGATTGTTCTTCTGGCCTCCTGTGTTCTTGTAGCTGACACCACGAGCTGTTGGGCTGTTGTTTGCTGTGCTGGATGTCATACACGACACTACTGATGCTGTATTTTATTGTCAGACCGATTGTGAAACTCAAACCTTATCACTGAGAACATCCTGAGCTAAAAGCAAAGCACTGTGAAGCTGATCCATCTGGTGCTGTTTGCCACCAAGGCGGAGTTGGCATTGGAATTGCTCTTTCTGTACCCTTTTAGATAATTACTCCAAGTTAACTCTAGAGATGGAGCTCTTTATATTTGGCCTGGTTTTGGAGGTGCTAATCCCCAGATTTGTCCTTAATAAGGAGACTGGTTAAGATGATTTTTGCCTTTCTGCTACCTCCCCTGTGACCTGTCTCCTGCATTCTCAAACATGTGGCTTCTCTTGAGAACTTGTCCCTCACTGCAAGCATACTTGAGCAGCAATCCAAAGCAGGGCTCATGCTGCCGACTTCTATTTATCCTGATTATGTTTTATTTTAAGGTACTACAGGCAGGAGGTGGGGAATTTTTAATGTCACTTCAATGTGACAGCTTTCAAGAAAAACAAAAGCTGGTTTATGAAGCAGAAGACTTTTTAATATACATTTTGTAATAATATGTGTCCAAGATGACAAATACCACTGTAGCTGTTACTTTCCTCAGTGTTTATATGGTTTCTTCTTGGCTTCTGGGGGATTATGATGATAATTCTGCTGTCTCAGGTGCTTTTGAATCTTTTTCCCCTCTTTTCCATGTGTCACTGGGGTGATACCAGCTCCAGTGGGTGCTGTAGACAATCAGAGCCTTTACTGTGTTGTTCCAGGACTGTGTGCAGGCTGATTGCTAGCCCCATCTCTCTGTATCCACCTCTCCACCTATACCTGGGGCGCAAGCGTCTTGTTCTATGCTTCTAAAATGTTAAAAGGAACCTCTTGAAAGGTGAAGAAAGGAATCCAGAGGAACTGATGCTGTTCAGCAATATTGCAGGTATAAACTGCAACGTGGCCCAGTCTTGGATGACCTTTGAAGTCCCCAGGATCAGGATTTGTGTACCAAACCAGAATAAACCCCTTCATACCTCTTCCAATAGCTCAAAGACACCAAGTGGTTTATTTGTCTCCTGGACCATCCAGCTGATGTGTTGAGTATTCCCATCTGGGTTCACTCAGGCTTGAGCTTTGCTCTTCCGCATCCCACCGCTGCTCTCTTGTCATTGAAAGTTAACCACAGCTACTATTCTACTCCTGCCATTGTGTGTTAAGGTCTAGTGCAGAGCTACAGGAGCTCATTAAGCAAAAGGATAAAAAGCCCCCTGTGTTTGAGAGATGACACCAATAACTCATCCAGCTTTTTCATGCACTGAAATACGTATTTCAGGTATCTGTAAATGAAACTTGGGCACCTTCAGTGCATAAATCAGGGTGTCTGCTGTTGTTACAGCTGTAGACAAAGGGGACAGGTAGTAAATGTAGGGGCAGCAGTTTTAAATGAGGCTTTGAGGTGCCCCAGGTTCTGTTATCTGGGGGTTTTGAGGGTGTTCCCATCCCTAAGAAGTAAGCACCTGCAAGGGATTTTCCTGACTTGTGGCAGCAGATGGAGCTGGGATGGCTGAAGGCCTGGAGCTGTGTTCCCTTGCTCTAGGTATGCATAATGACTGCAGGAGCAGCTTTTAAGCACCACACCTCGACGGTAAAGAAACCCCGGGGCTTCAATCTGCAGGATAACCTTGGACAGTGGCAGTTTAAGGTTGATTTCCACACTGACTGCATCCACCTCATCTTACATCAGTTCAGAGCTGGTGCCCACCCTGCAAACGTGCACAGGAAGCGAGCAGTTGCTGATAGGGAAGGTGTGACCATTAGAGGTGACTTGTGGGAAATTCCCTTCCAAGGTAAATTCCATGCCCTGGTTGTGGGGTGGGCATAAAGTTACCTGTATAAAGCATGGGGTTATCTGTACACTAAGGATAGGTCTCAATCCCTTCCTCTAGTACAGTTCTATTTTGGTCTTTTCATGCTACAGCAAAGGCCTAGGAGAGTGTGGCTCTCACCAGGAGCCAAAGCACCCATACACATCAACCCTCCCAGCAAGCCCTGCTGGGGATTGTAATGAGCCTTGCCGGCTGGTTGGGTAGGATGGACTTGCAATTGTGCCCTAAAATATCACCAAGATGCCCATCTTCCATGTAATAACTCTCTTCCAGCTCTTCTAACTGGTCTGTTATGGGTGCTGTTTGTGAGGCTGTAGGGTCATGATCTGGCCATTGTTTGCATGGGATTTAGACTAATTTCCACAAGGATTTTGGAGTAATTAACATAATTATATAACATAAGATTTATTAACATAAGTTTTATTACCTAAGTAATAAGAACCTAATACCTATAGGGGCTACAAGAAACTTGCAGAGGGTCTTTGGACAAGGGCCTGTAGGGACAGGCCAAGGGGAATGGCTTGAACCTGCCCGAGGGGAGACTGAGATGAGATCCACCCCTAACCCATGGCACCGAGGCCTCGTCTCCACGGGGTGTGAGCACTTGCAGGGCCGGTGGCTGCAGCCCTGCCCTGGGCAGCCTGTTCCAATGCCTGAGCACCCTCTGGGGCAGGAATTGTTCCTCAGCTCCATCTAACCCTGCCCTGGTGCAGCTTGAGGCCGGTTCCTCTTGTCCCATCCCTTGTTCCTTGGGAGCAGAGCCCAGCCCCTCCTGGCTCCATCCTCCTGTCAGGCAGTTGGAGGCAGCCATCAGGTCCCCCCTGAGCCTTCTCTTCTCCACACTGAACCCCCCAGGTCCCTCAGCCCTTCCCCATCACACTTGTGCTGCAGGAGAGCACTTCTGAGAGGGGGAAAAGAGCCCACCCCCAGGCACGGCTGAGCTCTGGCAGCTCCACCAGCACCTCAGGGACCCAGACACCCCAGTTATGATCCCTAAATCCCCCGGGACACTGCCCTGGCCACGCATGGAGGTTTCCCCTCAGGAGTGGGCCTGCCTGTAGCCCCTGTCTACCCTCAGCCCCACGGAACGGGGCGCTTGGGAGGGCTGGAGCTCGCCGGGGGCGGCGGGCGATGAACAGCGTGAGCCCGTGAGGGGTTGGGGGGAAAACGAAACAATGAAGGAAAAAATAATTGCCTCCCGACGAGGATGGGATTCGAACCCACGCGTGCAGAGCACAATGGATTAGCAGTCCATCGCCTTAACCACTCGGCCACCTCGTCACGACAGCCTCTCTCCCAACCCAACCTATAAGGAAATACTCCCACCGCCTCTGGCATCTTCTCCCGCCCGCCCCTCCCTCCCTGAGATGGCGCCGGTTGCGCGATCCCTCGTCCGCACAACGCGGAGCGAAGCCTTCGCCCAGGGATTGAGCATTCCCACGCGACCCGGCCGCTGTCGCACCGGCCCCATCGCTGCGATTGCGGGGCGCGCTGCTGAGGGGAAGTGCTGAAATGACTGGCAGCGTGCTGGCTGCTGGGGGCCGCCATGTTGTACGGAGCGGTTGGCGGCGCCATACTGTACGGCAGGCGCCGCTGTGTGTCGTCACGACGGCGATTTGGCGCGAGGCGCAGGCGCGGCGGTTGGGTTTGAACGGCGGAGCGGCGGCCCGGGTGGCGGGAGCGGTTCGGGGCCGCGAGGGCCGCGGCAGCAGCGCCAGGTAAGAGCGGGCGAGGCCGGGCCCGGGCAGCGCCTGAAGCCGCGGTCGGTGTCTGACGGCGAGCGGCGACGGGAGCGCGCGCGGACTAAAAGGCGGGAGGAGCGGGCGGGTCCCGGTGCGTCTGAGGAGAGGGTCGGGCCGGGGCCTGAGGAGGGCTCATTGAGGGAGCGGGAGGCGTGAGGAGAATCGCCGCGTAGAGAAGGGTGAATGCAGGGGCGATCAGCGCAGAGGGATTCCCGTGTGGGAAAACAGCGCTGGAAGTGACAATGAGATTTAAATGAGCGGTTTAGGGGTCGTTCGGGAATGGTACGTGAGGGAAGCGGCTCGAGAGCGAAAAGAGATCGTAAAAAGGGAATAAAGAGATTCTTACTTACTCTTAAAAAGGGGGAAAGACCGAGGAGGGCTTGGATGGTGAAGGAACTGAAAAAATCATGGAGTGATTCTTTGTGTTCACATTGTGGAGTTAGATGTCAAATAGAAGAATCAAAAGAAGTGCTTTTTCATCAACAGAGTAACAAAGCGTCTCGGCTCGCTGCCATATGCCCGTATGCTGTAGGTCAAAGATATGTAAAGTTGTAAAGATACTGGAGTGAGTGCAGAGGAGGCCACTGAGCCACTGTGAGGGCTGGAGCAGCTCTGCTCTGGAGCCAGGCTGAGAGAGCTGGGCTGGGGCAGCCTGGAGAAGAGAAGGCTCCTGAAGGGGAGACCTGAGAGCAGCTCCCAGGCACAGGGGTTGCTGTCCTGTGAGCAGGGATGACTGCATGACCCCTGGGGTCCTGCAAACCTGGAGCTCGTGACTGTGAAATGCAAAAGCTGAGCAGGTCTGCGCAGAGCTCTCTCTTCCCACTTGTCAAACTTCATTGTCAGTTTTACAGATCACTTAATCCCAGACTGGTTTGGGTTGGAAGGGACCTTAAAGCTCCTCCAGCTCCAACCCCAGCCCCTTCCACTGGAGCAGCTTGCTCCAAGCCCCTGTGTCCAACCTGGCCTTGAGCACTGCCAGGGATGGGGCAGCCACAGCTTCTCTGGGCACCCTGTGCCAGCGCCTCAGCACCCTCACAGGGAAGAGCTTCTGCCTAAGAGCTCAGCTCAGTCTCCCCTCGGGCAGGTTCAAGCCATTCCCCTTGGCCTGTCCCTACAGGCCCTTGTCCCAAGCCCCTCTCCAGGTTCCCTGCAGCCCCTTTAGGCACTGGAGCTGCTCTCAGGTCTCCCCTTCAGGAGCCTTCTCTTCTCCAGGCTGAACCAGTCCAGCTCTCTCAGCCTGGCTTCAGAGGAGAAGGTGACCAGCGTTTCTCTTACAGTGTTGCTTGCTGACGTTTAGCAAGGAGAGAATAAAGTGACATGATAAACTCTGTCAGATTGCTTAGAGCTCTGCTGTAAGTGTGCTTGGTGGAGTTCTTGATGGAGGGATGTATGTAGATAAAGATCGTCACTAACATCTATGATATTCTACGATTCTATTCTATCTAGGAAATGACACACATAGTTTCATCTATTGGTCTTGTAGTGTTGATTCTGTGGTATATAGAATCATAGAACGGTTAGGGTTGGAAAGGACCTTAAGATCATCCAGTTCCAACCCCCCTGCCATGGGCAGGGACACCTCACACTAAACCATGGCACCCAAGGCTCTGTCCAACCTGGCCTTGAACACTGCCAGGGATGGAGCATTCACAGCCTCTCTGCGCAACCCATTCCAGTGCCTCACCACCCTAACAGGAAAGAATTTCTTCCTTAGATCCAATCTAAACTTCCCCTGTTTCAGTTTGAACCCATTACCCCTTGTCCTGTCACTACAGTCCCTAATGAAGAGTCCCTCCCCAGCATCCCTATAGCCTCCTTTCAGATACTGGAAGCTGCCCTGAGGTCTCCACGCAGCTTCTCTTCTCCAGGCTGAACAGCCCCAACTTTCTCAGCCTGTCTCCATACAGGAGGTGCTTCAGCCCCTGACCATCCTTGTGCCCTCTTCTGGATTTGTTCCAACAGTTCCATGTTCTTTTTATGTTGAGGACACCAGAACTGCACAGAATGCTCCAGGTGAGGTCTCATCAGAGTAGAGGGGCACCTCCTTTGACCTGCTGGTCACACTCCTCTTGATGCAGCCCAGGATATGGTTGGTTTCTGGGCTGCGAGTGCACACTGCTGGCTTATGTTCATCTTCTCAAATATAGTTTTGGTGGTGTTTGTCAGGTCCATGAGAGACCGAATTGCAAGGAATATTAACCTGGTATTCAAAGCCCTGAGTTAGCTGTATTTTACAAGAAACAAAGCAATATAAAGTCTGTATCCTGTCAGTGTGGGTTAATTTAACTTGATCCCCTTACAAACCATACAATAAGCTGTGTGGTTTTCTGTGCTAGTGGGAGTTATTGGTATTCACATAGAATATTTCTTGTGTGAGGGAAGGATTGACTCAAAAATTGTGTTGTGTAAGATTTGATTTCCAACAGTTACTGCAATCTTCACTTTAAAGAGAAGGACACCTCACAATAAAACTTGAACTGTGAGCACAGCTCTTTTACGGCATGGTATATAAAAATAAAACATGGACTTGAGGCTTATTCTACTCCAGTGCATTTCTGTGACTGGAGAAAGATGGAGAGAAGAATGACAGCATCAAAGGCTCGTATCTACTTGTGGGTTTATGCAGTTTTCTCACTGAGGTTTGTTAATGTTTTTGGATTGCAGTACCACATTCTTCAGAAATGGAGAAGGCTTACACAGACCCTAACTTGGAAATGTAAGTTGAAACCTTGGAAGTATTTTATTGTGGTGTAAATATCGTTGAGAAGCAAAAGTTTTCTTAATCCCTGTGTGCATTTCAGTATCTCTCAAATGAAATGTGGGTGGTTTCCACAGTGAAGAAGAGGAACAGGGGGTTTATTTGATCATGTGTAGGAAAGCACAGAGGGAGCTTCATAGCAGCAGATTGTCTGGGCAATGTCTGACCCTGGCGTTCATCTGCTGAGTTTTCCAAATCTTGTTTTTGGGAACTACTGCTGGGATGAATGATCTGTTCTAAACAAGCTTCTTTATTTAACAAGCCCACTTGTAAAAAGAATGGAGTGATCAATTTCTTAACCTTAAATACTGTCCAAGAGATACATCGTGGTTCAGGATTATGCTCTAACATCCTTTTCCCTTTCTTCCCTTGCAGTGACAACACAGAGAGCATCCGAGGCAAGCGGCTGTCCTCTGTGAGTAACCTAAGGCATTTGTCAAAAGAAAACCACATGAGTGACCGAAGGAAAGAAAGGGAAGCTGCAAAGAGGAGCTGGTTTTTTCCTCACAGCTGAAGTAAAGCATCCCAAAAGCAAAGAGAGAGCCTGCTAGATTGATAAGGCCGACTAGGGCACTGGTGGCTCTCAGAAACTCTCCAGCCAAGTCATCAGTCCTTGTAGTTGGAGCTGATCTTCTCAACTGTTGTATTTTCTTTTAGATTTTAAAGGTTCCACGAAATCCTCTGGATGATCTGGGAAATGGGAATGAATTAACACAGGTAGGTCTGTTATGTCCTTTCTCACTGATGCTCTTCACACCTTCACTTTGCTTCTCAACTTGTTACTGATTGAACCGTGTCACTAGAATAATGCAGGTGTACAAACCCTTGTAATAACTGCTTGGGAGGATAATGTTTGGAATTCTAAATATTACAAGGAAACCATGGAGTTTTTCTTATACTTCTGTTTTACACCTGAATATTTGTTCAATCAAGAAAAGAGGAATAAAAAGAGATCATCAGGTGTAGCTTGCTCTTGCTGTAGCCTTACTTGGATCCACCAGTTACAAACTGGTATAGTCAGTAAGAGGGATTTTAGATCTGAAAAATAATCAGCCTGCCAACTTATTTCAAGTAAAAGCTAAAAAGTGAACATTTTCTTCCAGAAATACAAAGGGAATACATTTCATGCTTATAGATGTTTCTTAGGAATTGTAATTATAGGCCTGTTTGGTTTGGATTTCTTTCTAAATGCCATTTCTACCAGGGCATGTTCTATGGACTGAGGTTCCAATTGCATCACACATTTATATGCTTTATCTGCTGCTGGTTACAGAACCTGAAAAGTCATTTTTTAGCATATAAGGCTTTCAGTGAAAAAGCCTCCCATAATTTCTCTAGATTGTGCAATGTGAGCCTGAAGTATTTGTGCACAACACATCGATTTCATACCTTGGTTGAGAATACAGAGCAACTCACAGTCTTCATCTCAGCCTTAATGCCTGTTAACAGTGATGGGCAGTTCTGCTAAGGAGCAACAGGAGACTGTCATTGACATCACTCAGAACTGCTTGTGGAGCTAGCATCCTTTTAAAGGAAATAAAGTGTTTTACAAGCTTTATTCACATGGATATAACAATGTCAGTACTTTGTCTTCTTAAACAAGTGTTCCACTGTGCTGAGACTGAGCTATGTAGTTAGGGAAGCTTATTGCAGACAACTGCACAGCAGTGGTATGACAGATTAGCTTTCCAGCACATGTAATATTGCATCTTTACATCCCTTGCAACAATGCGTTACTATGGCTACGTAGTCAGTGACACCATTTAAACATTTCTGTAGGAAAATGGTGACATTCTTTCAGAAATCCTTCCATTTCTCCCATAAAGGCAACCATTATTGGTCTGGGGGTTTTTTCTTCAGTTCTTGTAATGGAAAGCTAAAGGAAAAACCCCCACAATTCTCTTGCTAAACAACTGCATCTGTTTTCCCGTGGATGGCAGATGATATGCCAGATAAAAATCCTATGACTGGTGTTCTGCTTCTTGCATGTGGAACCAGGCAGTTCTCAGAAAGAGCTCTTTAGATGTTAATTCTTATGCAGTGGGTGCCAGGAGGAGCTGGAGAACTATAAAGCAGTTTAAGAAGCTGCTTAAAGTAGTTAAAGGATACTAGTATGATCTGTTGTATGTGTGGGACTTAGATTGTTGGGTTTTGGGGGTGGGTTTATTTTGTTGTGTTTATTTTGTTGCTATGCTTATTGTGGCTTAGAGTCAGACCAGTCTTATGGGCATCGAACTGTTGTGTTCTTTATTGTCAGGAGATCAACACAGAGAGACGCAGGAGGAACTCCCGCCGTGTCAGCTTTGCCAACACCATAAAGTAAGTCTGAGCTGAAGGATGCAGATCTGCAGTCTTTATTGAAGCATAAACTGCAGGCTGTATCCTGGCATCCCCTAGACTGCCTGCACTGAGAATTCCCAAATGTATGAAAGCAGCAGACGGGTGACTTTTGTTACACTAGTTGATTTTGAGACTTAAGAGAGGAGGCCTTCTGATTTTCTCTTCCTAGCTGGAAAGAAACAGTTCAGTGAATTTAATATAATCAGGAATTTTTATATCCCATTAAGTTTTTTAGTTATTTCCATCTTACTGATGGTAATGGCATCTTCTCACTAGAAAATACAGTTAAGTTCAATACAATTCTGGTTTTTGATACCGCGTTTCAGAACATACTACGTGGAAAAGCTTTAAGTTAGGGCTGGTTTGTTTTGGATTGGTTTAACTTGCTTTGAAACAGATGGGTTTGTACTTTCAAAAACTGGTGCTGTTTTTGTTCTTAGCTGCAGAGTCTTCCAGCCAGATCTTAAGAATAACACGGCAGAGAGACAAAATACAGGTAAATCTCCTTCTCCTCCTGACAGGATTCACAGGCTATTAGCAACAGGATTTTAGCTTGAATTTAAGAAGTCAGGCCTGTCAGTCCCGAGAAAACAGCAGTATGCTCAGATGCTTGTCCTGGATGGGCTGAAAACCTGGTAGTTACTGGTTCTGTGGACCTTGTGGCTCAGAAAAAGACTTATTTTTTTCAGACAAAATTCATTTCCATCAACACAAGACTGAGCAGAATGTTCTATTCATTCTATCAAAAGATTGCCCAGCAAGAGTCTGAAAAGCTAATGTATTTTTCAAGTACTTGGCTTCTCTGGGGTTTTGCCACGATAAGAAGGCACTTAAGAGTGAGAACTTCAGAACACTCTGTTCTGTGCAGTTTACTCTTGTCTCTGGATGTCTTATACAATCATGTAAGTTAGAAAAGACCTTGAAGATCATCAAGTGCCAGGTTGGACGGGGCTTGGCGCAAGCTGCTCTAGTGGAGGGTGTCCCTTCCTGCGGCAGGGTGTTGGAACTGGATGAGCTTTAAGGTCCCTTCCAACCCAAACCATTCCATGATCTCTGCCCAGGCATGATCATGCTTCTCATTGTAATGTTGTCATTCGCTTGTTTTTTTTAGAGTGTGCAGAAGATACAGAGAATGATGCCTTGAATGAGTAAGTTAAAAAGAATTCCCATGACTAATGAGCTCTGTCCTGCAAATACATTTCTTCACATGATATGCAAAATATTACCTCTCAAGGAAATGTGGTGTGTGTTTGTAGATGGAAAACTGCTGAGTGCTGTTGGTAAAAGAAGGGATGCAGGGCAGAAAAAGGATTCAGCTGTGTTGTCACTTACAGAAAGATGTTAATTTCTGAAAAATCAAACAGTTATTCCTTGAAACTGTTTCCTTTGAAAGCTGATTGCTTGGGAATGTTTCCCAGGAGAAACCTGTTTCCGTACCTGCCCGACAGAGTCTTTGCTATTTCTTACCAGGACTTTTTCCCTCAGGGGCAGATGAAGTGTTAGTCTAGCCTCAAAGTTCTTATCTAAATAAAACTTGATGGGATTTTAAAAATCAAGAGGTAAGTGAAGGAACAGATTTATCAGAGAATTTTATCATCTTGTGATAAATCTGATTTAAACAGGTTGAGACACTGTCTATGGGTGAAGAATTCCATGGGGGATTTCTTATGCTTGAAATACATAGCAAGGAAACAGCTATAGTTAACTCATGTTTTTAATAGTATCAACCCAAGATAGTAACACATATATGTGTGTGTGTACATGCATATATCTATATAAACATAAATCTATATAATATGTATAAACAAAAATAAACCCCAGTACTCTAGCTAAGGTTTCTTGGTCTTGAAAGAGCAATCGATACAGCAGTGGAGAGCAGACTGCATTGTAAGTTAGACAGAAAACCACACAAGCTGGACACTGTATCTGGCTTTTTGTTTTACAGCAAAATGATTCCAGGCTTTAGGAACACAGCTTCAATTTCCCAAAGAGAAAAGGAATAACTAAAAGTGGAAGGTCTGAGTTAAAAATAAAGAATTCATCTCTGCTCTTTTTTCACTTGTCACTGAGGAATTGAAATGCCACCTGCATGTTGACCAATGGCTGAGATAAGAGAAACTCTGGGGAAAATAAGATTTCAGCTCACAAGTGGTGTTGGTGTCTGCTGCCAGCCCTGTCTGAGCTGTGCAGCAGAATTCTCTGCTTGTCAGTATGTTGCTGAAGGTTTCTGGTGGTAAATCCTGGGGTCACAGAATGAGTGGGGGTTGGAAGGGGCCTTAAAGAAAATCCTCTAACAAACTGTTTACCTCCCCTGCCTTTTGTAGAAATGAAGAACCTGAGGCTGTTCCCTGTGAGATCACTGGTGAGTTTGGAGATAGATTTAATAACAAAATTAATGTCTTTAGTTAAAAGTCTTGACTCTGAATAATTTCATCATCTCTGACTGAGGTGATGGTTGCATGAGCAGGCTTTGTCCCATGAAGGTGTTGCCAACATTGTACTGTAGGAGTCTGGGTGGCTCTTCACACACTGCAAGGAGTACTGCAAATATAACTTTTCAGGATACATTTGGGCTTAACTGTACTTACGTAGTGGTACTTGTAAAATGAGTGCCCAGCTCTTCAGCTCAGTGGATAAAATAATAACAAAATAGTAAGAAAACAACAAATGAAGTATTCCCTTTTCTTTGAACAGGGATGAACACACTGCTTCATGCCCCTATCCAGGCACTGGTGCAGCAGACTGAGGTACGTGAAGAGTTTTATTTGGCTTTGGTGCTGAAAATATCACTGTCCAAAATATATTCCAATAATTTGTGTAGTAAAGATGAAAAATGTAACTCAAGTGCATGAGAAGCTGGGCAAGGTTTTCACCTGCAGTTAGAGGGGGGAAAGGTGGAAACCACAAGATCCATAAGACTGATCCCTGTGACTGTAATTGCTCCATGCTTACTAAGACATGTCTAGATATGAAGTCATTGCCCAAGAGTAGAACTAAGACATATTCTTTCCAAAAAAGCCATTTAAATATGGTATGCTCTAAGAATTAAGTTGTCTTTCCTTGAATGTGTTCTCGCTTATCAAGGAGGACCCAAACCAATTGTTCTTTTCCCAAAAAGATATAAAGCTTAAGCTCTAACCTTAGTACTGCATCAATTGACTGTTGTTTTAAAGAGAATAAACCATTGTATCACTGGGTTTAAGTGTCTTGTTTGTTTTTGGTTGGGTTTTTTCCAGTGGTATGATGCAGACAATGCCGCTCAAAGACAAAACAGGCACAACACCACCTTCATCTTTTCAGAGGAGAATGAAATGGATATGACAGCCAGTCACACCGCTGTCATCACACGTAACCTGAAGAACAACCAGGCTGACAACACTGAGAAAATAGATATCAAATCCTTTCTGGCAGGGTTAAACTCTAACAGTGGGAACGCAGAAGGGAGCAAAGAATTGCAGTGCTTCTCTGATCCTACAAGCCATTTGTGTCCATCTTCAGAACAGAAAGAAGATGATGCTACTGTAAAAAAAATAGACTTCAATGAATTTTTGATGAGCCTGAAGTCAAACGAGAAGACACTCACCCCTGTGGAGGGCCCTGAGAAAGAGAATGTTTTCTTTATCCCTTCTCAAGTCCCAGAAGCTGTGGCACCATCATCAGTGGAATTTGCATATTCCCATGAGCCACTGGACACCTGCAACGTGACCAAAGTCTTTAGAGAGGAACATGATGGGATGGAAGTGACCAAATGCCAAGGATCTTTTGTCAAAGCCATGTTTTCTTCTCAAGCTCCACCACAGCAATTACAGTGTGAGGATGTCACCAGGGCCTTTGCAGATGATGGGATGGATATGACAACCAGTCACACTGCAAAGGTGTCTTTTCCCTCCTCCAGTGTTGGGAATCAAAGTCCAAACTTCCAAAAGGATTTCCCATCCACAGGGTTGGACAATTCCACGTTAGAGAGACCATCTCATCAGAACTTAATTGTTCAGCAGGACGCTCAGCTTTGCACAGACAGAAAACCACTTCAAGACAGGCGAGATCCCACTGTGCTGCGAGCTGCTAAACAAGAGGCCAGAGCAGTGGGCACCATCCCAGGAACTGTTTCTTCTGAGACTGTCTTCCGAGGTGATAAAACCGTTGATGTGTCTAAATGTGAGGACATCGAAATAACTAGGAATTACACAGATGTCATCTGTAGTGACAGTACCAAAGAAATGAACAGTTCACATCTTAAAGCTTTTGAAAAGCCAGTTAATGCAAACACTGTGCTGGCAGAACACAGCCATGTGGCACGTGATGGTAAGGACATTGCAAAGAGCCTGACAGCTTCAGATCATGGAGCTCCTGTGTTGTATAAAGCCAGCGCACTTGAAGTGCCCTCAGGCTCGGATGAACTAATAAAGAAAGTGTCCCAGGATCATGGGAATGCTGCAGCAAATGCTGGCTTTGATTCCTGTACAAATCCAGCATCCTGTGGGGTTCCCAAGAGCAGACTCCAGCACAGGCTAGGGAACTCGCAGCTTGTTTCCCTGCCAGGTGAGAAGACAGTGATATTCTCAGGAGAAGACATGGACCTGACCAAGGCTTGTGTTGTCAAGGATGGAGAGAATGCTGAAAGCGAACGTCCCACTGGAGTGTTCACCTCTGTCCCCTGCAAACCTCATTTTCTTGGTAACAAATCTACATGTCCCAGTTCAGATGAGCAGGAAGAAATGGAAATAACCAAGTGCCATGCTGTTGTCATTGATGATCACGGCAAGAAGATAACTGCAGAAGCAGAACAAATGCATTGTAAAATAATTCCAAGAAAGAACCAGAACACAAATGTCAGTGAAGGTGCAAATTATTCAGATACGGACAAGGAAAATCGTGAGGTGATCAGTACCAATGGGAATGTTAAAAGAAGCCAGGCTGGGAAATTGAATACTATGGATCTTGAGATGGCTGAGAAGCAGCTTGGAAAACCAAACTTTCAAGCAAGTGGTGCAGGTTCCTGTGCAAAGACTGCATGTCCATTGCAGCAGCAAAAGAGAGAAGTCCCTGAGAACAGTATCGCCAAATCCTGTGCATTTGTGTCTTTGCAAAGTCAAAAAGTTATGGCACAACCTTTGGGAAAAAGCCTTCTAAATGCTTCAGTTTCCAGCACAAATGACAGAACAGGCACATTTTCAGGTGAACAAAACAGCAACATGGCCAAAACTCATCCTCCTGCCTTTGCTGCTGCTCCTGTGAATGCAGTACAAGAACATGGGAATAATCATAACAACAGTAAAGTGTTATCCCAGCCGCAGCAGAACCAGACCTCCCAGTGCTCCACCAGTCCTGGTGTAGAGGTCATGAGTCAGACAGCACCAGCAGAACGTGTGGCTTTGAAAATGAACACCAATAATCAAACTGTTACTCCTTTGGCTCCAAATGGTTCATTTATTCCCAGTAATGAGCCTGCTCCCTCTGGAATGAAAGGGAATGAACAGCGTGGAACAGCATTAGGACTAAATGCGAGTGGCCAAAGCTCAGGCAAGCAGGAGAAAGATTCTAGGAGAGGTTTTGCAGTGGGTAAAACAGTTTCTTCTGAGGAGGCTTTTAAAAGTCCCCATGGAGCTGGTGGCCTGTGCTTGAGGGGTGCTGAGGAGCCAGTTGAGGCCCCTGCCTCTGAGCCACACATGGGACATGCCCAAGTGCCTTCGTTCTTTGGGAAGCCAGTTGTGTTTCCCTCTGGTGAAAACATGGACTTGACAGGAAACATCACTGCTGCTTTATCAGCAGGAAAAGCAGTACCTGGATTCAGTGTCCAGGATGAAAACAAAATAATGTCCTTAAGTAAAGGGGTCACAATGACAGTGAATCCTCAGGAGCAGCCTGTGTGTGATGTGCACTCCTTGGCAGCTGGCAAGAAAACATTAACCATGGGTGGTTTAAAACATCTGCCTCTTCCAGATGAGACCATATTCTCAGAAGATGCTGACATGGACATCACCAGGAGCCACACAGTGTCAGCAGACAACAAAGTAACTGTGCAGCTTAGAAGTTCCAATGATGACCTATCCTTAATTGCTGGAGATCAAACTTGTGTTTTTACCTACAATAATGATATGGAAATAAGTAGACTGGCTACTGCTACAATTGCTAAACCTATGGAAAAGGCTGGGTCTCTAGGAATACTTAAAACAGCTAAAAGGGCTGGAAGGAAAAGCTTGACGGGAACAGCAGGGGAAAAGACTGTTTTGTTTTCACTGAATGATGACAATAATGACATGGAGATCACAGAGAGCCATACAGCTGCCATAGGCCATGAAATGGTCTTGCAGAATGAGGCAGGGCCTCAATCCCTCTCTTCAGCTCATCCCATTAAAACTGCTGTGTTCACATGCAGTCAGGCTGACACGGACACTATCAGGTCTTGCTCTGCTGATAAAATTGCTGTAAAAGTTGCATGTGATGATAAACCAAAGTGGGATAAGGTGGCTGGAGACCAAGTGCTTTCAAATGGTGAAGCTACTGTGTTTGCTCTGGATGATATGGACGTCACCAGAACCCATCATGTACCTGTGGAAGAGGATCCCTTGCCAGGTAGGCAGCTCTGTGGGGCTGCTCCTGTGACTCCCACAGTGATGTTCACAAGTAACCAGGCTGAGATGGAAAAAACTGAGTCTCACCCTGTTGATCAAAGTGTTGCAAGAGGCTTTTGTGAGGACAGACTGAAAATGGCCCAACAGCTTGGACAGGAGGTAGGTTCCAGAACTGTCATTTTCACTTCGGCTGAGGACATGGAGTTTACTAAAGCTCAGACAGCGGTGATGCATGGTGAGATGGTGCTGTACAGGGAGCCCATCCCAGCCAGGTCTGCAGCTCCTGCTGATAAAACCATTGTGTACACCCACAACCAGGATGATATGGAAATAACTGCATCCCACACTGTTGCTGTTAATAACAATATCAGTGGATTGGACCAGGAGGCATCAGAGAAGAGCACTCAGCAAGCAGACTTGCATTGTGGCTTGTCTTCTTGCAGAGATGAAACAGATTCCTCACATCCAGGAGACCTGAATGGTGAGTGTCATCCAAAATCTGAGGATGAGCCCACCATTTCCTCTTCTGCCTCATCAGCCTCAGTGTTCCCGAGCAAGAAAGGAGCTATCCCAGTCCCCAGTGACACACCAGCAAATCCTGTGTGTTCTGTCTCACCTCCAGAAGAGACCATGGGTGTGGGGGCACCACAGGATGTGAACCTTCCCACGGATAATTCTGTCCCTGTGAGCAGGGAGCAGGATCTCATTCCACCAGAAACCCTGAACTTAAAGCGAAAATCTTCCAAACTTCCAAGTGAGGGTCCCACGGATTGTGGGGAGGGAAGTGGTGATCTGGCATCCCATGTTTCACTTCCCAGTCCAGCAGCGAAACGTTCTCCAGATGCATGTAGTTCACAGGGAAACCAAGCACTAGAAGAGGACTCATGTAGAGGTGAAGATTTAGCTACAGACTTGGGCTTGGCTGGAGCAAATCTTGTTACTGTCTCTAACAAGGAGTCAAAGGAAAACCAGGGGCTGTCAGCTGAAGGGGAGACACCACCAAAAGACTTTCACATCAACTCTGACCAAACAAAGCAACTTGTGGTCAGTGACGGTCCAAGAAACCGAGCAGGCCCCACTCGTGCCTCTGACTTCTCAGGTATCTTAAATATTTGTTCAAAACTGAGGAATATTAGAAGGAAATCTGCAGTTTTCCCTCTTTCTGAAACTGCTCTTTCTGTCCAGTTGCCCAGTTCCTCAGCTCAGCCAGAGGATACTCTGAGGGTAGGGAAAAATACTGTAAATGAACCAAGTAACACCAAAGAGCAGGAGGACACATGCCTTGAATCTGGAGCTGCTCCCACAGGTGCACATTTAGGTGTGGCCTTAAAGGGTCCATACCAAGGAATAAATGTCCCTCTGGGTATCTTCCAGCCTAAGTTACCCAACAGAAGGAACCCTTCTGTTTCTAGTGACCAAGACACAAATACAAAGTCCTCAGACAAAAGAGAAGCACCAGTTGCAGAAGTAACCACTGGTGAAACCCCACATAACAAGAAGCCTGTGTGGCAGAACTTCAGCCCCTCTCAGTTTATAGCAGAAGAATTTCTTCCTGTCTGCCTGGAAGAAATGGATTCAAATGAATCTGAAAGCTCTATGCTCGTGGAAAATAAGTGCAATGAGATAAGCAAAACCCCAGTCTCCCATGATGAAAAGAATCAAACTGAGGAGACAAAACCTTGCAACACAAAAAGAGCTTTGGAACAAGATGAGGAGCACCCTCAAAGTCCAAAGAAGACCAAGAGGGATGAAAACTTGCATGGTGAGGCCTCTCAACACCTGCAGGTGAGTTGAATCACTCATTGTAAGGGTACAGTGGGCACTAAGAGGGCTTTTGTTACACCCAAAAGTTGAAACATCTGTTGGTAAGTTTCCTTTTTCTCTTAACCTCCCATTTGCTGTCATTTTGCAATGTCATCCCTGTATTATTTATAAGGGAGATATCAATTTTAAACCATTCTCCATAGCATCCTTTTGATCCTTTCCTGGCTAAATACTCCACATCCTCTGACCTAAACTATTTACTAGTTGTCACTTTGCTATAGTGATAGTGATATATAGAGTGACTTAGATACAGTGGTGGAGTAATTGAAGCAACTATTTAGCATCCAAAGATGGATATTGAGTTTAAATCAGCTTTTTTAGACAGCACAAATAGGGATTCAATCCAGAAAATATGTGCAAACATGGAATATTGATCTGAAACATTCATCTGACCTTATAAATAAGTTTTTCATCATCAGTAGAAACTTTCTAGTTCTGAAAGCTGGAGGAGCCTTCTTGGACTCCAAAATGAAGGAAGGATTTGGCAGCTTTACTTCCTAAATGTTATTGTAGGAAATAACTTGTCTGCCATGATGATTAGATATCAGATGTACCCATGCTAAAAATGAAACAATTATGAATGTCAGGAAATATCTACAATAAACTCCTGCTCAGCTTCTATTTTATATAACTTTGTTTCTTTTAAACTTGCTGGCATTAGGTGACTCTTGGTGCTGTGTCTCAAAGCCAAGCAGAAGTTGCTGAAGGTGAAGATCCTCCAAACCTCTCAGCTAAAAGCCCTGATTGTACCCATGCCAGCACCAGCAGCTCTCTGGATTCTGTTAAGGCTGACACAGAACTAACAAGTAAGATTCCCTTTGTGGTACCAGTCCCAAACCTTGTGTTGTTCATGCTTCAGGAAGGAAGAGCCCCACCAGTAGTACATGTTTTAATCCCAGGTTGGATGGGGCTTGGAGCAAGCTGCTCTAGTGGAAGGTGTCCCTGCCGTGGCAGGGGGTTGGAACTGGATGAGCTTTAAGGTCCCTTCTAACCCAGACCAGTCTGGGATTCTATAATTCAATTTGGGAATGCCCATGGCACAGCTGCCAGCCAGGTACCATGCCTTTTTGTTCTGGCTGAGAATCCAAGCTGTTCAAGGAGAACCAAGATGGGAAGAAAAAGGAGCAGAATTTAGGTCCAGCTTTGATTTCAAAGGCCAGTTGGGCTGATGAGACTGTTCTGTTTCCTTAGCAAAGCCCCAGCTCAAACTGCTGGCCCAAAGATGATTTTAAGCTGGTTCCATGCAGAATGAGTCTGCACCCCTTGGTGCTATACTCTTGGAAAGACTCCTCAGAGTGCATTGCAGGGGCAGGCTCTAAGCATATTCACCTCCAGGTTTAATTACCTGATACCCAACAGTGAGGCAGAAATCTGTTGGTCATTTGATAAGGGATATTTCACCTCTGCTTTCAAAACCAATCTGATTTTGGACTCATGCAGCCTTATCCAGCAGAAGTTGGGCTCTTTCCTTTGAATGAGAAATGAGCCCTGTGAATTAGAGTGCAATGGTTTCAACCTTGAGAGCTGCTGGCAGCTCAGATGCTCTTTGGTCTCTGGCTGCACAGGATTCCCTCTGTGAACAGTTGCAGTCTCCTTCTCAGCCTTAGTAGTCTTTAGTATGTCACATTTGGCTTTCCTCTCACAGAAGGTGAGCTGTTATTTCACTGCCACTGTGACACAGATTTTATGTTACCAGACCTCCTTATGTGTCCCAAGTAGTTGTTTCCTCAGGTACTTCATTCAGCACTGGAAACACACACATAAAGGTCAAAACTGTACATTAATATTGCTTTTTTTCCCTAGAGTTAATGAGCCTAGGTTCATATTTCTATAGGAACATTATTAACCCAAGCAATGTGCCCCCTCTCTTTGTTTCTTGGTTAGTCCAACGGAGCAGTAAGATGGAGTCTCAGCTTTTCAATGACAGCATCTGTGAGGATAACTTACGGGAGGTATGTAAATAGCTGAACGATGCCAACTTCTTGTCCTAACAGGAAAAAACGTGTGTGTATGTGCAAATAAGTGTTCTTGCTTGGAAAACGTGCTCATCTATAGGTTTTCCCTAATCTTTACAGAAATTTCGGAGTGGTGTTATCACAGTTGGGGAGTTCTTTACACTGATTCAAGTCCACGTTCCAATTCAGAAGCCTCGGCGGAGCCATATTCCAGCCAGTGTGAGTATCCATTGATATCCATCACATCACTGACCTTAAAGGCACCTTATTTCATATAAGCTTTCTTAAGATGAGTGTTTCAGAGGTGTGCATTTGTGCACATTTTGCAGCCAAATCAATTTCCAGTGGGATGCTGGGGTTGGTCTCTGGTGTCTGGCAAATGTAATGCGAAATGGGAAATGTGGTGTGAATGAGCTCCTTAGTTTTCTTTCTATAAAGAAAAAAGTTTCCCATTTCTCAACCAGAGGGAGTTTGTTAGAAAGACTGCAGTGTTTAGCTTTCATATACATAGGGATTTAGTTCAAATCCTTCCATTTCCTGCTGCCTCCTACAGTTTCTACCAGCACAGTGAAGGATGCACTGGGGCATGGAAACGCACTGAGGCATTTTGACACTGGTTTGGGAGTTTCTTCTATGCCAGAACTTTATTCTGGAGTGCTGAGAACTTTTCAACAGTCTGTTCAAAGTTCTGTTGAGATTTGGTCTTCCTTCTGCCGAATGGGTGGTGTGACACCCCTTTTGATAGGAATTGTTAATACGTCTTTATGATAAGAAGTGTGAGAGTGAGGTAATTACTATATATGAAGAGGTGTGGTCAAGATCATATTCTTCACATGGACAGTGGAATATCTGTGAAAATTCATACTTGTGGAATTCATTCTAGGACTCAGACTAGTAGAACACTGGCTCCTGTATAACCAAGTCTTACTGCTGTAAGATGTCACATTGTCAGGGCAAACACGTCAGTAGAATATTCAGATTAGAAATGAAGATGTCTTTTGGGAACTAAGGACTGCAGCTGTGGGCCTTGTTTTGTTAGTCTGCAGAAAGCCAGAGCACACAGCTGATTATGGGGGGGGGGGGGGCTCACACACAGCAGTGGGGTGTTCTGCCTTGCTTCACGCAAGAGACTTCATCAGGGACTGTAGCGAGAGGGCGATGGGTGATGGGTTCAAACTGAAGCACAAACTGTAACAGGGGAAGCTCAGGTTAGATTAAGGCAGAAGCTCTTCCCTGTGAGGGTGCTGAGGCGCTGGCACAGGGTGCCCTGAGAAGCTGTGGCTGCCCCATCCCTGGCAGTGCTCAAGGCCAGGTTGGACACGGGCTTGGAGCAAGCTGCTCCAGTGGAAGGGGTCCCTGCCCTGGCAGGGGTTGGAGCTGGAGGAGCTTTAACTTCCCTTCCAGCACAAACCACTCTGAGGTTCTATGCCAACTGAATAAAATGCCTGTGTGTCAGCTTAGGAAATGCTGTGAAGTAAAAAGTATCTGTTTTAGAGTTCTTTAAAACTGTCACAATGAAAGAAAAAATGATTTAAAAGAATCACAACAAAATTAATATCATTTGTATTGACTAAATTGCCTTTTTTCCCCCTCTTGCACAAAAGTAAGGATTCCAGACCTTTTGCTGCTTTCTGTGCATGAATTGGAAGTTACTGTTTCTGACAAATACACATCTCTTTTTCGTTTATTCACACTTCTCTGTTCCCCTCAGGTTGCAGTCAGTGCAGCTCCTACCCCACAAGACCTCATGTACAGCCAGTATGTGCATCGCCCCAAACTGCGTATTTATGAAGAAGATTGCCAGTCCCTTTCTCAGCTGATAAAGGAGTAAGTGGGGTTTTAGTCATAAAGTATATTAGCCATTTTATTTTATCAGCTCTGCTTGCATGCAGAGTGGCCTGAAGAAAGCTAATGCATTATATACAGGAGAAAGAAAGAATGCTACGTGACCTTGCTTTGTGCTGGTAGGCAGTTTATTGCAGGTTTAGGGGGCACAGGGCTAATCCTGGGGAGGAGCTGTGGTTGTGGAGATGCTGAAGGTTGTGGTTTTCCTCAAGTAATTGATCTTTCAATAATAGAGTGTTTCAGTTACATGTCAGAAGAGTTAAACTTGTAAAATTGTATCCAAAATGATCAAACATAGAAAGCAGAATAATAACGGGTCACAATCTGTTGTTAGTTCCAATATTCCAGTGTTTATTAGATTGAAATAGTGTTATCACGATTTATTTCCTTATCTGAAGGACGCTTCTGGTTCATTCTGCCTTTTGCAATTTCTATACAAAATCAAGTTTTATGATAGAATTTAAAATTAGTACTAAGATTTTTGATTGTTCAGAACCTCTTTGGCACCACTTCCTTGTTCTTTGGCTCCCCACCTCCTGTTCAGACTTGCCCTCAACCAAAAGACTATAGGAAATGGACTTTGAGTTATGTGCCAGAGTTTATCAAGCATGACCCCCATTTAATCAAGGCTTTTGAGGGTCTCTCCAAGCTGTGAAACCCAACTAAATTATATTATTTACATGTCCATGTTTTAATTAGAACAGGGGAATTCATTGTACAAATACCAATGTGCTGCTTTATGTGCTCAGTGCAGTTGCATCAAGACTTTATTTCAGCTGTGGTTTTCCCCATATTTCAGGTTAAAACCATGTGCAAATGTCCAGGATCAGCTCCTGGTGAATGTGAATAAGACTTTGTGGGAAGTAATGAGAACCTGCTCTGATGAACAGGTAATGCTGCATGAAGAGATAATGTTGTTTCTTCCATGCTGAAGAAATAAGGTCAATTTTTATGGACTCAAATAAACTAAGAACCAGAATGGTCACAGAATAACAGTAGGCAGGTAGGTGATACATGGCAAAGTATTTTCTGAATGGAAAACTGCTATGAGGACTTCCAGTAGGTCAGAAGAGTGCAAGGTTATGTGCCCTTTGAAATATATTAAAGGGAATACGCTAGTATAAAACAATGAAACTTGGTAATGCAAATAGATAATTCAGGTTAGGTAAGGGCAGAACAGAGAAGATAGAGTTTAGATGGGCTTAAGTGCCATTTGGGAAGGAAAGAATGAAGTGCTGTCATTGTAGAGACTCTGTTACTCCACTAGTGGAGCAGAATAATCTATTAATTACTTATTTAGTTCAGAAAGACACCTGATGTTGTAGGATATATAAGGAACAGGAAAAATGTGTCATTACAGAAAAGAAAAATCACATTCAGGTTTTGGAGTGCAACAATGGTGTCTCATGCCAAAACAAAAGGTGAGGCCAGAGGGTGTGTAGAGGAGAATGGTAATGACTGTGGGCACAAGCACCCAAAGAAACCTCTCAAACAGCCGGGTGAGAGACACCCAGTGTATGTAGTGAAGGTGCTCTGGCTCTGGGTGCAAGCATCTCTTTAGTTGTTTGGCTCCCTCTTTGAGTAAAGATCTTGCTGGATCTTTGCAAAAAGAATCAATTACTTTCGGAGACAATTGTACTTGAACTAACAGGGAGTGTCCAGGCTTCAGTCTGATTTAATTTGCAAGTGTCAAGTCATACTGCTTCTGGAGAAACAGGAAAATTGGGAGGAGCAGAGAAAGGAAAGAGTGTAAAGGGTTGATGGAGTAATCTTTTGTGGCACATTCCCATTCACTTTCTCTTCTGTATTTCCCATTTATTGCAGCTGAAGAACTTTGGAGCAGAAATGAACAAAATGAAATCCTACTTCACCAAGGAGAGCAAAATCTTGGGTCACAACCAGAAGGTGACTTTGTACAGCAAATTGCTTCAGAGTGCACAGGTAATATGTGTTCAGCTTTAAAGAAAGGAACCTCTACCATATTTTATCTGTCTTTGGCAAGTGTAGGAGCCAGATTATTGTATGTAACTGCACTGTTGTGAAAGTTTCCTTATTAAACACGCTTCCTTTTTATTTATGTGCAAATATGAAGCACAAAGGGAGAGTGACTTTCTTGCACTTAGACTGTAGGAACCTTCTGCCCAAGGGTTTTGGCAATTAAAGTAACAGTGAAAAATGTGAGTGTTCGAGGAAATGGCACCAAAAGTTAGCTCTGTATACTGTAGTCATGCCAGTATTAGTAACTAACAAAGCAAAGCAGAAGTAATGCACTGTGGTATTGGAAATTTGCATGTGTTAAAAGCTCTAGGAATGTATTTACTTCCATGTCTTATCCCTCATAACCAAAGTCATGAGAAAGATGCAGTGTTGAGTATCTACTGCTACCATTGCTACTGCCTTAGTTTTTGTTGGGCTGCCTCTTCCTTCTAACAGCAGGATATGTTAGCTTCTTTAATTAGTTTCATAGCAAGCAAAGATCCACATGGTGGTCCCATAAGACAATTCAGCTTTTTAAATGTGATTGATTTGAGCACAATTATCCCATCTTAGGAACAACGTGGGAAGCTCCAGTCCAGAATAGAGCAGGTGGATGGATTGCTGAAGGAGGCAGAGAGCTGTCTTGTTGCTCTGGGAGCAGGTATGTGTTTGCAGTCCCTGCCCCATGTGCTGGGGTCTGGTTTTCTTCAGAGCTGCTCTTTCAGTGGTCACCTCTGTTCACACAAGCTGCAGTCAGTCCTTGGCACTGGTGCATAAGGATGCTCTGAGTATTTTCACTTCTTTTCTTCCAGCTGAATTTTCTTCCAATGCCTTAACTAGAAATCAACAAATAAAATGGAATCTAAATATTGATCTGGCAGTTCTGATACTTCTTCCCACAGATTCTAACTGGGATGAAGGGGAAGCAGGCTGTGATGGCAGAGATGAAAGGGCAGAAGGGAAAAACCTGCAGGAAGGTAATGGTACCAGCAGATGGCACTTTCTGGTTTGGTTTATAACTCTGGAGGGGGTGAAACTCAATCCCCACATGATATATTAACTCTGATATGGATGCAAACGCTACTGCTTCCTTTTCTGCACTGGATATAGCTCATTACATAGATGCTGAAGTATGAAAACGACTGTTTTTCCCTGGAAAAACAGAGTTTAGAACTTGCTATAGTGTAATTTGAATAGTGTGTGCTGACCATCACATTCAGCGCTTCAGTTGTTGAATAACTACTAGCCTTTGTTGACCACACATCTGTATCCAGGAGTAACAGCCATCAAGTTGAGATCTTTCATGTTAAGGACAGTGACTGCACAGCAAGTGTTTGTGGCTCTTCTCTCAGAGTTTTTTCCCCTTTCTCTTAGAACTGGAAAACCTCAAGGCCCAAGAAGAACAACTTCAAAGGTAAAATGTCAAAGAGGAGCTAGAGACCTCAAAAAACATGTCCACATTCAGGGTTTAGAGGGTTAGTGGTTTTCAACTGATGTGCTACTTCTCACGTGGTTGGTTTGTCTGTGCAGAGAACTGTCAGAACTGGAGACTGAGAATAAGCAAATGGTGGCTGAGATGAACCAGTTAAAGAAGAAAGAAAAAAGCTGTCAGGAAATCCTGGAAAGATATGAGTAAGGAAAAGACCTTTGGGGTTTACTTTTATCAGATAGCTCTGGGGTCTCATATTTGTGTATAAATGGGTTTGGGTTTGGTTTTCCTTGTTACTTGATTTGGGAATCTCTGGATGCACACGTACTTGCAGCAGTAAAGCCTTGGTGAACTCCAGGGTGTGCTGCACTGGCTTTCTAGTCACGACTCTGCAGTCATACTCTACGTTTAGTCTTTCTATATCTGACTCTCCTCATCTTTCATAAAGAGCATTTATGTAAAATGGACAATGTTGTGTTCCTCACAGAATCCTACATTGTGTTGGAAAATGAAGATTTTGTTGGTATATCAACAATATACCTATAGAGAGAGAGAGATGCCAGACGGGAGACTGAGCTGAGCTCTTAGGCAGAAGCTCTTCCCTGTGAGGGTGCTGAGGCGCTGGCACTGGGTGCCCAGAGAAGCTGTGGCTGCCCCATCCCTGGCAGTGCTCAAGGCCAGGTTGGACACAGGGGCTTGGAGCAAGCTGCTCCAGTGGAAGGGGTCCCTGCCCATGGCAGGAGCTGGAACTGGATGAGCTTTAAGGTCCTTTCCAACACAAACCACTCTGGGATTCTATGATATTAGGTGATCAAAGCTGCAAGTGGGCTTAATACTCTGATCTTTGTCCTTCAGATAATTGTGCTGGCTGGTTGGTTGACACTCAGGGTGATGGTGTTTTCTTCCTCTTCTTTTTAGCTTCACCGAGTGGCAGGTAACGGAGTGGTGTGAACAACGTGCAGTCTTTAGTTTTCTTTATGATTCTATTGAACTCACAGTGGTGTTTGGAACCCCCACAGGTAAGTCCCAACATTGCCAGGCTTCAGGCTTATAAATCTGAACGGTTCAATAGTTTTAAACAACAGAAAGCTCAAGTTTCTGTATTTGAGAAGATCTGCTGAAAGGAAAGAAAACCTGCTACAGCAGGACTCTGTGAGCTAGGGGGAGTGGCTTTGAATATGTTTATCCGTGGTTTCTATGTGAATTCAGAAAGCACAAAATGAATGGCTGTTTCTGAAGAGGAAGGGCTGTAACTCCACCAGAACTAAGTATGGAAATGACTGCTATTTGGGTTTTATCCTTTCCTTCTCAGATGGTGATGTTTTTGGTGAAGATCCCTCCAGAAAGATAGTTAGCCTGAACTTTGAATCCTTCTTGGATGGTAAGATTCTGTTGAGTAGCTTCAATGTAGCTGCCTTGATAATCTCTGAATCTGTGGTGTATCTGCTCATGCATTACTGCATGGCTTTTAAAGGTCTCTGCCAATGTGTTTTGCTTTTTCACAGAGGAAAAAGCACCACCTCCCTCGTGTTTAGTCCGAAGGCTTATCTTCCAGTTCATTGAAAGTCGGGGCTGCTGGCAGGAGAAGTGTCCCACACTGTACTACTTGCCCCAGGTAATGCTCCTGCAAAGAAATTTTCCAGTAAGACTGGAAAAACCTTAACTCCTTCCTGCCATGGAGAATAGGGCTGATACTGAGAACCAAAACCTCTTCTTGAATGCTTAATCCATGCAAATCAAAATCTGGTTCATGAGATACGAGGGGAAGTACCTGTGAAGGCAAGAGCCGTAAAAGCTGTGGTTGCTTCCTTGTTTGCTGCAGTGATGCCTGCTTGTCTTGGTGACTTCTTAAAATCCTTTTCTCCTGCTGGTAGAAAAGAAAGAATTGAGCTGAATGCCATTCTGCTCCCTAAGAATGAATGGTTGGAAGTGCCAAGCCAAATCCTGCATGTCTGTATATCCCTGTTGGCAAAGACTGAAGGGAGAAACTTAACTTAAGGCGAAGAATGTGTATTTGTTGTTATGCTTGAGCCATTTCACCTTCCCATCCAAACTGAGAGAGCAGTTAAACTACTACTAGGGTATGCTTTTTGGGATAAACCATGTTTAAGCGTTACACAGACCACCAGCCTGAGTGCAATGTGATTGCTTTTCTGATTGCCCACTTAGGCTCTCCATGACATCTCTTTGGTGGTGAATCGTTGCAAGATCTTGGGAGAGGAGATGGAATATCTGGAGAGATGGGGTGGAAAGTTCAATCTTCTGAAGACAGAGATCAGTGACACAAAGTGAGTAACTTCAGATGCACCTCACCTTCAGAGAGTGCTTCTAGATAATCAGAAACAAAACACTGAACTACTTTCAATGGGTTTTCTTGAAGCTGAGGTTTTATGCAACTGGTTTTAAAACCAATCTAATATATTTTAATACAATTACACTATAATATCCAAACACATGGAAATTAAGATGTTCTTGGATTCAGCCACTTTGTTACCATTGTGTATCCTCTCCTTCCTTGCCATTTCCCTGTTTGACTTGGCTCTGTCATGTAATCTCTAGGCCAGAGTGTAGCAATGCAAAGGAACCAGAGGCACAAGTGTATTAGTGCTTTGCTTCTTTTAATCTGTTTGCTTCATCCGAGCAGAATCAATCACTGGAGGATGGCTGCCCCTAAACTCAAGTTTATTTTCTTTAGTCTTCATTTTCTTGTACTGTTTCCTAATTCTGTGGCATGTCCTGGTGGAACAAGATAAATACTGCTTCACCTTATCTATCTACTACTGGTGTATTTCCCTAAGTAAGAAGTGACTTGTTTGCCGTGCTCTGCATACCTCGATGCTGCCCCCCTTGGTTATTCTAGTTTGGTGGTATCCTTTGCAAAAGCAGTGCTCTAAATGCCACAAACCCCATTAAAGCTCTTAGTTAAGACAAAAAACAGGTACCAGGGCAGCCTGTGCCCAGAGAGTTGCAAACTGTGGGAGATGTACCTGGGAAGGACGTTTGTTCTGCTTGTAGTTTATCCCAGAGCATCTGCTTCCTGAGCATTGTGTCCTTGGCCATGGTCTTACTCATATTCATAATAAACTTCAACTCTGGCCTTCCTGCATGTTGTCACAGACAGGAGGACTGTGCTAGGCAGAAATCTGGGCTGATTTAAATGGGTTGGATTCATGAAACCATCTTACAATTATGGAATTGGAGGCAAAACAGTCCTACTGCAAACTGCAGGAAACTTTTTAGCTACCTGGGAATGTTTTATGTTAACTAGAAAGCATATTTGTTATTATTACTCTATATTCTCCCATCATTTTTGAAAGGTTCTGTGGATGATGTATTAGCCTTTTCTGTGAGCTTAGCTGTGTGCTAAGGAGTGCTGATACTATTAGAGTGGAAAGGTTCTTTTAACCTTATTTATGAAGTTACTGTTGGTCTGTTCTAGATCTCTTTAGAAGTTACTGAGCTTGTTGCATTAGTTACAACATCTGTTTTCACTTCTGGAACCTAATTCTTGGGTATTTAATCCTGATCTTTGTGTTTCTTTTGCAGGGTGAAGCTTTTGTTCTCTGCTTCAAAAGTTTTTGCCAAGTTTGGGTTGACCCTGTCTCTATCTGCCACCTACCCCTCTGCTCCACTGCCTTTTACTGTCCAAACCCACGTTGGAAATATTGGGTGAGTTGCACAGAAGGAACCAACCCACATGACTTCACTGTCAAAGCTGGGGAAGGGGATTAAATGCTCCATGTCCTCTCAAACATGTGGTATTCTTATCTTTCTCAGGGAGGAAGAGATTTCTGCTGTTGTCTCCAAGGTACCAGTTGGTTATCACTATCTGCGGAGAATAGTCAGCTCCATTCACCAGAGCTTGCTCCAGGACCCCAGGCGATTCCCTGGATCCACTGGCAGGACTGAGGAAGTCAGACTGGATGTTCTTTGATTTCAGTGTTGGGAGTTCAAGTTGTCTCCCTAGAACAAGAGTGCTGTTAGCTGTACCTGCTCAGCTCTTAACTACTCTTGTTGACATCCAGGGTGCTTGGTGTAGGGTACACGTTTTATCGAAGCAGAGGACTCTAAAGAGGAGAAAGGAATTTCTCATGTCTTGGGTAAACCCAACCTGCTTTTTACCTTCTTTCAGTTACCAGTGGTCTTGGCTTCCTTATATAGTCCACCCTAGTATGGATGTTTGCCTGACATAGGATGTTAATTTTGTTATGGGTTGATTTACAAAGCACTTGTTTAAACCAATTATGAGTATTTTCTAAATTACTATGGCTGGAATTTCCATTATCATTCTTCACTCTGGTGTGGCCGTTCAACAGAGCCCATCATGTTTGACTTCTATTCATTCCCTGGATTTCCTCCCAAAAGACAGCAACTGCAGTCCTGCTTCTGATTAACAAATACATGACCAGGTAGCCAAAGGCAGAAATACTCTTGGCATGAAGACTAAAGACCCTTAGGCTTTACCATGGACTTGGTGGTGCACCAGACTGGAAGCCACTGGGGTCCATCCGCATCTTGGATGCTTGTTCTGATGCTCTTTGTCCAGCACAGTCTCTATGGGTTCCAGTATGTTGTCTGAGTTTGGAATGTGTTCGTTTTAGTGTGGAGATGGAGCTGTTTAAGTTCAGGTGGATCTAACACCATGTGCAGCCTCCAGTTCTGCTGTATATATTTTGTATATTGTGTAGGAATGGATCTGACCCTAAGGGAGTGTATTGTGTAGAAGTGCCTCCAGTTCTCAGCTGCCCCTTCTGGAGGCAGGAGCAAATCTTGGTGTCTGTAAAATACGTTCTTGTGTGTTTGTGTTTATCTATTTTTGCCTTCTTTTACAGATTTTCCTTCCATTTGGAAGGTTGAAGTTCATTAAATGTTTGAATTATTGCTCATCCTTGTGATTCGTGGCTTCTCTAAACCTGTGGCTGAAAATTTGCCTGTTCCTAGTGCAATAGTTTTGTTGGCTATTTGTGAGGACTTAATATAACTTGACTTTTATTTGATTGGGGTTTTGGGGGTTTGGTTTTGTTTCCTTTGCCTTTCCTAGTGTTGGCTTATCTATGGTGTGTCTTTTGCAGAACAATTTGCTTTTTTTAACTAGAAAAATAGTGCTGAAGCTGCAAATAACTTGAGAATTATACCTGGACTTTTCCATTTCCTAAGGTCGTTGTAACCAGGAGAGGGTGCTGCAGCAGCATGTCATGAGCACGGTTCATTTGGGCTTTTCTGTTCCTCTGGTTTCGTTTTCTTTCAGCATCTCCACAGGCCAAAGGAGCTGATAGTGATGAAGACTGAGGTGAGGTTTTGGTGGAATTTATTGACTCAATGGAGCAGGTGAAACAAAGCCAAGCCAAGTGTTTGCAGGAGAAAAAGGGGATCAGGCAGAAAGGGAGCAATCCCAGACTTAGATTTAATTTGCATTTGCATTTGATGTTCTTATTTAAACATCTCTTGGGGGATTAGGACTTAAAGATCACAACATCTGCCATCGATAGGGCCCGATTGTTAACAACTGTCTGCGTTACTGTTAACAGATACAGCATATTTACAAAGCCTCTATCATTTGGCAAGCCAAGTTACGGTGAGAATGCTCGTAAGGAGCAGCACACCCAGGGAACAGCCCTCCTCCTCTTCTCCCAGCTGTTGCCCCCATTCCACCCTCCCTGCCCCGGTGCTGCTCCCAGGACCCACGCAGTGTGACCCCCACCGCCGGCGGCTCCGCTCCCAACGCCGCTGGAGGGCTGCGGCCCCTTTAAGGAGCCGCCGGGAGGGGCGGGGCTTTGCGTGTGCGCTCCGTCACGTGACGCCGTGGCGGGCTCCTCTGAACCGGCGGCGGCGGCGGCTGCAACCACAACGGCCGGAGCTGCGCCGGGCCCGGCCCCGCGGGTGAGAGCGGCCGGGGCCACCTTCCCCTTCCCTCCCCTCCAGCCTCGGCCCTTCCTTCCCCTCCGCCTCGCTTCCCGGCGGGGCCGAGGGCGGGAGCGGCTGGGCCGGGCGGGCGGCCGAGGAAGGCCTGGGCGGCCTGAGGAGCGCGGCGCGGGGTTCTGAGGGGAAGTGGGAGCAAGTAACGGGGGGGAGGTGGCCGGAGGAAAAGTAAGGGCCTGCAGGGGGGCTGCGGGTGCTGAGGGCCCGGTCCGGCTGCCCGCGGTGTTGGTCTCGGGGGACATGGGGTGACCGGCAGCGGGAAGGGCCCTGGCGCTGCTGCACTGCCGGCAGGCGGCGGGTCCTGGAGGGGGCAGCTGAGGGTCTGTTTGGACAAGGGCCTGTAGGGCCAGGCCAAGGGGAATGGCTTGAACCTGCCTGAGGGGAGACTGAGCTGAGCTCTTAGGCAGAAGCTCTTCCCTGTGAGGGTGCTGAGGCGCTGGCACAGGGTGCCCAGAGAAGCTGTGGCTGCCCCATCCCTGGCAGTGCTCAAGGCCAGGTTGGACACAGGGGCTTGGAGCAAGCTGCTCCAGTGGAAGGGGTCCCTGCCCGTGGAAGGGGTTGGAGCTGGAGGAGCTTTAAGGTCCCTTCAGCCCAAACCAGGCTGGGATTCTGTGATCTACAAACGTGGCCATGTCACTTACTGCTAAAATGAGATACTGCTAATATCAAATGAATTCTGTGATATTCTCAGTCCTGTGGAGCTCTCCATTAAAGCTCTTATTCCTCAGCAGGTAACACAGGAGTTGTTTTGGGGTTTTGGTAATAATGTTTAGTACTACCTAAGAAAGCACACAAGAGATTCCCCCTCATAGCTAAGAGGGGACAAACCCACCACCTACTGCTTTGGATGACCTGTGAACATGCTCTGAAGCACTTTGCACATGTATCTTGTTTGGGTAGTGCGTGCTGCTTCACAAAGTGATGTGGTCTCTCCTAGTGGGGCTTGACTGAGCGCGCCGGGCCATGGCCATGCAGATGCCCTTGGAAATGAATGCGGATACTTCAGCAGAGGAGGAGAGCTTTGGGCCCCAGCTCATTGCTCGGTTAGAGGTGGGTCAGAGTTGGCTCCAGAGTAAGTTCTCAAGGAATCTGTTAGTCGTTTTCCTTAAACACCAATCGCATCTGAAATTGTGTGGCTGAATTCTTGTGTTCTGTCAGAAAAACCCCAAACCAAATCTCTCAGCATGTTAACAGCTGTGCCTTATGTTACTTTGCCTTACTCCATACCCTGTCCTGGTGTGTCTTGGTCACTTCTGGCATCTATTAAACCAGAGAATAGAATCTTCTGCCCATTCTCTGCATCAACATGGTCAATATCCTAACATTACACTGGTAAAAGGTTCTTGTTTTTTTGATTCTTTGCATATTGAGTGAGTAGGGAGGTAAGCTTCAGAATCTGACTTGTAATAGTAGCGTGTGATCCAGGCCTGCTGGAGCCAATTGAGGGCATTTAGTGGAAGTTAGATTTTGAATCTGTCTCTCAGTGTGTCCTTTTTGTCTCACCTCCCTTTAGCAATGTGGTATAAATGCAAACGATGTGAAGAAATTGGAAGAAGCTGGATTTCACACAGTGGAGGCTGTTGCTTATGCACCAAAGAAGGAGCTCCTAAACATCAAAGGCATCAGTGAAGCCAAAGCTGACAAAATCTTGGTAAGGAATTATGGAAAAGCCTTAACCCAAGATAGTGAAGAAGTTTTATTTCTACTGGCTTAAAGCTGTGTAGTGATTTTGGAAGGTCACCTTTAATAATACACTGAGAAGGGCAGTAAAGATGATGAGAGTTATGATGTGACTTTTGATGAGAAGAGACAACAACCACAAAGACCAGCCTCAGGAAGCAAAGAGGAACTGCTGGAAAGGTCTGTGAGAATCATGGAGGGTATGGAGTGTGCCTGAGATGACTGTCATTTCTAGTTCAGTATTCCTCATGATAAGGCAGCTTATGATAAGCCTCAAGCAAAGGAAGTACTTTTAAAAGCAGGATGTCATCACTTCCATCCCTGGCAGTGTTCAAGGCCAGGTTGGATGGGGCTTGGAGCAACCTGCCCTAGTGGAAGGTGTCACTGCCCATGGTAGGTGGTTGGAGCTGGAAGAGCTTCAAGGCCCCTTCCAACCCAAACCAGTGTGGGATTCTAAGTTATGGAACTGTCCCAGTACAGCTGCTGCTCTTGAGTGTGTTAGTTGTGCACCTTGGACAGGTATTCACCCTGAGACAAGGGGTTTCCTTCCGGGACTGAGAGGGAAGCCAGAGTCATTGATCTTGTATATCCTAGTCAAGAACATGGAGTTCCTGCCACACTAGTTCTCATTTATCAGAATCTGAGCCAGCACAGCGTTGAACTCCAGTTCTTTCCTTGCTCTGCATGTTTAGTCAATATTTAGGAGCACAGCATTCCTGCTGGGCTGTATGCCCACCCTCTGTGTTTCAGGTTTCCCAGGGACAGAACTGAACTGAAAGTGTGGGGGGGTGAGGAGGGAAGTGTCCCAGAAATTACACAGATGATGTTAGTGCTTTGTCTTTGAGCAGAATTTCAGCTCTGTTCAGAGGTACCAACTGATAAATGGTCTGTGAAATACAATGTACACAGGAAACTATATGGGGCTTCTCCACAAAACAAAACATTACAGTATTCATTACTAGAAGGGGGAAACAAATGGGGTGATCTCTCCTTTCACTGCTGGGTTTGGTTTCCTTTAGGCTGAAGCAGCTAAACTGGTCCCCATGGGTTTCACCACAGCAACAGAATTCCACCAGCGAAGGTCAGAGATCATCCAGATCACCACTGGCTCCAAAGAACTTGATAAACTTCTTCAAGGTAAGAACTTCAGTTCTCTCTACTGGTTAACCTCAGTTAGCTGTGAGGGTTTTTTCCTATGAATATGGTCCTTGCACAAAAACACATAAAACACACAGGGTTTGGATTAAAAATCTCAATTACCATTCTCTTCTATCACAAATTATTTTGTTTTAAAAGCTGCAGAAATAGTTTTAAATCCTTTTAATCACGATGCAATACCCAGAGTGGTTCATCTTGGATGTTTCTCATTTATTCTGGTCTATGACCTATTTCAAGAAAGCAAAACCAGGGATCAGCTTCTCCCTGTTCCTGCTTGTAATAAAAAATCAAACCAAGTTGCTTCAGCTTTTTCAGCATCTTCACAATTCCACATACCTAAAGTTCTTACCTGCACACGAACAAATGTCAGGGTGAAATCCAGTTTTTCCAATTAGACTTCTGAATCTTTTAACCAAAGTAATTGTTAAACTGAGTCTTTAAATGGAATACTTTATACATGGTCTTTGTTTGAAATATATGACCTGTAAAAAATTCTTCTTTTCCTCTCAGGAGGGATAGAAACAGGATCCATCACAGAGCTCTTTGGGGAGTTTCGTACTGGGAAAACACAGCTGTGTCATACCCTAGCAGTAACCTGTCAAGTGAGTGCTCCACTTTATTCCAATCGAGTATTCAGAACACACAGCTTTTGGTTACTTGCTGTTTTGTGCACTTTTCTCACCCAGTACAAATGTGATGCATATAAAGAGCTGCAAAGAACGTGTGTCCAGCACCCTTGGTTGTACCTGCAGCTTTCTAGGAGCTTTTGTTTTATGCTTCTTCTGCCTCTAGGATTACTTCAGCAGCAGTTAAGTTTGTGATGTTTTTAACCTGTGTTTTATGTGGTCTGTAGCTGCTTTTTTCCCTTTCCTCAGTGTTCTGACAACAACTTTTAACACATCAGACTCATAGCATGATTCTAGGTCTTAAATGCAGGGAAGCAGTTGATCTCTCATTTGATTCAGGTGCTCTAGACTCAAAGAGCAGATCAGTTTGGAGTAATGTTTTATATGATCTTAATTTAAACAAGGAATAGTGTTTATTACTTTCAAGAGGTTGCTGTTTCATAAAATATTAGAGGCTTTGTGCTTAATTTATCATTTATTTGACACCCTTATGTACCTAAACCTACCAGCTCCAAGTTAAGTGGAGTCCTCTTATGTAGGTGTTGGAGATTGGAAACAGGAATCTTCCTCCTCATTTTTCTCAGATAAATGTGACTTCACTCACAGTATCTTGGTGTGTTGCTTATTGTGTGATACCAGTTGAGAGCATAAGGTAGTAACTGGCTTCTTTGTTGACATGGTTTCATGTTCTTCCATTTGCTTTCCCTTTAGCTTCCCATTGACCGGGGGGGTGGTGAAGGAAAAGCCATGTACATTGACACAGAGGGGACCTTCCGTCCTGAGAGGCTTCTTGCTGTGGCTGAAAGGTCTGTACCCACAGCTGGGGGTAAGCTGCTGTTAGCTGAAGGAATACATTTACTCATGGAATAACTTAGTTGTTAAGGATCCCTGTGTAAATCAGCCCATCTCCTCACATTCACAGTGCTGTTGAAGTAGAACTCCAACCCCTTTCCTGTGTTCCAGTTATCTGCTCCGTGCAAGTTGGACCTCTTCACTACCTGTGCTTTATAAACAGAGGTTCTAGTTTTAGCTGTGACAGCAGCTTAACACCACTGTCCCCTGGAATATGATGTCTTCACTTCTCATTAGTGTCTCTTTCAAATTGAGTTTTCCTGTTAGTGGAACACATGCACAGATTTTCCTTACATTTTACCAATAGCATTACCTTGAAGCAAAGATCCTTTTGTAAACAGGCTATTGCAACAGCAGCTGGAAAGTTCTTGTTAGGGCATATGAGAGCATCCACTAAGGGGTTGAAAAGCTGCTTTTGCACCTCCAGCCTCTATCTCAGAATGGTTTGATACCAATTGGAAAGTAAAACTTAATTACCCAAATAATTCTGCTGCCTGCACAGAGGTTCTGGTTCCATTGAGAAGCCTGAAGTAGTGGCTCTCTATGTGAGCATAAGAGCTACTTCTGCCCTTGAGATTCTTCAGACTGCTTCTGTGGGGCCTAGTGTCTGATGTTCTCCTTGACTGTTGTTCCTAGGCAGGAAAACAGTCTTTAACAACATTTTCTGATCATTCTCTTCTCTCTCCTCACCAAGTTGTGTGGCATTTTTTATGCCTGCTTTTATCTCCAAGACCCTTCCAGGAATGTGAGTTTTTATTCCAGTCCTTAGGTGAACCCACTAGCTAACTCCTAGTCAAGAAGCTGCCACTGAAGGATTTTTATCTATCTTCTGCTTTCTGCAGGTATGGCTTGTCAGGCAGTGATGTCCTGGATAACGTGGCTTACGCTCGAGGCTTTAACACAGACCACCAGACCCAGCTGCTCTACCAGGCGTCCGCTATGATGGCTGAATCACGGTAATGGTACCCAGTGAGATGGAATGAGTTTTGTGCCAGCCCATCATCATCCTGTAAGGCCACCTGTAGATGATGACCAAGTGCAGGAGAAGTATAGCTGACCTGACTGTGAAATGTCAGAGTCATTTATTAATCTCAATGTTGCAGATCAAGTCAGTGTTAAAAATCATCCTTCTGCTCACTGTCCGCCTGGGGAGCATCCATCCACGTGGTGGCTGCAGCCGTACAACGTGCTGGGCACCGGCTCCAGCAGAGCCATTACTCAGGCCTGGACATGTTGGTGACAGCCTTGTCCTCGTCCCCTGCAGATACGCGCTGCTGATAGTGGACAGTGCCACCGCCCTGTACCGCACCGACTACTCGGGCCGCGGGGAGCTCTCGGCCAGGCAGATGCATCTGGCCCGCTTCCTGCGGATGCTGCTGCGCCTTGCGGATGAGGTGAGCTGGACCTGGCTTCAGTCTCTGCAGGGGGGTGTTGGGTTTCCTTTCTCTTGGGAAGCTTAGCAGTGTTGTACAGATGGCTGTCATAGAACCACGGAATCAACCAAAGGAAAAGAGCTTCAAGCACATCCAGTCCAACCCTTACCCCAGCACTGCCAAGGCCACCCCTAACCCATGGCACTGAGGCCTCGTCTCCACGGGGTGTGAGCACTTGCAGGGCCGGTGCCTGCAGCCCTGCCCTGGGCAGCCTGTTCCAATGCCTGAGCACCCTCTGGGGCAGGAATTGTTCCTCAGCTCCATCTAACCCTGCCCTGGTGCAGCTTGAGGCCGGTTCCTCTTGTCCCATCCCTTGTTCCTTGGGAGCAGAGCCCAGCCCCTCCTGGCTCCATCCTCCTGTCAGGCAGTTGGAGGCAGCCATCAGGTCCCCCCTGAGCCTTCTCTTCTCCATCTGAACCCCCCAGGTCCCTCAGCCCTTCCCCATTACACTTGGGCTCCAGGCCCTGCACCAGCTCCATTGCCCTGCTCCAGCACCTCAAGGTCTCTCCTGTAGTGAGGGGCCCAGAGCTGAGCACAGGATTCGAGGTGTGGCCTCACCAGTGCCCAGCACAGGGGCACTATCCCTGCCCTGGCCCTGCTGCCACATTGGTGCTGGTACAGGCCAGGATGCTGGGGCCTTCTTGGCTGCCTGGGCACAAGCTGCTCGTGTTCAGCTCCATCCGTCAGCACCCCCAGCTCCTTTTTCATGAGCAGTTTCCAGCTGCTCTTCCCCAAGCCTGGAGCATTGCAGGGGTTGTTCTGGCCTAAGTGCAGGACCCAGCACTGCCCACTCAGGGTCTGCTTCCACAGAAGAGTGGGTACAGACAGCAACACATAGTGGGTTTGGGGGGCTGATTTTTGTCCTCTGTTTGCATTGTGGCAGATCAGTTGATTTCAGGTGTTGCTTCTCTCCCTGCAGTTTGGAGTGGCAGTTGTGATCACCAACCAAGTGGTAGCACAAGTAGATGGAGCTGCCATGTTTGCTGCAGATCCCAAAAAGCCTATTGGAGGGAATATCATAGCACACGCTTCCACCACCAGGTGAGAGAAGAGATGATCGTCTTCCATTCACTTTATTTGGGAGGATTCTGTGATCCTACCTATATACCTTTAAATCCTGTCAATGGCCAGCCCAGCTCGTTTCTTGACAGCTGAGTGCCACTGAGCCCTCATTAATCTGCAGACCCATGACCGTTGTCAGAGGCTCTTACAGCTCTGCACTGTGCTCTCTCCATGTACTAACACAGGGTTGTAATGGGTTGCCTAATGCATACTGCACATCCTGACCTGCTTTGTCTCCTCCCTCCCAGGCTGTATCTGCGGAAAGGCCGAGGTGAAACCAGGATATGTAAAATCTACGACTCCCCTTGTCTTCCCGAGGCTGAAGCAATGTTTGCTATCAATGCTGATGGAGTGGGAGATGCTAAGGACTGAAAGTCTCATTCCCTTCCCGCTGTAACCCATGGCCGGGTGTCTTAAAAGGCTCCTTCCTTTGTGACACCTTATAGATGCTTTCCCTGTGCTGCTGCTGGGTAAAGGCTGGCAGAGGGACCCATTTCGGCACTGAACTCTGCAGCAAATACACTCTGAGGCCCATCTGGAGCTGTTGCTTGGAGGAATTCTACCCTCTTGGCCCTTTGTCGTGTGTTTATTAAGGTGGTTTCCTGAGAACACACTCGGAGGACCACAGCCCTTGTGTGTTCCTCATGGCTCTCGCTCCAGCTGGAGGCTCCCAGAGGAAACAGCACAGTAATATCTGAGTACGTGGCCGTAGTTCATAACTTGGTGAGTTTGGGGTAGCACTGGTGGGTTTGGCAAAGGAGAAAAGCGGTGACTTGCATTCTTCATGGGTTGCTCTCCCCATCAAATGAAGCAGGATGGTTTCCCACAAGAACGGGAGGCTCTTGGTGGGATTGGCGATGATCACAGTCCCTGCTCTCTGTTCATTCTGTTCAGGATGCTGGAAGGTGCTGGGTTTGGGAGCTGTTCATTTACGTTTCAATTGTGTATTTTTGATTTTCATTCATTCACTGTGGAAATCTGCTTTTAATAAAAAGGACCATGAACGCACTGCCACGATCGCAGGTTCCTGGGCTCCGGCCTTGGGTTACTTCGGGCAGAGGTGGATTTTATCTGCGGGTAGGAGGAAGGTGCCCAAATCTTCAAAGAGGCTCAGTTTGGATTTGTTTTGTTCTGCCAGATGGGAGCAAAATGCATTGTCTCCTCCTTGAGCTGGGCTGTAGGTGCCTGAGTGAGCCCAGAGGAGGCCATGGGGATGCTGTGAGGGCTGGAGCAGCTCTGCTCTGGAGCCAGGCTGAGAGAGCTGGGCTGGGGCAGCCTGGAGAAGAGAAGGCTCCTGAAGGGGAGACCTGAGAGCAGCTCCAGTGCCTAAAGGGGCTGCAGGGAACCTGGAGAGGGGCTTGGGACAAGGGCCTGTAGGGCCAGGCCAAGGGGAATGGCTTGAACCTGCCCGAGGGGAGACTGAGCTGAGCTCTTAGGCAGAAGCTCTTCCCTGTGAGGGCGCTGAGGCCCCTTTAGGCACTGGAAGCTGCTCAAAGGTCTCCCCAGACCCTTCTCTTAGGGAATGTTCCCCACCAAATTACACAGCCCTTGGCTTCATGGCAGCCATGGTGCAATGGAGGCCATTTAATTCTAAAATACCCCAGATTTTAAGGAATTGGCCCCCATGAGCCCAGAGGAGTCCTAGAGGCAAACCAGCCAGGCTGGGCCTTCCCGTCCTCAGCCCTCTGCAGGAGGGCTCCATCAGCTTCAGCTGCTGAGCTCTCGGCTGTCCCAGCCAGGCGCATGAGGGCAGGCAGACACAGTTTGCTGGGGCATTTTATAGCTGCCCACCCTCAGCAGCCGGCAGCATCTCCCCTCCCTCCCTGAGGACAGCAAATGCCTTGTACTTGAATAAAAGGGGAGCTCAATCAGGGCTCTCCTCCCCTCCAGCATCTCCTGGTCCCTCAGATGCTGCCCATTAGAGCACAGATGGTCTCAGAGCTGTGCCTCAGGGCAGATTGCCCAAGGGCTCCGGGCTGGGTGTGAGCATCCCTTTGCTCCAGGCTTTGGGTTGGAGCATCCCTGTGCATCCCAGTGCCACCGGCTGCTTTCCCAGCTCCCTTGGGGGTGGGTTTAAGTACTTCTTATGTGATTCCTGTCCTGAAGATTTGCAATAAGGAGAAGGGTGGGTTGGTCAATGTAAGGCCAATGCCTTTAAGTATTTCCTATGTGGGTTTAATGATTTTTTGTGTGATTCCTGTCCTGGAGATCTGCAATAAGGAGAACATTGGCTCAGTGAATCTAAGGCCAATGCAACGCAGAGATTCACACCGGGGAAGCAGAACATGGAGCTGAGCCCGAGAGCTGCATTTAAGGAGTAAATGGTTGTTGGAGGGCTAAAGGGAAGGTGAAAATGAGATCAGCAGGAGGGGGGTGAGGGGAGGGAGAGCCTGCAAAGGGGTTAAAGCCCCTCCTGGGGGTGGTTCACCTTGTCCTGAAGAAAACAATCCAGTTTAAGGGGGTTGAGGAGCAGCTGGATGCAGCTCTAAGGTAACCTGATGTCGGGAAATGGAATAGCATATCCTAACATGAGGAAAAGTGACAACACGATAATGTAATAATGTAATTATGTAATGTAGGGTGGTATCAGAACATAACGGGATGTGAAAACACGGTGTAATAATGCAACGCAGCAGAATAATGATGTAATTATGGAAGGTAACGTACTGTAACATACATGGACAGTGGGATTGAGTGCGCCCTCAGTAAGCTTGCCGATGACACCAAGCTGTGTGGTTCGGTTGATCCGCTGGAGGGAAGGAATGCCATCCAGAGGGACCTTGACACGCTTGTGAGGTGGCCTGATGCCAACCTCATGGAGTTTAACCATGCCAAGTGCAAGGTCCTACACCTGGGTCGGAGCAATCCCAGGCACAGCTACAGGCTGGGCAGAGAAGAGATTCAGAGCAGCCCAAGGAGAAGGACTTGGGGGTGCTGGTCCATGAGAAAATGAACATGAGCCGGCTTCAGTGTGCGCTTGAGCCCAGAAACCAACCCTATCCTGGGCTGCATCCAAAGGAGCGTGACCAGCAGGTCCAAGGAGCTGATCCTGCCCCTCTGCTCTGCTCTCGTGAGACCTCCCCTGGAGCATTGTGTGCAGTTCTGGTGTCCTCAACATAAAAAGGACATGGAACTGTTGGAACAAGTCCAGAGGAGGCCACGAGGATGCTCAGGGGCTGGAGCAGCTCCTGTATGGAGATAGGCTGAGAAAGTTGGGGCTGTTCAGCCTGGAGAAGAGAAGCTGCGTGGAGACCTCAGAGCAGCTTCCAGTGTCTGAAGGGGGCCTATAGGGATGCTGGGGAGGGACTCTTCATTAGGGACTGTAGTGACAGGACAAGGGGTAATGGGTTCAAACTGAAACAGGGGAAGTTTAGATTGGATCTAAGGAGGAAATTCTTTCCTGTGAGGGTGGTGAGGCACTGGAATGGGTTGCCCAGGGAGGTTGTGAATGCTCCATCCCTGGCAGTGTTCAAGGCCAGGTTGGACAGAGCCTTGGGTGCCATGGTTTAGTGTGAGGTGTCCCTGCCCATGGCAGGGGGGTTGGAACTGGATGATCTTAAGGTCCTTTCCAACCCAAACTGTTCTATGGTTCTATGCTTCTAAAACCAAGGAACGATGAAGAAAAATTAAAGACAATTAAACATAAACAAGCAAATCTGAAGAAAATTTAAATAAAAGAAAATGAAAGAAAACTATCAAATGATATAGAAAAAAGAAAAATAAATACAATTTAAGAAAACTGAATAAAATTGAAGAAAATTGAAGAAAATTAAAGAAAATTGAAGAAACCTGAAGAAAATTAGAGAAAACTGAGAACAGCTGAAAAAAAAAGAAAATTAAAGAAAAATTTCAGAAAATTATAGAAAAGTAAGGCAAATTAAAGGAAACTGAAGAAATAGAAAGATGAGTGAAGACGAGGGAAGATGAAAGGAAAGGAAAGGAAAGGAAAGGGAAAGGGAAAGGGAAAGGGAAAGGGAAAAGGGAAAAGGAAAAGGGAAAGGGAAAGGGAAAGGGAAAAGGAAAAGGAAAGGGAAAAGGAAAGGGAAAAGGAAAAGGAAAGGAAAGGAAGGGAAAGGAAAGGAAAGGAAAGGAAAGGAAAGGAAAGGAAAGGAAAGGAAAGGAAAGGAAAAAGAAAAAGAAAAAGAAAAAGAAAAAGAAAAAGAAAAAGAAAAAAAAGAAAAAGAAAAAGAAAAAGAAAAAGAAAAAGAAAAAGAAAAAGAAAAAGAAAAAGAAAAAGAAAAAGAAAAAGAAAAGAAAAAGAAAAGAAAAAAGGAGAGGATAGGAGAGGAGAGGAGAAGAGAAGAGAAAAAGAAAAAAGAAAAGAAAGAAAAGAGAAAAGGAGGAAAGAGAAAAGAACAAGAAAGAGAAAAGGAAAGAGAAAAGAGAAAGAAAAGAGGAAATTAAAGAAAATAAAACTAAAGAAAATTGAAGAAAAGTAAAATTAAAGAAAAGAGAAGAGGAGAGAAGGGGAGGGGAAGGGAGGAGAGGGGAGAGGAGAGGAAAATGTAGAGAGGAAAGGAGATGGAGGAGAGGAAAGGAGGAGGTGGAGGAGAGGAAATGAGAGGGGAGAGGGAGTGGAGATGGAGGAGAGGAGATGGAAGAGAGCAGGGCAAAATAAAAGAGCTCCTATTTTAGTTATAAGTTGATGTGCCACATGTTTGTATCTCTATATAGCCTTACTTGTATGTGCCTAGTTCCGTATGTTCACGTTTATGCTTACATAGTTATAGGTATAGGTTTATGTGCTCCTGTTCCTATTTGCATTCACATTACACTGGTTCCTATGTCTCTATTGACACACGCCCATATTCACCCCCAGCTAAGGTGCAGGTGAGCACAGGCACGTGCCTGGAGGCTGGCGCAGCTGCAGGGGGAAATGAGCCCCTCACACTGGATCTGCTCCTCTGCACAATGATCCATCGGTCTGCCTGTCTATCATCTATCTATCACTATCTATCTATCTATCTATCAATCTATCTATCTATCAATATCTATCTTATCTATCTATCCATCTATTATCTATCAAGCTACATCTAAATTTAAAATGATGTACTTTTCTATACGTATATTAAAATACATCTCTCTATATAAAATTACATAGCTATGTAACAAAATCAAAGCTTTTCAAATGAGGCAGGAGCTGCCTTTTCCTCCCTTAAACCCAAAACATGGAGAAGAAACCACCTTTTCTGGAGATACAGGTTTTCTTTTCAAACAGCTTAATTATTAATTGCTGAACTAATTAGTACTGGCTGAACTAATTACTGATAGCTGGAGTAATGATCACTGCTTGCTTCCAATAGCTTTCAATGCTTTTCCCTGGGCAGGTTTTTCCCTTGGAGCTCCCTCAGCCCATCAGGAAGTGTCATCGCTGGGAAATGAGGCTTGATGGGAACATCCCAGTGTGAAACCTCCTGTCTGTGGGGAGCTGCAGGAGGGGGACCCCTCCTCTCCTCATACAAACAACCCCTTTGTCACTGCTGGGCACCCAATTGAGCTGTCGCTGCTTCACAGGTGGGTGCTGCCCTGCAGCGCATCCAACCCGGGTTGGGGCAGCTCATCCCTGCATCCCAGCCCGGCCGGTACCCACGGCATCACCTCCGCACCCAGGTGATGCTGCAGGTGAGGATGCTCAGGACCAAGAGCTGCTGTGGCTCAGCCAACATCCAGCACCTGATCACAAAACACCCTCCAACCCTGAACCCAAATGCCAGGGACAAGCTGCAGTGTGGGGCCAGGCTCTCACAAACCAGGAGCGCTGAGGGAGCCCTCAGTGGGGAAAGGAGGGAGATGGAGCTTGGGTGGAGATGGAACACGGAGCATCAATCGTGCCACGGGTCCCGATGGTTTGGGGAGGGCACAAGTCTACTCTGGGGGGAATAAGTGATTCCACCAAGTCCCCAGCCCCTGATAAACTGGCTCCCAGTTACCGCTCTGCCTTTCCATGGTGAAGCTTGGAGCCAGGCAGGAGCCCAGCACATCCCCGCTTTTCCACACCCCTCATGTGGGAAGGGTTCAAGCTTGTTTGCTCCACCTTTCCCCTTCAGTGTTACGCTCACCAAGTAAAACCCCATTGGGTTAACACACACGTGCAAGGGACTAAAGAAATGCTTTACTCTTGCAGCAGTTTCCTCTACACTTTGCACACATTACAGAGCATGGCAAGACACAACAGACATTAGTGTTGGGTAGCTGCCAACTGGGGTTCAAGGGGATACCAAGGAAGCCTTGCTAAATACACAGGGAACTCTTGGAGCACAGGTTTTGCTCCCCCAGTTTCCTGCTGCTGTTTGGTACCAGGAGCTGGCAGAGGCAATGTCAGTCATGGGCTTCACCTTCCTGCTGCCACCTCCTCGCTCAGGACCATCACAGGGAAGCATCAGCTTTGCCACAGAACATCTCCGTGCCTGTATCCAGCGAGTCACTGATAAACAGGCTCTTCTCAAACTCCATTATCACATCCAAACCAAAGCAGCACAGATCAGAGGGACAGAAGCTCTCAGCCTCCTGGGAGTGGGGTAACATCACTGGGAGTGGGGTAACATCACTGGGAGTGGGGTAACATCACTGGGAGTGGGGTAACATCACTGGGAGCAATGCGACTGCTTCACTGCTCTGACAAAAGCTATGCACCTCTTGGAAATAAAGCTCGGGTTGTGAAGGAAAGCTCTTTGGTCCCCAGTAATAACTCCCTAGAGCACGCAGGGCTGGTCTGCCCCAGGGGAAAACCAGGAAGGTAGATCAGGCAGGGCTGGCAAGGACTGACGGGCTTGGGACACCACCATCAAGTCCTTCCCAGCAAGGACGGGGGCTGACAACTCACTCACTGGAAGTCATCGCTGTCTGGGGTTTTTGGTTATGGCCTTTCTTCAGTCACAGCTTCAGTGCCCATTTGAGTCCCCAGGCTGAGGGCAGTGAGAACATCCACGGCCTCCAGTGCAGCATCACACTGGTAAAACCGAGCACAGAGCCTTGGAATGAATGTGAGCTCACCCAAGCATGAGCACGGGAGGGCCTGGAGTCAGCTCGGATTCAATCACTCCACGTTAGTGAGGAGGAGAGAAAAGAGGAATGTGAAGGACAATTTGGCCCAAGCCTTCCTCAGGCACCAGCGGAGGCCTCAGGTGCAGGCTGTGGGGTAGAGCTCATGATATAAAATCAGTGTAGATGTAAACAGGTACAGATTTGTGTGCATTTCTGTATCACAAAGTATCTCACATATATCTGATATACGTAAGCACACGGATCCTATATCACAGATTCTACCTACGCACACACACCTCTTGTCAGGAATCTGACGGTTTGTAGGAGTCTGAAAATCCACCGTGGTCAGTGCTGTAAGAAGGAAACGAACACAAGTTGATCCCAGTACATCCCACCACGAGCTCCTCCTGGGGAGGCTGCTGCATGGCTCTTCCCATAAACTCCGGTGGCTTCTCCATGAAGGGAAGGTCGGGATCATGGAACCCCTCTGACTGGGGTTTTCCCGTCTGTGCAGTACCAAGTGGGGTGACTTTTCCACATTCACTCTTCCCAGGCGGAGCGCATCTCTTCAAGGTCTCTCTCGCTCTCTGCATCCTGGGAATGCAAGAACAGGTAAATACACAGCCCCACTGAAATGATGGAGCAGAGCATTTCCCTTTTCTTCTCCCAGCCCACACAAGGTTTTAAGGACACCCCCAGCCTTACCCTTTCCTCCTAATGCCTCTTTTTGCCCCTCTCCCCTGCGTTTCTCTCTCCACACTCACATCTCTGAAGCTTACTTCAGTTTTCCAGGTACCAAAGAGGGTTTCTCTTAGGTTTCCTCACTGCCTCGCTCAGACTGGAGCCCCTCTGCTTTCCCTTCCCAGCGTGATGGGAGCTGTTTGACTGATGGAGAAGTAACATCCGCAAAGACCCAACACAGCCACTTGAGCACTGGCTTCTTACTCGACTCCCACGTGCGATGTTGGAGCAGAGAGAATGAACAGTTCAGGACTCTCCTGCCTGTAGCTTTCTCCTGGTCCTTCCTGATTTTCATCCCAGTGTTTTTATGACTGATGACACCTCCAATACACATTTCCTGTGCTCTGGGGGAAAATCCTCCTTCTGTTTCTCAGCCACAGCATTTTAACCCAGTCTACAGAGCTGTCCAAGCAGCGCAGGGGAAGGAGCTCCCCATCGGGCAGGGCTGGCTGCTCCCTTCCCTAAGAAGGGAATGCATTCCACTCACTCCCCTGGTCCAGCCGCCCGAGGCCAAGCGCTCTGTGCAATAGCGGGCAGTGCCCTGCAGGGGGCAGCCCAGCCACGCCAGCTCCCTGCCAGGTGCCCCCCAACATCTCCCCCGTGATGTTTCACTGCCGGAATTTCAGCACAATCCTGTCGCTGCAGTGACCTAAAAGTCCATTATGGCCTTAAAACACGGAGGTGCATGAGGATGCTGCAGAGTCACAGGGTCCCTGAGTGGTTTGCGGGGAAGGAGGCTTAAAGCTCATCCAAGTCCCAGTTAACTCAGCTCAGTCTCCCCTCGGGCAGGTTCAAGCCATTCCCCTTGGCCTTTGTCCCTTCCCCTTGTCCCAAGCCCCTCTCCAGGTTTCCTGTAGGCTCCTTTAGGTATTTCAGCAGGTAATACCTGCTCCAGCCCTAGGACAACCACTCGGCTCCAGCATTCCCCTCTGAACCGAGCTGCCCAGGCAGGAGTGCCCAAAGAATAAACCCTCCACAGAACCCATGCACTGGGATCAGTACCACAGCAGTCAGCAGTTCTGGAGACGCTCCAGTGCTGAACACATGCTGCGTGTTCAGATGTGGCCATAACCAAACCCTGTGAGTAACAGAGGACTTGCACAGTGGGGGCTGGACTGCTAAACCCGTATCAGACACACTCAGCTCCTTAGGATTCTTTGCTATTTGCTGAATTGCTTTAGGCACTGAGATCACAAGTCCCAAGAGAAGAAGAGTGTTCGCAATAAGGAAGAATCATAGAATAGTCAGGGTTGGAAAGGACCTTAAGCTCATCCAGTTCCAACCCCCTGCCATGGGCAGGGACACCTCACACTAAACCATGGCACCCAAGGCTCTGTCCAACCTGGCCTTGAACACTGCCAGGGATGGAGCATTCACAACCTCCCTGGGCACCCATTCCAGTGCCTCAGCACCCTCACAGGAAAGAATTTCCTCCTTAGATCCAATCTAAACTTCCCCTGTTTCAGTTTGAACCCGTTACCCCTTGTCCTGTCACTGCAGTCCCTAATGAAGAGTCCCTCCCCAGCATCCCTATAGGCCCCCTTCAGACACTGGAAGCTGCTCTGAGGTCTCCACGCAGCCTTCTCCAGGCTGAACAGCCCCAACTTTCTCAGCCTATCTCCATACAGGAGCTGCTCCAGCCCCTGAGCATCCTCGTGGCCTCCTCTGGACTTGTTCCAACAGTTCCATGTCCTTTTTATGCTGAGGACACCAGAACTGCACACAATGCTCCAGGGGAGGTCTCACGAGAGCAGAGCAGAGGGGCAGGATCAGCTCCTTGGACCTGCTGGTCACGCTCCTTTGGATGCAGCCCAGGATAGGGTTGGTTTCTGGGCTCAAGCGCACACTGAAGCCGGCTCATGTTCATTTTCTCATGGACCAGCACCCCCAAGTCCTCCTTGGGCTGCTCTGAATCTCTTCTCTGCCCAGCCTGGAGCTGGGCCTGGGATTGCTCTGACAAGAAAACACTTTAAAACCCGGGCTTGCACGCTGGGAACAGTTTTATTTCTGTAAGCACTTGCTCCCTGCTCATCAGCAGGGGGGTTACTGGGCCCGTTACCTCTTTTGTGTTCACCGGCAGCTCCGAAGCCAGGTTCATCCAGAGAACGGCTGCGGCTTTGTTCCCCAGGTCCCTGTAACACTGAGGAGAAAAGAGAGCGCTGTTTCTGCCTCTTACCTATCAGCAGCGTGTGCTTTCGGGCTTCTGACATGTCCTGCAGCATCCTTTGTTCACAAATCATTCCAATGACAGCAGATTATGGGTTTGTGCTTGGTTTGCTTGATTTTGGGCAGTTTTGTGTTGTTTTAGGCAAGGAGATTGCTTTTTGGTTGGAGATTTTAAGGTGTCCCTCTGATTTTTACCATTTTCAAAGCTCTGTTTTCATTTCCACATAGCCCCTATTCCTCACAGCGCTCCACCATAAAACCTCTACATGGAGCACAGCTCACATTCCCCAGGCTGCTGGACCTGAGGTCACTGCACTGTGCCACTGAATACTGACAGGTCTGACAGGTCTCACCATCACAGAATCCCAGACTGGTTTGGGTTGGAAGAGACCTTAGAGCTCATCCAGTTCCAACCCCTCTCACACACAGTGAGCTGCAGTGTATCAAAGACAACACCCAGCTGGTGTAAATCCACTACATCTCTTGCTGGGCTTTCCTCCTCCATCACCTTTATCCTCCCTTAACAAGATGCTTATTGGGATGTAAGCTCTGCACTGAGAGTTGTCATAATGTGCTCCAGACCAAGCAGATCCTACCACTCACACACTACCCTGGTAAAACTCCCATTCTCTGGGACATTGGGAACGTCACAGAGAATGACTGCAGCTACTCCTCCTACACCCACTCTGGATAGTATTTCTAAAGCTATTTGAGCTTTAAGTATTTCCAGACTCCAGCTGGAGGAATTAAGCAGCAATTTGAACGTTTCAAGAGTTCAAACCCAATTATTCCCTCAGTGCAAACAAAGATCTTTGGAGCACCAGCTCCAGGCACTCGTGGTGCATTTAATCATCACTCAAGGCTCCCACTCCTATTGGTAAAACAGAGACACACTTTACCCTTTACTCTTCCCCAAGATTTCCTGGATACCCCATGGAAGCCCATGGTGCTGGTGGGATTAAACCTCCAGCCTGTGGCCTTCACATTACCAGTGACACTTCATAGAGAACTAGATGTGCTAAAACCCAAGCAGGATGCTCCGTTGGGCAAAGGCCTCCCTGAATTCCAATGCCCCTGCACTAAATGATTTGGCCTATTATAATCTTAAAAAGCCTTGCTGCTGCATGCAGTAATTTACACATGCTTAACAGGTTACAGTCAAAGCCCATTGTTTAATACAAGTATTTCTCACCTTAGGAGCATATACGATAGGACTGATGTAAAGAAAGCAACAAGTGATTGGTTACCTTGGAAATGTACATTCTTCCTGCCTTGGAATATCCTGGGCTCAGCTCCTCAACCTGCAATGAAGAGAGGGGAGGGTGCAACAGGCAGAGAAAAGCAGACATTGGGGTGTGCAAAGGACACAGTGAATGCTTAGAGCAGCCTTAGTGCACCTCTTAAACCCAGCTGGCTAACCCTACTGTTGTAGCTACCTAGCTCAGTGTCAGAACTATCCATGGACTTGACTGGCTGGGTCAGCAAAGCTTCTGTGATTCCATGAATAAGAGAACAAACACCCCCATTCCCCCCAAACCCCATTCAGAGTAGGATTCCTACAAGCAGGAAGTACTCCTAAGAATTCCTTCCTAGAAATGGAATTATAGTGGAGCATTTACCACTTCTCTGGGCACCCTGTGCCAGCACCTCACCACTCTCACAGGAAAGAGCTTCTTCCTTTGATCTAACCTGAACTTCCCATTTCAGTTTGAAACCATCACCCCTTGTCCTATTGTTGTGAGGAGTCCCTCTCCAACATCCCTGTAGGCCCCTTCAGATAGGCTGGAAGCTGCTCTGAGCCATTCTTCCCCAAGCTCCATAAGCAAGGAGCCCCTGAAAGCCTAAAGCAGTTAGGCTTTGTCTTCACAAGCTTGAGATGGAGAGGTTTGACCTAACCAGCCTTTCAAGAAAACATTCTGAGAGACACTGAAATGACAGAACACATCTATGGGAGCGTTCCCAGGGATGAGCTCAAGCAGATCCTACAGACCCTGGAAGAGTACAGACCATATGCATTTCAAGCAGTGAATCACTGCGCTATGCAGCTTTTCAAAGGAAAACCAAAACCCCTTAAAAACAATTCTGAACCTTTGTGACCACCTCAAAATCACCTTCTTCTGTCTGGTTATTCCACAAGGTTTTGCTTTCACCAGCTTTTCCTCCAGTTTTAGAGAATCAGGGAATGGTTTGGGTTGAAGGGAGCTTAAAGCTCATCCACTTCCAGCTGCCTGCCATGGGCAGGGACCCCTTCCACTGGAGCAGCTTGCTCCAAGCCCCTGTGTCCAACCTGGCCTTGAGCACTGCCAGGGATGGGGCAGCCACAGCTTCTCTGGGCAACCTGGGAGCGATGGGTTTAAGCAGAACACATGTACCCCAGCTCCCCACTTGTGACTGCATTTGCCAGGGCAGGGGTCCCCTGGTTATCAGGTCTCCTTACCCGTAAGAAGTTCTGCAGCGCGTCCTGTACAGTGGCTGTTGGAGGAGCTTCAAACAGAGCAGAAGCTGTCTTCTTCTCAAGCCATCCCAGGTGTGAAACCTGCCAGAACAGGGAGATGAAGCCATGAACCCCCCTGGAGCCCAGCATACACAGAAGTACAGACAAGGAATTATCCAGTTCCCTGGAGCTGGCCCATTCTCCTCTGAGAAAGCCAAAGATGCTGGCAGTGTTGGCAGATTCTGGATGTGCCTCCAAGTCCAACCACAGGATTAAACCTGATTTGATTTCCTTGTCCTGAGGCAGCTTTTGCAGTTCCATACGTCAGCTGCCACGTGCATAATGGTCAACATTAGATTTGTCTCTACAATTGATTTACTACAGACGTGAAACAGCACGAGTGGTCCAAAACTGCCACTGCACCAGTCCCTGGCAGCTCCCCCCCTGCTGCACTTGCAGACTCCTTGATTACAGATAGAAAACAACTTAGATGGAAAGCTGAGAGATCCTGAATGACAGCAGCCTGGCAACAACACCTCCAAGAGTGCTGCTATAAAAGCATTGCAGTGCTACATGTACAAGAACATGAGCTTTTATACCTTAAGGGGTTTCTGAATGCAGTGTATAAATAGTGCCCATCAGTGGAGTGGTTTTCTTGGTACTGCCTCAGGACTGAAGAGTTTCTAAGCTCCCACACAAGTGCAACTCCCAAATTACTTCTTCAAGCAACTACAGCATTTCCACACCTTACTTTCTGATACAGCATCTGAGCTCAGAGCTGTGAGTGTCCTCAGTCCTTACGGATGCTGGTTTGAATCCACCCCTCTCTCATTCACACAGGGAATTCAATTCCAAGGAGGAAGGAAACAGCAGTACATAATACAGAACTATTTTACCTGGTAACACCACCTCCCCAGAAGATAGTAAGACTGTGGATCCTCTGGTTTCAGTTCAATTGCTTTATCGATGTGTTCCTATGGAAAATCACCACCAACACACATTACATTTTTGCTATAATCAAATACAATCCCCACAAGAGCAGACAAAAGCATGTGGAAAGTGGAAAAGGAGAAGTGGGGGTTGGAACTGGATGATCTTAAGGTCCTTTCTGACCCAAACCATTCTGATTCTAAATCCACAACGCAAGTGTCAGTGATCAATAACATCACAGCTACAACGAGATCCCAGGTTTTCTTAAAATGGGTTCAGTGAACCCAGAAACCCAGCATTTCACCAGCCTCAGAGACAAGAATTCCTACACACAACAGGACGAAGCTGCCCTTCATTTTGTTCTAGCACCTTTTCAGAGCTCTGACATAACCAACTTACCGGTCACATCAATCACTGAGGAGCTAATACCAATTATGAGGCCTGTTCTGCAGTAACTGTTCCACCCTCTCACCCTGTAACATCCCTGCTCGGGGTGAAAGCAAATGAAGGATTCTGAGGCAGATTAAACCCTCTCTGAACAATAACTTTGCACATATGGGAGGGTGCGAGCGTGCTCACAGGCAGTTACTGCAGAAGAGCTGGTGCTGTACTTCATTACCACATGGTGGTTTCCTATTTCAAGCTCCCTGCCTCATCGTACAGGTACATTCTGTTTGCAAGACTTTTGTTCTTCCTTTTTCTGAGATTCTGGTGTGGGAGAGTGCGGAGGCAGAGCAGCCCCCTCATCACACGTTGCCGGAATCACCTCTTCAGCCCAAACCCTCCACCCACAGGATCTCTTTGAGACCCATCTCTTCCTTCATAAGACCTGGAGCCAATTTTCCTACCTTTCTATTACAGAAGTGAGTATTGTTCAGCACTTACACAACACCCAGCAGGTCCCTTCTACTCACCTTAAACACATATCCAGTTTGAATGCGCTTCTGGATACTCTCATGTTCTGACAGCTGCCCGCAGAGAATAGCATACCTACACAGGGGACACATTGCAGCAAATCAGTTTTAAATGTACATTTACATCCTGTTGGTATCTTCAGAAGGAAGGCATCTATGGGCATTAAAGCTGCACTGGGGAAAACAGGGAATACTCTGCACCTTTTTCAGGGAAGGGTCTATGCATAAGTATTCAGTGCCAAGAAGGTATTAGCTTGAAGGATGCCAGCAAGTCAACAGGAGTGGTTTGGTGTGACACAAACTCATTGCTTTCTGGCTGAGGAGTCCTCCTTCTACCTATGACAGGAGCTTCTACACCCTAAAGTTCTTCACTTAGCAATGAAACTGTGTTAGAACACGAAGCAATGATGAGTAAGGGCTACAGCAGCGAGAGCCAGGACTATGGAAAGCTCTATGCTAACTACAGCACACAGCCACTGTCCATACACAACACCCCATCTACAGCACAGCAGGTCTCTACTTAGAGGGAAAATACCATGGAAACCTACCCACGTCCTGCAGCCTGACACGGCCACCAAGCTTGGGAAACAAAAGAACATGTTTTCAGCATTGCAAGTGCAAGGCCATTCAGCTTTGTGTAGCAAGAGACCCTAAACTGTGACCCTGAGAAACCCAGTCCCTGCAAACCAGTTCTCTGATGAGCTGTGACAGTTAAGGAAGGTTCATTATCAGTGGATTTGCACCCTCCCCTCTCCTCCCCTTGCCCCACAGCAGCTCCAACCCCCTCCCTCCCTGCTCTGCTCCCCAGGAAACAACAAATCATAGGGAGGTGCAAGGGCACCGTTGCTAAAGAGAACACAGGATCCCACGTTCCAGGCTCTGGCCTCTGCCATCCCACCCAGGTGAGACCTGTGGGAACGGAGGCAGCTCCCCGCTGTGCTCAGAGCCTGGCATGGGAGGCATGGATGGACAGATGAATACCACAGGTCTTGTCCTTACAAAAATAAAGCTGAAAAGAAAGATGCGAGGAGACCTCCCTGGAGGCTTCGTTTACTGCATCCACATCCCAGCGCTGCTGGGTGCTCTTGCCTCCTCTCACCACACTGTATCCCAAAGCATCCCTGCTGATGGTTAAGGGATGTCCATGCAGGAATTAGCCAGAAGACTTTTGAATCTTCAGTGTCATGAGAAACCCCACAGATGGATTCACACCTCACGGCTCTGTCTGAACTAAATGTTCAATGTGTAAGTTGCTATACAAAAAAGTGCATCTCCTAAATACTGTCATATTTACTGTCATATTTGTTGTTAAAGCTCATGCCTTTAACATGTTAATTTTTTGTGTGCAAAAGCACTGGTTCAGCCTTAAAATTCCTATTTTTCCATGACAATGGCAAAGATCACCAGGTCAATGTGTTAACTGGGTAAAATCCTTTCCCCCTGCTGAAGAAGTTCAGAGCTGCTCTGTCACAACCTGTTGCTTGCAGAGGATGAAGTAAGTGTTTTTATGGGCTGCTCCAGTTCTGCTTCACAACTGGCATCAGACTGTGCTAAACATCCCTCACCACATGACTGGGGTTTAGAAACAGAAGCCAATAAAAGGCCTGTTTCCTAAGATCACAAGGTACAATATTCCTGTACAATAAGTCATGTAGGCCTCTTTAATGTATAGAATCCCAGCCTGGTTTGTGTTGGAAGGACCTTGGAGCTCCTCCAGCTCCAACCCCTGCCATGGGCAGGGACCCCTTCCACTGGAGCAGCTTGCTCCAAGCCCATGTGTCCAACCTGGCCTTGAGCACTGCCAGGGATGGGGCAGCCACAGCTTCTCTGGGCACCCTGTGCCAGGTCTGTGACTCTGTGATTGATTCAGACCCTGACCTCCTGTCCTCCCTCAGCAGCACCAATGTGGTTTTCTGCTTCCACCCCTTCTGCTCATTTAGCTTGGCTTACTTGAGCTATTTATTCTAATCCATTTGGGAAGTGCCTTGGGATGAGAGTCACAGGAGGCTCTGTGGAGTTGCAGGACTGACAAGCAATAACAGATTAACAGCACTGAGTTAGGGAAGAGGATTTTCATCTGTAAACACCACGTAACCTCTGGGGCTCTGTTCAAATCAATGTCTCAGCAGCTACCAAAACCTTTTATTATGACTTCACCTGACTAATTATTAACCAGAACCACTCATTACACTGCAGACACTGGTCAAACTGCAAGTTCCCATTGGAATCTCAGCCCAGCCAGGATTTCCCCATTTACCAGTAAATCAGCTCATGGAAGCAGACCCTACCAGATGAGAGACTGTCTGTTCTTCCACCTTAAACCCCCGAGCTCAGAACATGCAGCTTTGAAGACACCTCATTCCTGATGGTGCCCTTTGGCTGCCTCCATCACAGCAGGACATGCACATGGAATCCAGCCCTGGCATCTCCAGCTCCATGGCCAGGGTGGTTTGCCAACCCAAACACATCTCTTATCTCTGTTAACTGTGTCAAAGGCTTGGTAGCTGAGCGTGCTGCTGCTCCTTCCTGCATGGGACAACCAGTGAACTCAACAGAAGGGGAAGAAAGGGAGGAGGGAAAAGAAATGGGGAGAAGCAGCTGTTTTGCTGGACTCATGGTTCTACCTGAAGTAATATGGCAACTGGGAGCAAGCCTCTGCAAAAAGCTCTCTGCAGGCTTCCCTTGAGTGCTCTGCATGAGTCTGGGCATGGCTTCAGCCTTACACAAGTGCAGGGATCTCACGTGAGCTTGACTCATGAGTAGCATCCACAAGAGCCACTGTTACAGCAATATGAACATTACCTCACTGCCATCCAGATGATCCCCTCATATTGCCTGAAAGTTTTCACTGTTTTAGAGGAAAACAGCTTTCATTTTTCCAACTGAAACAATCCTGGTTGGGGGGGGGGGGAGGTGTCACCTATTGCACAACTTATGGCTCACATCCCCCAAGTAACACCCTCCTCGGCCTTGCAACGGTGGAGCCAGGAACAAGATGCAACAGAAGCAAGTCACAGTGACTCTTGCTGCTCTACAAGAGCAGCCAAATGCTGCTGCCCAAGCAAAGCCCCCACTTTCCAGGTGGGATCAGCTCCACTTTGGCCAAGATATACCGAGATGAAAGCAAGAGCCCAACATAGACGAAGAAGTCATTCCAGTACCAGCTCCGGTTTGAGGCAGAGGATCACTTAAAATTCATTCCTAGGAACATATTCAGGTTCAAAGGAGACCTGGCAAATGATGTTAATGATGTTAGCTACTATGGAGTTTACTCAGGCACACAGATAAAACCAGACTTAGTGATTTAAGCCAAAATGCAAACAACTGGCACAGCAAAGAAAGGCTGGAACATCCCCTTCTGGACCAGCACTGAAATCTGCCTCTCCTTCCTCCTAAACCAGTTAAAATCCTCTTTGGCAACCTCAGCTGGGACGCACACTGAGTGTTCAGTTTTGCTCACTGTCTGTGTTGGGTTTATCTGCTGAAGATCTCTGGTCTGCCTTGGGAGGCAGCAGGAAAGGACCATGTGTGTTCTCTTTGTAGAACAAGATGTATTCATCCCCAGAGAGGTCTGAAGATACAAATGGTATTTATTGTGTAGAGCACATTGTTTTTATGGAGTGACCTCATGCCTGTTTAAACCTCTGGTTTTACTCAGAAGATGCAGCCTCAGCTGCTCTCCCAAGAGCTACCAGCAAAGAGTTAGGACACAGCTGAGAAGATGTCCAAACTATAAAACCCAGGCTGCAGGAACGACTGCTGCTCCAGAGGAAGGTGCCACCCACACCAACACTGATGAGAAGAGCTCCAGAATGAAGCCTTTGTAGTGCATGAGCTGTTTGCCACCTCTGTAGCACTGTCACCTGTGCTATAACAGCTTTCTACTGACACACTGAACTCTTAAGATCCCAGGTCTCACTTCTCTTTATGCCCAACAGACTGTAAATGTCAAGTTATTTAACTGTTTCCAAGAGCAGGGATATTCATCCCTGCTGAGGTTCCTTCTGTCCCTGCTCATATTCTCGAGCACTTTCTTTTCCTCTGGTGTTCCCACTCTCAAAGCCCGGGTGGCTCAGGACATGGAACAGGATTCCAACACCCCTGATGAAGGGAGGGACCCTCCTCAGTCACGGATGCTCTCAGGCAGCTCCAGCTACATGCTATGTTTCCTCCTCTAACTTCAGAACTATCTTCTAACACCAGTTCTGATCTGCTGTATAGTTCCTTCTGCCCCTAATATATACTGAAAGTAACTCCCGTGTTTAATCCATCCATTGAAGAGGAACGCTCAGCTCATAAACCCAGACACAGTCCCAAATTGGCCAGACCTGGGCAGTACAACACAGAGTTAAACCCTGAAGTACTGCCATCTTTTCAAGTCATATCCGGAATGCCACCACTTTACAAAGAACCGGTATCTACCCACAGGCAGGCAGATGTACCAGCAGCAGCCGGTGGCACAATGTGCCCTCAACATTAGAGGGACGTTGAGCTGCTGGAGTGAGTCCAGAGGAGGCCATGGAGCTGCTGTGAGGGCTGGAGCAGCTCTGCCATGGAGCCAGGCTGGGAGAGCTGGGCTGGGGCAGCCTGGAGAAGAGAAGGCTCCTGAAGGGGAGACCTGAGAGCAGCTCCAGTGCCTAAAGGGGCTGCAGGGAACCTGGAGAGGGGCTTGGGACAAGGGCCTGTAGGGACAGGGCAAGGGGAATGGCTTGAACCTGCCCGAGGGGAGACTGAGCTGAGCTCTTAGGCAGAAGCTCTTCCCTGTGAGGGTGCTGAGGCGCTGGCACAGGGTGCCCAGAGAAGCTGTGGCTGCCCCATCCCTGGCAGTGCTCAAGGCCAGGTTGGACACAGGGGCTTGGAGCAAGCTGCTCCAGTGGAAGGGGTCCCTGCCCTTGTCAGGGGTTGGGGCTGGAGGAGCTTTAAGGTCCCTTCCAACCCAAACCAGGCTGGGGTTCTCTGAAGTTAAAAGGGCTGATGCACAATTCAGTGACTACTGAGTGTGTAAGATGCTTCTCCAAAGTGACAGGCTCTTTAGAAGAGACCGTGCATTTTGGAGGTGCATCCAACCCAACAAAATATCCTTCTCCTGCTTCTCTATAACATACAGAATATCATCAGGAAAGCCAAGCTTATTACACCTGCAGTGACAGCTTCAGCAGTCAGAAAATAGCACTGAATTTCCAATGGGAAATACCCAACTCAAACAAAAGCTGCTAAAGCAGCACCTGCAAAATTTCCCCCCAGTGGAGCTCTGAAATCCCTCACTGCTCTGGCTGCACTTCCACTGTTTCTTTACCAAGAGGAGCAGCAGCCAAGGCAAACACACAGCTCACTACCCCTGCCTGATCCCTAGAGCTGCCGGTACGTGTTTGAGTTGTGCTGCAAACAGCCCCACTGCAACGACAGGGAACTCTGATGAGGCCACAACTGCTTCTCTCACTTCATCTGTGAAGTCGAAGCAGCAAAGCACACAGGTCTGTGCAACGATTGAGGCCTCTTCTATCCACCCCTAAAAGCAAGCAAGACCAGACTTAGAAACCTGAACAAGTGTTTGCCCTGTGCTCCTCTTCGTGAGCTGAAATCAGCTCAGGCAGCAGTCACTTCAATGGGACATAATACCTGTTCAGAGATCTTCTACAATCAAAGCAGAGAATGACTTTGTCTATATCAAAAGTAAGAATCAGGTGATTATAAGAGAGGATAACACGGGCATTAAGAACACTCAGCATCATTCCAATCAGCGTACAGCACACAAATGTATCCTAAAGGCAGTAAATACTCCAAACCCCCAGCACACCTCTCCCATATTCCTGTATTCCTAAGCAGTGCCTCCCAGGAAAGGAGAGCTGAGGGCAGTCCCACCACACCACAGCTAACTGCTCTGCCCAGCCCTGCAGCAATGGGTCTCCTGGCACCCACTGACCTCCATGAAGCAAGCGACCACAAGAAGAGCCTTGTACCAAGCCTCTGTCAAGACAATCCAGGAGGTCCATCAAAGGGCTCTCCCCCACATCTGGGCAGCTCCCAAAGCCAGTCCACACACAGTCCCAGACCTCCAGTGATTTTCTGTCATTGTAGAAACCATTCACTATGAAGCTGCCAGAGCCTTCAAAGCAGCCAGCCACAAAACCCCCTGAAGCTGCAGCTGGTCATGCTCCCCAGAGCACTGCCACTGCCAGCACTCACAAACCCCTCTTGTTCACACCCTTGTTTTCTTCATTTGGTGCTCTACAATGTCACTGATTACTGCAGTGACTAGAAGGGACTGAAAGAGGGGAAGCTTTACTTGCATTGATGACTGCATGTGAAGTATCTTCTGTCCTGCTCGACCAGCATCACACCTCAGAGCAAACAAACAGGGAATGATTGTGCAACAGGAGCAAATCACACAGCAAAGGGAGCAATGAGCAAGCACAAGAACCAGCACAACTGCATCACAGGTAATCCATAAGTGGCAACTGATAGAAAATTACAGACAACATGAAATGAGGAAAAATGCAGCCCTTATAATACCTGTACAAGGCTTCACACACCCCTATCACAGAGGGGAGATGTTAAAATCACTTGGGATATTTCTATTAAAATGCCCATTTAGGATGTTGTGGAAAAGAGAAAGACAATATTCACGACTGTATGTGGAAGTAAGAATGAAAAGGATCATCACATTAGCATCACACATCCTTGCTGTTCCCACAACTTGTGCTCTGCAAGGAATTCCTGTACTTTTGTCTGAAAAAGGAGGTGGGAGAAAAATCCAGGAAAGGTAACATGGGTGATGAAAGATAATAAACTGACTCCTTATGAAAATGTCCTTTGGAACCATGTTTTATCCTACATTTTTCACACACATATATATATGTATATATGTGTGTGCACATATGTATGTGTATGCATGTATCTTTCAAGGCATCATTTCATGAGCAATAGTGTTTTTCTCCAGGTAAATTCAATCAGCATAAGAAAAGCCTGCAATTAAAACAGCTTGTAACCATCCCATGAGCCACACGGAGCTGGAAAGGGAATAATTTCCTGTTCCGTTTACAGCAGAAATCATTATTTCTGTGACTGGTAAAGGTAGTTACATATTCCCTTCCCGTTCCAGGCCTCCCACATGCTGCTCTGCTGGTTCCTTCCTCCAGCTGCCCTTTCTGCAGCTGCTCTCCCGAGTTACAAGCAAGATGTAGATGTGCAGAAGCCTCTCCCCTGGCTGGACAAGAAATGGGTCCCACAGGACAGGAACTGCATCCTCTTGCACCAAAACTGCTGTGGGAATTGGTGGGCACAGGGTGTAACACAGGCACTGAGGACATCCCAGCTCCAGAGGCTTAGGGTTTTCTACTGCAGACCCATGACTAAACATCCCGTAACACCCACTGCTTCTGCCCCCTGTAAATGATGAATTCCAAAGCTGAACTATCAATATTATACCTTGTAAAATATGAAAGATCCAGCATTTGTGGCTTACACACTTCAAGACAACCTTACAACTAAAACCCCATTCCCTCAAAACGTTAAGCCAGCAAAGGCACACACCAAAATCTGCTAGAGATGGGTCACCTTGTCTGTCCCAGTATTCCTCCTTCTTATCAAATGGAGAACAGCAATTCATTCCTAAGAGCTAGAACACACAGTCTGTTCAAGATGCTAAAGGCATTTGTTTGGATGCCAGCAGTCCAAACCAACCCTCCAGACACATACACTCATCTCATAAGAGTGCAGATCTTACATAGTGAAGATACCCAGCATCCTGTTCTCCCAGTGATTTCCACTAAAAATTACCATTTCTCTTTTATTCTATTTTATGTGTTGTGAGCCCTTCACAGTAACTGCTCATCAACACTGCTCATTGAGGAGCTCACCAGAACACCACAAAAGGATGCTCCTTTACCTATACAGATATCCGAACCCCTCTCCAAACCCTCTTTTGGGGTGTTTTTAAGCAAGGACAAGAATCCTTTCAGCGCCTACCTGAGCCACAACCCAAGCCTGGTCACTCAGGCTGCTGAATGAGGAAGGTACCTGCCCCCTTGCCTACCTCCTGACTGAGATCCTCACCACCAGCAGGATTTACACGAACATGGAACACCCTGCTTGGATGAAGTGCAGATCAATTCATCATTTAGCATGGCAAAAAATAGACTATCTTTACAAAGAAAGAGCCATCTGCTGCTGTCTCAGTTTGCCTCAAAGCCAGAGTGCTCTGCTGAGTGACAAACAGCATCCCCACACAGAGCACAGCAGTGCAGGCAAGCAGACACTCTTCAGTAGGCTATAAAAGGCTGTCTGAGAAGAATTAATGTTCCTCCTTACTCCAGAATGAAGATGAATAGAGACATGGGCACAGCACTGAGCCCACGCTCACAGACCTAGCTCACTGAGGCAAATACATCGTCTCTTGACATAAAGCAAGCATCTCTTGATATAAAGCAAGCATCTCTTGACATAAAGCACTATCAAAATGGCAGTAACTGAATGAACCCCAACAAACTAACCCACAAATACTGGAGGAACACAAAGGGAAAACCTCATTCATATTTAATATGTAACTCTCAAGACTTTGTGTGCAGCTAGCTACAAGCTTGGTTTTGGGGGCTGCACACATTGCTCTACAGGGGGCTGAAAAGGAGCCAAAGGAAACAAGGCTCATGGAAGGAAATAAGGAGGGCCCCATCATAGCAAACTCTCCAACTCAGGAAGCAGATTTCTGCAAGTTATCTGTGTGAAACATATCCCTTGGCAGCCCATCCACACCCTGCATGGAACAGGCTGCTCTGGGAGCTGTTCCCCAGAGTCTGCACAACCAGAAGCACTGCTGGTGGAGTTCCACATATCTCTGTGCCAAGGTGCCTGCAGGATCCCACACAGGCACAGACCTAAAGCTGGCTGCTGTGCAAAGAATCCCCTCCCACCTTTGGAAAGGGAAGCTGCATGATCCCAGGAAAGCTGCTAACCAAACTGCCCTTCACCTTCTCAAAGTAAACGTGCTTCAGCTACTGGAAGGACATGGAGCTGTTGGAGGGGGTCCAGAGGAGGCCACGGAGCTGCTGCAAGGGCTGGAGCAGCTCTGCTCTGGAGCCAGGCTGAGAGAGCTGGGCTGGGGCAGCCTGGAGAAGAGAAGGCTCCTGAAGGGGAGACCTGAGAGCAGCTCCGGTGCCTAAAGGGGCTGCAGGAAAGCTGGAGAGGGGCTTGGGACAGGCCAAGGGGAATGGCTTGAACCTGCCCGAGGGGAGACTGAGCTGAGCTCTTAGGCAGAAGCTCTTCCCTGTGAGGGTGCTGAGGCGCTGGCACAGGGTGCCCAGAGAAGCTGTGGCTGCCCCATCCCTGGCAGTGCTCAAGGCCAGGTTGGACACAGGGGCTTGGAGCGAGCTGCTCCCGTGGAAGGGGTCCCTGCCCGTGGCAGGGGTTGGAGCTGGAGGAGCTTTAAGGTCCCTTCCACCACAAACCAGTCTTGATTCTATGATTTTATGAAGGAGCCCAACGAATCTGCAGTTTAGCCTGCTGAATTTAGCACGGGAAACACCACATGGAGCTCACTGTACTTATCAATCCCAAACTCATCCTGTCAATAGCTTGTTTGTCCAAGCCTCGTCTGAAGTTCGTCCTTCACTATCAAAGTACATCAGCTTGTGAGGTGCAGCCTCACAAAAGCTGTTCTGAGTACCCAAAGAACTGGCCATGATGTCTCAGAGACATTCAGAATTGAACTGGTACAAGCACAGTCTATGACTATAATAAGAACCAAACTAGTCTGTTAACCCTGACTCCAGTTAACCAAAGCTATTCAAGATGGCTTTTTACAGAAAGTACCACTGATGTCCTAAGAGCAGCTCAGCTTACAGCAACCTCCAAGGCCTTATCCTGTGGTTCTTAAAAGCAAGCAGGAAGAAGTTACTTACCACTGGTGGCACTCAGCACTTTGGTCCCCTTTCTGTAAGGCGATTTCCAGCTCTTCTTTGCCTGCAAGTAAGTGGTCAGAGGTCACAAATGCAGCTGCTTTCTCTGAGGCTCTCAGAGCACACCAATACAATGGCATCAAAGTCATATTTATTAATCCTATAATACAGCTGTCTTGAAAACATCCCATAGAGAATCCCATCCTCTTCCAGTGTGAGGGAACACCCAAGACCACTCAAACCAGTCATGCAAATTCAGTGCAGTGGCCAACTGCACTGACCTGTCAAGATGGTTTCACCCCCTTTGGAAGCAGAGTCACCTACAGCAAAGCCACCTTCCACACCACAGTAAGAGAGCTGAGTAGAGCTTGCAGTGGTTTGTTTTGATGCATTTAACAGCCTCAGATCTGGGACATGCCCCACGTTCCCCTCTCTCCTCCAAGAACAAGCCTGGTCTCAAAAAGCTGAAAACTAAGCACTATTATCAAAATAAAACTTAAAATTTCATCTTTTAAATGGCTACACCGATTTCCAGAAAAGAGTGATTCTATTAGATATAGTAATAGAACTATATTTATCTATGTGCATAACAGGACAGAAATTACTGAGAACAGTATCTTCTGTTTCACACCTAAACTGTAACAGGGATGATGATTTTGTTTTATTCTGACCCACCTACAATCTTGCAAAGAAACCACATCCAGGAGTGAAGAAGAACAAGGGAACTAAACTGATTCCTCTAAGTAACTACACGTTTAAAACTACATTTCTTTTTTATACCTGCCACACAAAATTAAATGTGTTACAGCAAAAGCTGATTTATCTTAATACCACAGCCTGGGGAAGGCTCTGGGGAGACCTTATAACAGTCTTCCAGTGCCTAAAGGGGCTGCAGGGAACCTGGAGAGGGGCTTGGGACAAGGGCCTGTAGGGCCAGGCCAAGGGGAATGGCTTGAACCTGCCCGAGGGGAGACTGAGCTGAGCTCTTAGGCAGAAGCTCTTCCCTGTGAGGGTGCTGAGGCGCTGGCACAGGGTGCCCAGAGAAGCTGTGGCTGCCCCATCCCTGGCAGTGCTCAAGGCCAGGTTGGACACAGGGGCTTGGAGCAAGCTGCTCCAGTGGAAGGGGTCTCTGCCTGTGGCAGGGGTTGGGACTGGAGGGGCTTTAAGGTCCATTCCAACCCAAATCAGTCTGGGATCCTATGATACGGATAAAAGGTTTGAGAAACAAACCTAAAAAAAGGTTACAGGGAAAATAAGTGCATGACATTGTTTGCAAGTGCAGGGTCTGTACCTCTGAGGTGTCATGTCAGCTTTGAGCATCCCCCTCCCTCTGCCTCAAGCACACAATTCCTCACCATCAGCTGCGTAGGATCTCTTCTCATCTGCGTCGTCTGTGAGTTCACACATATCACTGTGTGCCCGGGCCAGGCGCCAGAGGAAGTCCTTCTGCTCTGCATACTGCAGTGAAAGCATAAACGTTACGGGTAGAGATCCATTCTGCCACTGAGCAAGAAAAACCAAAGGGGGGCATATACTGGAAGTCACACAGATGATTCTCGACACCTTAAAAGGCCCCAGGTCTACAAGAACCAGAACAGCACCACAAAACCAAGCTGGGTGGCCACATTTATAGTTTATCTCACAATGCGACACTGCTGGTACAGGTCTAACTGTTGCTGCCTTCTCGCAAGGAACCCTCCACTTGGAGGCTATACTGGGGTCAGGTCTCCAGCAGCTCCACTCACCTCAACACACCAGGCAAAAACTCACCCCAAAGCTCACCTCTTGATTAAATATCACAATTCAACCTTATGTCTTGCATGCTTCAGTGCCTGCTCCAGCAGTTCCCCATCCTGCCCTGTCCTGAAACCTGGGGCAGTACTGGAGGTGTTCTGCTAAATTTGAAGCATGCATGTTCGGACAAATTCAAATTTACTTAAAAAAAAACCAAAAAAGTGTTGAAAATGAAAACACGACCACCAACAGTCTGGTTTCTTTTGTGACAATACTGGAAATAAACTGCAGTGGGAGCATCATCACAAAGAAGCAAACAGGAGAACTTGAGAAGCCCACAGGCCTGTCATTGCTTCCTGGTGGGAAGGAAAAAACCCAACCTACTTGAAACAAGAATTGATCAAGTTCTTTGTTATTTCTCCCCTTTTATTCCTTCTGAAAATACAGAAGCCAAGAGGTTTTGCTCTTTAGAAAGCTGGTAACACAAACATTTCCTTTGCTGGCTGTGCAGTACTTCAGTAAACCCCAACCAGGGCTCCCATAGGGGCTGCAGCAGGCACGGACATGCCTGCACTGGTGCTGGAGTGCACAGAGAGGATGGAGCCAGGAGGGGGCTGGGCTCTGCTCCCAAGGAACAAGGGATGGGACAAGAGGAACTGGCCTCAAGCTGCACCAGGGCAGGGTTAGATGGAGCTGAGGAACAATTCCTGCCGAATTCCTCAGCACCAGCTTTCACCAAACCAGGGGATCAATTCACACAGAATCACAGAATGGTTTGTGTTGGAAAGGACCTTAAGATCTTCCAGTCCCAATCCCCTGCAACAGGCAGGGATCCCTTCCACTGGAGCAGCTTGCTCCAAGCCCCTGTGTCCAACCTGGCCTTGAGCACTGCCAGGGATGGGGCAGCCACAGCTTCTCTGGGCACCCTGTGCCAGCGCCTCAGCACCCTCACAGGGAAGAGCAGGTACATCACCTACATGATAAAAAAGACCCATTCTTTAAGGTGGCACACTCCAGGCTTTTAATCTCATTAACTAATATATACATAAGTGTCACCTAAGCCTTCTGCCTGAATATGCAACTTACTTACTTCATGAACCAGCACACATGCCTGGGCAGTCCTTCGGAAGGGCAAGCTTCCTGAACATGGATTAAGCCACTGCACGTGCAACAAGATAAAGGTCCTCAAAACATCTGCTCACTGTATACACGCAGCACTATGGTTTTACACATGTGCACTGTGCTCTCTCAGGGAAGGTGATGACATGATGAGACACAGACTTCCAAGGCAGAAAGTGACTGGGAACTGGCTGCTGGAGCCTGAACAATTCTGGCCCTCAGCCCACTCCCCAGTTGCTCCTGAGGAGGGGGCCACTGGAAGCTGGCCCAGCTGCTGGGCAGGACCAGGACCCTGCTAAGAAATACAATTTCCTCTTCCTCTTCAGCTGAAATCACTGCTGAGAATACAAAGAGCAACCCTTACCGCCAGCTTATTGTTGAGCAGCAGCTGGAACCCCTCTCTCTTCTCCTGCTCATCCCCGCTGTGCAAGCGGTCAGCCTGCTGCAGGAGCTGCTCCAGCCCTTCCTCCAGGAAGGAATCCAGGACTAAATGGGTTTCATCCTCGTTGACAAGATCCAGGGAATCCCGTCGTGCAGTTCTCACTGTTTCACAGCTCACTTCATCTTCCCCTTCCTCGCTGTCTTTCTCAGACTCCCGGTCGTAATCAGACTCAGCGTTGGCTGTGCTGTACCTTTGAGATAAAACACCACAAGGCAGAATCAGCTTGAGGAGATGCTCTGCAGCCTGTGACAGGCTTATACACCTGGGATGGGGAAAACCAACTCTTCCTAATAGAGGAAGAGGAGTACCTTAGTTCATCCTGGAGAACATTTCACAGTCCAGTGTCACAAATAACAACCAATCACTGTTCCTCATGTAATATGGTAGGACAAGGGGTAATGGGTTAAAACTTAAACAGGGGAAGTTTAGATTGGATCTAAGGAGGAAGTTCTTTCCTGTGAGGGTGGTGAGGCACTGGAATGGGTTGCCCAGGGAGATTGTGAATGCTCCATCCCTGGCAGTGTTCAAGGCCAGGTTGGACAGAGCCTTGGGTGCCATGGTTTAGTGTGAGGTGTCCCTGCCCGTGGCAGGGGGGCTGGAACTGGATGATCTTAAGGTCCTTTCCAACCCAAACTGTTCTATGATTCTATGATTCTTAATATACACAACCTCAACAAAATGAATAGGGTAGACCCAAGAAGTTAAGCAGAACTCGCTCATAAGCACCCACTTCTCACGTGCACAGCATAACAGCCACTCTTAGGCCTTCTATCCTCAATGTAAAATGCTTAAACCAACTAAGAACAGAGCCAGGCCAATTCAGTTCAGTGTGTGGATCATAAAAGAGAAATTCAACTGAAAATCCAACACGCTCATCCATGTGGAAAACATAACCTCATGTTTTCTGCCTGTTCCAGGGAATTCCAGACACAATAGCTGTTCTAGCAGGATCTGGTACCTCCAGCTTGTCTGAATGCTCAGTATGAAACAGCCTGTTCACACTGACATGAAGAGGTGCAAAACAGCAGGAGAGTGAGCACAACTGTTTCACATGAGCAGGAAATCCAGGAAGGAGAGCGCAGATGAGCCACGAAAAGACAGCACATGTACAGAACCCCAGGCAATGATAAGCTGCTCAATTAGGCAAAGGAACCAGGATAAAGCCAAGATCAAAGCTTCTCAAAGTGGCTAAAATTAAGCTCCCCAAAGTCATAAACAGGCACATAAGCTGGAAATTTAAATCACCATTATATATGACTGATACCACTGCTGCAGGCTGTCTACTTACAGAACTAGTTTCTTTTTAAAGGAGACTCTCTATCTGTCCCACTCACATTTACCTGCAAGTTTTAACTGAAGAATAAGCACAACTCAGCCAGCAACTTAAGCAAGTGCACTTTTACATTGGTATTTTCTTGGTTTTATCTTCACAGGAAGCTCTCTTCCTGAAGCAGGCTACTTCAAATCCCATCAGTGATTAACTCTAGGGGATGCCTGCAATTGTTACCCAACCAAACAGTGCCCAAGCCAATTTCACAAGTCTTGCTAGAATTCAAAGTCTGGGGGCATTTGGTTACTAACCTCACTCTCTAGAGAAGGAAACTAGATTGATTAATAGAACTTGCATGTACTGAGTTTCAGTTACAAACACCTCTGCACAGTTCTGTTTGGGTTGTAAGTAATGTAGGCTATACACATAAGTATAAAAACATAGATATAAATATTTAAGATTTATAATACATATAAAAATATATAAATATGTATTTCTAGACTATATAGCTTATATGTATTATATATAATTATAATAACATAATTATATAATAATTAAAATATAACATATATTTATATTTTTATATATGTATATTTTGTGTGTATGTATAGAGAGAATCATAGAATTGTTAGGGCTGGAAAGGACCTTAAGATCATCAAGTTCCAACCCCTTGCCATGGGCAGGGACACCTCACACTAAACCATGGCACCCAAGGCCTTGTGTGTATATATATAGAAAGCACCAAAAGGTGCTCTCCCTTTTGTCCAAGCTGAATTTCTCCTTGAAGGGAGAGCCCAATGCTCTGGGCATGAAGCTGCCTTCGCCTGGAGACAAAGATATGGGACCCAAGTGGCTATCTGAAGAAAGCAGCCACAGCAGTTTGGCCACACACAGATAACAAGACACATTTGGCTATCAAAGCTTCAGCTTTCTGAGAACCATCAATAATGCTCAAGCATCTCCCTCTCTGACAGAGGGTAGATGAACACCCTCACTGCCCACAGTCTCCAACCCTCATCCATAAACTGAAAACCACACACTTTGTACTGAAACATTTTAAGACAAGAAATAAAGGAAAAGTTAGGCATACCAGGAAACCAAGTGCCCTGCTGCAGATTATGTAGGCAGCACTAAATCCATGGATAACGCAGCTGCACAGTGGTAGGTGACACTGGCAGGGCTCTATTTCAGATTACAAACCTCACTTCTTGGTATTTTTTTATGATATTATTAGTTCTCTGGACCACCTCATTTTGATACTTAAACTCCTCAGACTCTTATGTCCCACCCTAACCGATGATGCAGCACAGCTGTGACACTGTATAACTACATTCGACTGGCAGCTGCAAAGATTCCAGTGCTCCAGCTAGAAAACACTTTCCACATTGAAGGCTCCGACACACAACATGGTCTTGAAACCAGGCAGCAACACGTGGCTCCTATAGGCTTTTTCATCCACCCCCAAAGTGTGTTTCCTCCAGGACAGCTCAGACAAGATGCTGCCAGTTTAAAAAGACAAGTAATGCTGTATGTAACCTCATAAACACAGTTTTCAGAAAGATTGAGGGATTTAGATGTTAGCAGGCCTCTTTTCCTGTGTTTATGATGATGGAAAGCTCTTAATGCTTTAGTAAGTGGAGGCCTCTGGTGAGCACCCATCCTGATGAAAACTAAACCTACTACCTGGAACAAAATGCCCATAGGAAGAGGAGGCAAAGAGGCTCAAAAGGGCAATGTGGTGTTAGAGCAAGGTGGGGAATTAAGCATCCAAGACCTCTGGACTCCTGAAAGCTCAAGACAATTCCCATGACTTGTATAAGAAACAGAGAAGATGCTTGTGCCTGTGTGGTTTACAAAGTAAAGCTGAAACCCGAGGTCCTCTTTCTGAACTGCACTGAAGGAACAGGATTGCCAGAAATGAATACAGAGCTGGAATTTAGCTCTTGGGAACAGGCTCATCCTTCCTCCCAGAGGCTGCTAATTCCAAAATTTACATTTCCCACCTCGATTTTCCACTAGAAAATGTCAGTATTTACATCTCTAAAAGACAGTATTGAGTAACAAAGGCAGCTGGTCCTGAGCAAACTTAATATTATACCTATTTGTATAGGACAAATGCCAGAGCACGAAATTATATACTATTCAATTTGGGGGTTTTTAATCATATGACAGCTGCTTATCCACCAATTCTCCACCTTGGTCATTAAACTCTGAACCTCTGACTTGCTGTTGGCCTCTATCATGATTTAAAACTTTCTCATGACCAGACAACACCACGGGCTGGTATCTGCTGGCAAAGTCCATCCTTTTCAACAACCTTTACAAAGTACACTGGCACCCTGATGACTCAATGCATCTGTTATTACCTACACAGCAAAGTCCTGCCTTCAGATCCAGCTCCATCACTGTAAGACGTTACGCAGCCCCGTTACCTATTACACCACCGTGAATCACTTGTTCCCTAAATCTGCTTTCATACAACACCCACTCAGATGAGTGAAGCCCTTCTAGAGCTGAATGAGCTCACAGCAGCTCTTTCCTGCTTCACCAGTTCCAATTACTAGAGATAAAACACCAAAGTGACATGAGTTCTGGCAGTCACAACCCCTGCTCTCCGGCAGTAAGCATGCTCTGTTCCAGAGGCTGCTGCAGCAAGGGTTGCTTTGTCCCCACTGAAAAACCCCTGCTGCCAAGTGCCAGCCTGCACCAGCTCACTGGTCATTCAGCTGCTAACGGACAGCACATCATGCCCAAATCCTGCCTGCCTTGCCCTGTGCTGTAATTACCTTCTCTCTTTACATCATGCTCATTTCAACTCCCCTGGGAAAATGGACATGGCCATGAACAAGTAGAGTGCTGCATGTTTTGGCGCATCCTCACACATCTCAGGAGCTCTGGAATCCATCTGATGAATACACAGCAGTGCTTCATCAGAAAGGCAGCACTCACATCTGTTTATGCAATAGACCTCAATATCTATCTCCTATGACAGCAACTTCACCTATACTGTGATTTTTACCAGTGCTCTTGAACTACACAGTACTCTTCACCTCTTATTAAACTACAAGAACTTCAGCAACGCAACAGTGAAGTAAGCGTGACACACTGAGAAGAATCCATAAGTACCCTAGCTAAAGACATTCACATAGAACCACAGAGGGGTTTGGGCTGGAAAGGACCTTAAAGCTCCTCCAGCTCCAACCCCTGCCACGGGCAGGGACCCCTTCCACTGGAGCAGCTTGCTCCAAGCCCCTGTGTCCAACCTGGCCTTGAGCACTGCCAGGGATGGGGCAGCCACAGCTTCTCTGGGCACCCTGTGCCAGCGCCTCAGCACCCTCACAGGGAAGAGCTTCTGCCTAAGAGCTCAGCTCAGTCTCCCCTCGGGCAGGTTCAAGCCATTCCCCTTGCCCTGTCCCTACAGGCCCTTGTCCCAAGCCCCTCTCCAGGTTCCCTGCAGCCCCTTTAGGCACTGGAGCTGCTCTAAGGTCTCCCCTTCAGGAGCCTTCTCTTCTCCAGGCTGAAGATTTTAGTTAATTGGAACAGATTTTTAACTTTAAGTTTTCCAGGGACTCAAAAATATATTACTGCCTGGAAATGTTATTTCTAAACTCTCACTCCAGCCCCAGGCTGGATTTCTACTTCCCTTCTTTCTAAAAGCTTCTCTCATCAAATTATTGCTGAAGAAAAAGCCTCAAAACCTGTATCTGATTGGGCTTTTTCCTTCCCCTGCTTCTCTCAGTCAGGACTGTTGCAATTCTCTCAATCTGGCCCTGGCAGTTTTAGTTATTGCAATAAAAGCAAATAAAACCAGGATGTCAGACATTTAGTGAGGAAATAGATCCCTTCCTTTATGTTAGAAACTGCACACAGGTAACTGGGCACCCAAGACTATTGAGAGCTGCTCCTGCCCTGCTGCTGTGCTCACCCTCCTTCACTTTCCCCATCGTCCGTGTTGGCTGCTCCTGAGCTGGCTGTGAAATAAATGGAACTGGAGCACGTGGAATCGCTTCTTTCTCTGGGAAAGGGAAAGCGCCTCCGGCGAGAAACCTTCTGGGTTTCTTCCAGGTGAGACCTAAGAGGAGGGCAGAAAGAGAAACAAACGATCATTAGACAGGGACATGACTGCTGGTTCACTTCCTTCTCCCTTTAAGCAGATTCTATCCAGTCCACTTTACACAGAATTCACAATGTGACTTACTCCTGTAACACACCAAGAGTCATATTCTACAGTGAGCACAGCCTTGGTCCAGATACAATCCATGTGTGCCATCCACACACAGTGATACCTAAAGGGGCTACAGGAAACCTGGAGAGGGGCCTGGGACAAGGGCCTGTAGGGACAGGCCAAGGGGAATGGCTTGAACCTGCCCGAGGGGAGACTGAGCTGAGCTCTTCGGCAGAAGCTCTTCCCTGTGAGGGTGCTGAGGCGCTGGCACAGGGTGCCCAGAGAAGCTGTGGCTGCCCCATCCCTGGCAGTGCTCAAGGCCAGGTTGGACACAGGGGCTTGGAGCAAGCTGCTCCAGTGGAAGGGGTTGGAACCACTTTGTGACTCTGTATCACACCCACTCCCCTGATTTCACCAGGGAACAGGCAAAGGAATCCTCAAACACCCTGCAGAACACAGCACCTTTTATCCTGTATCAAAAGTTACTATAGTCAGCAGGAGAGAGAAGACAGCAATAGCAAGAAGCAAACATTCACACCACAAGGAACCTTTCCAGTTCAGAACAAGAAGCCAGTGTCTCTACTTGATATTCTATGAGAAAAAAGCCAACCATGACAGAATACACAGGCTTTTTCCATTAATCTCACTGGATGTCAAGACACAATCCCAGTGGAAACCAGAAAGACACTTTCTCCACTTTTGGCTTTTAGGGTTAACATACTCACGGCTGTTCTGCCATGCTATGGAGCAAACCTGTGCACGAGGAGAGGAAGTCAGCGAGGGGCAGATCCATACCTGACCTCACAGACGATTTCTGCAGCTAGGCTCTGCAGGCTGCTCCGTAGCTCCTCCACTTCTTTCCTCAGCTCTGACAGGCTCCTCACCACGAAGTCAAGCTGCTCCAGCACATCCACCAGCTCATCGTGGGCTGGGAAAGGTCTGTACACAGCACTGTCGCCTGCCTCCACAGGAGCCAGAGCTCTGGCCATGACTGAAAGGAAACAGGAGAAGCTCAGCAGAGGGGAAAGGGAAGGGATTTCACATGGGAAATGGTAGCACATTTTGTCCTCAGGAGGTGGAGGATGAGGCCCGATTTCAAGCACTGTTGCCTACCTGACCTTTGGGGTTCTTCAACTGTTTTGCAGCTCCCTTGCCTGACACCAGCCTCTATCCACACTGAAGAGATCTGCAATAGCAACTAGGGGCAAACAAAGCTCTTGGAAGTACACTTCCACAAGAATCCCTTGTAAAACTTCCTTGCGACCACCAAAATGCAGTGACCATCACAAAGAGTCTGCAGACGGACAAGCTACTTTTGGGTTGCTTGAAGTCCTTACTGAAGATTCCTTCCTCAACTCCTGTTCTCCACACCGCTGTCCTAACATCACACTGAAACACCACACTGTGCTTTCCTCCTGACCCACAGTGAACCCAGGAGGCCACAAGTCAAGAAGCAACCAGCCTGCCAGGTAACTGGGGCAATGGAGAAGGAGAATGGAAGCTAACTTGGGCCGAAACACCCTACTCTTAAACCAAACAACTCTATTCTTATTCAAGGAAAAGCCCTACATGAGCCCAAAGAGGAGACATCACACTTCAGAGAGAAGTTTAGCCATTAAAATACAGCATTGCCCACTTTTGAGTGCCTGGAAACCTCATCAGCCTGCCTGATCCTTAAACCTTCTTGCAGAGTGTGAGCAACCAGCCTGGAAGAATGGATTCACACCTGGGGACTTTAAATAGGTTTTCTTGAAAGCTCATAAATATTATAGGTAAATACAAAAATACAGAATGGTTTGGGTTGGAAAGGACCTTAAGATCATCCAGTTCCAACCCCCCTGCCATGGGCAGGGACACCTCACACTAACCCATGGCACCCAAGGCTCTGTCCAACCTGGCCTTGAACACTGCCAGGGATGGAGCATTCACAGCCTCCCTGGGCAACCCATTCCAGTGCCTCACCACCCTCACAGGAAAGAACTTCTTCCTTAGATCCAATCTAAACTTCCCCTGTTTCAGTTTTAACCCATTACCCCTTGTCCTGTCACTGCAGTCCCTAATGAAGAGTCCCTCCCCAGCATCCCTATAGCCCCCTTCAGATAGTACTAGATAAGTCAACTGTTAAGAAAGAACACTCTTTTTATATCAACAGCAAAAAGAAAGAGAATCCTCCTCAAAGAGCAGCCAGATCTGCAGACATAAAGGGTTGATCCTCCACAGTACCCTGTGTTAATGCATCTAGCCTCAGAGATAAAACCCCAGACTCTCTTAAGTCAACCGCACGAGGTTCTAACCTTTCCCCTGGTCTCTTTTCCCCATCTCAGGACACTTCTGTTGCTGCTTTCTCATGAAGGGGCTGCCCAGAACCTCTCCCCACCACCCACCCTGCATGGGCAGCAGTTGTCTCTGCTCCTGTTCTCCCATCAGCAGAGCCCAATTAATGCTCTCATCCTCCTGGCTCTGCTCAGGAGCTGCTGGTTCAGGTGAAGCTCAACTGCACAAACTGATTCCTTCTAAGACGTGTGGTCAACAACCAGGGCCAGATGTTCACTGCAGCCACAGGTACCAACCTATCGAAGCTGTACGAGTCTATCTGCTCCTCTGTGTGGTTCATCCTACAGGGGGTGCAGCAGGAAAACATTACAGGATGAGTATCTCAAAGGTGGCTGTGTGAGATCACAGGTTAAAACACTGTGCACGAACTACTCCTGCCCTAATGCAGCAGCAAAGACAAACCAAAGACACTCCAGGAAGGAGTTTCAAATAGAAGCTCTTCCTAAAAGTAAAATCATTTGAAATCCACCCCTCTGCACTATACACAATGCTAAAGGGGAACACCTGATGCTTGTGCCTCATGGAATGGTCTCGGAGGGAAGGGGCCTTAAAGCTCCTCCAGCTCCAACCCCTGCACGGGCAGGGACCCCTTCCACTGGAGCAGCTTGCTCCAAGCCCCTGTGTCCAACCTGGCCTTGAGCACTGCCAGGGATGGGGCAGCCACAGCTCCTCTGTTCCTGCTCAGTGCTGGTGCCACCAGCCCCAGTTCAGAGCCTGAGCAGCGCCAGCACCAAGTCCTGCTCCTGCACGTAAATAAATCCAGTGTGGTTCCTGGGGCAGCTTTTTGCAGTTCCAAACCTGGCAGTGGGTGAGGAGAGTTAAAGCCTTAGAGCAGCTCTTGTGAATCCTAGAATCACCCAGGTTGGAAAAGCCCTTCAAGCTCTTCCAGTCCAACCATTCCCCAGCACTGCCAAGGCCACCACTGACCCATGGGACTGGGGCCTCCTCTATAGGGTTTGTGAGCACTTGCAGGGCCGGTGCCTGCAGCCCTGCCCTGGGCAGCCTGTTCCAATGCCTGAGCACCCTCTGGGGCAGGAATTGTTCCTTAGCTCCATCTAACCCTGCCCTGGTGCAGCTTGAGGCCGGTTCCTCTTGTCCCATCCCTTGTTCCTTGGGAGCAGAGCCCAGCCCCTCCTGGCTCCATCCTCCTGTCAGGCAGTTGGAGGCACCCATCAGGTCCCCCCTGGGCCTTCTCCACGCCTCAGCCCGGCGCAGGGCAGCAGCAGGCCCCGCACGGAGCCCAGCAGTAACCGGCAGCCCCGTCTCCTACCGTGGCTCCTCCGCCCGGTCTCCGCCGCCGGCTCCTCGCGGTCGCTGCCCCTGGGCCAGGCCCGCCGCCGCCACGGCCTCAGCACGCAGAGCAGGCCCAGCCCGGCGCCCGCCGCGCCCAGCGCCACCGCCAGCGCCACCCGGCCGGTACCGGCAGCGGGACCCGGCTGCGCCATGGCCGCCTTGCCTTCCCTCGCCTCGGCCGGCGCGCTGCGATGGCGTCATCACAGAGCTGGCCTATGCCGTGCAGCGGCGTCATCAACCAGCCCCGGGGCGGGGCCTCGGCCGCGTCACGTGGGCGCCCGGGTGGTAGCTGGGTTTTACGTGCAGAAACAGCAGCGGTACCTGCGCCTATAGCTGCAACCACAGGTACAACAGTGCCGGTACAGCTACAACGGTACCGGTACAGCTACAGCAACAACAGTACTGGTACATCTGCAACTGTCACAGTAGCGGTACCTCTGCAGCTGCAACAATACCTGTACAACTACAGCTACAACAGTAGCTGTACGTCTACAGCAACAACAGTACCTGTACATACCATACATCGGGGCCTGAATCTAGAGGTACAGCACCACCTGCTCCCGCAACTGTACCTACATGCACCTACAGCTCCACCTTCACCTATCCCTACAGCAATACTTACACCTGCAGCTGAACCCATACCTACACCTGAACCCACAGCTGAATCTGTACTGCATCTGCACCTGTACCTACATGTGCATCTATACCTACAGCTGCATGTGCTCCTATACCTGGAGCTGTGTCTGCTCCTACACTTGTCTGTGCTTCTCTGTACACCTACAGCTGCACCTGTACTTACACCCCCCCCGAACCTCCACCTCCACTTGCGTCTGGTCCCCTGCCCATGCACCCACCACAGCAACACAGCCCCCAGAACCGCACCACAGCCTCAATGACCACTGCAGCAGCACCACTACAGCCCCGAGCTACAGCCCCAGCACACCAACACGGCTGTCGCTGCACTGCGGTTGTGCCTGGCGCTGAAACCACAGGGTGCTGGGCTTTAGTTCTGGGGGTACTGGGAGAAACACCCCAAGTGCTGCTGGCTCCTCCCCTGCCTTCGCTTTATGACCTGTGCCCGTCCCTGCCAGCTGACAAGCGGCAGCCGCAGAGGTGCTGCAGCAGTGACAGACCCCGATGGGGGTGGAGGAGCCACAGGCTGTACTCGTGCTCCTGGCTGGGGAGCGCAGCCCGGCAGCATCCTGCTCCTGCGGATATTAAAGATGGTATCTGACAGCCAGCGCCGCAGCCGCGCTGCTGCTCCCTGCCACGCGCAATGAACCTCATCGGAACGAGCCTTGCCAAGGGAATGATTCCCGGGAAAACCAGGAGTTTTCCCTTTAACCCATTTATACCAGCAGAAAAGAGGCACGTGCCGGGGGGTAGAAGGGGCAGAAACCCCCACTGGGTCTGAAGTTCCCATGATATTTGATGATGTTTTGCCCCAAAACGTGTCAGAGGCAGAATGAAGCTCTTCAAACCCCACTTGCCTCTCATAAGGCTGGGATTAGGGGGACGATTTCTGCAGAGCCAAACAACCTTTTGCTTGCTTCTATCCCGGTTTCTGGCAGTGATCCCAAGCAGCAGCTCTCCTGGTCCCTGTTTCAGGCCGTAGCCTGGTCGGAGCCAGCGAGAAGGGCAGTAACTCGCTTTGGGATGATGGATGGTACCCCTGGGATGCTCTGCTCTGTGCTTTACAGCTCATTCACACACGGCTGCAGGGCTCCGGCTGCCTCCCAGATCCCGGAATCTCACTGGGAAATTCAATACTGAAGTTCTGTGGCAGCTTCTGCTTCCATCTCCGCTCTCATTTCCCCCTTCCCAAGAAGGAGCCGGAGCTGGGCACGCTGCCCATTAGTGAGTGTCATTTATGGACAGAGAGAAGGCTCTGGATGCTGTATCCGTGTCCTCTTCTGCAGCACTGGGATTCGCAGTGAGGCTGCCCAGGGGGGGATCCAAAGGGGTTGTGGATGTTGGGATCACGTTGGAATCCATCAGAACCCAGGTGAACTGCACAGGAGGCAGCGTTTCCTGTGCATGGGTCAGTCAGCATCGTGTTCAGTGGTGGCACCAGAGGCCAAACGTGGGTTTACACTGGAAAACAAGAGCTATGAGTAAATATTTGGGCTGTTCTGACAGCAGGGATTGGGGAAAACCCTCCTTAGGGTGGAAATGATCCCAATGAGCCGATCTTTAACCCATGGCACAAGGTATCCCTCTCAGCTCATAATGAACACACGGGATGTTCAGGGCACGTCTGAGGAAGGTGATGCCATCAGCCTGTGTTGGTTGTTCCCTTACTCACACCAAACCCAACAAACAGGCTCATAACAACATTAACAGCAGTGGCGAGTGAGGTCTGGCTTTGGTGAGCGTCTCCTTTAGCCCAGGAGCCAACATGTCCATTTGCTCCCTGCTGGAGTTAATCAGTAACTGGGGAGCACAGAGGGCCTGGCCCTGGTCCCATGGGAAGAGCCTGATCCACCCGGGAACATCCTTCTCCTGCGGTCATTTACTTCTGACCATTAACAGCAGAATTAGCCCTGATTCCAGCTTGTTCATAGCTTCTGGTGAGCTGCCTGCCGAGGCTCCTGCTCGGGTTTGGAGGCTCCAGGACTAGGATTTGCTATTGATGGCAATATGCTTTGATTTATAGACACTTTTCAAGCTGCACGAGTGGGTGCTGAGGGGTGGATTACTCCCTCAACAGCCCCTGGAGAAAAGGACTTCCTCCCCAATATGCTGGTTATGCCAAGCCTCTGCTTCAGGGGGGTGTTTGGAAAGGACCCTGGGGTGGGATCTGGGATGTTCTGCAGGGTGCAGGGCTCCTGCCTGGCCCCTGGTCCATCACCTCCCACCCCTCATGTCCCTCTCCATCGTTTCCCAGTCCTTTATCTCCCTGTCATTCATTTCCCAGTCCTCCATTTCCATTATTTCCCTGTTCACTGCCTTCTGGTCCTTTGTCTCCCTGTACACTCTCTCCTTCCCATCATCTTGTGACCCATCACCTTCCTGTCCATCATCTCCCTGTCATTTGTCTCCCATCCGTTATCTTGTGACCCATCACCTTCCTGTCCATCACCTCTTGTCCCGTCTCCGTCTCCATCACCCCCTGCCCATCCCCTCCCGGCCGCTCTCCCCTCCCAGAGCCCGCACCCCCGGGGATCCACCCCCGACGGTTCCATAAAGAGCTCCCCAAGTCCCTTGAGCCCTCGGGGGGAGGCTCCGCCGAGCCCGGACCCCGCTGTAACCATGCCCGGGGGCGGTGGCTCTGCGGGGCGGGACGCTGGGGGCGGCCCCGGGAGCAGCGGGAGCAGCGGGAGCAGCGGGAGGATGCCGTACGTCCTCATCAGCACGCAGATCCGCTTGGTGAGTGCGGGACGGGGCGGGACGGGACGGGGCGGCCGCGCTCAGCCCCCGAGAGCGGCGGGGACCGCAGCCCCGGGGTGCCGGGGGGAGATGACCCGACCCCGGAGCCCGCAGGACCAGGGTGCCCCAACCACCCCCCCCCCCCCCCCTCCACCCGTCCCTGTGCCCGTGAAGGGTGCGGGCCGATGGGCGCGCCCGATGCACAGCGAGAACGCACCTCGGAAACTCGGTGCAGGGTCCCAGGAGCGGCCGCGGGGCTCCGGTGCGAGCCCTGGGCTGAGGGCGCAGCCCCTCGGTCCCGTGTAAAGGTCCTGCCTGGTTCTGTGGTCCCTATAAAGACATCAAGGAAACGCTCCTGCCTGGTGAGTGCCGCCGGGAGGTCCTGCCGATAGCAGCCCCTCGCCCGGGGGCTTCCCGTGATCCCAACACAAAGGGGAGCTCTGTGGCTGAAAGCTGAAGGCGGGGGATGTGGTTTTGTGGGAGGAAGGGGGTAACGATGGGCAAAGCAAACGGACTGGATAGTGGGAGCTGGGAGAGGGCTGGGGTGGGGAGAGAGGGAAGATGTCCTGTTACACACCTCAAAGAGCGGAGACTTGGGTGCGAGGGGGATGCTGCAGCACTGAAGCATCCGTTGGCATCATACAAGTCCATGAAGTGACTACAGAGACAGAGGAAGCTCCACTTGGTTGAGGGCCATAGAACCTTAGGGAAGAGTGTGCAGGAGGGTGGCTGGGCCAGCAGAGCTCAGCATGATCCCCACTGGGGGTTTGGAAGCTGCACTTCAGCCGGGCACAGCAAATACCCCCACCAGGGCCTTGGATTGGAGCCGTGGCTGCAAAAAGCACCCAGGGCCTGGCAGGGGATGGACTGGGGTGCCTTGTCCCGGCAGCACTGCATGGCACCTCTGCCAGGGCTTCACAGCCTCTTCCTCTGCTCCAGTGCCTTTTCCAGCTGCTCCAGTGGAAGGGGTCCCTGCCCTGGCAGGGGTTGGGGCCGGAGGAGCTTTAAGCTCCCCCCCAACCCAACCCAGGCTGGGTTCTGTGGCAGTCCCTAACCGGGGCTGTCACACGGGCGGGTTTGCTGATTTTGTCCCTTGCTGCTGTCCCATGGACTTTCCCCCGTGGTGTCCCTCTGGGATCAAAGCCATCCAGGGCCCTCTCCTGGGGTAGGAAGGTGGCCCCAGCAATCCCCATCCCAGTAAGGCTCCCACCGGCGCTGTGCTGGGGAGCAGTGGGGAGCTCCCTCACCCGCACGTCCCTCACCAGCTCTGCTGCTCTCCTGCAGGAGGTCGGTCCCACCATGGTGGGCGATGAGCATTCGGATCCCGACCTGATGAGCTTCCTGGGGGCCACCAAGAGGAACATGCTGGGGAACCACTTGTAAGTCCCCGTCTGCCATGGTCCACACTCCCTGCTCCTTGTTATCCCTGAGAACATCCCCCCGGGGCACACTGCATCCCAAACTGATTTGATGCTGGTGGGGCCCAGACGTGTCCCTGCCCCTGCCCATTAACACTCGCCCAAGGAAACCCTGGTATTTCATTTACTTCTCTCTTTTCTCCTGCTCCGACCCCGTTCCAGGGCCTCCCTCCCCCTCACACCCTGGGATGCAGTCAAGCAGCTGCAGGGAGCATCTGGATCTTCCTGGGTGACTTCATCTGATCCCTGAAACACAGACATCCGCGGGCTCATTCCCAGCCCCAGGCACTCAGAAGCCAGCAGTGCCCACCCCAGCCTTGCTCTGGCCGTGGCCTTATCGGTGCCAGCCACCAGCCACCCTGACCTGCATCCCATCCTACCCCAACCCATCCCGCTCCCCAGGGCTGTTTCAGGTTTCTCCCCATTACAAAGCATCTGAGCCTGCCCCTCGATGGCTCCTGACGCTTCTCCTCAGGCTGCCAAGCCCCAGGGTTGGAGCCAGTCCCCATCAGATCCCCTCAGCACCGACCCTTTGGTTTATGTAGTCCCAGTGGAGCTGGTGCAGGGCCTGGAGCCCAAGTGTGATGGGGAAGGGCTGAGGGACCTGGGGGGTTCACTGTGGAGAAGGCTCAGGGGGGACCTGATGGCTGCCTCCAACTGCCTGACAGGAGGATGGAGCCAGGAGGGGCTGGACTCTGCTCCCAAGGAACAAGGCTCTCGCTCTCAGTGTTCCTGGAGCTGGGAAAACCCACCCAGGCGAGGAGGGATCCTCGGGTCCTGCAACACTGAAAGCCTGAGCAGGGCAGGGGCTTCAGAGGAACAGCAGATAATAAATAACAGCCAAAGGCAAAGTTCCCCTCCAAAGGCAGCCCCGGGCTCATCTGCTCCCCATGGAAGGGCTCGGGATGGGTTCCTGGCCAGAGCCATCCCCACGCTCCTATTCCCAACCCTGTGTGTGGCCGGAGATTGGGAGCGGCGGCGGCTTCGTGCTGCTGCCTGCCCAGGGCTGGGAGGTTGCCAATGGGAGAAGGGAGACCTGGGGGAGGAAAAGAGGCTCCAAGGGGGAAGAAGTGGGGCTGGCTCCTGGGAGAGGGCAAGAATCCCTGGGGCTGGGATGGAAAAGAAAGGCCAAGACACATAACCTCGTAGCAGCCTTCCAGTATCTGAAGGGGGCCTATAGGGATGCTGGGGAGGGACTCTTCATTAGGGACTGCAGTGACAGGACAAGGGGTAATGGGTTCAAACTGAAACAGGGGAAGTTTAGAGTGGATCTAAGGAGGAAATTCTTTCCTGTGAGGGTGCTGAGGCACTGGAATGGGTTGCCCAGGGAGGTTGTGAATGCTCCATCCCTGGCAGTGTTCAAGGCCAGGTTGGACAGAGCCTTGGGTGCCATGGTTTAGTGTGAGGTGTCCCTGCCCATGGCAGGGGGGTTGGAACTGGATGATCTTAAGCTCCTTTCCAACCCGAACTGTTCTATGGTTCTATGATTCTATGATTCCCTCCCTCCCGGTGGCCTGGAGCATCCCGAGCTCCCTCCCGCCCCGCTGCCTGCCCGCACAGGTTGTGCTGTTCAGGGCACCTGCAGCACCCCCACTGCGCGTCTGCCATCGAGTGCTTGGGCAATGGAGGGGTGGAGGAAGCAACGCGCCTGGAATGCGGCTGCTGCCACCCCGAGAGGCACCGGACGTGCCCCGGCCGCCTCCCTGCTGCGGGTCCCACCTCCTGCTCCTGGGTCTCATCCCAGCGGGTTCCCCATCCCCTGCCTGCGGGGCTGCGCTCACTGCGAACCCGGCTACGGGACACTGCGGAGCTCGCCCTGCTGCAGCATCCTGAGCCCCAGAGCTTCCAACCTCACCTTGGAGGGAGCCGGAAGGAAAAGCCCGGAGCAGCGCGGCCCCGCTGGGGCCCTGCAGTGCGGGGATGAAGCTCATAATTGCCTCTAACAAGGGAGAGCTTCCCTCTAATGGGCGAGATCCGGTTGTGCAGCTCTGCCCCAGCAAGTGGCACTCGGTCACCCTGAGGGCATCCGGGCTCTGCCCCAGCCTGCCCAGGGCCAGGGATCAAGTACCTGAGCCCCGGCTGCTGCAGAGAAGGGGATGGATCCAGGCACCATCCCCAGCATCTCATAGAACCCCAGGATCCCAGCCTGGTTTGGGTGGAAGGGACCTTAAAGCTCCTCCAGCTCCAACCCCTGCCAGGGCAGGGACCCCTTCCACTGGAGCAGCTTGCTCCAAGCCCCTGTGTCCAACCTGGCCTTGAGCACTGCCAGGGATGGGGCAGCCACAGCTTCTCTGGGCACCCTGTGCCAGCGCCTCAGCACCCTCACAGGGAAGAGCTTCTGCCTAAGAGCTCAGCTCAGTCTCCCCTCGGGCAGGTTCAAGCCATTCCCCTTGGCCTGTCCCTACAGGCCCTTGTCCCAAGCCCCTCTCCAGGTTTCCTACAGCCCCTTTAGGCACTGGAGCTGCTCTGAGGTCTCCCCAGAGCATTCTCCAGGCTGACCCACCCCAACATGTATTCGTCTTTCATACACACACAGAGTCAACCATCCTAACTTAGACTGAATTTCCCACTCACAGCCTGCTGTGATTAGAAACGTTATTGGTGCTGTTTGATCTTAGATGAAAGGCAGCACCTCCTTATTCATTACCTGCACCTGGCAGTTGAGGTCTGAAGCACGTACTGGTGCTTTGGTGTAGCATGGAGGATGCTCCTGCCCATCAATCCCACCCTGTGCACACTCATCCAGTCTCTGATTCTGGCACATCTGGAGGGCAGGTGGGCAACATGCTCAAGGATGGATGGACGTGAACACCTTGGAGGTCTTTCCCAACCTGGCTGATTCTATGATCCTAGGGATGTGCAGGGGCTGAGTCCTCTCCAAGCTGGGGTGGCTCCTCCCTTCCCTGCTGGCGTTCCACTGGGATGAAGGGCTCTGCAGATGCTCCCAGCTGCTCCATCCCCATTCAGATGGGGACAGCACCACACACGATACTCACCACGTGCAGTCCTTGTGTCCCTCATTGCAGAGCTGTGCTTAAAGCCCTGAGCAGCTCCGCTTCCTTCTGCTTTTAGCTCAGTCACCCCCTTCTGTAGCTCCTACAGGTACCAAACAACCTGACCCCGTACCTGCCTCTGCATAATGGGGATAATCTTTACCATGTGAATCCGAAGGGTATGTGGCAAGGCTGCTGGAGAAAGCACTGACTTCAAAGGCATTTGTAATAATACTTATTATCTCTCCACCACATCTGTAATTACAGCAAAGTACAGTCTGTCCTGAGAGGCTAAAAAAGAAACCTCTCACATCTTGGTGCTATTTCATGCTTTAAAAGGACTCAGCACATCATTAACGTTTTGTAATCTCAGCAGGAGCCACTTTGGGAATGCTTTTGGGTCTTTTTGTGTTGTTATTGGTAAGAAAATCGGTAGAGGGCTTTAAGGTGCCCAAACAAGCTCACCAATGATGCTGCAGCCCATCATTATCAGCTTATCTGGCACAGTGAGTCAGTGAAGAGCTGAATTATCCTGAACCTTACCCCATCTGCTCGAATCCTGCATCCAGAGATGCTTGGAGGGGCAGGAAGGCTGCCGGGTCCAGCACTGAAGGTCACACTGGCTGTTTCAGCTCTGCTGCTTCTTGCCCACCACAGCCTGGTTTGTGCCCATGCTCTGCTGTTCTGCAGTCCCAGCTGCTGGATGCTGCAGTCCCAGTGCCCTCAAACCTGCGGAGCAGCAGCCTCGGGATCAGGCAGAGGGAAAGGCAGCTCCTGCTCCAAACCCCTGGAGCCAGCACAATCCTGCAGGACCAACACCTGGACAAGGATCCCGAGTGCCAGTTCCTCCTTGCTCCGGACTGCAGGGGCTGAGCAGCTCAGCCAAGGGCTGAGGATTCCTGCTTTTCACGGGCTTGGCTGAAGGCAGCATTCCTCCCCAGCCCTCAAACTCCAGGCCCATGCTCTCAAACCCACCCAGCTCACCAACATGCTCTGACGCAGGCAGAACACTGGGGCTCCATTCCTTAGAACACCTGAGCCATTCTTTCCCACTTTGCCAGGTTTATGCTCTTTTTCCCATGAATTCCTGGCTGTGAACACTCATGAACCCTCTCTGGTGCAGTTCCAACCCAGTTAATGGAGCAGCACAAGGCTTTGGTCTCCAAAATACTTCTCAATTTAACATGACCCTTCCACTTGGGACATGCTTTCCCCTCGGGTGGCAGCCTTGGAGGAGGCTGACCTTCTCTATCAGGTTAACCACAACACCGCATCATGCAGATGATGGGCAGCTCAGTCCTACAGTTGGCCGTGGGTTTGGTATGGAGGCAGAGCCTCTTCCCCAAGGGAAGTCTCCCCTCTTCCCTCCCCTGATGTGGTTTCTCCCCTCCCCTGCTGCAGCTGGGAGTACTACGTGACCGATGCGCCGCGCGTCGTCCTCAACAAGCTGGAGAGCCGCGGCTACCGTGTGGTGAGCATGACCGGCGTGGGGCAGACCCTGGTCTGGTGCCTCCACAAGGACTAGCGGGGAAGGCTCTGGCGCTGCACCTGGACCACGTCCTGCTGGGGCTCACCTCGCACAGGACTGGCAGCAAACGGTCCCCTTCATTCCTTTCTGTCCCAGACTCCAGGCACTCGGGAGGAGCAGGGAGAGGCAAAACGAAACCCAAGGGGACCTCGCTACCCCTGCCATTAGGCAAGGCCAGGGGGAGGTGAGCCCAGCCCAGTGCAATCAGCCCACAGAAGAGCTGGCTCCATCTCTGCATTCAGCTGAATGGCAGCCTGGCAAATACCATCATCTCTTCACACTTTAATCATGTCCTCTTTAGCATGCACTGGAGGGAGCTTAATACAGACCTGTCTGCTCCTCAGGGCTGAGCTGAGGTCAGGGCACGTCTTCTCCAAGGCCACAGATGCAGCCAAACCCAGGTGGCAAACCAGCTCATCCCCAAAACACAAGCAGAAACAGCAGAACCTACACAGTGCTCCCTGAGCATCCCTTCATGGGTAGCAGGGTGGTTTCTGTCCCATGTGGGGTAGTGGTCAGGAGCACCATCAGCCTCAAGGGTTACACATCATCCCTGAAATAGCCTTAGAGCAGCACACAAAGCTCTCACGAACACTTCAGGTACAGGTCTGTCACCCTAGCAGCAGTGCTGGATGGTTTGGGACTGTATCAATCCTGCTGAAGGGGTACCACCAATAAACCATTTCTCTGAAAAGACCAATGTCTTCCTGTGGGTTGTTTTAAACAGTTGTTGCCAAAGGCTCCTGGATGCTCCTGAAGGAGCTTTCAGGAATGAAAAGGAGCTCCACTTACACACAGCCATCTCCATCCCACCTCTGGCTCAGCTGCAGTGACTGAGTTTCCGTTCATAGAATCCCAGCCTGGTTTGTGCTGGAAGGGACCTTAAAGCTCCTCCAGCTCCAACCCCTGCCACGGGCAGGGACCCCTTCCACTGGAGCAGCTTGCTCCAAGCCCCTGTGTCCAACCTGGCCTTGAGCACTGCCAGGGATGGGGCAGCCACAGCTTCTCTGGGCACCCTGTGCCAGCGCCTCAGCACCCTCACAGGGAAGAGCTTCTGCCTAAGAGCTCAGCTCAGTCTCCCCTCGGGCAGGTTCAAGCCATTCCCCTTGCCCTGTCCCTACAGGCCCTTGTCCCAAGCCCCTCTCCAGGTTTCCTGCAGCCCCTTTAGGCACTGGAGCTGCTCTAAGGCCTCCCCTTCAGGAGCCTTCTCCAGGCTGCCCCAGCCCAGCTCTCTCAGCCTGGCAACAAGCCCTATTCCTACACCAGCTTTAAAAAAAGGAGGTTTATTGACTTTAAATTAAGCAGCAGCTTTGGAAATGCAGGATGATGGGGTGGGAGAACGCATCCTCTCTCACGTTAGGTGTGAGACTCCTCCTCCTCTTCCCGCTTGAGCTGCTCAATAATCTGCTGCCTCTCTGCTGCTTGGCGCATCCTCATCATCACCAGGCTCTCGTAGTCCCGCTCTGATACCACCGATTCCTGGGGGCAGAAAACAAACCCAGACTGTTGAGGACAGCTCACATCCAGCCCCCCCTCCATGAACCACACTCACACCATGAACGTCCGGGGCAGGCGGGTGGCTCATAGCAGTGTGACCCCAGAGAAATGGGGCAAGGTGTGAAAACCGCCTGGCCTACAGGAAACAGTGCTGCACTGAGACAGGGAGTGGGGCCGACTGAGAGCCCCAGTTACCTGCTTGTAACTGCAGGTACCCCCTGCTCACAACAAGGTTAAAATCACACAATCCCAGCCTGGTTTGGGTTGAAGGGACCTTAAAGCTCCTCCAGCTCCAACCCCTCCCATGGGCAGGGACCCTTTCCACTGGAGCAGCTTGCTCCAAGCCCCTGTGTCCAACCTGGCCTTGAGCACTGCCAGGGATGGGGCAGCCACAGCTTCTCAGGGCACCCTGTGCCAGCACCTCAGCACCCTCAAAGGGAAGAGCTTCTGCCTTATCTCCAGGCTGAACTTCCCCTGTTCTAGTCTGAACCCATTACCCCTTGTCCTATCACTCCAGTCCCTGATGAAGAGTCCCTCTCCAGCACCCTTGTAGGCCTCTTTAGGCACTGGAAGCTGCTCTGAGGTTGGATGGGAAGCATGGCTTTTCCTCGCTGGGGCCGGTTATTTTGGATGACGAGCTTGTTCTGCAGGTCCAACACTGGGGCACAAAGTCCAGTGTACACTTCACCCGTTACAAAGGCTAATGCCATAAAAACACCATCATCAAACCCTTCTGTGGTTTCAGTCATTGCAGTGGCTGCAGGAGGAAAACCAGCAGGGATGTTCCCAAACCTGACCCAAGCGTGGCCGAGTTCTCAAAAGCTCTTGGAGCCTTTTCTTCTATGTGTGGTGGCAACTGTCACATCAAGCAAGTTGATTGCAGACTCTGCCTAATCAATGTAGGCAGCAGATGACAGCAGCTACTGCAGAGCAAAGTGGAGGGTTTGGCTTTCTGCTTTCAGAAGCTGCTGAACATCAGTAGGTGGCCTGACTATTCTGGATGTATTCAAAGCTCTGCAATGCTTGGAAACATGCAGCTCATTTGCCTGACAGCTCAGGTAGAAATAAAAGCATCTTCAGAGAAGGTGAATGAAGAGTAGTACATCTCATGTTCATTTTACTAGATCTACTGGTGTCTTAAGGACATTTAAACAGCAAAGAGAAGGGATGAAAAGGCAATAGAACAGCTAAGTAAGATTCTGCATGAAAATGGGGCAAGTGCAAATTTGCTGTCATGTGCCAGCAAAGTGGCTCCTCCAGCTGCAGTGTCTGGCTGGGAAGAGAAAACAGAAGCCCACAATAGATGAGAAGCTCAGACTGGGAAATGAAGAGACTAATATGCCATAATTGGTATCTTAGGAGCTGCATGAATGAAATAACCCTTCAGGACTGCTCAGCACAGGTCTTCAGAGTGTCTGAGCAAGCAGCAGATTCTATCAGCCCTCAGTGGCAGAACTGGGCTGCTTCAAAGTTCCTGGCCACTAACCACAAACACTGTCGCTTGCTGGGCTCAGTGAGGCTCATGCAGATGAATCACCATCCAAACCTGAATCACCACCCCACACTCCGGATTTACATTTAAAACAGACAAGAGATGATTTCCAGGCTCCTCTGGGAGCTCTGCTCAGACAAGAAGGCAGCAGAAGTGGCAGGAGGGACAGCACCAAGAGAAGGAAGAGTCTGATGCAAGATGGGCTCCAAGTCCATGGTGACAGCTCTCCAGCAGCCTGGGTGCTGTGGAGGGAGCTCATGTTCTCCTGGGGAGCGTGTGGGCTGATGCTTTGCCACTCCACACACCTACTTCCTGCAATCCTGGCAATTACCAATAGTGTAAAACCCGGTTTCTGACGTGGCTGACTCAGCAAGGGCTTGGCTCAAAACAAATCCACACGCACAAGGAACTGCAGCCTGGGAGCAGTGACAGGAGGCACATGAAGAGAAAGAGGCACTGGGGATTTTCGGCATTCCGGGTCCAACCTGGCTGAACTGTTCCTGGACTTGCTTCTTCCAACATCCCAGTGCTGGTGAACGTGGCAGCCTCAGCTCTCCGAGTGCTTCAGCAGTCTCTCCTCTCCGCCTGTTGGACTGAGGCGCTGCTTCACCACAGTGTAAGTCTGTTTTACATTCGATTTTCCTGGTGTTTCCCTTTTACACCTGTGTTTTGTCACGGTTCAGATTCCTCTTGGACTGTTTCTTTAGTTTCCTTCAGCATGACTGAGTCACTGTCTCCCTTCCCAACCACCCACTGAGATTCTTATACTGTGCCCTGCATGGAGAAGGTGCCTGGTTACCATGGTACCCCAGTGCCCTTCTGTTCTAGATGCTAGATTAAATCTGTTCTCATGGTGACTGTGTGCCTTTGCTATTCTTCACCACTTGTTCCTGCAGCTCAGATTTAATAAGCTCAGACATCACCATTCCTTCTCCACTGAAGAAGGAGACTCCTTCTCCACTGAAGGAGACTCCTCCATAGCCAAGGCAGGCCAATTGCTCCTCAGCACAGGGAGATAGTGGGAAGTTTGCATTTCCTGCAATACCAGCCTCTCTGTTTTCCTTCCAGCTACAGGAACAGGGAAGGAAGAGGTTGTTCCTGTTGTGCCGCTTGCTGCTGATCCTGCGACTCGAGTCCAGCACCTGACTGTGAAGAATCAGCAGTTTCCTCCTGCTCCCCTCATCAGCATGGATACTTGGCGGAGAGGGTCCATTAAATCCACAACGTTCTTCAGACGGTTCTCACTCAGGAGACACAAAAAGCTGGGCAACCAAGTCATCCTCCTCAACCAGAACAGCCACACTCTGGACAGTGACGGGCAGTGCCAGAAGAGGGAATGCTTGAGAGATCTGAAGGACAAGTCTGATTACCTGTCATGTCAGAGTGAGCAAAACCTAGCCAAGGCACAAGCCCCCCCCAAGCCTCCCCGGCTGTACCTGGACAGTTCTAGCTGCCCCAACATCATCGACCACACAGATTCTCACTCTGACATCTCCTTTTCTGATGCTACTCAATACCACAAAGCCACCCAAACTCAATCCCACAAGGACCAGGCTACAGACTATGGGACCTCAGAGTCAGGTTCCCAGAACAGCACGACTCTTTCTGACCTGTCTGACCCCTTCCTGTCCTTCAAAGTGGATTTGGGGCTATCGCTTCTCGAGGATGTTCTGCAGACCCTCAGGAAACAGAACCCAAGAGATTACGCCATTTGAAGGTATTTATCATTTAACATACCCCATTTCTTTACTGCTGCTGCCAGTTTCTCCAGTCCTAGCAGGAGGAAGCATGCAGCATTCCTGTTGTGTGGCCTGTTTTGTTGTTCTCACCTTACCCATCACAGACTGTCCCTGTTCCTGTCCTTGCCACAGAGTTCTTCAGAGCAGAGCTCGCAGGCTCCCTGCTCAGATGACAGCACTGTCTGCTGGTACCTTGTGGGCAAGGTCCCATTCTCCACACTGGGAACTCCCCGCTCCTGACTGTGCATCTCCTCCTTGTGGAAGAATGGCATTGTTTGGCAAAAGACTCGTTTTGGGGATACGGCTGTGACACTGCAGAGCACGGACAGAAAGGGATATGGCACCATCATCTGTGGATAAGCAGCCAGCTTGCAAGGAGACAGTAGCATTGCATCTCGAAGCTGTAGCTACGGCAAGGGTCAGAGACACAAACTGGTCTTTCTTCTCTTACCACATTTGGATGTGAATGAAATCAAAGCTGTTCTTCCTTTTTTAATTCCTTGTGGGTTTCTTTCCCCCTAACTCAAGTGCAGTCGGCACTCCCAGCCTGGAAACAGGTAAGCATCCACACAGGCTCGTAATACAGCAACAGCAGTTTATTTATCCTACTAGCAGGAGAACTTTCTCTAGCTACTGCTGCTTGAGGCATGCACTGAACTATGAGCTGTACAGATATGGAAGAATAAATGTATCTGTGACTGGAAGCGTCCTGTTGCCTCATTTCATTGGTAGCAAGCCAGAAAGAGCCCAGGCATCGAGAGCTCAGGCCCCTTATCTGTAGCCACCAAGATGTACCCTCTGTGGCACTCGAGGCTCTTCTGAGGGTGGGGAAGCAGCATGGCTCTGCTCTCCTGGGCTCGGACTTTATCTTCCCAGGGGACAGGATGGGAAGGGCTCTGCCAAGCTAAAAGCATTTAAGGCAGCGCTGGGGCAAACTGTTAAAATGGAATCACTGGGTCACCAATTCTGACCTTTTTCATAGCTAGATTAGATACCAGGGCTCTTAAAACCTCCAGGCCCCCAGATAACCACAAGCTTTGGAAGCCAGCTACAGCAAAGTGCCCAGAGGCATAGCAGAGAATGCACAGATGGCTCTTACACACTAGATTTACATCACGCTGTAAAGTCAGATAGCATGAAACCAACTCTCTGAAACCTCAAAGGAGCTAGGAGAGATGCAAGAGTGCCAGACAGAGGCCTTCCTCAGCACTTCAATCCCACTGAATGGGAAGTGTTTCACGCTGTGTGGTGGCAAAACATGCTCTTCACAGCACTGTAGAGCTGCTGCGTGCCTTGAACTTGCTGCAGCAATCAACCAGTCATTGCTCTCAATAGCCTGCAGTAACAGTGGCCAATCCACAGTGTTTGTAATTCAAGCATAACTCACCTCTTTGGCTCCAGCAGCTCTCCAGGAACTGCTGGACAATGTGAACCCACTGCTGCAAAAGAAAACAAGCCAGCCAAGACCGTGGAGGCCAGTATCTTGTCTCTTACTGGCTTCCCACAGCAGGGCTTCTCAACAGCCAGCCTGGCTTTGACCTGGAAACTGCTTCCAGAGGTCCCCTGGTCCCAGTTAGTGTGTGGCTGCCCTGTAGCTGAAGGCTTTGGTGCTCAGCTCCTGGCTGACTACCCCAGGCAGGGAGCAGACACAGCTCAGAAATGGATGAGTAGTGAGTGTGTTGCCATGAGAACTGTAGGTCTCCGGCTGGTTTCTGAAGCAGAGCAGGGAGGGAGCTGCACAAAGTGGGAATAAACATGGGGGTGGATTCAGACAAAAATAGGAGCAACCCAGAGGGAGCAGAGGATAGGAAGCGAGGGCAGCTCAAATCAGAATGAGATTAGTGCAGCTTCCACACAAGAGTGTGGCCCCGGTGGCTGGGAAGCCAAACTGTGTACGAGAGGATGAGGCAGGGAGTACGTTGAGGCAGTGGCAAGAGGTATGAGAGAGCTCATTTTGCATGATCTAGAAGTGAAGAGCTGAGGACAGAGAATCACTCAACTGGAAGTCCTGGGGTAATGGCTGCACTTGATTTTAAAGGTCTTTTCCAACCTAGTTGATTCTATGATTCTGTGGAAGCACTACAGCCAAGACAAGCTCTCACCACATTACAGACTTCAGAAGCATCCCAGTGGAAACAGCAGCAGGATCTGGGGAGGGTCTGGAGTAGGAACCAGAGCAGCTTGGAGATCTTAGTGTGGACAGCAAGACTGCAATGTAATCAGAGGATCTGCAGCTGCTTAGAGAAAGCAGCAGCGGAGACAGGCAAGTATCAGCAGTGCAATTCCTGGGGAAGGATGCAAGTCACTGGCCACAGCTCCTCACCATTTTGAGAGCTGTATGGGATTGTCAAGGCTGTGTTGGGCAGAACTGAGTCACCAGTTCCACGCACCATGGACACCTTTTGCTGCTGTAGCCTGCTCCTTCTTGTGCTCCACCAAGCTAATCCTCCACAGCAGCAGACGCTGCACTTCCACACTAACAAGCTTTGGTCATGGAAAGAAGCCAAGATCAACCCAGTTAAAACCAGTGCCTTTGAACCTGTGAAGGCAAGAATCCACCACCAAGTTCCACTTGTAGCAGCAACTCTCTTAGGTATGAACAAGCCAGTTCTCATTCTGAACAATCTAATAAGATGCTAAAATATTTAGGTAGTGAACACACACAAAGCTGATTGAGACACAGGGTAAGGGCACCCGTACAGCATGAGGCAAGAGTCCTCTGTGCAATTAGATCATTCTGATCTTTACACCACAGGGAAGAATGCAGTTAAGTATCACATGGAGTTTGAACTGGAACTCAATCAGCAAAGGATCTCAGGTCCCTTCACAGCCAAAGAACTGCTAACTAGATCAGAAGACGCAGAGAGCACAAGATCAATTCTGTGCTACAGAGCAAAGTGTGACATAACCTGCTTCAAAAGAAGCAGACACACCTCCCACTCCAGAAAGCCACCAAGAGCAAGGGGTAACAGAGTCAACAAGCTGCTGCAGCACCTTCTCAGCCTGGTTTCTATCTTTTAACCACTACATGTTATTGCCTTCCGTGTGTTTTGTGATTGGAACACATTCGCTACTCAAGAGCAACAGCTTCAGAGGGATTTCTTGTGAAATAAAGAAGCAGCAGCTGAGTTAACACACACCTTGCACTCAAAGTAGCCAGACGGGTAAAGAGGACCAAAACCAGGCAATGAGGTCTCTACATGGGTATATAACTGCTTTCTCTTCCATCTTGCAGACCCTGAGAATAGATGTTTCCTTTCAGCACTGAAATTTCATCCTCTTGGGAATGCAGTGAGTAACCAAGCCTCCCTAAAGAAGCCTTCTAGTTGACCCATCTCAACCACTATCAGCCAAAGAATTCCCACAAATGACATGAGTAAAAATCCCACAAGAACAGCATTAGAGGCTTTGGCTGAGCAAGGAACATCCTTGGTCATCACTCTGAAGAGAGACTGTGTGAAGATCGAGGCATCCAAATACTCATGCTCTCAGTGTGCTGCTACTCAAGCAAGAGGTCCTCTAAAACACCACTGCTTCAGCACAAAAGGGTCAGAGGCACCAGAGAAGGGGGTTTTGCATTAAGAGTTTCTTATCAGCTCTGCTGGGAATCAACATCTCTCTACCAATGCAAAGCACACTGTGAAATGCAGGTTGCTATAGAAACAGGTTTAGGTAACAGCAGCCTGTGTTGTGTCTCCTTACCTGGGAAGTCCTGGGGTCACCACTGCTGTCAGGGAGGATGGTGCTGGGACTGCTCTGGGGCTGGCCTTCCAGCCAGGAAAGCTTGAGAGGATTATTTATCAGGCCAGCTTCATTCTTCACAGCCATCTCCTGACAGTGAAAACAGCCACTGAGGATATCCACCTGAATTTCAGACCCCACTCCCTCCCTGGTCACCAACAACCATAACATTCCATCTCAGCCTGGCATCAAGGGCAAGCAGGGCACAAACAACACTGATTTCCCAACTGCCCTACACGAGGGACACCCTTTAGGGTCTGTATCTGCATTAAATATAGAACATATCACTGCTGGTACTTTTGATAAGCAGGTCACAGGGTCAGAGACAACCCTGTGGGGTTGCTTTAATTATAGGATATATGAGTGAAAGAAAGGTGACAAGGGATAGAGACTCTTGTACAGTGAAGTTTAAGTCAATGGAAGTACTACAATTAAGGGTAACTGATTATTTCTGTTTCCACAGCCACATGAATTATTATAACTCACAGTGAGTCAAGACATTTTGCTCTCTTTGAAACAGATGCCTGATATAGCCTCTAAAACTCCTTAAGCCCGTTCCCACAATGGGTAGTTCACCTTCAGTGAGAGCTGGTTAAACAGCTCAGTGCCTGCTTTTTGAAGCAGTGTTGTCTCTTCCCTCAGCCTTTTCCACACACAACCTGCTTGTTTATGTGCACAACCCGCTCTGGGTTTGTGCCTCCAGCTTTGCCCCTCCCTTCAGGCATCTGTACCTTTAGACTCTCATTACTCTTCCTCGGTGCCTTAATGACAAGGCAGCGTCTGGAGGCTCTCAGCTTGCCAAGCCTTCCCTCCTGCAGCACCCCTTCTTGCCCACTGTCAGCCACACACATCCAGGGGCTCTGCCAGACTTACAGCAGCCTTAACCGTAGCAAATTCCACAACTGCACTCCCAGTCTTCCTGCTGGAGATCACCAAGTTGAGCACATCACCATACTGCTAAGACAAAGAAAGACAGGTTAATTACAGACCCAAGAGATGTCAGGTTCATTTCTGAAATGGAAGCAAAGAGAAAACATGTGTTTTCTCAGACATGAGGCTTGAGCTGTCACCATTTCTGTCTTGCATGATGCTCCCAAAGCTGTCATAATTTCTGTCCCTCCAGGAAATAGTTGTGTGGAGGAATGGAGCTCCACACTTCGCTTCCAGCAAGCCCGAGTGCAAGAGGGCTGCTTTGCTCAGAGTCAGGGCTACAGGAGACACTTACATGAAGGGAAAATAAAGATCACCTGCTGGGATTCCTCACATCAAAGGCTTGTCTATGCCTGTCCCTGCACTTCCCACAGCAGCAAATGTCTAGTGCTTTTAAGTGAAGGCAAAAGTGCACCATAACCACACAGCCAGGTTGACCGCTATGCAGGGCATGAACCACACAGAGGGAAGAGTTTCAGGAGGAGTCCCTGCTGGGAGTGAGACATTGGTGCTCCCTGGGGAACAGATCACAGCTGATGGGTCATGCTGATGGCTTCTGAAAATTGTCTGAGAAAGCTGGACAGAAAACTGACCCACTCCAGTCCGCATGTAACTTCCTAGAATCCACCATCCTTTCTTATACCTTTTGCAGGATCTGGAGCAGAACATCTTTTGAGTATCCCCCTCTCGTCTCATCTTCCTTTCTGCATTTCCATTTGAGCTGGGAAACAAAGATGACAACTTAGTTTTGTCCATGTGAACAGCTCCTGCCACCTGCATGTTAACCTAATCTGCTATTTACAGTTACACCCCCAGAACAGTGACCTCAACATCAGAATATCCACAGGGAACAAACTATTTGGGAAACAGGGAGAAGCACTGCTCACTGGAATAAAAATACTGTACTTGAAAGCATACTAATGGCTCTATCAGGGTAATAAGCAGATGTTTCCCTGTGCTGAAAGCAGAGACAACTCAATTTCAGGCTCAAAAATCTAAACCAGACAGTAGAGAAGAGGGGGAGGGAGGGAGGATGTTTTGAAGGCAATAACAGGAGCTGTTCATATGCATGATGCACACTAGGTGGAGGAACTTCACCTCCACTGTACAGAGGGACACAGCAGTTCAGCAGAGTTGAAGTGTCCCTTCTGTTTTCTGAAGCTGTGTTATCTATCAGTTTTCACCAAACCCCAGCCTTATAAGGATGTCTTACTTTGAGTTTAGGGGTTATTTTGCCTTCAGCTTCTTTTCTTTCTTGCTTGCCTAAAAAGAGGGGAAAGGAAAAAACACACAGAAAGGACATGAATGGCTCTTGGTTAAAGATCAGTTAGCACAGAATTCACCCTGAGAACACATATATGGCAATAACAATCACCCCTGGGCATACACTGGACCATTTAATCCCCAAAAGTCTCATGCAACACTATCATCAGGAAGCATAGCACAGACTGAATCCTGGAAGTCAGCATTTTTTCCTTCTATGATGCCCAGACTTGCCACAAGCAAGGCTGGAACAAGCTAAGTAAAAATACAGGCAGGAGACCTGTTTGATTCTGGAACATTTTCCCAGTAAGAGGGCTGTGGTGGTGGGAGGAAGTGTGGAAAAATAAAGGGTAGACAAAAAAGGCAGGATGGCATAACCTGAGATAGCATAATCTGGCCCTGCAAAGAAATACCTTACAGTGGTGTGCTCTCATTGCAAGGATCTCAAAGTGGTTTACAGTCAGCAAATGCTTAACACCCTCCCCAGTTCCTGAGATGTGAAATCAAGTTAAGAAAGTCTGAATGAGGAAATGCTGAGGGACCTGGGGGGTTCAGTGTGAAGTGAAGGCTCAGGGGGGACCTGATGGCTGCCTCCAACTGCCTGACAGGAGGATGGAGCCAGGAGGGGCTGGGCTCTGCTCCCAAGGAACAAGGGATGGGACAAGAGGAACCGGCCTCAAGCTGCACCAGGGCAGGGTTAGATGGAGCTGAGGAACAATTCCTGCCCCAGAGGGTGCTCAGGCATTGGAACAGGCTGCCCAGGGCAGGGCTGCAGGCACCGGCCCTGCAAGTGCTCACACCCCGTGGAGACGAGGCCTCGGTGCCATGGGTTAGGGGTGGCCTCGGCAGTGCTGGGGTAAGGACTGGACTGGGTGAGCTTGAAGCTCTTTTCTAACCTGATTGCTTCTGTGATTCTATGAATGATTGCATACAGTCAGTGGTGTCTGACTGTGCCCTGGTGACTCCCAAAAGAACTCCTACATCTGGACCCCTGGGGTTATTTTTTGACTCATTACATCAATATTTTTCCTGAGAGAAAGGAACAGATCCTATGCTGCTTCCTCTGCTGGAATGAAAGCAGTAGGAAGCAGGAGAAAATAAATCCTCCCATTGCACTGAAATCCTGAGCAGCACTGTAATTAGTTTAGAAAAGAGAACTTTCTGAAACCCAGAACTGTATTTTAAGCCTACACAGACACAGGATACTAGAAAAGGCAATTCACTGTAGAACGGTGGGGATGGGCGTGAGGTTTAGGTATGCCAAAGGATGAGGTTCTAGGAGTCTGGAAAACTCTCACCCCCTCCTGTATGAGGAAAACTAACTGCCCTGTCCAAGGCTGGGATGGAGACTGCATACTCAAGGAACAGGAGCGAATCAACTTCCAGAAAGTAAAGCCTCAGCAAGCATAGACTGAACCACACTTTGTTCTCCACACTGAGTCTCTTTTTGGTGATGAGTACTGGGACCTTGCAAGGGAATACCAGAGCAGTAAACCAACAACAACTATTAGTTTTAGCAAACTTCCTGAGTCTGCAACACTGACTGCTTCCACTGAGAGATGAGCAGGACTTCAGGCTCACTCCAGCATAACTGTGGGGCTCCACAGACCACCTGGATTCAATACTCCAGAGTACTTACTGGAAAGAAGCAGCAGCGTGTTGAAGAGCAGCATGAAACTTGTAAGGAAGCAACTTCCCAGAGATAGCAGTTTGACTTAGCCATGAAGAAGGTGCAAATCCTATCCAGAAGGTGACCAAGTGATAAGGCTGCACCAGTGCCTAAGCTCTGTCTGCAGAAGAGCTGGATTCCCACACACACATACTTTGGCTGAGGGCTCCCATCTCCTCTGCTCTCACCTTGGAAGTGCTGCTCTCTCTCACGCCAGATCTGCTCCTGAATGAGCCTCTGCTGCTCCTTGAGCTGCCGGGAGCCTTCTTCACGCAGGCGGATTATCTACAGCAGAGGGGAGACAGCACAGGCACGAGGGCACAGTTCCATGGCTGGTTCTTGCCAGCTAAAGGCTGCCAAAGGGAGCTTTTATCTTACACCCACCTCCTGTGGCAACCCTCCTGCTAGTTCACCTGCTAGAGCTCCAGCACTCATAATCGGACCACTCATGTTCCTAGCGCCCATCGGCCAGCATATAACCCATTAGCTGTTCTTATTGTCTGCTATGGCAAAAGAGGGTGGACAAAAAGATAACATCCCAAGTCTGGCACATGCCAGACTGCTATAAGATCTCTTCTCCATGCCCCTTTTGGAGAGTCCATTAATCCAAATGGCTGGAGGTCTGCTACACAGATTTGGTGCATCACATCCCATGGATTTCATTATGAAACCAAAGACTTTCAGCTATTCTTTGTAAAAGAAGCAGGGAAAACTCTTCAGAATTTATCATTACTTCTTGTTCTAATGATCTCGTTGTCCTGATTTCCTCCTCTTCAGTCTCACAGGCCTGAGCTTCTCGTTCTCTGGCTTCAAGATCTGCAGAGAAAGCAACCAAATTAGAACAATCCAAAGGGAATTTTCATTGACCAGAGGTGGATGCAAAGAAATAAACTTGGCTACACCTACACCAGTTTCAGGGTAGAGCCCTGACGGCTCTGCTACCTCTCCTCTGCCAGTGTATCACAGTATTACAGTCCTCCAACCGCCTGATCCCAGAGCAGAACCATCCCACCTATGGCTGGGGGAGGAGATTTCAGAGGGCTACAGCATTGTACTGGGCACAGGGAGGCCACAGCCATGGCAGACGAGCAGCAGATGAACCCGTGGCCAATTCCAGCAGCAGCAGAAATGCAGACACCAGCTAAGGAAGGCTTCAAGCCAAGAGCAAATGAAGGTTTGATGTCATTACCGAGCTTCACTTTCTTCCTCTTCTCATCAAGTGCCTGTGTCCTCTCTGCAGCCTGTTTCTTGGCCTTTCGCACCTTGTCATATGCCGCCTGTCAAAGAACAACACAACGGTATGAAACTGTGTAAAGGGGGAGGAAGAAACAGAAAGCAGTGAATAAAGGTCACATCAGACATTGAAACACTATAAGCAGAGGGAAAGATCTGCTGCTTCCTGCTGACACTGCTCCTGAAAGTGCTGGAAGCTCACACAAATACCCTGGGGACATCAGAAGAGGCCCACGGGTCTCCAAATGGAGCCCGAAGGGGTGAGGGAGTCTGTAAGTAACTGCAAAGCATACTGGAGAGAAGGTCTGCCCCTTCTTCAGAGATGGCAACAATACTTTGGGGTCCCGAACATGCGCAAAGCAGCTTTAGGGGCGCTCGTAACAGATCGGGGTTGGTTTAGAGCAAAGGTTTACAGTTAAAAAGGTCTGTTTTCCATGAAAGATTCATACAAGATGGGCATCAGACTCACATGCATGTGTGAGATCAAAGAGCACCAGAAGTCTTGAGCAGCAGTAGCACACCAACATTCATTGAGCACTACAGAGACCTCAGAGCTGGGGGAATCCAGCTATTTCACTGGCACCTGCTTAAACCAGTTAGCAATCTCTTCATCAGCCTACGCAGAACCTGTCTGTACTACCCAAAGCACAGACTGGCACAGTGCTCACATCTTACTTGTAGAGTAGCCGTAGAGGAAAGCACTGCTCTTGCTTTATAGACTACAGAAGCTGGTGTTTTCCCTTCCTGCATGGGAGGGGTTTGCTAAATACCTTCTCCTTTTCAAAATGTAGAAGCCAAAGAGCTCCTGGATGCCAAAAGCTAAATTGCCCCTTGGCAGGGAGATCACAAACCTTGCCAGTGTTTGAACAGAGGAGAGTTACCTCATGTCTTTAAATCTTATAACCTGAAGTTTCAGCATTCCTTCTCTCCTCAGTTTATCTGGATATAGTCACCTGCTCGGTTTTATCTGGTTTTATTCCTCCGCATCACACATTCAGATTACTTTCAGGCCTCAAGCAGTGGGCACTCAACCACTTCCTCACAGCAAGAGAGCCCAAGCTACATCTGGCAGCAAAGCTCTTGCAGCAGAAGGACAGAGACTGTGATTCTGATTCAGCTTTGCTGTTTACAAGTCCCCTTTGTGCCCTCTGGAAAGGCTTTGAGCCTTGGCAATCACAGCGAGATAGTATTTATTTGTCAGACCTTGTCTTCAAGGGAACTGCAGATGCACTGTTGCCATGGGAATGCCATGTGGCCCTGCATCATGTAGTGGTCATCAGATTTTAAATGGGATATGCTCCAGTCTAACACATTATTAAAGACAGTATCTCACCCCTGAGTGAAGGGACAGAGCTACTGCCCGCACATCAAGCCACAAAAAGAACATTTGCCTAAGTTCTTATCTGACATCTACAATATGATCTCATGGAGAACTACAGGGAGGAACAGATGAGACTTGCATTCATGAGGGCACACTGGAGGTGAGCAGGACAGAGAGGCAGAGTTCCCAGTACCTCTCCAGCATACCTGCAGCACCACACAAGCCCAGCACCACTGGGGGATGGGTGTCATAGAACCAACCAGGTTGGAAAAGAGCTTCAAGCTCATCCAGTCCAACCCCTACCCCAGCACTGCCAAGGCCACCCCTAACCCATGGCACCGAGGCCTCGTCTCCACGGGGTGTGAGCACTTGTAGGGCCGGTGCCTGCAGCCCTGCCCTGGGCAGCCTGTTCCAATGCCTGAGCACCCTCTGGGGCAGGAATTGTTCCTCAGCTCCATCTAACCCTGCCCTGGTGCAGCTTGAGGCCGGTTCCTCTTGTCCCATCCCTTGTTCCTTGGAAGCAGAGCCCAGCCCCTCCTGGCTCCATCCTCCTGTCAGGCAGTTGGAGGCAGCCATCAGGTCCCCCCTGAGCTTTCTCTTCTCCACCTGAACCCTCCAGGTCCCTCAGCCCTTCCCCATCACACTTGGGCTCCAGGCCCTGCACCAGCTCCATTGCCCTGCTCTGGCCCTGCTCCAGCACCTCAAGGTCTCTCTTGTAGTGAGGGGCCCAAAACTGAACGCAGGACTCAAGTTGCAGCCCCACCAGTGCCCAGCACAGGGGAGGATCCTTACCCTCGCTGCTGCATCTGTGAGCACCGCTAAGGCCTGAGACAGCTGCTGGAAGATTTCCGCTGGGGATTAGAAGAAAAAAGGGTGAGATGCAGAGAACCATGCTAGCGGCCTGGGGGTGAGCCAGGAATGACATTCCCTTCTGGAAGAGACCTGCAGAACAGCAGAAAGAATAACCTTTCCAAACCATGTGTAATGATATATACAGGATCACCTCAATAGACAACACTGGTTGTATAAATCAGTGTGAATTAAGAAACCAAAACTGGGACTATTTCATTGGAGCAGAAACCTAGAAAACACGAATTCCACAGAACCCATCTACAGCAGCTTATCACTCAACCTGCAGCCAGCCTGAAAGCCCGGGTTGTAATCAAATCCTCCCTTTCACATCAACAGCTTTGCAGCCTAGCATTCAAGCTTTGCATTTTACAGTAATGTTGACAACCCTCTTCCTGGAAGAGTTGCACGTACAAGCTGGAGGCTTCCACACACACTTCAAATCACTTCTCAACCTTCTACACACCTCAAAGCCCACAGCTTTCCTCTCACTGCTTCTAGAAGCTTGTTTCTCTCTTGTGAAATTTTAACCTGTATTCCAGCTGTAAGCTTCCAATCTACTGGACTGCAGCCCGTTAAACTGGGAAATGCAAAGTACAGAACCATGCTTATTTTGAGGTGTCCCGATGAACAGCATCCTTCATCCTTACCACGGCTGTTCACTGCCACCTGCAGCTAGGAACTGAGAGAAGCTGCACAAGCCAGATGCTGCTAACAGTTCAGGTATGCTCAGCTCTGCAGAGTCAGGGCCTTGTCTCTAACAGCTAAAAACACACACTGCCCATAGATATGACTTACCAACTATCATACGTGATTTATAAATTTGCTGTTGAGGTTTTCACTAAGAGGTATGAATTAAAGCAGTGACCAGCCAGTGAACACTGGGGCAGCATGGCCAAAGGTCTGGGCTTCAAGTACCACCTGGGAAGGTTTGGGAGGTGCAAATACAATCACAGCACTGCCTTAACGCTGATGGGCCCCAGGCAAACATGACTGCATTCAACCCCAAACCCAGAGCTCTCCGGCAGCGACAGAAGAACTCTTAGTCCTGCCTGTGTGTACTTTACATGACAGGTACCCAGGTATTCCCTTACTTAGACACACAGGCAGACCTGAAGCAAAGCAGAGCTGCTTCCAGGAGCGTGCACACGTGAAAACAGACACGAGCTGGTGTTTGTGTCTGCACAGCCCCATCTCACCTGCCCTGGGGTTGTCCGGGTCCTTATCGGGGTGGCACGTCAGGGCCTTCTGCCGGTACGCCTTCTTCACCTGCAAGAGCCAGGGGTGACAGTTACTCATTGCTCTGTGTTGAGAAAAGCAACCTGGGCATAAAAACCAACAACACTACAGAGAGAAAGAAAGACTGTTCAGAGGGTTTCCTTTGTTGGTGGTTTAGCTGCACTGAAAGCACACCTCTCCATGCAAGCAGAAGGCTGTGCTTGAACCAGCACTCATGTGCATGACTTGATGTCCTCCAGCCCTGACCGGAAATAAAGACCTTTGTAGAGTACCGATAGCCCCAAACCCCCTATGTTGGAGGGTAAAGCAGGCTACTGCGACAGCGAGAGACCTCCGAAATGCTGGGTTTTCAACCTCAGTGCAGCGACTTGGCCTTTTTAATCACACTGTACCATGAGGACATGCGCTGGAGCCCAGCACACTCCGTTGGCAGCTGTATCTTGAATGGGTCTCAGCTTCTCAAAGCCAGAAGTTTCACTTGTGCGTGCATTGTGCTGCAGCAGTGAAACCTCAGGATCACCCCAGCCACATCTGGTTCACAGAGGCAGAGGGATACCATGCTCTTTTTTCCGCTGTACCTTTGGGCCACAGCAAGCACCATTCACTGTACAATTGACTTTGGCAAGGTGAGGGATTTTTGACCAAAGACTGCTTAATGCCTTCTACGCTTCAAAGAAACACTGACAGCTTTGAGCTTAGTCACTGTTATCAACCTAAGTCCCCCTTGGCAGTGAGCAAGAAAGGTCGGGAAGAAAAGCTGCTCCCTTCCATAGCCAAAGCACATTCCTCTGCTAAAACAAGTGGAATTCTCGGTGCCCAGCACCACCCCGTGGACAAAACTCTTGTAAGGGGAATGTGCACTAAAGCCCTCCAGGCTAATCCCCGCTCCTGCATAAGCAGGACTGCAGTTAAGAGCCAGGTAACTCTCCTGTGCATCAGTCACAACTATTCCAATAACAGAAATATTCCACAGGCCAGCACAGATAAGGCTTCTCTGAACAGTGAGAAGAGAAGGCTGCGTGGAGACCTCATTGCAGCCTTCCAGTATCTGAAGGGGGGGCCTATAGGGATGCTCGGGAGGGACTCTTCATTAGGGACTGCAGTGACAGGACAAGGGGTAACGGGTTCAAACTGAAACAGGGGAAGTTTAGATTGGATCTAAGGAAGAAGTTCTTTCCTGTGAGGGTGCTGAGGCGCTGGAATGGGTGCCCAGGGAGGTTGTGAATGCTCCATCCCTGGCAGTGTTCAAGGCCAGGTTGGACAGAGCCTTGGGTGCCATGGTTTAGTGTGAGGTGTCCCTGCCCATGGCAGGGGGGTTGGAACTGGATGATCTTAAGGACCTTTCCAACCCAAACTGCTCTATGGCTCTATGAAATGACATCGGCAGCCTTGCTTCCCCTTGCTGCTCTCTTTTGGCCATGCAGCTCTGCATACAAAGGGTTTTGAGGCTGATCCAAGCACTTTCCATCAAAGATTAACACTCAAAATTACACCCATCACTCCCTAAAGGTCCTTTCCCTCCCCTCAGTGACCAGCTCAGCAGCAAAGCTGAGGTCACCCCAGGTCTTCCATCTCCTTCAGGCCTGGGCATCTCATGTGGCTTGGTCCCTTGTTTTGGGCTTCATCCCCATGGCATTTCCAGGCAGCCTCAGGTTAGGCCCAGGCTGTAGCTCCCAGCCTGGCTGCTACTGCTCTTTACTGCTGCAGAAAGATAAAAATACATACAAATGAAGCCTAAGGAAGAAAACTCCAAGACCTCCTTTCAAGCTGTTCCGTTACCAGTAGTTTTACTTCCCTTCAGGCGTCCCTTTCCCAGCTCAGTTGCCCGAGCACTCAGTTCCCAGCTCAGTTGCCCGAATCTTGCATTTCCCGTGTTTCCCTTTAATTTAATCGGTGAAGCAAGCGGAAAGGGGTAATTCCAAACCTACAAGGCCAACACCATGGATTACGGGAACCGGCAGTACCCAGAGCAGCCTCTAACTACCGGCACCGGGGTCAACACGGGAGCTTCCGTCCCGAGTGCACCCGAGCAGGCAAACACAGCCCGAGCCCAGCACTGCAGCTCTCCCCAACCGAACCCTTCATCCTCCGAAGCCAGGCCTCGCTCCACGGGACTGAGACAGGATAAACGGGAGGGTAAAGGGAGAGCAGCAAAGCCGCCGCCACTAAAACCGGCTTCCCCGCTGAGCACAGCCCCGGCTCCCAACTGGGGGGCACCGAACGGAGGCCCCGGCCCGAGACCCCCTGTGGCGGCTCCCGGCCGCTGCTCTGACCTCCTTCTCCGACGCCTTCTCGCCGACCCCGAGCAGTTCATACAGGTCCAGCTGCAGCAGGTCCTTACCGACCGCCATCGCGGCGCTCCCCGCCTGCTGCGGGGCCGGGCCCGCACCGCCGGCCGAGAAACGGAACCTCCCCTGAGCACAGCACCCGCTGCAGCGGCGGCACCGCGACTACATATACCAGGATGCACCGCGACTACATATACCAGGATGCACCGCGACTACATACACCAGGATGCACCGCGCCCCCGCTGCCGCCGCCGCGGTGCTTGCTGGGGATGTAGTTTCCTCGGGGCGGCTGCCAGCGAGAGGGAGCGGCCGAGGGACTACAGCTCCCGTCGTGCTTTGCGCCGCGGGAAGGAGGGCAGGCGGAGCGCGGTGTTGTCGGGGCTGCGGCGGTGCGAAGGGAACGGGAGCTCCGAAGCGGACCCTGGCGATGCGCTGGCCCCGGGGAGGGGCGGGTATCCCCTGGGCAGCGTGTCCTGGGGCAGGTCGCTGGTGCTGTGAGCCCCACTGCGGTCCCTTCCGAGCCATCCCGAACTAGGGTCCTCCGGGGAAAGCGCTCATCCTTGCTGACTGATGGCTTTCAGACAGCTGGTGATGGATGGGAACCTACCCGAGAGCTGATCCCCGCTCGTGACAGTGGGACACATAGCAGTATGGGTTTGACAGAGTGTATTCGGTAATATCTGTGTGCATTGTGACTATCTGTTGGAAAGAGGCAGGAAAACAGGAGGGTGCTGCTGTTCTGTGACCGTCACATCGACCATTCACACCTGGCCAGCGCTGTCAGCATGGACCGCAGTGACCACAAGGAACTGCACGGCCACACGAGTGAACACTGGCAGAGCTGCCATAAAGCCCGTTGTGTTTCTAAGGGTACAAAAGCAGGAGCCTCTTGCAGCCGAATCCAAATCTCACCTCCGGATGGGTGCACTGTGTAGGAATCTTCCCAGTTCTCTGAGACTCCTGGCATCAGCTGGGGACTCGGGTGACATCACGGGTGACATCACAGGTGACATCATAGGTGACACAGAGACTCTGGTGGCATCACAGGTGGCACAGGGACTCTGGTGACATCACAGGTGGCACAGGGACTCTGGTGACATCATGGGTGACATCACAGGTGGCACAGGGGCTCTGGTGACATCACGGGGCTCCAGGGACGCGGGGCCAGGGTGGGCAATAGGAAAGGCAGGAGGGGGAGCTGAGGCTCTGTGCTCTTGTGCTGGGGCACTGAGACCTCCGGCTTTGTGTCATAGGGGGAGCGCGAGGGAGACTCCTCTGCACAGCCCTTCCTCCCCAGAGCCCTGCACGGGGCAGAGGCTGCACCATAATGGCACCAGCAGCACTTCCTTCAGGCTGGGCAAGGAGATGAGCTCAGGACACGCTTCTGTCTGCAAAGCAGAGGAATAAACATGAGCAGAGGGTTCAGCATCACAGGAAAGGAGCCTTCTCCTTGAGACAAGAAGCGGGGCCTCGAGTCCCTTATCCCCAGGCACACCCTGACCTCGGACTCTTTGCAAGGTCTTGGTTGTTGGCCCTTGCTGAGCTGCCTGCTAAGACAAGATCAAGGGGTGATTCCTAAGACGGGCCAGTGTCCATGCAGTGGTTCCGAATGAAGCCATTGGAGATGGGTTTCTTCAGTGCTTGTCCCCAGCAAGACGCGTGCTTGGGGACATGAATGTGCCGCAGGACACAGGAAGTGAAGGAAGATGAAGGGGCTGGAGCATCTGTGCTCCGATGAGGGGCTGAGAGAGCCCCTTCCTCTCCCCCCCTCTCCAGCCCACAGTCACATCCCGCTCAGAGGTCACAGAAAGCGACTGCCGCATTCAGGCTAGAGCGAGGCTTTATTTGCACTCTGGTTGTGTAACCGCGGTCCCTGCCCTTCATCTTCTCAGCCTTGTCCCTGCCAGGGCCACTTTGAAGGCCCCTCCTGGGCGCTTTCTGCCCTGGATTCAGCTGGAGTAGCGGAACTGGCTCCATGCTGTTTGCTGCCACCACCAGTATTGGTCCTGGCTGGGGCTGTGCCACTGCCATGTCCACCTGTCCCTAGGCATCCACACTGGAACTGCCTTGAGGGCCTCCTGTGTCCCTGGGTACCCTGCGATGGGGGCGAGGGGCCGGCTGCTGGCCTGCAGCCCTGCCCCACCTGGCTTCTTCCCGGGCACGGGGTGCAACTGCAGGGGCACGGCCCTGGGCAGCGGGCGGGAGGCGAGGGGTGCCCGGTGCTGCTGGGGTGCGACCGGAGCTGTCTGGCACCACGCTTTGAGGCCGGCGCCGTGGCCACGAGTCCCATTCCAAAGGTGTTTGGGCAGGGACCGGTGCATGGCCATGGAGCCCTGCACAGCTGCCGGGGGCCGGAGCTGCTCCATCTCCAGGCGTTTCCTTGCAGTGTGTGCCTGGAGTTTGCTGTGCACCCCCTGGCTCAGCTCCGGCCTGGAGATGCGAACAGCCACCGAAGCACTGGGCTGGCTCGTGTCCGCACGGCTGGCCTCCCGCCTGCTTTGGGGAGCGGTGAGGTGGGTCTGACGGCCGACATCTCTCCTTTGCGGGCCTGAAGCTGGTGCTGGTCCTTTTGCCGCTTCCCCTGCCTTGTGGGCTGGCTTGGGAAGGGCTGGCTTGGGAAGGGCTGGCTTGGGAAGGGCTGGCTTGGGAAGGGCTGGCTTGGGAAGGGCTGGCTTGGGAAGGGCTGGCTTGGGAAGGGCTGGCTTGGGAAGGGCTGGCTTGGGAAGGGCTGGCTTGGGAAGGGCTGGCTGGGCTGAGGATGAGCCCCGAGGCCACGGGAACGGCTCCCGCTGCAGCAGCTGTCCACGCGGGTGAAGGAGGTTCTGAGCGGTGCCGGTCTCTGGGGCTGGTGCTGGGCTGCAGAAGCAGAGGGCACCACCAGGAACGTGCAGGCGCGACTTCAAGCTGTGCTGGCCGGGCAGCTCCTGCCGTCCCTCCATGGGCTGCCCCGTGGCGCTGGCCTGAGCCAGGGTCCGGGCCTCCCATCTGCTGTGCTCCCGAGGGAGCTGCAGGGCCGGAGGCATGAGCAGTGGGGGAGGGCACGGCACCAGCAGATTCAGGGACTCCTCGGTGGGGTTGGGGTCCCCCCACAGCTTCCGGACTTCCTTCTCTTGGATGGTGCCTGCGATGGCGTCTGCCTTTGCCTGCATCCAGGGCGGCATCCTGCGGCGTGGTAAGGGCCGGCTCTGCCCGGGCCGGATGAGCTTTGGCAGGACACGGCGGCCCTGCCGCTGCACTGCCTGCTCCTGGGAGAGTTGCACCAGCACGGGCAGGGCCCCCAGCTGCACTTCCAGCCTTTTCCTGGCCACGTGCATCTTCAGTGCTGAGCCGGCTCCCCGGGCACACAGGGACCCCGGGGAGGAGGCAGAGCCCAGCCGCACGGGGCTCCCTGTGTCCAGGCTCAGGCAGGCATCCGTCGGGCTCTCAGGGCTGCCAGGTCTCGTGGAGAAGCCGGAGGAGCTGCGGCTGTGGCAGGAGAGGCAGCCCCACTTCCACAGCGCCCGCAGCCCCCTCCCCGCTGCCTGCCAGGTGCCGTGGTCCTGTGCAGGCACTGAGCCCATCCCCAGCGGCGGTGACAGCGGCACTCGCTGCAGCTCCCAGGCAGCCCCGGTGCAGTGCGGGCAGCTGGGGCAGATCCCACGCTTGCCACGGGCAAAAAAGAGAGAGAGAGAGAGACAGTTGTCACCCTGTGGGAACAGAGCAGAGCACAGGGCCCTGCCAGGGAGGACCCCATCAGCACCCACCCGAGTGACCCCTGGCTCTGAGCAGCCCCTACCTTTGGCTGTCGGGTGATGATGAACAGGATGGTGCCCACAGCCAGGATCAGGATGCTGAGGCAGAGGAGGGAGTCGGGGTCTGTCATTGTGCAGGACCCCAGAGGGACGCAGAGCAGGGCGCAGCGGGGTGTGTACATCGCAGGGACGCTGCTTCCCTGCTCCCAGTTCCTGCCTGCCTGCTTCGGAGCAGTCAGGCACTGTCCTGCCCTGGGAAGAGCAAAGGTTTGACCAGGAGCGTCACATACAAGAGCAAGAGCTGCAACGGCATTAGCTTTCGCTTTAGGACAAGCCCTGACGTGGTGGGGTGTCGCACAGGGGGGTTGCTGCAAGGCCCCCCCAAAGGAGCTGCTCTACAGTTCTGTGCTTCTCCCTTTTCTCCTCCTCTCCCCCTTCCCTTTCTCCTTCCTTCCCCATCAGCCTGGCCATTAAGAGACCTGAGGAAACCTGTGCAAGCTTTCCTGCCCCTGTGCAGCCTCCCAGCCTTTACTCACGCGGAGCAGCTCTGCTCAGCCCCGTGGGCATCCTGGCCCTGTGCCACGGGTCCAAGTCTCTCCCTCTGCAGAGTGCACATCTCTCCCGGGGAGCCCAGCGCACGATGCTCGGCCAAAGGAACCTTTGCCCCCTGGAGCCTGCATCTGCTTTTGGAGCCCAGAGCCCGGTGATGTCACTGGGGGCATTGTGATGTTGCTGACATCGCCCCTTGGGAGCCCCGGGCACCAGCAGCACTTCCTTCAGGCTGGGCAAGGAGATGAGCTCAGGACACGCTTCTGTCTGCAAAGAAGAGGAATAAAAATGAGCAGAGGGTTCAGCATCACAGGAAAGGAGCCTTCTCCTTGAGACAAGAAGCGGGGCCTCGAGTCCCTTATCCCCAGGCACATCCTTGTCAGAGACTTTATGTAGTCCCGATGCGAGGGAGCACAGCACAATCAATATGATTGATAAAGTGATCTGTTTATTCATCTGAGGTCCAGGGTATATATAGTGTTAAACTGCTACATACACACATTTTTGGAAGATTAGAAGCGAGTGGGAAAATTCTGCTTTCTGTTACATTTGCTACTTTTAGCGTGCTTCTTGCAACTTCACTATCCTGCTCCTACATCCTGCTAACCTTGAGCGAATTACCAAGTCTCTTTGTTTTACAACTTACTAAGACTCTTTGTTTTACTGCACGTAGCTGACCCTTAATAAGCTAAGGATAGGCCTTGCAGCCTGGGTAACTCCAGTACAAGCCTCGGAGTTTGGCTAAGACCAAACAGCTGAGATTGCTTCTTATGTCCATCATTACAGAACTGGTCCCTTAGTCAAGGGAACATGACCTTTGTCTGCTAACCATGCTTCCACAATTCCCCCTTTTTTCTTTTTCCAACATACTTGTTAAAATTCTCATAAGGCTTTGCCGAATACATTGAATAATGCAAGGTAAACAAATCAAAATGAGCAAAAGCAAGATTCATACAGGCAAAAAGTGGCTCAAAATACTGCTTAGCCATGATCCTAGTCCCAGTGATCTTAACCAAGAGGTAAGGTCCCAAGATTCACCTTCTTTTAGTTTGTGCAACTTGTCTTTGAGTTGTTGCAGCTCCTCGTGCATAGAGTTACTATGGTCTGAGAGGTTCATACAACACGCATGGCTCTCTGGAAACAGGGGAGGCCATCCTTCACATCAAGATCTGGCATGGCATGTGTCCCCACCGCTCCACGCCTGCTGGGTGTTGCCTTCGTTGGCGTGGCGACCTGGTTCAGGAACGGCACGGCAACCAACCCCAGGCCACTCGGGCCATCAGCTCACGGACACCAATGTGGTGGATGGCAAATGGCGTTTATTGGCGAGTAACACGGTGTTATATAGCCTGGGTTTACAACGTCACGTCCGTCTGCTTACGACCTAGGCTAGGCCCTATTGGCTACTCGGAGGGGGGTCTTATCTTTCCGTACAGCGCGACATCTTCCAATCGCCAGACCCTAACTACCTGCATTCCCCCCCATGCTTAATTAAATAGGCTAATATAAAAAGTAAAAAAGTAGAAAAGGGTACACATATACATATAAAAAATGTTACAGCATGAGGCACTTCAGGTTAGTGGTTAATGGCTCCGGGTGAGTGGTTAGTGAGGGGTAATTAAGGGGACGGGTTGTAAGTTGGGGCAAGTTGGGATAAGTGGGGTTAATACTGAGTAGATACATTCTTAAAGTAGTTGGTGGCTTTCTACAAACATGATGTTAACCTGTTCTAGCCGGCTCTTCACAAATGACACAAGGCGATTCAATATATAGGGTCCGAAGAGTAATATCAGCACGATCATTCTACTTGCCCTATAGTAACAAACCCCAAAATCAAAATCAGACAAAGGCATCGTGGCTCCCTCCCTTGGGGGCTATTTCGCTGTTGCTCGGGTTCTGCTGGTGTGGAGTTCCTGGGTACGGACGCAATGGTTGGTGACTTGTCGTCCTCTCTTGTCACTGGGGCGTACGAGTTACGAGGGCGTTCGATGATCTAATTCTGTGAACAGAAACTTACAATTTTCATTAGTTTTATTCTGGAGGTCTGGTTTAATGGATTTAAGTGGGCACCACCTAACTGCCATTTTTTCTAACAGCAGCATACCCTCGCCCTGTAAGGGCTAGCCTCCATCGTTGTTCCCATCCCCATCTCCATTCCCGTTTTATATCAAACGGGAGCATATCATCTCCCCCGAAAACACCATCTATGAGAGTGGAGACCATGGCAGAATTAAGCCCTTTATCCACAACTGCCTTAACAATTGCTTGTACATCCTTAGGGTTTATTGGCGAGCGCACCCTCTGTCCTCCGTCTGTCACCCGACTGGGAATGCTAGTTTGACTGCTGGGGCCCAGTTGGCACACGCAATCTTTATTTCCTTCCAGTCCGTGAGAGGGACTTCTTCCCCTCGCTGTTCCTCTTTAGTCCGGAGGGGAATGCTTTGGCTCTTGACTTTGTTTACCTCCGTTTCCTCCTCCTCTGAGTGTGAATCGGTTGCGAGCCACTCGCCCCAGGCAGTGTCTCAGTCAGAGTCGGAAGCCGACTGACCGGTTACCTCAGGTTTCCCGCGGATCGGCGGGGTGTTTGCCCTACAACGGCATTTTTCCAGACGGCCGCTCTGATTGGCTGTCCGCCCCTCGCTCGCGCGCCCCTCCCCCTTTCGGTTCTCCTCATTCTCCTCCCTCCCCCCCCCCCCTTTACGCGCACTGTTGGTTCTAGCACTTCCCCCCTGTTCCCGCCGGGGACATCTTGGCCCCGCCCTCCTTCTCTCCGCTCGGCGCCATTTTGGGGCGCACAGGACGGTGGTCTAATCCCAGTTGCCTCGGATTCCGCTTTCTCCGCGGCGCCCTTGGCCTCCTCCACCAGCCCACCCCAAAAGGATTTTGCTCGTTCCTGCCCCTCCGTAGGCGGGTCGGGATTCAGGGATTGAGGAGGCGTGTGTCCTTCCTCCATATCTTTAGGCTCGGTAGAGCCATCACCGTCTGGGGGGTGCAGAGTTTGTGTAACTGCCCCGACTCCCAATTTCGGGGTGGCCAACAAACAGTTCTTTGCTGCCTTCCAGGTCTCCTGCTCTTGTATGGCCTTCCGCAGGACCTGTACAACTTTTCCCACAACTCGAGGACATCATCTCCTCGAACAACGCTTTAGTGCATTTATCCCACACCTCAGGGTGGAGAATATCCACTGGCTGGTCAGTGACCCCAGTTTGTAAAAGCCTCGCAACTGCGAGAGTAAAATCTCCAGTACAAGCCTCAGAGTTCGGCTAAGACCAAACAGCTGAGATTGCTTCTTACGTCCATCGTTACAGAACTGGTCCCTTAGTCAAGGGAACATGACCTTTGTCTGCTAAGCATGCTTCCACACATCCTGACCTCAGACTCTTTGCAAGGTCTTGCTTGTGGGCCCTTGCTGAGCTGCCTGCTAAGACAAGATCAAGGGGTGATTCCTAAGACGGGCCAGTGTCCATGCAGTGGTTCCGAATGAAGCCATTGGAGACGGGTTTCTTCAGTGCTTGTCCCCAGCAAGACGCGTGCTTGGGGACATGAATGTGCCGCAGGACACAGGAAGTGAAGGAAGATGAAGGGGCTGGAGCATCTGTGCTCCGATGAGGGGCTGAGAGAGCCCCTTCCTCTCCCCCCCTCTCCAGCCCACAGTCACATCCCGCTCAGAGGTCACAGAAAGCGACTGCCGCATTCAGGCTAGAGCGAGGCTTTATTTGCACTCTGGTTGTGTAACCGCGGTCCCTGCCCTTCATCTTCTCAGCCTTGTCCCTGCCAGGGCCACTTTGAAGGCCCCTCCTGGGCGCTTTCTGCCCTGGATTCAGCTGGAGTAGCGGAACTGGCTCCATGCTGTTTGCTGCCACCACCAGTATTGGTCCTGGCTGGGGCTGTGCCACTGCCATGTCCACCTGTCCCTAGGCATCCACACTGGAACTGCCTTGAGGGCCTCCTGTGTCCCTGGGCACGCTGTGATCATGGCAGGATCCCTCTCCAAGATCTAAGTCCTCTTCATGTCCCTCACATCTATCTTCTTGCCCCAGCTCCTGGCCCTCTCCTTAAAGCCCAGACAGGTCTCGGGCTGGATGTGCCTCCTGCTCCAGCTGGGTGGCTTTCTGCCAGGGCTCAGGGAGGTGCTGGGTGCTGGTGTGGCTGCAGTGGGGGCCAGGGGCCACCTGCTGGCATGCAGCCCTGCCCCACCCTGCTCCATCTCCAGGCGTTTCCTTGCAGTGTGTGCCTGGAGTTTGCTGTGCACCCCCTGGCTCAGCTCCGGCCTGGAGATGCGAACAGCCACCGAAGCACTGGGCTGGCTCGTGTCCGCACGGCTGGCCTCCCGCCTGCTTTGGGGAGCGGTGAGGTGGGTCTGACGGCCGACATCTCTCCTTTGCGGGCCTGAAGCTGGTGCTGGTCCTTTTGCCGCTTCCCCTGCCTTGTGGGCTGGCTTGGGAAGGGCTGGCTTGGGAAGGGCTGGCTTGGGAAGGGCTGGCTTGGGAAGGGCTGGCTTGGGAAGGGCTGGCTTGGGAAGGGCTGGGAAGGGCTGGCTTGGGAAGGGCTGGCTTGGGAAGGGCTGGCTTGGGAAGGGCTGGCTGGGCTGAGGATGAGCCCCGAGGCCACGGGAACGGCTCCCGCTGCAGCAGCTGTCCACGCGGGTGAAGGAGGTTCTGAGCGGTGCCGGTCTCTGGGGCTGGTGCTGGGCTGCAGAAGCAGAGGGCACCACCAGGAACGTGCAGGCGCGACTTCAAGCTGTGCTGGCCGGGCAGCTCCTGCCGTCCCTCCATGGGCTGCCCCGTGGCGCTGGCCTGAGCCAGGGTCCGGGCCTCCCATCTGCTGTGCTCCCGAGGGAGCTGCAGGGCCGGAGGCATGAGCAGTGGGGGAGGGCACGGCACCAGCAGATTCAGGGACTCCTCGGTGGGGTTGGGGTCCCCCCACAGCTTCCGGACTTCCTTCTCTTTGATGGGCTTTGCCTGCATCCAGGGCGGCATCCTGCAGTGTGGTAAGGGCCGGCTCTGCCCGGGCCGGATGAGCTTTGGCTGCACACGGCGGCCCTGCCGCTGCACTGCCTGCTCCTGGGAGAGTTGCACCAGCACGGGCAGGGCCCCCAGCTGCACTTCCAGACTTTTCCTGGCCACGTGCATCTTCAGTGCTGAGCCGGCTCCCCGGGCACACAGGGACCCCGGGGAGGAGGCAGAGCCCAGCCGCACGGGGCTCCCTGTGTCCAGGCTCAGGCAGGCATCCGTCGGGCTCTCAGGGCTGCCAGGTCTCGTGGAGAAGCCGGAGCAGCTGCGGCTGTGGCAGGAGAGGCAGCCCCTCTTCCGCAGCGGCTGCAGCCCCCTCCCCGCTGCCTGCCAGGTGCCGTGGTCCTGTGCAGGCACTGAGCCCATCCCCAGCGGCGGTGACAGCGGCACTCGCTGCAGCTCCCAGGCAGCCCCGGTGCAGTGCGGGCAGCCGGGGCAGATCCCACGCTTGCCACGGGCAAAAGAAGGATCAGGGCCTGAGCCATGGAGCTGGGGACACAGGGGCCCCCAGGGGCTGCCTAACTGCACTGGGGTCAGGCTGCCCTGAGGGGCCCTGCTCTGCCCTGTCCTGCCCTGGGGACAGGCCCAGGTACCCCCTGAGTCACAGGGAGGACACACAGGGACCTTTTGTCCCTCCGGTGCTGCCGCTCGCTGCCACCATCTCCAGCATCGCCAGCTCCACTTCTCACCCTGTGGGAACAGAGCAGAGCTCAGGGCCCTGCCAGGGAGGACCCCATCAGCACCCACCCGAGTGACCCCTGGCTCTGAGCAGCCCCTACCTTTGGCCGTCGGGTGATGATGAACAGGATGGTGCCCACAGCCAGGATCAGGATGCTGAGGCAGAGGAGGCAGTTGGGGTCTGTCATTGTCCAGGGCCCAACATGGACGCAGAGCAGGGCAGAGCGGGGTGTGTACATCGCATGGACGCTGCTTCCCTGCTCCCAGTTCCTGCCTGCCTGCTTCGGAGCAGTCAGGCACTGTCCTGCCCTGGGAAGAGCAAAGGTTTGACCAGGAGCGTCACATACAAGAGCAAGAGCTGCAACGGCATTAGCTTTCGCTTTAGGACAAGCCCTGACGTGGTGGGGTGTCGCACAGGGGGGGGTTGCTGCAAGGCCCCCCCCCCAAAGGAGCTGCTCTACAGTTCTGTGCTTCTCCCTTTTCTCCTCCTCTCCCCCTTCCCTTTCTCCTTCCTTCCCCATCAGCCTGGCCATTAAGAGACCTGAGGAAACCTGTGCAAGCTTTCCTGCCCCTGAGCAGCCTCCCAGCCTTTACTCACCTGGAGCAGCTCTGCTCAGCACCATGGGCATCCTGGCCCTGTGCCACGGGTCCAAGTCTCTCCCTCTGCCGAGTGCGCATCTCTCCCCAGGGAGCTCAGCACACAACGCTCGGCCAAAGGAGCCTTCCCCCCTGGAGCCTGCAAGGAGCCTGCGTCTGCTTTTGGAGCCCAGAGCCCGGTGATGTCACTGGGGGGCATTGTGACGCTGCTGACATCGCCCCCTTGGGAGCCCCGGGGGTGCCAGCGCTGTCCCTGGGGAGCTGCCCACGGGGACAGGGCGCGGGGCACCGCTCCCAACCTGCCCCGCCCTCCCCGCCCCTGCGGCCAGGCCGGGAGCCGCTTTCCTGCCCCCCTGTTCCTGCAGGAGAGGTCAGTGCCGGGAGCGGGAGCGCTCGGAGATGCCCCCGGTGCCGCTCGCCTGCCCCGGGATGGGCCCTGGCTCGCTCCAGGCAGCGCGGGCAGCTCCTGAGGCTTCTGTGTCTCAGGCCGGGGCTGCCCCCAGGCAGGGCTGAGCTCCGCATGGCTTTGGGTTGCAGGGAGGTGGCGCACGGGGACCACTTGGACAGGGGCAGCTCTTGCCCTGCCAACAGAGGCAGGGGTCCCGGGCGGCGCCGATGGAGGCGTCTGAGGAGCCGTGGGGCCAGGAGCCCCCCAACGACGGAGTCTGCCCGGGCTCCTGCAGGCACCGCTTCTGCTTGCCCTGCATCCAGGAGTGGGCCCGCAGGACAATAAATCCTCCCATTGCACTGAAATCCTGAGCAGCACTGTAATTACTTTTGAAAAGAGAACTTTCTGAAACCCAGAACTGTATTTTGAGCCTACACAGACACAGGATACTAGAAAAGGCAATTCACTGTAGAACGGTGGGGATGGGCGTGAGGTTTAGGTATGCCAAAGGATGAGGTTCTAGGAGTCTGGAAAACTCTCACCCCCTCCTGCATGAGGAAAACTAACTGCTCTGTCCAAGGCTGGGATGGAGACTGCATACTCAAGGAACAGGAGCGAATCAACTTCCAGAAAGTAAAGCCTCAGCAAGCATAGACTGAACCACACTTTGTTCTCCACACTGAGTCTCTTTTTGGTGATGAGTACTGGGACCTTGCAAGGGAATACCAGAGCAGTAAACCAACAACAACTATTAGTTTTAGCAAACTTCCTGAGTCTGCAACACTGACTGCTTCCACTGAGAGATGAGCAGGACTTCAGGCTCACTCCAGCATAACTGTGGGGCTCCACAGACCACCTGGATTCAATACTCCAGAGTACTTACTGGAAAGGAGCAGCAGCGTGTTGAAGAGCACATCTCTCTCACACCAGATCTGCTCCTGAATGAGCCTCTGCTGCTCCTTGAGCTGCCGGGAGCCTTCTTCACGCAGGCGGATTATCTACAGCAGAGGGGAGACAGCACAGGCACGAGGGCACAGTTCCATGGCTGGTTCTTGCCAGCTAAAGGCTGCCAAAGGGAGCTTTTATCTTACACCCACCTCCTGTGGCAACCCTCCTGCTAGTTCACCTGCTAGAGCTCCAGCACTCATAATCGGACCACTCATGTTCCTCAGCGCCCATCGGCCAGCATATAACCCATTAGCTGTTCTTATTGTCTGCTATGGCAAAAGAGGGTGGACAAAAAAGATAACATCCCAAGTCTGGCACATGCCAGACTGCTATAAGATCTCTTCTCCATGCCCCTTTTGGAGAGTCCATTAATCCAAATGGCTGGAGGTCTGCTACACAGATTTGGTGCATCACATCCCATGGATTTCATTATGAAACCAAAGACTTTCAGCTATTCTTTGTAAAAGCAGCAGAGAAAACTCTTCAGAATTTATCATTCCTTCTTGTTCTAATGATCTCGTTGTCCTGATTTCCTCCTCTTCAGTCTCACAGGCCTGAGCTTCTCGTTCTCTGGCTTCAAGATCTGCAGAGAAAGCAACCAAATTAGAACAATCCAAAGGGAATTTTCACTGACCAGAGGTGGATGCAAAGAAATAAACTTGGCTACACCTACACCAGTTTCAGGGTAGAGCCCTGACGGCTCTGCTACCTCTCCTCTGCCAGTGTATCACAGTATTACAGTCCTCCAACCGCCTGATCCCAGAGCAGAACCATCCCACCTATGGCTGGGGGAGGAGATTTCAGAGGGCTACAGCATTGTACTGGGCACAAGGAGGCCACAGCCATGGCAGACGAGCAGCAGATGAACCCGTGGCCAATTCCAGCAGCAGCAGAAATGCAGACACCAGCTAAGGAAGGCTTCAAGCCAAGAGCAAATGAAGGTTTGATGTCATTACCGAGCTTCACTTTCTTCCTCTTCTCATCAAGTGCCTGTGTCCTCTCTGCAGCCTGTTTCTTGGCCTTTCGCACCTTGTCATATGCCGCCTGTCAAAGAACAACACAACGGTATGAAACTGTGCAAAGTGGGAGGAAGAAACAGAAAGCAGTGAATAAAGGTCACATCAGACATTGAAACACTATAAACAGAGGGAAAGATCTGCTGCTTCCTGCTGACATTGCTCCTGAAAGTGCTGGAAGCTCACACAAATACCCTGGGGACATCAGAAGAGGCCCACGGGTCTCCAAATGGAGCCTGAAGGGGTGAGGGAGTCTGTAAGTAACTGCAAAGCATACTGGAGAGAAGGTCTGCCCCTTCTTCAGAGATGGCAACAATACTTTGGGGTCCCGAACATGCGCAAAGCAGCTTTAGGGGCGCTCGTAACAGATCGGGGTTGGTTTAGAGCAAAGGTTTACAGTTAAAAAGGTCTGTTTTCCATGAAAGATTCATACAAGATGGGCATCAGACTCACATGCATGTGTGAGATCAAAGAGCACCAGAAGTCTTGAGCAGCAGTAGCACACCAACATTCATTGAGCACTACAGAGACCTCAGAACTGGGGGAATCCAGCTATTTCACTGGCACCTGCTTAAACCAGTTAGCAATCTCTTCATCAGCCTACGCAGAACCTGTCTGTACTACCCAAAGCACAGACTGGCACAGTGCTCACATCTTACTTGTAGAGTAGCCGTAGAGGAAAGCACTGCTCTTGCTTTATAGACTACAGAAGCTGGTGTTTTCCCTTCCTGCATGGGAGGGGTTTGCTAAATACCTTCTCCTTTTCAAAATGTAGAAGCCAAAGAGCTCCTGGATGCCAAAAGCTAAATTGCCCCTTGGCAGGGAGATCACAAACCTTGCCAGTGTTTGAACAGAGGAGAGTTACCTCATGTCTTTAAATCTTATAACCTGAAGTTTCAGCATTCCTTCTCTCCTCAGTTTATCTGGATATAGTCACCTGCTCGGTTTTATCTGGTTTTATTCCTCCGCATCACACATTGAGATTACTTGCAGGCCTCAAGCAGTGGGCACTCAACCACTTCCTCACAGCAAGAGAGCCCAAGCTACATCTGGCAGCAAAGCTCTTGCAGCAGAAGGACAGAGACTGTGATTCTGATTCAGCTTTGCTGTTTACAAGTCCCCTTTGTGCCCTCTGGAAAGGCTTTGAGCCTTGGCAATCACAGCGAGATAGTATTTATTTGTCAGACCTTGTCTTCAAGGGAACTGCAGATGCACTGTTGCCATGGGAATGCCATGTGGCCCTGCATCATGTAGTGGTCATCAGATTTTAAATGGGATATGCTCCAGTCTAACACATTATTAAAGACAGTATCTCACCCCTGAGTGAAGGGACAGAGCTACTGCCTGCACATCAAGCCACAAAAAGAACATTTGCCTAAGTTCTTATCTGACATCTACAATATGATCTCATGGAGAACTACAGGGAGGAACAGATGAGACTTGCATTCATGAGGGCACACTGGAGGTGAGCAGGACAGAGAGGCAGAGTTCCCAGTACCTCTCCAGCATACCTGCAGCACCACACAAGCCCAGCACCACTGGGGGGATGGGTGTCATAGAACCAACCAGGTTGGAAAAGAGCTTCAAGCTCATCCAGTCCAACCCCTTACCCCAGCACTGCCAAGGCCACCCCCTAACCCATGGCACCGAGGCCTCGTCTCCACGGGGTGTGAGCACTTGTAGGGCCGGTGCCTGCAGCCCTGCCCTGGGCAGCCTGTTCCAATGCCTGAGCACCCTCTGGGGGCAGGAATTGTTCCTCAGCTCCATCTAACCCTGCCCTGGTGCAGCTTGAGGCCGGTTCCTCTTGTCCCATCCCTTGTTCCTTGGGAGCAGAGCCCAGCCCCTCCTGGCTCCATCCTCCTGTCAGGCAGTTGGAGGCAGCCATCAGGTCCCCCCCGAGCCTTCTCTTCTCCACCTGAACCCTCCAGGTCCCTCAGCCCTTCCCCATCACACTTGGGCTCCAGGCCCTGCACCAGCTCCATTGCCCTGCTCTGGCCCTGCTCCAGCACCTCAAGGTCTCTCTTGTAGTGAGGGGCCCAAAACTGAACGCAGGACTCAAGTTGCAGCCCCACCAGTGCCCAGCACAGGGGAGGATCCTTACCCTCGCTGCTGCATCTGTGAGCACCGCTAAGGCCTGAGACAGCTGCTGGAAGATTTCCGCTGGGGATTAGAAGAAAAAAAGGGTGAGATGCAGAGAACCATGCTAGCGGCCTGGGGGTGAGCCAGGAATGACATTCCCTTCTGGAAGAGACCTGCAGAACAGCAGAAAGAATAACCTTTCCAAACCATGTGTAATGATATATACAGGATCACCTCAATAGACAACATTGGTTGTATAAATCAGTGTGAATTAAGAAACCAAAACTGGGACTATTTCATTGGAACAGAAACCTAGAAAACACGAATTCCACAGAACCCATCTACAGCAGCTTATCACTCAACCTGCAGCCAGCCTGAAAGCCCGGGTTGTAATCAAATCCTCCCTTTCACATCAACAGCTTTGCAGCCTAGCATTCAAGCTTTGCATTTTACAGTAATGTTGACAACCCTCTTCCTGGAAGAGTTGCACGTACAAGCTGGAGGCTTCCACACACACTTCAAATCACTTCTCAACCTTCTACACACCTCAAAGCCCGCAGCTTTCCTCTCACTGCTTCTAGAAGCTTGTTTCTCTCTTGTGAAATTTTAACCTGTATTCCAGCTGTAAGCTTCCAATCTACTGGACTGCAGCCCGTTAAACTGGGAAATGCAAAGTACAGAACCATGCTTATTTTGAGGTGTCCCGATGAACAGCATCCTTCATCCTTACCACGGCTGTTCACTGCCACCTGCAGCTAGGAACTGAGAGAAGCTGCACAAGCCAGATGCTGCTAACAGTTCAGGTATGCTCAGCTCTGCAGAGTCAGGGCCTTGTCTCTAACAGCTAAAAAACACACACTGCCCATAGATATGACTTACCAACTATCATACGTGATTTATAAATTTGCTGTTGAGGTTTTCACTAAGAGGTATGGATTAAAGCAGTGACCAGCCAGTGAACACTGGGGCAGCATGGCCAAAGGTCTGGGCTTCAAGTACCACCTGGGAAGGTTTGGGAGGTGCAAATACAATCGCAGCACTGCCTTAACGCTGATGGTCCCCAGGCAAACATGACTGCATTCAACCCCAAACCCAGAGCTCTCCGGCAGCGACAGAAGAACTCTTAGTCCTGCCTGTGTGTACTTTACATGACAGGTACCCAGGTATTCCCTTACTTAGACACACAGGCAGACCTGAAGCAAAGCAGAGCTGCTTCCAGGAGCGTGCACACGTGAAAACAGACACGAGCTGGTGTTTGTGTCTGCACAGCCCCATCTCACCTGCCCTGGGGTTGTCCGGGTCCTTATCGGGGTGGCACGTCAGGGCCTTCTGCCGGTACGCCTTCTTCACCTGCAAGAGCCAGGGGTGACAGTTACTCATTGCTCTGTGTTGAGAAAAGCAACCTGGGCATAAAAACCAACAACACTACAGAGAGAAAGAAAGACTGTTCAGAGGGTTTCCTTTGTTGGTGGTTTTGCTGCACTGAAAGCACACCTCTCCATGCAAGCAGAAGGCTGTGCTTGAACCAGCACTCATGTGCATGACTTGATGTCCTCCAGCCCTGACCGGAAATAAAGACCTTTGTAGAGTACCGATAGCCCCAAACCCCCTATGTTGGAGGGTAAAGCAGGCTACTGTGACAGCGAGAGACCTCCGAAATGCTGGGTTTTCAACCTCAGTGCAGCGACTTGGCCTTTTTAATCACACTGTACCATGAGGACACGCGCTGGAGCCCAGCACACTCCGTTGGCAGCTGTATCTTGAATGGGTCTCAGCTTCTCAAAGCCAGAAGTTTCACTTGTACGTGCATTGTGCTGCAGCAGTCAAACCTCAGGATCACCCCAGCCACGTCTGGTTCACCGAGGCAGAGGGATACCATGCTCTTTTTTCCGCTGTACCTTTGGGCCACAGCAAGCACCATTCACTGTACAATTGACTTTGGCAAGGTGAGGGATTTTTGACCAAAGACTGCTTAATGCCTTCTACGCTTCAAAGAAACACTGACAGCTTTGAGCTTAGTCACTGTTATCAACCTAAGTCCCCCTTGGCAGTGAGCAAGAAAGGTCGGGAAGAAAAAGCTGCTCCCTTCCATAGCCAAAGCACATTCCTCTGCTAAAACAAGTGGAATTCTCGGTGCCCAGCACCACCCCGTGGACAAAGCTCTTGTAAGGGGAATGTGCACTAAAGCCCTCCAGGCTAATCCCCGCTCCTGCATAAGCAGGACTGCAGTTAAGAGCCAGGTAACTCTCCTGTGCATCAGTCACAACTATTCCAATAACAAAAATATTCCACAGGCCAGCACAGATAAGGCTTCTCTGAACAGTGAGAAGAGAAGGCTGCGTGGAGACCTCATTGCAGCCTTCCAGTATCTGAAGGGGGGGCCTATAGGGATGCTCGGGAGGGACTCTTCATTAGGGACTGCAGTGACAGGACAAGGGGTAACGGGTTCAAACTGAAACAGGGGAAGTTTAGATTGGATCTAAGGAAGAAGTTCTTTCCTGTGAGGGTGCTGAGGCACTGGAATGGGTTGCCCAGGGAGGTTGTGAATGCTCCATCCCTGGCAGTGTTCAAGGCCAGGTTGGACAGAGCCTTGGGTGCCATGGTTTAGTGTGAGGTGTCCCTGCCCATGGCAGGGGGGGGTTGGAACTGGATGATCTTAAGGACCTTTCCAACCCAAACTGCTCTATGGCTCTATGAAATGACATCGGCAGCCTTGCTTCCCCTTGCTGCTCTCTTTTGGCCATGCAGCTCTGCATACAAAGGGTTTTGAGGCTGATCCAAGCACTTTCCATCAAAGATTAACACTCAAAATTACACCCATCACTCCCTAAAGGTCCTTTCCCTCCCCTCAGTGACCAGCTCAGCAGCAAAGCTGAGGTCACCCCAGGTCTTCCATCTCCTTCAGGCCTGGGCATCTCATGTGGCTTGGTCCCTTGTTTTGGGCTTCATCCCCATGGCATTTCCAGGCAGCCTCAGGTTAGGCCCAGGCTGTAGCTCCCAGCCTGGCTGCTACTGCTCTTTACTGCTGCAGAAAGATAAAAATACATACAAATGAAGCCTAAGGAAGAAAACTCCAAGACCTCCTTTCAAGCTGTTTCGTTACCAGTAGTTTTACTTCCCTTCAGGCGTCCCTTTCCCAGCTCAGTTGCCCGAATCTTGCATTTCCCGTGTTTCCCTTTAATTTAATCGGTGAAGCAAGCGGAAAGGGGTAATTCCAAACCTACAAGGCCAACACCATGGATTACGGGAACCGGCAGTACCCAGAGCAGCCTCTAACAACCGGCACCGGGGTCAACACGGGAGCTTCCGTCCCGAGCGCACCCGAGCAGGCAAACACAGCCCGAGCCCAGCACTGCAGCTCTCCCCAACCGAACCCTTCATCCTCCGAAGCCAGGCCTCGCTCCACGGGACTGAGACAGGATAAACGGGAGGGTAAAGGGAGAGCAGCAAAGCCGCCGCCACTAAAACCGGCTTCCCCGCTGAGCACAGCCCCGGCTCCCAACTGGGGGGCACCGAACGGAGGCCCCGGGCCGAGACCGCCTGTGGCGGCACCCGGCCGCTGCTCTGACCTCCTTCTCCGACGCCTTCTCGCCGACCCCGAGCAGTCCATACAGGTCCAGCTGCAGCAGGTCCTTACCGACCGCCATCGCGGCGCTCCCCGCCTGCTGCGGGGCCGGGCCCGCACCGCCGGCCGAGAAACGGAACCTCCCCTGACCACAGCACCCGCTGCAGCGGCGGCACCGCGACTACATATACCAGGATGCACCGCGACTACATATACCAGGATGCACCGCGACTACATACACCAGGATGCACCGCGACTACATACACCAGGATGCACCGCGACTACATACACCAGGATGCACCGCGACTACATATACCAGGATGCACCGCGCCCCCGCTGCCGCCGCCGCGGTGCTTGCTGGGGATGTAGTTTCCTCGGGGCGGCTGCCAGCGAGAGGGAGCGGCCGAGGGACTACAGCTCCCGTCGAGCTTTGCGCCGCGGGAAGGAGGGCAGGCGGAGCGCGGTGTTGTCGGGGCTGCGGCGGTGCGAAGGGAACGGGAGCTCCGAAGCGGACCCTGGCGATGCGCTGGCCCCGGGGAGGGGCGGGTGTCCCCCGGGCAACGTGTCCTGGGGCAGGTCGCTGGTGCTGTGAGCCCCACTGCGGTCCCTTCCGAGCCATCCCGAACTAGGGTCCTCCGGGGAAAGCGCTCATCCTTGCTGACTGATGGCTTTCAGACGGCTGGTGATGGATGGGAACCTACCCGAGAGCTGATCCCCGCTCGTGACAGTGGGACACATAGCAGTATGGGTTTGACAGAGTGTATTTGGTAATATCTGTGTGCATTGTGACTATCTGTTGGAAAGAGGCAGGAAAACAGGAGGGTGCTGCTGTTCTGTGACCGTCACATCGACCATTCACACCTGGCCAGCGCTGTCAGCATGGACCGCAGTGACCACAAGGAACTGCACGGCCACACGAGTGAACACTGGCAGAGCTGCCATAAAGCCCGTTGTGTTTCTAAGGGTACAAAAGCAGGAGCCTCTTGCAGCCGAATCCAAATCTCACCTCCGGATGGGTGCACTGTGTAGGAATCTTCCCAGTTCTCTGAGACTCCTGGCATCAGCTGGGGACTCGGGTGACATCACGGGTGACATCACAGGTGACATCATAGGTGACACAGAGACTCTGGTGGCATCACAGGTGGCACAGGGGCTCTGGTGACATCATGGGTGACATCACAGGTGGCACAGGGGCTCTGGTGACATCACGGGGCTCCAGGGACGCGGGGGCAGGGTGGGCAATGGGAAAGGCAGGAGGGGGAGCTGAGGCTCTGTGCTCTTGTGCTGGGGTATTTAGACCTCCGGCTTTGTGTCATAGGGGGAGCGCGAGGGAGACTCCTCTGCACAGCCCTTCCTCCCCAGAGCCCTGCACGGGGCAGAGGCTGCACCATAACGGCACCAGCAGCACTTCCTTCAGGCTGGGCAAGGAGATGAGCTCAGGACACGCTTCTGTCTGCAAAGCAGAGGAATAAACATGAGCAGAGGGTTCAGCATCACAGGAAAGGAGCCTTCTCCTTGAGACAAGAAGCGGGGCCTCGAGTCCCTTATCCCCAGGCACACCCTGACCTCGGACTCTTTGCAAGGTCTTGGTTGTTGGCCCTTGCTGAGCTGCCTGCTAAGACAAGATCAAGGGGTGATTCCTAAGACGGGCCAGTGTCCATGCAGTGGTTCCAAATGAAGCCATTGGAGACGGGTTTCTTCAGTGCTTGTCCCCAGCAAGACGCGTGCTTGGGGACATGAATGTGCCGCAGGACACAGGAAGTGAAGAAAGATGAAGGGGCTGGAGCATCTGTGCTCCGATGAGGGGCTGAGAGAGCCCCTTCCTCTCCCCCCCTCTCCAGCCCACAGTCACATCCCGCTCAGAGGTCACAGAAAGCGACTGCCGCATTCAGGCTAGAGCGAGGCTTTATTTGCACTCTGGTTGTGTAACCGCGGTCCCTGTCCTTCATCTTCTCAGCCTTGTCCCTGCCAGGGCCACTTTGAAGGCCCCTCCTGGGCGCTTTCTGCCCTGGATTCAGCTGGAGTAGCGGAACTGGCTCCATGCTGTTTGCTGCCACCACCAGTATTGGTCCTGGCTGGGGCTGTGCCACTGCCATGTCCACCTGTCCCTAGGCATCCACACTGGAACCGCCTTGAGGGCCTCCTGTGTCCCTGGGTACCCTGCGATGGGGGCGAGGGGCCGGCTGCTGGCCTGCAGCCCTGCCCCACCTGGCTTCTTCCCGGGCACGGGGTGCAACTGCAGGGGCACGGCCCTGGGCAGCGGGCGGGAGGCGAGGGGTGCCCGGTGCTGCTGGGGTGCGACCGGAGCTGTCTGGCACCACGCTTTGAGGCCGGCGCCGTGGCCACGAGTCCCGTTCCAAAGGTGTTTGGGCAGGGACCGGTGCATGGCCATGGAGCCCTGCACAGCTGCCGGGGGCCGGAGCTGCTCCATCTCCAGGCGTTTCCTTGCAGTGTGTGCCTGGAGTTTGCTGTGCACCCCCTGGCTCAGCTCCGGCCTGGAGATGCGAACAGCCACCGAAGCACTGGGCTGGCTCGTGTCCGCACGGCTGGCCTCCCGCCTGCTTTGGGGAGCGGTGAGGTGGGTCTGACGGCCGACATCTCTCCTTTGCGGGCCTGAAGCTGGTGCTGGTCCTTTTGCCGCTTCCCCTGCCTTGTGGGCTGGCTTGGGAAGGGCTGGCTTGGGAAGGGCTGGCTTGGGAAGGGCTGGCTTGGGAAGGGCTGGCTTGGGAAGGGCTGGCTTGGGAAGGGCTGGCTTGGGAAGGGCTGGCTTGGGAAGGGCTGGCTTGGGAAGGGCTGGCTTGGGAAGGGCTGGCTGGGCTGAGGATGAGCCCCGAGGCCACGGGAACGGCTCCCGCTGCAGCAGCTGTCCACGCGGGTGAAGGAGGTTCTGAGCGGTGCCGGTCTCTGGGGCTGGTGCTGGGCTGCAGAAGCAGAGGGCACCACCAGGAACGTGCAGGCGCGACTTCAAGCTGTGCTGGCCGGGCAGCTCCTGCCGTCCCTCCATGGGCTGCCCCGTGGCGCTGGCCTGAGCCAGGGTCCGGGCCTCCCATCTGCTGTGCTCCCGAGGGAGCTGCAGGGCCGGAGGCATGAGCAGTGGGGGAGGGCACGGCACCAGCAGATTCAGGGACTCCTCGGTGGGGTTGGGGTCCCCCCACAGCTTCCGGACTTCCTTCTCTTGGATGGTGTCCGCGATGGCGTCTGCCTTTGCCTGCATCCAGGGCGGCATCCTGCGGCGTGGTAAGGGCCGGCTCTGCCCGGGCCGGATGAGCTTTGGCAGGACACGGCGGCCCTGCCGCTGCACTGCCTGCTCCTGGGAGAGTTGCACCAGCACGGGCAGGGCCCCCAGCTGCACTTCCAGCCTTTTCCTGGCCACGTGCATCTTCAGTGCTGAGCTGGCTCCCTGGGCACACAGGGACCCCGGGGAGGAGGCAGAGCCCAGCCGCACGGGGCTCCCTGTGTCCAGGCTCAGGCAGGCATCCGTCGGGCTCTCAGGGCTGCCAGGTCTCGTGGAGAAGCCGGAGGAGCTGCGGCTGTGGCAGGAGAGGCAGCCCCACTTCCACAGCGCCCGCAGCCCCCTCCCCGCTGCCTGCCAGGTGCCGTGGTCCTGTGCAGGCACTGAGCCCATCCCCAGCGGCGGTGACAGCGGCACTCGCTGCAGCTCCCAGGCAGCCCCGGTGCAGTGCGCGCAGCCGGGGCAGATCCCACGCTTGCCACGGGCAAAAAAGAGAGAGAGAGAGAGACAGTTGTCACCCTGTGGGAACAGAGCAGAGCACAGGGCCCTGCCAGGGAGGACCCCATCAGCACCCACCCGAGTGACCCCTGGCTCTGAGCAGCCCCTACCTTTGGCTGTCGGGTGATGATGAACAGGATGGTGCCCACAGCCAGGATCAGGATGCTGAGGCAGAGGAGGGAGTCGGGGTCTGTCATTGTGCAGGCCCCGAGAGGGACGCAGAGCAGGGCGCAGCGGGGTGTGTACATCGCAGGGACGCTGCTTCCCTGCTCCCAGTTCCTGCCTGCCTGCTTCGGAGCAGTCAGGCACTGTCCTGCCCTGGGAAGAGCAAAGGTTTGACCAGGAGCGTCACATACAAGAGCAAGAGCTGCAACGGCATTAGCTTTCGCTTTAGGACAAGCCCTGACGTGGTGGGGTGTCGCACAGGGGGGTTGCTGCAAGGCCCCCCCAAAGGAGCTGCTCTACAGTTCTGTGCTTCTCCCTTTTCTCCTCCTCTCCCCCTTCCCTTTCTCCTTCCTTCCCCATCAGCCTGGCCATTAAGAGACCTGAGGAAACCTGTGCAAGCTTTCCTGCCCCTGTGCAGCCTCCCAGCCTTTACTCACGCGGAGCAGCTCTGCTCAGCCCCGTGGGCATCCTGGCCCTGTGCCACGGGTCCAAGGCTCTCCCTCTGCAGAGTGCGCATCTCTCCCCAGGGAGCTCAGCACACAACGCTCGGCCAAAGGAGCCTTCCCCCCTGGAGCCTGCAAGGAGCCTGCGTCTGCTTTTGGAGCCCAGAGCCCGGTGATGTCACTGGGGGCATTGTGACGCTGCTGACATCGCCCCTTGGGAGCCCCGGGGTGCCAGCGCTGTCCCTGGGGAGCTGCCCACGGGGACAGGGCGCGGGGCACCGCTCCCAACCTGCCCCGCCCTCCCCGCCCCTGCGGCCAGGCCGGGAGCCGCTTTCCTGCCCCCTGTTCCTGCAGGAGAGGTCAGTGCCGGGAGCGGGAGCGCTCGGAGATGCCCCCGGTGCCGCTCGCCTGCCCCGGGATGGGCCCTGGCTCGCTCCAGGCAGCGCGGGCAGCTCCTGAGGCTTCTGTGTCTCAGGCCGGGGCTGCCCCCAGGCAGGGCTGAGCTCCGCATGGCTTTGGGTTGCAGGGAGGTGGCGCACGGGGACCACTTGGACAGGGGCAGCTCTTGCCCTGCCAACAGAGGCAGGGGTCCCGGGTGGCACCGATGGAGGCGTCTGAGGAGCCGAGGGGCCAGGAGCCCCGCAACGATGGAGTCTGCCCGGGCTCCTGCAGGCACTGCTTCTGCTTGCCCTGCATCCAGGAGTGGGCCCGCAGCAGAGCCGTGTGCCCAAGGTGCCAGTGCTCCCTTAACCACATCTTCCCCATGCGGGACGGCCGCATCCATGAGGGCCATGAAGAGGGCAGGGGGAGACCCTTGCGCCGCCGGTCGGACGGGAGGCGGCCGTGCGCCTCCGGCCCCTGGAACGTCGGCTCTTCCAGAGGAGCCCGTGCCCGTGCTCACAGCCGGGGCTCAGAGAGGAGCAGGAGCAGGAGCAGGAGCAGGAGCAGGAGCAGGAGCAGGTCCCGGCGGTGGCACCGCAACAACCGCCGATGGTCACGGCGGGGCTGGAGATCGCCGCGGAACAGGAGGCGGTTTTGGAGCAGGGCCTGGGGCATTGACCACAGTGCGGGCCGAGCTCTGTCACCTGAGCGTGCCGTCCTGGGCCAGTCGAGGAGGAGAAGCCGGCGGCAGGCTGGGCTGTGGTGCAGGCGCCGCAGGCACAGGGGCCAAGCCCGGTGGCAGAGGAGGAGGGACCGGTACGAGCAGCAGGCTCCGCACCCCTCGCTGGACCCCCCGGTTCCCCCCAGGAGAGGAGAGCGCCGGCAGCGGAGAGGCCCCTCCAGGAACCGGAGGCGGTCCCGGCAGGGCCAGCGCAGCCGTGCCCGGCGCGGGACCCTGTGACCCCAACAGCCGCTGCTGGAGCCGGCTGCATCCTGCCGGGATTCGGTGATGTCCAAGGATGGAGCCTCCGCATCCCCTCTGAAGAGCCCTTTCCAGCGCTTGACTCCTCTCCAGATAAGTTCTCTATTACAGTTGGCAAGAGGTTCCTGTGGTCAGTCTGTGCCTTCTCATATGTCTCAGAAGCCGTCATGGCTACGTTAACATCTCCAGGCATGCCTTGGGTTGCCTCATCAAGCCTTGTCATCTTCCTCTGGGCGATCCCCCTGGCCCCATCCTGTACCTCCATGGACCAGACAAGGAGCTGAGGGGCTTCCCACATCCCAACCTTCACTCTGTACCTCTCCGTTCTTTGGCCTTCCACAGCTGGATCAACGCTATTCATCTCCTGCCTTCACTTCAGTTATTTTCAGGGGAAAATGGCCTGGGAGGACCTGGTACAACCCTTAATTGCATTTTCCAGCAGCCCCAGCTTGGTAGAGCAGCATTTGTACACCGGTCCAAGGTGCTGATACAGTTCATCACTGGGGCTGGATGTGCCCAAGCCCAGCAGCACATCTTGCTCTCCACTTCAGTCCCAGCTACCACATCTTGCTCTCCACTTCAGTCCCAGCTACCACCTTGATTCGGAGAAAACTCCAGGAACAAACTTGCCAACACAGTTTTCAAGCTGACAAGCAGGTATTCTTTATTGCGGCGCCGGGAGACACGGGGATAACTCCTCCTAACGTGTGTCCCTGTATTGCTATACAAGCCACCCTTATATAGTCCCTGGGCATACATACATATTCATGAGGCTATGTATGGATTACATCATTTTCCAGAGAGTTCCCCACATGCGTACAGAATTGTGGTGGTGGTCTCTGAGGGTCGGTTACTTCTTCCAACGATCTTCATCACTTCTGGCAGCCTTTGAAGCACGCGCAGTAGATGCTCATACCAGTTTAATGGGTTCGTTAGCACCAGAGACATAATAATCCTCCCATCCTCCTACTTATCAGTTAGTTTAACTGTAGCCCATCCTGGACACCTGCGGTTCCCAGATACCCCTTATCCCCGTGTCCTGTTTTTCTAGGCTTTTTCTTAAAGCTATGTCAACTATAACGATTTATCTTGTGAGAATTCTCAGGATGTTCTCTAGCTGCACTCTCTCTCTATATTTTTCTCTCTGTATCCTGCACCTCGGTAATTTTCCATTGCTACTGTTACAAAGCCATCAAACTTCACATTACTTAAAGTTACTTCTAAAGATTTCTATATCCCATCTTGTAATTTTGTGCCCCCCACCCCCCTTGCCTCAACTTCCCCCCTTTTTCTATCCTTTTGCAAATTCTTTTGCAACTCTCTTTTCTTTTCTATATATTGCCATTACCATCACCATCAAAAGTCTTTTTTAAATAGTTTCCCGTTTCTACTTGGTGCTTAATTTCATTCCTTTTCCAGTCTTCATAATTTATCATAGATCGTTTACAACACCAGAGGGAACATTGTATCATACCACAAATAACCAATATTAAAACAATTAACACCAGTATTCCTGGAACTAGTTGCCTCAACCAGGAGAGATCGGGTAACCATGAAGTGAACTTTTTCCATATTTCTTCAAAACCCCAGGAGGTGCCATCCGTGGCCATTTCATGAAATATCTTTGTTTCCAAATTTCCTCCAGATCTCTTTCAATTCTGCCACTTTAGTCTATATAGGAACAACAGCTTTCATTGATTATGGAACAAACCCCTTCTTGTGATTCCAATAACATGTCTAGAGCCATTCAGTTTTGTAATACTACTTTAGACAGGCTGGTTATCTCTTGTTGTTCTGCCTGGATTATATAATGCTTTTGCTTTTCATTTCCTCTGTAGTTGCTGAGATATTTACAATTGCCTTCTCTAATTCATTTACTCCCAAAGATGGAATTAGCCCTCTTACAAAACTATGAAATGCGGTGTGCCGTTCAATAATAGGGTTAAACCCTCATTTAATCCATTTAGCAAAACTTCTAATCCAGGTCCCAGAAGGATACCTGTTGATAATATATACAGCACCTAAGGTGCATGCCCCCTTCCAGTTGGGGGGTAGAGTCTTATAAGCATTTTTTCCACATAACCAATACCATCCTTTCCCTTTAGGAACGAGCCACCATTGAACTATAATACCATCTATAGTAATAGTATGATTGCAATTTGAATGGTGACCTACATCTGTGGCATTTAACCAAGCAAAATTTCTTACCCTGGTTTCTGATGTAATACATCTTTCTGCACAGGTATAATATTTATTACCTATATTAGGATTTATTCCAAATTTTAAACTTTCCTTCGAATACAGATTACTAGTGTTCACCCACAAATTTGTCCATGAGACAGTGTTAGGAATTGGAACTCCAATTAATGGGAGATCCAGGCTTTCTCCTGATTTAGGCAACTGTGCACACACCCAACAGTCACTACGATTAAAACATTAGTAACAATCTGCACTAATTTCAGGTATAAGTTCTGGTCCCAAGCTTGTGCGCCAGTTATCATGAGTCCAAATTACGACCGATGCAATTTCATACGTAAGGGTCCTGAAGGTTCGATCCGCCATGTCTTCTCTGGCTCTGGTGCTTGCTTTATTCTTGAATAATGTATCCAAGCAGGCTGTTCCTTTATCTTCACTGCTGTACAGGTGATCAATAATATCTGGTACGGTCCGCTCCACTTCTCCTCTAGAGGATCTCCTGAAAAATTCTTAACATAAACCCAGTCTCCAGATCTGAAAGGGTGAATTGGATAATCCAAACCTCTGGCTCTTGTCCCTATTATTCTCTTATTTATCTCCTCCAATTGGTTTCCCAGATTGATCAGGAACTGTCGGAGATAGCCTTCTCCCACTTCCTGAAGGCTCTCTCCTTTAAACTGGGACTGATCCGGTCTTCCATACAAAATCTCAAATGGGCTAACCTCTTCTTTTGACCAGGGTTTAGTTCAAATTCTTAACAGAGCCAGTGGTAATGCCTGGTACCAATATAAATTCGTTTCCTGACATATTTTACTAATCTGTTCTTTAATCAGATGGTTCATCTTTTCTACTTGCCCGCTGGCCTGAGGCCTGTATGGAACATGGAGTTGCCAATAAGTTTCTAATTTTTTGCTAATTTCTTGTTATAATTCTGCACTAAAGTGCGAGCCTTGGTCAGAAGAAGTTGCCTCTGGTACCCCAAAATGAGCTTATTATCTCGTTAAATAATATTTTAATCACTTGTTTTGCATTATTTATTCTATAAGGGAATGCTTCTGGCCAGCCTGAAAAAGTATTCGTTAACACCAATAAATATCAATAACCCCCTTTTTTTTTTTTTGGTAATTCAGAAAAACCTATTTGCCACTGCTGTCCGGATAACTTCCTCTCCCAGTTGTCCCAGTTTGGTTTCTATTTTCAGTTTTAGGATTATTCTTAAGACATAGCTGACATTATTTTGTCACTAATTGAACTGTAGTGTATAGATTTGTTTGTCTAAATATTTATGCAAATAGTTGCTACCCCAATGAGTTTTATTATGTTCTTCCTGAGCTAACATCCAGAGCTGGTTATAGGGGATTACAATTCGCCCATCAGGTATTTGAGCCCAACCCTCTTTATTTTCCTGTCCCTTTAAATCCTCAATCAAATTTCTATCCTCTTTTGAATATCTAGGTTTAGATTTTTCAATTGTTGGTTGCCATCAGGGATTAAGGACATGATTTGAAATTGTTCAGCTGCTCGTTTGCCTTCAAAATCGGCCAAATTATTTCCAATTTCCTGATCAGAGTGACCTTGTTGATGTCCTTTACAGCACGTAACAGCTACTTCTTCAGGTAGCTGAACAGCTTCCAGTAACTGTAGAATTTCTGTAGCATGCTTAATCTGTTTCCCTTGTGTGTTCAGAGGTCCACATTCTCTCCAGGTAGCACCGTGTGCATGGACCACACCAAATGCGTATTTAGAATCAGTCCAAATATTTCTCCTTTTATCTTTAGCCAGTTCCAGGGCTCTTATTAATGCTATTATTCCTGACTTCTGGGCAGAGGTGTTCGCAGGTAAAGGTTTAGCTTCTATTACCTGTGAAGTGGTGGTGACAGCATATCCTGCCTTTCCTTTACCATTTTTATGAAGCTACTACCATCAGTAAACCAAGAATCAGCATCTTCCAAAGGTTTTTCTGTCAAGTCTGGTCGGCTCGAATATACAGTCTCTATGGTGGTCAAGCAGTTGTGGGTTAGTGATTCTGTCGATTGCTCCTGCAAAAGGATCCTGGATTCACAACATTAGTGACCACAATTTCTGTATCATCCTGTTCTACAGTGGTGGCCTGGTATTTCAAAAAACATCAAGGAGATAACCAGTGGGCTCCTTTCTGCCCCAGGACTGCTGATACCACATGGGACACTAGTACAGCAGTCTTTTGTCCCAAGGTGAATTTGCGAGCCTCTTCAATATTCATGACGACTGCTGCCACAGCCCTTAGGCATCCGGGCCATCCTTTGCTCGCTTCATCCACCTGGTTTGAAAAATAGGCCACTGCCCTTCTGCAGGGTCCTAGTTTCTGAGCAAGGACCCCCAAAGCTGTTCCCTGTTCTTCACAGGAATATAGCCAAAAGGATTTAGTCACCTCCAGGAGTCACAGAGCTGCAGTTCTCATTAGCTCTGGTTTTAAATTTCTAAAACCCCCCTCTGCTGTATCAGTCCATTCTAAAGAGGGAGAGTTTCCTTTCACCAGTTCATACAGTGGTCTTACCAGAACACCAGAATCATGGATCCAATGTCTGCACCATCCAGTCATTCCCAGGGATGTCCGGAGCTCTTTGATGGTCGACGGTCATGGAGTCTTGCAAATGGCTTCTTTTCTAGCAGTTCCAAGTTCTCTCTGTCCTCCTGTTATTTCATATCCTAGGTAGGAAACTCGGGTTTGGGTTAGTTGGGCCTTGTCTGGATACCCGATAACCATTCAGTCCCAGAAAATTGAACAATTCCACTGTCCACTGGATACATTCTTCCTTGGTTTCTGTAGCAGTTAACAGGTCACGCACGTGTTGTAACAGAGTCCCCTTTGAGGAGGTGGCTTCCATGATTCTAGTTCTCATGCTAGCTGATTTCCAAAAGTTGCCGGACTGTTTTTTTTAACCCTTTAGGTAATACTGTCCAAGTTAATTGAGTTTCCCTTCCTGTGTCAGGATTTTCCCATTCAAAAGCAAATAACTTTGGCTTTCTTTGGCTAATGGTAAGCAAAAGAAAGTGCCCTTTAAATCCAGGATGGCAAACCATTTCTGATTGTTATTCAATTTAGTCAATCAGTCGTATGAATTAACTACCACTGGATGAATATCCTCTGCAATTCTGTTCATTGCCCTGAGATCGTGAACCAATCTGCAACTTTTCCCATCATATTTCTTTACCGTCCAGATAGGAGTATTATATTCCGATTCACATTCAATTAATAATCTATATTTTAATATTTATCAATTTTTTTTTTATTCCCTTTGATTTTCTAATTTTAAGGGATACTGTTTTATTCTAATTGGGTAGGCCCCCCTTTTTATTTCCACTTTAACAGGCAGAGCATTTTTCACCTTACCTGGAACTTCAGATGCCCATACTCCCACATATACCTGATTAAGTGTGTCTTCTATTTCAGGGAGGTCCTCCTTTTTGCTTTTCTGTTGAATTAAAGATAAACTCAAACCTGCAATTAATTGATTGTTTTTAACTCTGAATTCCATTTTGCTTTCTTTAAATGTTGCTTCTTGCCCTAATAAAGATTTTAGAGAATTTGGCATGCATAAAAATTTATGCATTCCTATTTGTTTTTCCAATCTGTACTTTAAAAGTTTCAGAAAGAATGCCTCTCTTTTTTTTTTCCTTTTTCTTGGTGGCCAGTAGCTCCCACATCTGTAATGAATTCTTTTCTCTCTGATTTAACACCAAATAAATTGCTGCTGTATCCATTAAAATTCCACTTCATTTCCTCTAGTCCCTAGTTTTAATGTAACCAGTGGATCAGCTAGGGTACATTCCCCAGGTCCCCGTCAGTTTAGTTCCAGTTCAGTCACCGGAGCCACCCCATGGCACTGCCCCCTTAAAACAACATTAATTGGAACACTGTATTAT